>NC_073355.2:28890000-29612500 GCF_027580225.2 Misgurnus anguillicaudatus | reverse complement strand
CATGTCATGCAATGTTGCCATTGAATCAATATCACGTTTGCACCCTCCATTAATATTGAAAAAATAATGAAATTTCAACAAATCGCCATTATCATGATCAGTGTTTGCTTTAGTTGGGCCCTTTACTCTTGTGTGTTAATGGTAAGTTTTTAAAACACATCTGCTATTGCAAAGAAAACAAAGATATAATGTTATCAAGTAGTTTCATTCTTGTAGGTACACCTAAATAATATAAATGAAATACTGTTAAAGTTGTTTACGAAATGGATATTACAGTACTAGTTGGAAGCAGGGTCAGGTCTGTTATTTTGAGAATTATAAAAACACATTTAAAGGGTTAACCTACTGAATCTATCTCTGACATCATGAATCGGTCTATGAATCTCATCTATGGTGACGATCAACAAAAGAAAGCTTCATGCTGCAATGCATGCTGGGTATCATCGTAGTACTAAACTAATTTATAACTCCCAGCATGCATTGCAGTTGATCGTTTTATTTGAATTTGTTTGATGATTGTCACCATTGTTGAGATTTGTAGGATAAGTAATGATGTCTGAATGTGTCAGCAATTTTTCTGTTTGTCTTGTCACAGTGTATTTACAAACCAAAACAATTATAAATGTCAAAAATGGATCAATTTAATCATGTAAAGCAGCTTAATTTTATATCATCTTGACATCTTCATAAAAAGAAATATTTTTCAACGTAACTTTGAAACACATTTTTCTTTTCCAATGTACATGCGTTTGTACATAAACACATACAAACACAAAAAAGAAAAGAAAGATTGAACTTAGTGAATAACAAGAGTCAAGGACCCAACTAAAGCAAACAATTCAATTCAATTCAATTCAATTTTATTTATATAGCGCTTTTCACAATACTCAATTGTTTCAAAGCAGCTTTACATTAATAGAAGCAGTAAAAGCACAGAAAAATGACAGATAGCACAACATAATACACAATAGCATAAGCTGTCAAATTTGCTGAGGCTATGACTCGACATTATGAACGAGCGTATTACTAATGTAACGTCTAGGAGAAGAAGCTAAATTAAGCCCAAGCAGGCTACCTCCCCGGGGTAAAAAACCCCCTAGGAGAAAAAAAACAAAAACCCCGGGTTGTTGAGTCGAGGAAAAAAAAATAAAAAGTCCTAGGAGGGAAAAACCCCTGGGAGATATATATGTATATAAACACATATAAACGGATAAGGAGATTAAGCGGGGATTAAGCGGGGTTTAAGCGGGTTCTGCCGGTGGTCGTTGGTCAGGCATCAGCTGGGCATCACAGTGATGGACGACCAGTAGATCAGAGGTGAGTCGACTTTCACATCTACCGGAACTGGGTCTGTTTGTCCCATTGTCCTCAGGGTCGAGGACAGGACAGGGAGAGAAAAACAAAATCATATTAGCGTAGGGGCCGTTCACATGTAATGCAAGTGTCACACAGTGATGTGGTTTAATCAGCTTAGTTTCAGACAGACTAACTATTGCGGCATAATTATATTATCCACAGTTGAGGATTTTGCAAATTGGGGGCCCACTGCGACGGTATATATGGTAACTAAGGGTCACCTTCTGATTTTTAAGAGAAAGAGAAAATGAAACCTGTCGACCCGTTTGACTAAGGCCTGTAACCCCACTGTCGTCGTTAATGCAGGTTCAGTGGCAAACAGGTCTATATTGCATACTATTTACAAGATCATGAGAAAACGCCAACATCGCAACCTGACCATACGTGCCAACCCGTTTGACTAAGGCTGGAGGCCCCACTGTCGTCGTTAATGCAGGTTCAGTGGCAAACGGGTATGTATGGCATACTATTCACAAGACCAAAAAAGTGTCGCCAAAATCGCAACCCGACCATACGTGCCAACCCGTTTGACTAAGGCTGGAAGCCCCACTGTCGTCGTTAATGCAGGTTCAGTGGCAAACGGGTCTGTATGGCATAGTATTCGCAATATAAAGAAAGCGCCAAAAGCCCAACCCAACCGTACGTGCCAACCCGTTTGACTAAGGCTGGAAGCCCCACTGTCGTCGTTAATGCAGGTTCAGTGGCAAACGGGTCTGTATGGCATACTATTCACAAGACACAAAAAAGCGCCAAAATCGCAACCCGACCATACGTGCCAACCCGTTTGACTAAGGCTGGAGGCCCCACTGTCGTCGTTAATGCAGGTTCAGTGGCAAACGGGTTTGTATGGCATACTATTCACAAGAACACGAAAGTTCCAACATCGCAATCCGACTATACGTTAAGATAAGGTTTTTATTTATTTATTTGGTTGGTCTGTTTTATGACCGCGAGTGCTTTGTTCGGTACAAATAACTATTTCGAGTTAAGTACTTTTACTAGACAAATTATGCGAATGCTTTGTTGAAGAGAAAAGTTTTAAGTCTAGATTTAAAATTATCGACTGTGTCTGATTCTCGGACATCGGTTGGTAAATCATTCCAGAGCTTAGGGGCTAAGTAGGAAAATGACCTTCCACTTTTAGACACTTTTGATAGTCTAGGGATAATCAAGAGACCAGAATTTTGTGACCGTAGTGTGCGTGATGGATTGTATTCTGATAGTAATTCTCTAAGGTATGAGGGTGCTAGGCCATTTAAAGCTTTGTAGGTGAGTAGTGATATTTTAAATTGTATGCGATATTTAACTGGTAGCCAGTGTAAAGATGCCAGACTTGGGCTTATGTGGTCGTACTTTTTAGATCGAGTAAGTACCCTTGCGGAAGCGTTTTGAACTAGCTGAAGCTTGTTTACTTGATTTGCATGGCATCCCCCGAGTAGCGAGTTACAATAGTCTATTCTAGAGGTCATAAAAGCATGGATAAGCTTCTCTGCGTCAGATGTAGACAGTATATGGCGTTTTTTCGAGATATTTCTAAGGTGGAAAAAAGCTGTACGGCAGACGTTGGCGATATGACTATTGAAGGATAAGTTGCTGTCGAACATCACACCTAAGTTCCTTACCGTGGAAGATGGCACCACAGTGCAGCCATCTATGTGCAACGTGTAATCTGACATATTATGTTTGTAGCGATTCGGTTCAATAATAAGTATCTCTGTCTTATTGGAGTTCAGCTTAAGAAAGTTATGTGCCATCCAGTCACTAACATCGCTAAGGCAGTCTGTTAGCTTAGAAAACGTGTGTGTTTCGCTGGGATGTGAGGAGATGTAAAGCTGGGTATCATCCGCATAGCAGTGAAAACTTATGTTATGTTTCCTGATAATGTCTCCTAGAGGTAACATGTATAACGAGAACAGGATAGGACCTAAAACCGATCCCTGCGGTACACCGTATTTAACCAGGGAGTGATATGACTCTTCCTCGTTTACATAAACAAAGTGATAGCGATTGGTTAGATACGACCTAAACCATGCTAGCGCCTGACCACTGATACCAACATAGTTTTCTAGTCTATTGAGTAAGATTGTATGATCTATTGTGTCAAAGGCTGCACTAAGGTCTAATAATATAAGAATTGAGATTTCACCACGATCGGATGTTAATAGGAGGTCATTTGTAACTCTAAGCAACGCTGTCTCTGTGCTATGGTGGGGCCTGAATCCTGATTGGAACTTTTCATATGTACTATTATTTGTCAAAAATGTGCGTAACTGGCTTGCCACTACCTTTTCTAATATTTTCGAAAGAAAAGGGAGATTTGAGATTGGTCTAAAGTTATTAAGCTCTCCCTGATCAAGCTGTGGTTTTTTAATCAGCGGTTTAATAACTGCTAGTTTGAAAGATGTTGGAACGTATCCTATTTCTAGCGATGAGTTAAAGATATTTAGAACCGGGGTTGACACTACAGGAAATACCTCTTTAAGTAGTTTTGTGGGAACGGGGTCTAATATACAGGACGATGATTTGGATGACGTTACTAGTTTAGAGAGCTCTTCTATTGTAGTAGGTTTAAATGAATCAAGATGTTCGTGTGGTAGTCTAGTGTTAAGTGAACTAACGGGTAGAGTGGTGGCTGCCTGTGTAGCTACGATGTTTTCCCTTGTAGCCGTAATTTTGTTAGAAAAGAAGTTCATGACGTCGTTACTATTGTGTTGGAGTTTACTATTGGTTTCTGTTTGTTCTTTGTTTCTAGTCAGTTTTGCAACGGTGCTAAAGAGGAAACGAGGGTTATTATGATTCTCATTTATAAGCTTGCTAAGATAGGTAGATCTGGCGGTTTTAATAGCCTGTCTGTAGTGTTTAACACTATCTTTCCATGCTGCACGCCATACTTCTAATTTTGTGCTTCTATAATTTCTTTCCATTTTCCTAGTTGCCTTTTTAAGAGCTGCGGTGTGATGATCATACCATGGAGCTGGCGGCTTACACTATCACAATAACGGTGGTTTGTTGAAATCTCAATATTTTTTCAATATTAAGGGAGGGTGCAAACCTGATATTGATTCAATGCAGTTAACATTGACAAATCAACTGTTTTTAACATTGTTTCAATGGTTTGCATGCTATCTGGGTGGTTATTGTTCATTGTATGTGTAGTCATCATTTCTTGTTTATTGACCATGTCATGCCATGCAGTTATGTTCTTATCTGTTGAGCTACTACAGTTATCTGCATTTAGATCCTTCTTATGCTATTTTCTTGGACTACACTTTACAGGAGACTAAACTCTGCCCTTTTGGCAGGCAATCGTAGAGCCCTTGAGTGCTGTATCATTGGTATTGATAGTGGTTGAACAATAATTTTAAACCAGACTGTTTATACCTTACAAACCTTACTGTTTCAAGATGTTGTGGAAGAGTTTCATGTTAAAAGTAACCCTGAAATGACATTAAAAAAAGTTTAAAATGTGGAAAATAACTGGGACGATACATGTTAAAAGCATAAACTGTAAAAAAGATGGATGTAGTGTCCGTGACGTCACCCATAGGTTTCTGAAGATCGTTTATGAAGCTTAAAGTAGGTGTTGCCATCTTGGCCGCACGCCCGCCTAGCTCTACTCTAGTGACAGCAGTGGCTGTTCAACCGTCACTCAAGTGGCCACGCCCTTAATTATGCAAAACTTTAAGGCTTAATATAATTTAAACGGACGATTTACAAAAAAATGCACCCCCTCACAGTTGTCATAAAGGGGAAAATTAGCTATACAGACCAAAAACAACTTTTTTACCAGGCTGTAAACATATTATTTTCTACTGTAATGTTGGGCATTTTAACATAGAGGTCTATGGGAATTGACTCCCTTTTGGAGCCAGCCTCTATTGCAGTATTGCAGACTTCCGTATTGGCTTCATCAGAGAGATTTGAAAGTTGCCCCTCGATTAAAATGCATTATAGGGATCTATTATGTTTAATTTATTAAGTTTTGGATGTACATATCTTTTGAATTAAAGTGTGCAGTGAACTCTGTTGCCATGAAACTCCTGCTGGCGCCATTCATTTCATATTCACTCCTGCTGGCGAACACAGAATAGGTCACGTGACGTCCGTACGTCTATTGGAGTCCCTGGTCACTTTCATTGTAGATATAATACAATGTTCCTTAAGCCCTCTAATCCAAGCCTTAGGCCTAAACGTAGTCCTAAAATCTGATGTTAATCCAGATACATCTTTTTATTGTTTTATCCAAAGTCCTTTTGGCAGAAGGTATGACAGAAAATATAAAACGTTACCAAACATGTCATTTCTCATTCATTCCTACCAGCACACACATCTCATTTCTCCATCATCATGCTCAGCCTGCTTAACGGATGTTAATGCTTTTGTGATGTTTCTCTGGAGGACAGCCACAGAAAGACTGTGTGAATGAGAGAGCGAGCAGGGGTCTCCGAACAGGCCCCCACAGACCAGCAGAGACAGCAGCAATAATACAGAGCACCACTGTTACTGTGCTGATCAGATCATTGAATTACAGAAAGCCGAAGGCCTCAACAGCCCAGCGGGCGTGATTGGAACAATGGAGATGCTACAATCATCTGGACCACTTATAAAGCAATACCCCACTATTGTTCTGGAATTACTGTTTAATAAAGAAAGTTCTGGTGCTGTCTCCAGTGACCATGCCCTCCTATCTCAATGCTCGCTTTACCAGTCCACTTTTAAAAAGATGCATTGGATGCCCAGGAAAGCTGGGGACCATTTAGACTAAGTAGATTCATAATATGGCCATTGTTCGGTCATTTATGCTTGTTTGAGCGTTCATTCTACAGATATGCAAATAACTGTATTGATTACAAAAACGGCAAAACTCCAATCGCAAACAACCTCAACAATCTCATGAAAAATAATTTATAATATTCCTGTTTACTATCACTTCATTTCTGTCATGTCTCTACTGAATGTGTTTTCTAAAGCTGCTTTGCAACAAAGCAAAATTGTGAAAAGCGCTAAAGAAACATCACTGAATTGATGACTATTATATGGGTATATGTGGAGAGCATCTGAGCCATTTCGGGGAAATTTGGGACTAGTCAGGTGGAAAAATTTCAGTGCCATGTGGTTTAAATGACCACAGGCAGTAGCTTTTTATAGATAATGCACCAAAGGGAAATGTTACAATGATGAACCATGGGGACCCATCAAAACCCATTCAGACACAAAAACCTCTTATGCCTCTTTTGAGAGAGAAAAAAGCGGTATGACTATTCCGGTATGTCTAGTGTAGGTGCCTGGGTTACAATAAACAGCCAACACTGAAAATACTGGAAAAAAAACAGATATACAGTTCTGCCCACATGAAAACTTTTGAATACAAAAGAAATAAAGGCAATAATTATGGCCTTTTAACATAATCACAAACAGTGCAAGTAAGTGTGGAAACTGACGTCCTGATGGTCTCTGAGTCGGTCATGGTTTCATTAACTCGTGGCTGCGTAACAGCAGGCTTCCGATTGGCTGTCATGGCAACCGACTGCAGACAGTACCGTGCAGAGGGAGACACACAAGTAGCTCCAGATTCGTTTGAACAAACATAAGGTCTTCAGCCTTTCAGATGCTTAATTGAATTCAGAATGTCCCCCTGAGATGCTTGTTAACCAACAATGCCACCGTTACCTAACACAACCCACATTGAGAGATTCCCGGTATGATCTATAATGTAAAAGCGTGTGAAAAAATTCAGCCAATGCACCTATGCAGACCAGTTGTAATTAAAAACCACTATATATATATATATATATATATATATATATATATATATATATATATATATATATATATATATATATAGTGGTTTTTAATTACATATGTAATTATATATATGTAATTAAATAATAAGTTTATATATGCATGTGTATATATATATATATATATATATATATATATATATATATATATATATATGTATATCACATCTGTGGCTTACCAGTATAATACAGTGGTCTTCAAAAAATTTTTCATGAGAACCACACTGATAGGTCAGAGTCAATAGGAGAGCCATCTTTACCGCAAAGTATCAAAAGTTACAACCAATAACAAAAAGCATGTCTGCTTATCAATCTGTTGCAATGCAATAAATACGAGGGCGAATCATTCTTTATCATTTACCAGTCAAATTTGTAACTGGGACTTCTGGGATTTCCCTTAAGGCTGTCCACACAGAGACGTGTATCACTGTATACGTGGGTGATTCTCACGAAACCATTGAAACAACACGGCACTAATGATTTTAGGTTTAAAATGTGTAATATAGTAACATTAAAAAGCATCAGAATTAACACAATACTGTGTTCTACCTTGCACAATGTGTGATTTCAACATAAGAATTTATAATTGGAAATTTAATCTCATTTTCTGCTGAAATTTATAATTGGAAATTTAATCTCATTTTCTGCTGAAATTCTCATTACCGCAATGTGTCCGGCTGTGTTTGAACATGCGTTATGTTGTAATTTAATCAAATTAACACAAAAATATTAAGAAAAAAAATAAATGGATGTTTTGCTAGACTACTTTAGATGACAGAAAAAATATTTACTGAATATTCATGTATAATAATAATGAAGAAAAATTAGGAAGATGATGTGTCCATGCCTGATGTTCTCATCCTCCGCAACACTTTTTGAGCACACATACAGAATTTTAATAAAGTTTGATTTTGAGTGACCAAGCACATGGACCAGTTACTTCAAGATGGCTACCAGGTAAGATCATTTTTTTACAGTTAATTTGAAATATTGTCTTGTCAGAATGCTTTCACAACATTTTGATTATCATTACCGCAACAGATGTTTATTAAATTTTTATTTAATTAATAAAAGCATAATACTTTGATATTAA
Organism: Misgurnus anguillicaudatus; assembly: GCF_027580225.2. Taxonomy (NCBI): domain Eukaryota; kingdom Metazoa; phylum Chordata; class Actinopteri; order Cypriniformes; family Cobitidae; genus Misgurnus; species Misgurnus anguillicaudatus. The sequence continues at coordinate 29,604,250 of NC_073355.2, read as the reverse complement.
ATGCATGTGCAGAATCTCCAAATTATGTTCTTTCAGGTTTGTCATGTCATTTTGAAAATAATGTCAGTGTTGATGTTTTCTGACTGTTGCGGTAATGAAATTTTTTAGGACTAATTTTTTTAATTATGTTACAAAAAGTGTTAAATGATAAGTAAAAGTTTTTAAATTAATGTTCTCATTTACTCCAGACTTTGTTTTTCAATGTCTGGTGGGAAAAAAAAGTAAATTTAAGCAATTTTTACATTTTCATGCTTGACATTTTTAAAGCCAAGTTTTCGTGAGAATCACCCACGTATACATTTTTTTTATCGTATTGGCGTTTCATCCACACGGATCCGGCGTTTTGGGAGACTGAACCCACTATTTTTTGAAACCGGGTCCTTAAGTGGATAAATCTGAAATCAACACCCTTGCGGTTTCGTGTGTACAGCCAATCCGTATATTTTGTGAAGCGAAAACGTCATCACATCACGTGTCGGAAGCGTCACACATAACAGCAACAACAATAACGGCGGACTACGTGATTGTGTTCGTGCTACAGAAGCTACTAAGCCTACTAGCTTTATTACAGCAAAATCTATTGCTTCTTTGCAATTGTGGTGAGCAACAAGCGATAATGGACAACACCATACGTTGTTTATGCACATGCTCAAAGTCTTCTTCTCCGTGTATAGTGTATATCTGTGGCAGAATTACAGCGCCCCATACTGGTCCAGCATATATACTACACCGCTTTCAGTTGGTTTCGTGTGTGCGCAGATATTTCTTGAGACGCCGCCGTGTTTACGGATTATTTTTTTAGAACAAGGAAAAAAAAGATCGGATAGGGAATGCACCGGCTTCGTGTGGACAAAGCCTTAATGACACAGGATTTTAATGCTAAGCATTCTTCGTACCACTAGTGGGCCACCTTTCTTTTAATTTTATGTGCCGCTGCACAGAACGTTTGGCGAGTCACGAGTGACATTACTTTGCCGCGAGAGCAATTCGAAAGCATAACAAGCAGTCTGATCTCGCGGTACTTTGATGTCATATCAAATTGCTCTGCGCAAGCGCTGCATGCAATTGAACACGCTTGTCGCCGTGCATCTTGATATAATGGGTATGGTTTTCTAAAAAGCAACGCAGAGGTTGTGGTTTCGATCACAGAATATTTGCGTCTGGCACATGAATTAAATGTAAAATGTGGGGCGGCACAGTTGCTCAGTGAGTAGGACTGTTGCTTCACAACAAGAAGATCCCAGTGTGATCCCTGGCTAGGTCAGGTGACCTTTCTGTGTGGAGTTTGCATGTGTGTCAATGTGGGTTTACTCCAGGTACTCTGGTTTCCTCCCAGAGGCCAAAAACCTGCAAGTTCACATCTGTAGTTCGGTTCATTTGGTCCGGACCAAAAGCAAAAAATGATTCACTGTAGCTTTTTTAGCAGTTTTGGTTCCTTTTCACATCACACTGATTGCTCTGGTCCGCACCAGTTGAAACTAACCAAAATTCTGTCCACATCACTCATTGGCCACATGTCTCTGAACGTATTTCCTAAACTGCTTCTTGATTGGTCAAAATCAACGTGCACGAAATTCCAACGGAACCCCGGAAGTAAACAAAAAGGAGCAAAATACAGCAGACACCATGGACAGACGACTGCGTGCTGTAATTATGTCCGTGGTTGTTATACATATTTTGCATATAGTGCTCTAGACAAACTGTTCATTTCCAGAATGAATCGCGGATGTGGCTTGAAAACAATGTTTTAATGCACTGCAAACGGCAAAGCCATCAAATTTCTGAGGCTCCGCTCGTACCTCCTCCCAACTCCAGGTATGTCCGTGACCTGTCATTGTGATAATATTGCTAATAGAAACTGTCAACAGACACTTCCTCATCCCATAATGTACTGCGCAGCCGACTACGGCAGCGGGTTTAGGATCGGATCGTGGTTTCGGATCGTGTTCTCACCACAAACAAACCGCTCTAGAGTTTGTTTGAAAGCGTACCAAGACCACCTCTTCAAGGAGGTATCGGTCCGCTTGTTTGGTCTGTTTTTGGTGCGCACCAGAGTTCGATTGCTGCGTTAAACAAACCGCACCAAGTGAGCTATCGAACTCTGTTACGGTTTAACCGAACTCAATGAGGCAGGTGTGAAAGCACCCTTAGGTGATTTGGAGATACCCCCAACTTGTGTATGGATTAACCGGTCATAAGATCGTCATGAACATAGCCATAGATGCTGGAATGGTGTGAAGAATAAAGAAATGTAAAATGTCAATCAAGATATTAAAACATGCATTCAAATGTAACATATTTTACAAGATACTTCCATCACCTAAACAATTGCATTTGATTTTTTCCTTTTACTGAATGTCTACAACTATACTTCTATTGTTTAGAAACACCTGATACAAAGTTAATGCTTTGACACATAACTCTTTAGAGCTACATAAATGCAATTTTGAATGCAGGTTTATATATGGCTCATATACAAATAGCAATATCTCATTGAAAGTAAGCGTATGTGCGCTTGTGAGAGTTTTGAGAACAAAAGCAAGGCCTTCACCCAGATTTAATAAGCATGGCAGTAAAGCTGTCTGAAAGGTCTTCACAGCACTGTAGATTCTGAAGTCACATTAAGACCCGAACGAATTGTGATTGTGAAGAATGAAGTATCACTGCTGAGCTGGTTGCCACACTGAGGCCAAACTTAAATGAGAGATTACCAGCCAACACTTCAAGAATGTTTAATCAAACCTGCAGACTATGTGTGTCTGTGTGATATTAAGTCAGTTGGAGGCAGACATTTGAGAACATCAGTAAAAAGCCTCCATAAAGCCAAAGAAGGGAGGGGGGCTACAACGGTGAGCACTCAAAGACTACATGTGTCCTGCTGAGAGTTGAGAATATGAACTAGAATCACATTTTCACCTTACTGGTTAAACCACGGATTAAATTTTGGTTTGGAAATGAAGAGATTAACACATTTTCATATATATCCTCCGTCCCTATCAGACCGTAGATCAGAAAGTGGGCAAGAGACATGTGGTATTTATTAGTCGGGGTGTTTATGTCCCAGAGGTTCAAAATAACTGAGGGACCTCAGCAGGGTAGAGCATTACAGCAGAAAAACAAACCAATGTTTACCGTCCTCACACTCCTACTTTTCTCTGCGCCTTTGTTTTCCAGGGGTCTATATGTGCAGTGTACGGACCACTGCTTTTCCTGTTTGTCTTTACCAACTTTAAATCAAAAGCAGCGAGAAGCAAAGGTAATGGGAAAAACATAAACACACCACCACACGTTTACAGACAGCTCAAAATAAGCAAATAAGATACGACTGCTGGGCCAACGTTACCTCACCTAATTAATATTCATGAGCCATACTGATAGGGTTTGTAATATAAACCCCTCACACTTCACCAAGTAGATCCATTGCCTCTGGGTTTGAAGGTTATAGACTGATTAAAAGAAAAGACCAAACTAGATGCTTCTCCAAAGTCCTATCACACCACTTTCTTAAAGGTCAGATGGAGTTGGGGAGTTGGATGCTCAACTTTTGGGCCAAGTAGTTTACCCAACTTAATTTACTGAGTTATATCTTTATTTGTCGTTATTTCATCTTCAATACGAAAAAAATCACTTAAGTCAACTTAAAGGGAAATTCCGCCTTGAAATGATCCCAGGGTCAACAACAAACGTGCACCGAGTTCGACCGTTCGCTGGAGTTTGTTTTCGTGCTGGTCTGGCGTGACCAGTGCTCAAAATAACCCCACACTTACACTGCAGCACAATGAGGGTCTCCACATGCAAACCGAAGCACCGAGAACCCCGCAAGTGCACAGGCAGTTTACCAAAAAGAAACACTCACCGTTCACGTCCGGACCACACATCCACGCGGGCGCCACCCCGGGAAAACCGAACTCTCGCGCGAAAGCACAACACCTGTTCCGGGCAACAACGTTCCACGCGAGAGTTCAGTCCTCCCAAGATGGCGCCCGCATGGATATGTGATCCAGACGTGAACGGTAAGTGTTTCTTTTTAATAAACTGCCTGTACACTTGCAAAGTTCTCAATGCTTCGGTTTACATATAGAGACCCTCATTGTGCTACAGTGTAAGTGTGGGGTTATTTTGAGCATTATTAGTAGTATAGACATAGCGATTTCGTTTTTAATGCACTGATGCCCCGAAGGCCACCACAACACGCTAATTTGCGTTTAGCAATAACACTGGTCACGTTAGACTAGCATGAAAACAAACTCCAGTGAACGGTCGAACTCGGTACACGTTTGTTATTAACCCTAGGATCATTTCAAGGCGGAATTTCCCTTTAAATTAACTAGTTAATCAACAAATTTCAAAAATATTGGCCAAGCAACTGCTCAAGCTGTTTTTTGTTGAATGCATGTTTATGCTTTTTAATTGGCCACAACACTGCATTATTCACTAATGGTGTGTTCTCACCAGCCGCGGTAGAGGCGGCAAAAGTTGGATGCTTGAACATTTTGAGTTTACTCGCTTCATTCGCCCATGAAATTCTAGTAATTCGAGAAATTCACACAGAAATTCGTGTCATGGGAGGGGCTTCTGCGACTCCACTGAGACTCCGCTCGCTTCCTGTTATCACATCACTACTACAGCAAGGTCCTGATTGGTTAACGCAGATTTTTCAACTAGCGCGTATCCCGCGGCAAAGCTCAATTTGTGCGAAACGCGCCATCCGCGCGGCGCCTTCCATGCGTTCCGTGCCATTTGCGCCGCAGGATGCCTAATCCCGTCTTTGCATTGCTGAACATGTAAATCACCTGCACTTGCCGCCTCTACCACGTCTGTAAGTTTTTAATAGGAAAAATATCGAAACTCTATGGTTATTTTTGAGCGCGATGCTAATGGTCTAATCAGATTTAATGGATTGTGCTAAGCTATGCTAAAAGTGCTACCGCCAGACCTGGAGATCAGCTGAATGGATTCCAAAACTCTAGGGGAGCTGGAAAATGAGCCTATTTTAAGTATTTAGGTCCAGTAAACCAAACCAAAAATCTTTGTTAGCAACATATTGATGCGAATCTTATTTAGTATAGCCTTCAAAATAGAATTGGGCGAAAATGGACGACTTCGACTTTGTTAGGAGAACATTTTTAAGTTTGATTGCCTCAAATAGCAATTGGCCTGCCAACTTTCAGGGCAATTGAACAGCGGTTACTATAAAATGAACTTTCTCGGTCTATGACACTTTCTTTGAGATCTCCCAATCTTCATTCTGCTTCCCATCTTTTCCTTCCAAACAATTATTGTAATAAAGTTCACGCAGCTTATGTCAGGTTCACATGCTCTCAGCCTTGTTCTGAAAAAATCTATAAATAAACTGCAGAAACATTTCTTCTCGGCTGTTCCTCTCCTTCCACTTTATTGACCAGAAAGATTCGGTACATGAGGGATCTATAATGAGAACCTCTGCTGGGTGGATCAAAAAACCCATGAGGCCTTTCTCCAAAAAAACGTCCCATCAATCAACAGGGGCGATACCAATTTGTTCTTTGATGGGCACTGGAGGAACTTTAAGAGAATGTAAATGTAAAAAGAAACCTCAAATCAGTGACATTCACAGATGCCTGCACTAATTCATTACATTTCTGCCCTTTATTGAATGAAAACCCTTTGATCTCTATTAATATAGCAAGTCATGCAGAATAGCTGTCATTGGGATGAATGGTTAAGTTTGCTGCGGCTGTTGCATGAATCTGAGCCCTTATTCAGATTCGAGTCATCTGCGCACGTGTCAGTATCCCCGGGGCAACCGCAAGCGAACAAATGCGGTAGAGAAGTATAATAGCAAGCACCTGGAGCTCATTATCTATAAATGAAAGGGGTAAAGTAAGCAAAAACTCCCTGGAGACTCACATAGGGGTGTCTACATGTTAAAGTGTTTTTGCTTTTGATATGTTTAGGAACACTTAGGTAAAGAGGTATATGGTAAAAAGTATACCTTAATTGCAATGTATGCAACTTTGGATAGAAGTGTCTGCCAAATGCATAAAACATGCAATAAATGGGTGTAGAGTTTGAGCATTGGCTAAGCACCACAACACTCTTGCAGCTGATTGGACCGTACCTCACACCCTACAGCAGCATCATAACTTATTCACTTTCTCAAGACTTGTTTGCACATATAATCACCTATTCGAGGTAATTTTCATTAGCACCTTCTCACTCTGTCACCAACTGTTCAAAAGCGCAAAATCGAAAGTCTGGTCTTTGTTATCAGTTCCTTTCGATTGGTATCTCTAAAATCAATATTAAAATACATTTGTGCTTGGAGGGATCTTTTATTGGATGGGGAAAAGGTGTGTTCTACAGCCTATGTCCTCACAGATTTGTGCTGAATCGCTCCCCCATATGGTGTGTTCCCGACCTTGTCTTTCAATACAGTCTCTGCGGTCGAATTTATGGGGCTTATAAAATCATACAAACAGAAGGTGAGAGATCAAGAGAGAAGAAACCACAGATGAGAATCTTCTGATGATGACTTCACAGACAACAGGCCTGATGCCCTCCTCCTTTAACACAGCTGAAAGAGGGGCATAACATAGATGAAAGCCAAATAAACATTGTGATCTCAGTGGTCCATGAAAAGACTGTGACCTGACTGCATTAAATCACAACATGCCGGAGGTCAGGTCTAACTACAGAAACTATAGAGAATACTGTAAGTTGCATTACTACAAGTGCAAGTCTGTTTCTATTAACCTCTTTTGAGATGATCAACACTGTCCAATATGTGGAACAATCGAATGATAAATCATGCCAGACTAAAGGATAGACTTTACATGTCCCCACTTTGAGATATAGATCTCTAGACCAAAAGCAGACTGTGTTGACATGCTGTCATGAGGCATAGCCTTCTCTCTCTCTCTCATTCTTTATGATGTACAGCACTAACCCAAGGCATTATAGCCTTTTATCAATACTGGAGTCTACATCAAATAAAACCCTTATTTGCTTGAGTGTTTCTGCGCATTAATGTAACTATCGGCTAGATGATTTCACCAGTTCGGTTTTTTAATGCATAATGTAACACAAACATTTTAAAAATCTAATGTTCAACCCTATAATTGACTCAGGAAATGGACTAAAGCGAATGGATAATTTCACTTTAAGTACAGTATACAAATTAAAATAACTGCATCAATCCAACTACACTTATTTACAGCTTATTTAGTGACCTATAACCGGTCAGTCTCTAAAAATACTGCATGTAACCAGCCGTTCAAACTAAGCCCAGACATTAAGGCTTAAACAAGGCAAATTTTAAAACAAGACCAAGACAGGCCGAGACCAGTGCAAGTCACTGCATTAAAACACTTTTGATAAAATGTGGAATAGCATATGATTAGGCACTTCTTGTCTATGTGCGTGCGTGCGTACGCGCGCGTGTGTGTGTGTGTGTGTGTGTGTGTGTGTGTGTGTGTGTGTGTGTGCAAATAAAAGTGAACATACAAGAGCTGAAATCAACTTAGCCATTTATTCTGAACTGTCTTTCCATGGCTTGCCATCCACTTAACACAATGCAGGTGTTTTTAGTAATAAAATTAGAAAAATTGTCATTGGGAGAAACTTAAACAATCCTTAAACAATGCCAACAATTAGGGATGGGACGATTACCGGTTTCACGATTAACCATGATAAAATGTTGTGACGGTTAGTATTATCGTTTAAAATGTAATTATCATTACAACCGTGTTTGATTACCGTGATTTTGAAAACTCGCTGTAAATCCTGTCCAGCCAGAATCAGCTTGACGCAGGCGCGCGCATGCAACATTGATTTTTGCATTTTTGGGTGGCGGAAGGCAGTAACAGGTGCACTGTGTTTTAATGTGTTGCTTATGTGTGCATTTGATGTTCTTATTTAAGGTACTGTTCATTAAAACGGGTTCATACATCTCAGGGCTCCATTTTAATGTTCATTTAATGCAGGGTTGTCCAATACGACTAGTCGATCGCAAATGCAATGCCGGTAGATCGCACATAAGTTAATAACTGTGTACGCCTCCACGAGCTTTGGAAAGCAAAACGCCAAATTGGCATTATGGTCTTAGAAACAAGTCTTTTTGAGTCACTGCGCATTTCTTCTCAAGTGTGTTTTTATCAATCTTATGCCTGCCCGCTGCAGCGGAGTCGTCTAACTTCCGAAATTTGGATGCACATTCTTGCCGTCATGCAGGAGTTGATCCACACGCACGGTGTATGTGCGCGCGATCGATCGACCGACCGAACGAGAGAGAGAGATCCTTCTTATAATGTTGTTTTTTTCTAGTTTGTTTCATCAAAACCGCATCTCCGCTATTCCGCTATAATTTTTTTAACTCCTCAAAAAAGAATAAAGTAATGGTGACAGCCCTAAATTCAACGTAGACATAGTCCTCCTAACACACATTTAAAGTGTTATTAAAAAATTGAACAGTTTTGTTAAAAATGTTTTTTAGCAGGTAGGTCTTGTCGGCTTTATCATTTTAAAAGTAGATTGCCACACAAAAAAGGCTGGACACCCCTGATTTAATGTTTATGCTTAAAGTGCATATAGCTGCTAATTGTATTTGCTGTTTTATTATGTCAAAAATAAAACTTGTTAAAATGTTTTCAGTGTTTGTATCAGTTCTTTTTGAACATTTCCATCGCAATATAAAAAAAAAATGATAATATTGATAACCGTGATAACTTTGGTCACTATAATCATGATATGAAATTTTCTAACCGTCCCATCCCTACCAACAATATATGCCAAACCTGAATAAACTGCATAAAATTAATGCTAAAAAATAAATTTGTGATGTGCCATCAGTTGTGGTCTTGGCCGGTCTTGAAATAAAATTCCGAGTCCCCTTTGTCTGAGACCGAGACGAGACAGAGTAAAAATGCGGTCGATTCCGAGACGAGACCAAGACCTTTAAAATGGTCTTGAGACCGGTCTCGAGACCGAGCTTGAGAACTACAATACTACTGCAGAGGTTGCAATACTTAAGACCTTCCAAGAAGTGTATTTGTAAGCTTGACCAGTTTGATTGATTTTACATAAGAGTAAAGCACAAACAGCAGTCCAAATGCTCTGCAGACTGCTATGCGCACATTCAAATGTGCGAGTTTGTGTACGCTAGGAGTAGCCGGACCTGTCCGCTGAGTGCGCATGCCAGTGGCACTGCATTTTTTGTAACCTCCCTCCTCGGGAGTGGATGATGTTGTTCTTGTTTTATAGGCGGGTGCCGTTTAAGTGAGATGTTACAGGTAATACTGCCACATGCTTTCCTGACAGCGAATGTGACAAACATTTCAAATATGCCCAGTGAGATTTTTATAGAAAGATTAAAAATACGAGAGAAATCCGGGAAAATATTTAAATGGGATGATAACGGGATAGAATGGTAAAATACTGTAAAATCTTGGGAAAATAGGTTGACAGGTATGCAAATAAAATGTTAGTTACAGATCTTTAAATTCTTGCCTGGCTGTCAAATCCGCACAGCGGTGATCCATCCTTGCATCTTCCCTTGTGTTATGGAAACAGAAACATTTTTATTTTCCAAAAGGTATTTGTTCCAGAGGTCAGTTTTGTCGCTAGCCAGACCGATAAACAACCACAGACCGGAAGTTAAAAGGGACATTTCACAAGACTTTTTTAAGATGTCAAATACATCTTTGGTGTCCCCAGAGTGCGTATGTGAAGTTTAAGCTCAAAATACCATACAGATAATTTATTATAAAATGTTAAAATTGCCACTTTGTATGTGTGAGCAAAAATGTGACATTTTTCTGGTGTGTCCTTTTAAATGCAAATGAGCTGATCTCTGCACTAAAATGGCAGTGCAGTGGTTGGATAGTGCAGATTAAGGGGCTGTATTATCCCCTTTTGACATCACAAGGGGAGACAAATTTCAATAACCTGTTCTTTCACATGCTTGCAGAGAACGGTTTACCAAAACTAAGTTACTGGGTTAATGTTTTTCACATTTTCTAGGTTGATCGAAGCACTGGGGACCCAATTATAGCACTAAAACATAAAAAAGTCAGATTTTCATGATACGTCCCCTTTAAATTAGGGCCAGGTGCATAACCGCGGCAACACCAAGGATGAATGTGATCTTAAAGATGAATAACAATTTTAATTAAAACTTAAATATAAAGCTTAAAAGTCTGAAACCCCTCATGTGGACTTAAAAAAGTGACCTGTACAAATCTTTTTTGTGTGTGCCACACTGCAGCGATAAAGGTGAGTACACGATTACTGAATGTTCATTTTTTGCGCAAGCTACATCTTTAACCTTTCTACCCTTACCGGAAACGACAATTAGTGTTATTGCAGTCAATTATCCGCATCCGTATTGGTATTGCCTGGACTGGAAGGAATAAGAGACAGTGCTTTAGAATCCAAAATACTCTATAGAGAGCGGGACTGAGCAAGCGAGAGATGTGAAATATGTGCCTAATAAGAGGTGAAGGTGGCACGTTGCACACCAGCTGCCAGGGCACTGACGCGGCACAAATAACTGCAGGGGAAAGTCAAATAAACGAATAGAGTCATCGCCCAGAGCGCAGGAGAGCAGAGAGTGAGATGGGTGGGGATGCTAGAGACCAGAGCTGCAGTCTGCTGCACAGCAGTGTCGCCTCTGAGGTTAGAGGTCATATTAATGCTCTCTGACAACACATTCCCTGTGGTACCAGCCTGTTTGTACAAGCAGTCACGCTAGGAATGTCAGAAGAACAGGTAGGGTGCATGGGGGGGATGGAGATGTAGCAACATCACCAGTCACTGTAAGCCAGATCTGTGCGGTCAATGGCCCCAGTCAGCTAGTTTCTATGTGGGCATACTGTATACAGCTCATATACTGTACATAAATAATAATAAAAAAATAAATTAGCAATAAAATCTGACAACAAAAATAAAAAACAGGATAAAGTCTATGGTAAAGCAACAAATGTATCATTGCTTACGCATATACAATAAATAACAGTACTTTGGGTACCACTGCAGGCACAGCTTTTATACCTTTATTTCTGAGAGTGTACTGTAGACTCTCCATTAGTGCATGATTAGAGTTATGAATTCCCCTATTTATTTTTTATAAGAGCGCTCTATCTATGAGCTCATTGACCAACTAAATGTCAAAAATGGCGTAAGATTATAAATGTAGGTTATTGCCTTACCTCATTTGGCCAGTGGTGTATCAGCATTCACTGATTCCATTAAGACAAGGTTAAGGCCTTTGGTGATTTAAAGGTGTAGTTTTACGGCAAGAGGTTTGGGTGGCGCCTGATGTCCTTCCCATGAGGCTCCACTGAGGTGAATTAGGAAAAAGAGACAAAAAAGGTACACATAAATATGATTCAGATGTGTGAGGCTGGTACTTTTAACTACTAACAGCTGGTGCACTGCATTGAATTAGGATTCTGTTGAGTCAACCCAGCTTGGTTATCCATCAACTGATAGAGCATAGTCCATATAAAGTTTAAGGTCATAATAAATATAATAAAATAAACTCAAATGTTATTTTAAATAAAATCAACTGCCAAATGTATGTGTTAATAGGGTGAGGTTTGGTCCCCGTGAACCCCCACTTCAAATGTTTAGCTGTCTCCCTTTCAAGGTGACCAGTGTGCGGTTCTGGTTAGAGGGGATACAGCTACGGCTCCATCTCACGAGATGTTGGATTTAGGGTTAGATAAGATTAGGATGTAAGACAGCAGTTCTGACTATAGAGGGTATGCATTGACATCACTTTTTCATGTGACCACGCTGGAGCACGCCCTGTTGAGTGGCAAACGAAATGGCTGGTTTTCATAGTGGGTGCTGTGAAAATGCTGATAACTGACTATTATCAGCTTAAATTGAATTTAGTTGGACTTGATAGCAGAGGTGGACAATACTCAGTTACATTAGTTACAGTTTCCATGCATCTGTGCTTTATTTGGGTGTTTGTATTGAGAAAATGTTACTTCACTACATTCTAAAGCATATAATCATACTGTGTATTCTTTAATATTGCATATTAAAATATATTTAATACCTAATTACATTAAAATTGTGTACTTTTACTCAAGTAAAAGTATATTAATCTTCACTTAAATATTAAATGTAAAACAAAAACTTGTATTTATGAAATGTAATAGAGTAAAAATTATGATAATATGCTTTGGAATGTCTGTTTTCCAAAGAAAAACACGGATAAACTACAAATACTTGAAAAAATACTTTTAAGTAGAAAGTAAAACCTCTGCTTGATAGTGACCCTAGCAACATGTCAACCAACCTGTGGTCTGTGGACGTTGGCATGAACGATCTATTTTCTTCTCCTTTCGGTGTTTCTTGGCAGTCTGTAAAACGATAGCTCCAAATTCTTGTTAACCTGTTAGTACAGTATATCGCACAACAGCTGTTTCCCATTTAGATGCATTTTCCACGTGTTTTCGCTGATTTCACACTGTACACAAATTCTGCCGCTCTGTCTTTTGCCACTCAGTGAGTGTAATCGCAGTCACTTTCACTGAAGGTGACGTCACGTGCATACCATCTAGGATAGACTACAGCCTCAATCCTGTGAAATGTTGAGTTTATGTTCAGGTTTGGGGTAGGATTACGATGAAAACAGTGCACATCGGCTGAGATTTCATGAGATTTTGGCCGTAGCTGTATCCCTTCTAGCCACAACCCCGGAGTGCAACCAGTTAATCATTCATTCAAAAACGTCTCTGAAGTTTATAACAACTGCAAACACATAAAAATTTATTTTACAGTCTTTTACAGACTTTAAACCTTCAACATTGCATATTTTTCAGCTTTGTAATGTTTCCAGGCAGATCGGTAAAGATGACAACACGCACGTCTTACGGAAATCCTGTATAGTTCAACCAATCAGAGGACGACTTCGAAGCTGCTAAAGTGTTTCCAGATAAGTGTGCAGTATGCATCAAACATTCAGCCAACGGTCCTGAGCTGAAATGAAAGAATGTCTACCTTCAACTTGTTATTTACATCCTGTCACTGTGTAAAATGTCATCATAATAAGATAAAACTCCTAAGCCTGACCCAAGCATATTTCTTTAATAAAACACTGTATATAAATACGTTCTGAGCATGTCTATTCATTTATCAAAAGTTACCAAGGCTCAAAAGGTTCTACATATTGTAACAGCAATGAACCACATACAGGTGTTTATCACCAAGATTTCTCCCGCCGGCGACTAATGGCCCTTATTCTCCCCATAAGCCACATACTGTAGCCTACACCGCACACACACACACAAACATGCCAAACACAAGCTCGCACACTCCAATAAAGTCTAAGTTAGATGGATGATCTTTACGATCCTGGTCTGACAGTCTGGATCTGAATATAAGGAGATATGAGATATGAAAGCGCGCGTTTTGTGCACACGTGGGCGCATTTGTGTCTGCTCGTGCAGACTCAGAGAGCTCCCCCGTCACAGAGTCTTCGCCTGGCGACGCTCCACTGTTGCGTGAACTGCCATCGGTGCTCTGACTCAGCCCTGACATGAGGCAGGGGAGAAAAAACAAACTTCAGGCCATCTGCAGCCCCATCAGGAGGCTGGTGAGTCCCCACAGAGCCATTTACCCGCTGCTGGAGCTCGGGCCTGAGCTGGCACACACCGCTAATAATGCCCCTGATATCTGTGCCATGTTGCTGGGTGGGGTCAGCCGTTGCCTTAGTTGGTTTCTATAATTGCTAGGACTGCCAAATGATTAAACTTTTTATCAAATGAATTAAATACACTGCAAAAAATGATTTTTCAAGAAAAATTCTTATATTTTTGTCTTTTTTTAGTCAAAATATCTAATAATTCTTAAATTAAGATGCTTTTTCTTGATGAGCAAAACGACCCAAGAAAATAAGTCTAGTTTTTAGACAAAAAATATTACATTTCAGTGATTTTGTGCATAAAAGTATTTTCACATACTTAATACGTTTTATACAGATGTTTTTTAGTTATTTTACAAAGATAAACTGTATTTTAAAATAATATTACTGTATAAATACAGAGCAATTTAATAAAATAACTAATAAAAGCCATATATTTACAGGGATTGACCTGAAAAGTAGTTGTATTTCATGTATTTTCACATAATTTATCTGTTTTCTACAGTTTTATAACAATTATTAACAGTAATATTCTGTAATTTAATGAATTAGGACTGTAAAATATTCTCTGTATTTTTACGGTTTTTGTATGTAATTTTGAAAAACATTTTTTTACCGTAATTTGACGGAATTTCTTTGGCGACTTTGCTGCCAGAGATTTACAGTTTTTTTTACTGATTTTTTTTTTTACAGTGTGGGGTAAGCAAATTTTTCTTGAATTTAGTGTTTAAGAAAAATGTTCAAGATTTTTTGCTTACCCCATTGGCAATTATTATTTTTTTGCTTGTTTTATGCACAAAATCACTTAAATTTGATATTTTTGGTCTAAAACTACTTCTTGGGTCATTTTGCTCATCAAGAAAAAGCATCCTAATTTAAGAATTTTTAGATATTTTTACAGAAAAAAGACAAAAATCCCTCTGCACTAAATGGCTGTGCCATGGTTGGATAGTGCAGATTAAGGGGCGGTATTATTATAATAAGATCTCCTTATGACATCATAAGGAGAGCCAAATTCCAATGACCTATTTTTTCACATGCTTGCAGATAATGGTTTACCAAAACTAAATTACTGGGTCAATCGTTTTCACATTTTCTAGGTTGATAGAAGCACTAGGAACCCAATTATAGCACTTAAACATGGAAAAAGTCAGATTTTTAGGCAATGGCCTCTTTAACCCCTTCCCTAACCATATCCCTAACAGTTCACTGCATGAGTTAATAGATAGATAATTATATTATATATTGTGGCTATATATTGCATTTATTTTCATACTAATGAATGTAAGCGTATCACTAAGCAATTCATTTTGTAATAGAGCTTAATGTGATTAAATGTGATCTGTGCAAATAAATATGCATTTATGTAAAGGGTATAGTATTATATTATGTACTATATAGTATATAATATAATATATATTACTAATAAATTACATTAAAGAACAATGCGCTTATTAACAGACATCAGAATGTAGAATTGGCTTTTGTGAGTTCAGAGTAGCAATTTCCCTCTCAGGTGCAGCATTACCATGGTTACCACAATATGTTTCGGAGGAGACAACAGGGAAAAATTACAGGAATGCATGGAAGAGAATTTCAAGACAAAAGCAAAAAGCTAGAGATTGAGGCAAACAAAACAAAGATTATTAAAATGCACATCATAGTTATACACACATAGAAAATTATGACCATGAGCATGTGTATCCCCAAACACACACACTTTTCCATGCTCATGTTTAGACCAGGCTGTTGGACTATCTTAAAATCTTAAAGATGATCAACTGTGCTAACCTTCTCAACGACCGGAGGTCCATCACTCAGCCCAGATGAGAAGTTACAGAAGAAGGCTGTGCCTCTATGCTCGGCCCTGCGGTGGGAGCTCCAGATAAGATGAGAGACCCTCCAGAGAGTCATACAATAACAGCAAAGAGGACAAGAGTAAAATTGTGAGTGCTGATCGCTGCCCTGAGCTCCTCTGACCACTTTCATCTGATTCCAGGAGAAATGACAGCCGTTTAGAGTCTCATCACCCCGGCAAACCAATCTCATTTTCTTCATACAAACACAGAAAGAGGGAAAAATATGTGAAGAATGCAAAGATTTCAGCTGGTTGAGAGAGATCAATTTGACTCAAGGAGCTGAACAAAATGAGAGTAAGAGCTTTGGGGTGAAATTACTCACATCCTTGTCTTTTAAAAAAGATGTTTGTGCACTCTTGTGTCGGCGGAGATACAGAATAGTTTGTTTTGATGCTCGGGGGATACAGAAATATTCTCACTATCAAGGTACAAAGCAAGTGCTAAAAGGGTTCATATAAAAATGAAAGCCATGTCATTAGTTATTTACCCTTGCATCACTTTACAACTGCATGGCAAAAAAATGACTTTCTTACTTAGTATTTTTGTCTTGTTTTCAGTAAAAAATATCAAAAAATTCTTAAATTAAGATCATATTCTTGATGAGCAAAATGACCTAGGAAGATAAGTCTAAACTTTAAAGGTATTGCGGAGAATTTTCTTTTTCCGGGTGGATCATCAAGACTATTGGTCCTCCTAGTTGTCAATCAGAAGTGTTGCGCAATTGCATTTTTTTTTAAAGTGGAGAAGGCGGTTCTTTTCTAAAATTCGAGAACATCCTCCGCTACACCTTTAAGTAAATTAGTACGGAGCCCCTATGGGGGACATGTAGAAAAAATTAAATAAAGTTTAGTTTTGCGTGCGCACGTGATAGTTTAACTTTTTTTTCCGTACTAATTTACTTAAAGGGAAACTATCGCTTTTATTTTCGCGTGCGCACGTGAAACTATCACGCTCTCACGTGAAACTTTCGTGAAAGCGAAAGTTTAATGTGAGCATGTGAAAGTTTCACGTGCGCACGCCATAGTTTCACATGCGCACACGAAACTAAACTTTTTAATAAATAAACTTTTTAATAAAAATTCTGCACATGAAGGTTTCACATGAGCACATGAAAGTTCCACGTGAGCACATGAAACTAAACTTTAGATTTTTTTTACTCCAATGTCACCTTAGGGGCTTGGTAAATTAGTGCTTAAAACAAGCAAAAAATCTGCCAATGGAATAAGAAATATTTTCTTGAAATAAGTTTACTTTTTTCATAAACACTTAATTCAAGAACATTTTTCTTATTCCATTGGCAGATTTTTTTTGCTTGTTTTAAGCACAAATTCGCTTAAATTTTATATTTTTTGTCTAAAAACTAGACTTGAAATAGACTTTAAATTAAGTGTTTATGAAAAAAATTAACTTATTTCAAGAAAATATTTCTTATTCCATGGCAGATTTTGTTGCTTATTATAAGCACTAATTCACTTAAAGTTTAGACTTACTTTCCTAGGTCATTTTGCTCATCAAGAAAATACATCTTAATTTAAGAATTTTTAGATATTTTTACAAGAAGTAAAAAAGTCATTTTTTGCAGTGTGAATTGCTTCATATACCTGTTAAATATTCAATAAAAAAATGAAAAATATTTTGATCAGTTAATAATACCTTACACTCTAAAAAAACAAATGGTGCTATATAGAACCAAAACTGTTGCTTTGGATCGTAATCATAGAAGAACCGTTTTTAGTGCCATATAGCACCGGTGAAGCACCAGTGAAGCACCTGTGTAGAACCATATAGGGGCCATATAGAACCACTATAGCACCAATTATGGTTCTACATAGCACTATATGGTTCTACACAGGTGCTTCACTGGTGCTTCACCGGTGCTATATGGCACTAAAAACGGTTCTTCTATGATTACGAGCAAAGAACCACTTTTGGTGCTATATAGCACCGTTTGTTTTTAGAGTGTATGATTTTAGAAGACAAAATATAAAGCACTACTTTGTATGGTGCTTTTTAATTTACTAGATACATTTTTATTCCAGCCTGGTCTAATTCGTATGTATTTATACAAAGTGAATCATACAAATCCGTCTGATTATTAAAAAATAAATCAATAATGAAACCCCACCCCAACTCCAACGTCACAGGGTTGAAAGCAATTTAAACAAAAACGTATGAATGTGGTTGTACGAATTAGCCACCTCGTAAAATACGCACGACATTGTGTCGTTTTATTCACATTCATGGAAAAAAGTGCCCATTTATCCTTCAGTGAAAGAAAGTCGAGCAGGTCTGTAAAGACATACGGGTGAATTAACACTTACAAAACATTCATTTTTTGGGATAGTCAAAAAGATATAAGGGCAGCTGAAGAATGGCAGAGGTCCTCATCCGTTCGCAGTCCACTGATCACACCTGTCTACCCGTCAAACGGCAAGACATTGCCAGTGATGATTTTTGGATGGGAAGGAAACTCAACATACACCTGGCAGATAAGAACTTGTGCTTTCCACCGAGAAGCCTAATCCACCATCATGGAGAGTGACATGAACGCTGGTGTGGAGTCGAATTGACGGATGGGAAGAATCTTCGCTGCGAAAGCCGTCCGTGTGCGGCCTGATTGCCTGGGATGAAAGCGGAAAACTGGCAGTGCCTCAGAAAATCTCAGCCCAGGCACTTTTCTCATGAGCTGACGGTCCATCTCACAACACATCCCCACATATGTAAAGCCGCGGGAATTAAAAGCAGGGATTAATTCAAATAATAGCATCAGAGAGACTTTATTAGCTTTATTTCACAAAACAGTGAAGATATGCTTTGGTCTATCATAATTATGTGTTTGAATAGTGTAGCGATTAAGTCCAAATATACCATATGGCCACACAAAACCATTCATAAAATAAATTTAGTAGAAATAATTTTTGGGGTTATTAAGTGTTGGGCCATCATAGCCCAAAGCGCAATAAAGATCTGAATTGAGAGGCTTATCAGTGTTCCAATTCTGTCTCCGGTGTAATTCAGTTTGATTAAAGCAGATGGATTTTATGAGTTCATCAGTAACCTAAATTGATTTACAATTTCATTTAATCAGCTGTTGTTTAAAATATCTGATTAAAAGCGATTTAGCAAGTGCCTTTGGTTACGTCCTAAAACAAAGAACTACAAGGCATAAAGTGTAAAGTAAAAGCCATCACATCATGAAGTGGTAGGATATTACCAAGCAAAAATCAATCTGAGATGGTTTAAACATATTTTTGTGCTGTGTATTCACCAAACAAAGGTGCAAATAGGAAAATCTATTCCCATAGCTCAGTTGGCAGAGCATTGTGTTAGCAGCGCAAATGTTGGGGTTTTGATTTCCAGGGATTACACTAATAAAAATGTACAATAAAGTTTGATATCACTCATTAAAACTATAGCACAACACAAATGTAACTACATGAGAATTAGGTTGTGACTAAAATCATCCAAAATAAATCAGATCTTTGTCTATAATTTCCAAATCTTATCCATGGGCAATGGGATTTTATCAAGCAGCTTCCTGAAGTTTCACCCTGTTGCTAGAAATACTGAAGGAGTTCACATCTATCTAAGAAAAGACATCACATTAACTTAAATGTCTGGCAAATGTGTAAATATAAAAATATTTCTACTTAAAGGTGGAGTTTGTGGGCAGGGGGGCACTACCCCCCCCCCAGACCAGAGCCAATTATAATTTTGCCTGAGCTTTTAATAAAATAGAAATATGAGAGTTCATTCACAAACACAAAATGTTTTACTGTAGTAGAAATAAATGATAAATTATACATAATAATGTATATTATACACTCACCTAAAGGATTATTAGGAACACCATACTAATACTGTGTTTGACCCCCTTTCGCCTTCAGAACTGCCTTAATTCTATGTGGCATTGATTCAACAAGGTGCTGAAAGCATTCTTTAGAAATGTTGGCCCATATTGATAGGATAGCATCTTGCAGTTGATGGATATTTGTGGGATGCACATCCAGGGGACGAAGCTCCCGTTCCACCACATCCTAAAGATGCTCTATTGGGTTGAGATCTGGTGACTGTGGGGGCCATTTTAGTACAGTGAACTCATTATCATGTTCAAGAAACCAATTTGAAATAATTTGAGCTTTGTGACATGGTGCATTATCCTGCTGGAAGTAGCCATCAGAGGATGTGTACATGCCATGGTGGTCATAAAGGGATGGACATGGTCAGAAACAATGCTCAGGTAGGCTGTGGCATTTAAACGA
Source organism: Misgurnus anguillicaudatus (assembly GCF_027580225.2). Lineage (NCBI taxonomy): Eukaryota > Metazoa > Chordata > Actinopteri > Cypriniformes > Cobitidae > Misgurnus > Misgurnus anguillicaudatus. The sequence continues at coordinate 29,584,493 of NC_073355.2, read as the reverse complement.
TGCCTAATTAGCACTAAGGGGCCTAAGTGTGCCAAAAAAAAAAAAAATCCCCCACACCATTACACCACCACAACCAGCCTGCACAGTGGTAACAAGGCATGATGGATCCATGTTCTCATTCTGTTTACACCAAATTCTGACTCTACCATCTGAATGTCTAACAGAAATCCAGACTCATCATACCAGGCAACATTTTTCCAGTCTTCAACTGTCCAATTTTGGTGAGCTTGTGCAAATTGTAGCCTCTTTTTCCTATTTGTAGTGGTGATGAGTGGTACCCGGTGGGGTCTTCTGCTGTTGTAGCCCATCCGCCTCAAGGTTGTGCGTGTTGTGGCTTCACAAATGCTTTGCTGCATACCTCAGATGTAACTTCAGTCAAAGTTGCTTCTTCTATCAGCTTGAATCAGTCGGCCCATTCTCCTCTGACCTCTAGCATCAACAAGGCATTTTCGCCCACAGGACTGCCACATACTGGATGTTTTTCCCTTTTCATACCATTCTTTGTAAACCCTAGAAATGGTTGTGCAGATTGTGAAACACTCAGACCGGCCCGTCTGGCACCAACAACCATGCCACGCTCAAAATTGCTTAAATTCACCTTTCTTTCCCATTCTGACATTTAGTTTGGAGTTTAGGAGATGACCAGGACCACACCCCTAAATGCATTGAAGCAACTGCCATGTGATTGGTTGATTAGATAATTGCATTAATTAGAAATTAAACAGGTGTTCCTAATAATCCTTTAGGTGAGTGGATATAATAATATATAGAAAGATATGTAAGCAATAAGGTAAGAGAGGTTGTGCTGTATCGTGAATAACTAACGGCTGAAGGGGTTGCAGACACTCCACTTTGTGTCGTGCCTAACAATGCCCTTCAGCCGTTACTTAATCACGGTACAGCACTTGCCTCGAGCACCTTATTGCTTTTATAAAATGGTTACCACACAATATTAAAGTAAAAAAAATTATTAGTGCAACTTTCATGAAGTTAAAGCAATAAAAGCATTCCTTCCTCTAGAAAAAAAAATAGTCCCTGACCGTGAACAACAACGTTCCAATGTGTAATATGTATGAAAGCTCAAATAAAAACAACAAACCGTTCTCAAACTGATACGTGTGGTTGCTAAGGGTGTTGCTAAGGGCGTAGTGATAAAAAGAACCATTGGGTGAAGTGATAAATAAAGCACAGCCATTGACCAATCAAGGATTGAAACTAACCGTTTTATAAGACATAATATTTATAGGTGCTTAATTAATGTGATGCAATGTGATGTGATCACATGGCAGGAATGTGCAATGATGTATTGTAAAAATCCACAAGGCTCAGCATGTGCAGTTTATCTATTTGTCTTGTTAGAATCTTCAAATTCAGAAGCCAAGATTTTTTGCCGTTTTCCATAGAAGCGCAAATGCCTTTTGATGTTACAGTGGAGTATAAATTTATCTCGTTCAAGTAGCAATGCAGTGGGACATGGTGCCTTTAGCCTCCACCAGCTTCTATTCAACAGCTCCCAACCCACAGAGAGGAACAGTGTGGGCTCAAGAGCATCTCAATGAGATTTGAATTGAGCGAACGAGACACGAGAAACCTCAGAAATTACTTTTTATTTTATCTGTGATTTTATGTGTATGAATTAGCTCTATTGAGCAAGGACTTTCACACAGGGGAACTTTCTGAAGTCTCTGAGTATTGTGAGATTACAAAATGCACAAGCGTGTCACTCCTGAGGGACACAAATGACTTCAGGCTATCAATGTAATGAATTTAGGGACTTGGGGCACTTCCTTGATGCATTAAAACTAATCTTGGATAAGGATAGCCACTGATGTTTATGTTTTAGGTTTCTCACTTCACTTATAAGCCGCGCAACACCAGAATGCCAATACTACTCATCTCATTCGCACCTGAAAGTTCAAAATTATACATTCAAGTCAGACCGCGTCGAAGGCCGTTGGGGTTATAGTCTGTATGTGAAGCTTAACATTAAAAATGACACGCGCGCACACACAAACTCTCCCTGGCTTTGCAAAGTAAACACGGGGAGGTCAGTCTGGGATCGGATTGCCTCAGGCAGCAGTCAAACTCTCATGTTGACAACTTGGTTTCATCTAACTGAGTTTGACTTCTGTCTAGCACATGGTGTATCGCTAATGGATACAGGGGCATAAAATTACCGCCTCCCATCTGGGACCCTGGCAAGAAACAACAAAAGCCAGCGTCCTGATGCCCTCCACCCAGCCTGGCTACCAGGGACATGTAGGATCTAATGAATAGATCGATTCTCACCTCATCTATCATAAATTAGGGAAAGCAAAGGGAACAAAAGTTTAAGCAAAACCTTATAGAAACTACAGTGGTGGTACTTTTGTACAGTGATAGTATGTTGATCCATAACATGCTAGTGTAATATGTGCTATTTACATCCTTATGAAAAAGTACTATGGTAGAGCAATGGTATTGGTAAGTTGTTACCCTATGTTACTTTGGGATTGATCATGGCACAGTGATTGTATAAAACGGATATGATGCTTTGTAAAATACTATTGTAATAAAATGAATGTGCCATCATATTTGTGTAAAACTTCTGAGGTTTTTCTACACTACCATGGTACAGTGACTGATGGTATCAAATAGTAGTACCATGTCACTTTGAGGTTTACCATGGTAATAAAATCAATGTACCATTTTATTTTTGTGATACTTAGAACTACTTCTAAAATATGGTTAAATTTATTAACCGTTGTGCATTGTTCAACATCCAACAAAAAAATCTTGTTATAATGGAAGTCAATGGGGCAAAAAAAAAAAGAGGGAGGAAAAAAATAAAACCTGATGCTGCACAAAAACAAAACAAAAAATGCATCAAAGCCAATGTTTTTACTAATTTTTGACATGCCCAAGACTGTGAAAAAGGTTTTAAAAAATCATGTTTAATATAAAAAATTTGTCGTTTTGTGTTTTTTCCAAAATCAGATATGAACTTGGCAATGTAATTTTGCAAACATTTGGTTGTTTTGATCAGTACTGAGGTTGATTAACAGATTTATGCAAAAAAATCGAAAAAATAAATCATCTGATTCATTTTTACAGCCGTTTAAAGGTGCTCTAAGTGAATTCACGCGTTTTAGACCATAAAACATTTTTTGTTACATACAGCAAACATCTCCTCACTATCTGCTTGCTGCCTGACCACTGATCAGACTGTAAAAAACCGCGGTCTCTGTAGACAGCCCAGGCTCCACAAACGGCAATAAAAACAAAGTGGCCAAACCTACCAACACGAAACATAACAAAGTGTTCCAGCCAATAAACGATAAGAAGAATTTGGGGGTGAGGGTTGGGCGCGTTCATGAAAGCACGGAAGGGAGAGGCAGGGGGAGGAGTTAGCTATGCTCCGTTTGTTTGAAAACAGTTCAAACATCAACAAAAAGTGACGTCGCACAGATTCACTTAGAGCGCCTTTAATTTAGTGTCCTTTTTTGTACACGAACAACATGATAGTAGTAAATTTGCCCACGTTGTATTGTTGAGTTGAGTCGGAAAAAGCAAGCATTTAACGCGCGTCAGAGGCGAAATCCGCTTCTTTTCAGTTGTATGTTTGCAAGATGGCTGATGTTGATTGTGCATTCATTGAGAGAGTTACCAGTTTGTATTTGGTCACCCTACTATAGGGGGAAAATAGTTTAAAACAGCGGGGATGCCGCGGGTCGATAAACGTCACATGACTCAAAAGTGAAATGTGTATTTACAACTTACCATTTGCCCAATGTCTTCACTGACACTCTTCCAAGCGAGGTCCTTTTTATCTATAGAAATAAGAACTTGTGTCGTACAGCTCCAGGTGACTGCTCACGGACAATATCAAGCATTCCATCATGTTGAATAATGAGTGACTCCGGGCGGGGCTGCCACCACAGCAGCAAGCAGGCTCCTGATTGGTTAACGCGGCGCGAAAATCCACCAAAGTTCACATTTTTCAACTCAGGCGTCAGCCGCAAATTCACATCAAATGCACAAAAAGCACCATTCGCGCGTACTGCGCCGCGCTAAACATCTCATTCACACTGCGGGACCTCCAGACGTGCTTCAAGCGTCTCCACATTGACTTAACATTGAAATCACTCGCCCTTGACGCCTCTACCGCGGCTGGTGTGAATGCAGCATAAGTGCATCTATCAACCTAGAAAACGTATAAAAGACCAACCCAGTAACTTTGTTTGGTTAAACCATTCTTTGCAAGCATGTGAAAAATTAGGTAGTTCAGATTTCGCCTGTTTTGTGAGGTAGGTAGCAAGGCCAATTACAATAATACCGCCCCCCTAATCTGCGCTATCCAACCAAAGCAAGAGAGAGAGAAAAAAATTGACAGCAGAATTGAGTTTCAATTACAACAAACCACCATCATTGTGATCAGTGTTTGCACTTCATCCGCTCATTTGCATTTTAAAGGACACACCAAAAAACGGCACACTTTTGCTTAGGCCTACAAAGTGGCAATTTTAACATGCTATAATAAATTATTAGTGGGCTATTTTGAGCTAAAACCTCAAATACACACTCTGGGGACATCAAGGATTTATTTGACATCTTAAAAAAAATCTCATAATATGACCCCTTTAAATGAATCTACCATTGTATTTTTGTGATACCCAAAGGTACTTCCAAAAATATAATCTTGCAGTACATATCCAAATGGTACTGCTTGACAGTGTAGACACACTGTGAATTGTCGATGATCAAAATAACAGCCAAATGCTAATGTGTTGCTACATGAGCAGAATAAGAGATCAGCGATTCATCGTCTTATCATCGTGGTGACCTTTATTGCTTTTAGGGAGGCACTATTGATTGGCAGCGTGATAACATTTGGCTAGTCCTCTGTAGTCTTTTTTTATAGAGGCCGAAGTGCTAGAACAGCAGCAGCGATGGCTGATATTCATGAAGTCTGTTTTAATTGACATCTTACAAACGTAACCTGACAGCATTCGCACATGAAAGCAAAAGACAGCGGGTGTCCTCTCACCAGTCGCTTCCTCCTGGCCTCATCTGGCTGGTTTGATGCTGACTGAACGTGGGTGCGTATGTGCGTGCACGCCTACATCTCACCCAAATCGGCACTTTTAAAAACCTATATGTGTTGTTTTGATCTCAGTGTGTGTGAAATGTTAGCACAGATGGATAGGGGAGTTGTTGCAGTAAAAATCTCTAGGATGTCTTAATCACTTTTAACCCTTATTGAATGTAACAAGCAAAACCAAAATGCCTAAAATGTAATTGCTCCATAAATAACCTCCACAAAATTGGATTTTAAAGGCAATATGAAATAAAATAATAATAATAAAATAATTGCATATTCATGGTCAAAGCATTTTTTTCGATTCTTTAATTTAAATGTTACTAAGCAAGGGACTATATCTCGAATTAAGAAGCACCCCGTCAATGTGTGTGTTCATTATCGACAGTGTCAGGCACATTTGGTTGCATCTGCACTGGCTTTATCTCGACACTGCCGGGGCAACAGAGCTTATGTATTGGGAAAAGGCATTGCAAAAGTCTGATCTTTCTCCATCTGATGCTGCCAGGAGAAACATGGCCACCATATATCGCAACACGCCTCCCTCATAATGCCCTTATCAACTAGCATGACGTCCCGTGGGGAGAAGGTTCGAGCCAATGCTGGTTTAATTAGTGGGCCACTGGAGCCCTCAGGAGACAGAAATGTAAGGCCTTATAATGTAGCACAAAGGAGCAGGTGACACTTCCTAACTGTGTCCAAAGTTGCGGTTGTGGGTGTATGAAACATCTCAAGGCAAACCATTCAATTTTCTCATTTGCTGTCCCAGTGTAACCCTGTCAGTTTCTTACATCATACTATACAAGTGGTTTCTCACCCATACGCTTATATTAATGCATTTTGCACACGCTTTTATTTGAAGCAACTTCCAAATACATTCAACTATACATTTTATCAGTATCTGTGTCTCCTGGGTATCAAACACACAACTTTTGCACTGCTAATGCAATGCTCTCTACCAATCAAGCTCTTTTTAACTTTTCATAAACCTAAACATTTTAATTTAACCAAAATCGACTAAATTATGCAACAGCAGCACCAAACCAGACCGTACCAGAATGAAACATTTACGCTCTAAGCTGCAGCCCTAAGCCTATCCATTAATCTGACTGGTTAATAGGACTGTTGCCCGAAGACCATGTTCTGCTTGTTTAAATCATGTTAGGCACTTTCTTATTCCCCATACTCCTCATGTTCACACAAACTAAATTAATTCCCAGCATGCATATTTACATTCCTGAACTTCCTCTTCCTGGTGATGCAGTTCGTAATGTAACCAGAACATGAGGGCAAATAATGACTATTGCAGAGCTGTATGTCACTATGAGAGACTGTGGGCGTGCATACACATGTACACGGATGTCAAGATGCTTAATCGATGTTCTGTGTAAAACTGTGTGGATATTGTGTGTTTGGGAGAGGTTGCGTAGGTGTGTGTAAAATAACTCACCCACACATGGAATTCTGCCCTGGGTATCAATCTGTTGGAGCGTTGCGGATCCTTAGACACAACAGAGAGACCTTCATCATCATCATAATCTGTTAATTCCTGAAGAAGGATGACTGTAGAAAAAAAGCACAGGTTTACGGAGAAACAGCAGCTGAGGTGATGACTCTCTGAAGGGACTGCAAGATTTCTTCCTGTACATCTTCCCCTTCTTATACATGTTAAAGGTCCTTATTATAAAGGGGCTCTGGAATGGTTGATTTTGATTGGCCTGTGGCGACACTACAAGGTACTGAGGGCCATTTTGGCAGGTGCAATGCAACACGAATAAATGACATATAAATGTGCATAATTAATAGACTATGATATTTTATTTACAAATGATTAAAACCACATGCATGTTCGTCTTGTTTGAACTTTGAACTTCCTTGAATGCGTTTCGACTAAAGGGCTTGTTATAGTTGTGCGTAGGTCCTACGGCGTAGCCGCGAAAGTGTAGGTTCCGCGTTTTCATTTATACTTTTGCGTCGTCGTCCGCGTCAACATGCAAACACATGCGGTGGCCACGCGCGACTGCTGGTAGGTAGTATCCACGCGTGTAACCACAGTAGCAGCGCTACCGTCAATGAAGAAAAAGCTTGGCAAGTTAACCCACAAACGAAGAAAAAACAGCAACTTGTAGTGTATGATTTCAGAAGACCAGCAGTGATGGAAGTAAATAAACAGTGACTCTTGTTGCAGTTTGAGTTAAATCACTCCTCAGCTTGGCCCATCTTTGTTTTCACCGTTGCAAACGGAAATACCTATGACACAGTTTTTTTTACCTGACGGGAGGGGTTCTGGTGGACCAATCACAGCATTTGTGGTCCGCGTAGAACTGACGCGCTGTTAAAAATTTTGGGAGGCGCACGTCAGGCTACGCAGAGCTACGCACAGGTTACGGATAACCTACGGCATAGCTACGATGTAGAGCTAACGCACGACTATAAACCAGTCTTAAGAAAGCGTGTATTCCTATTGGAAGGTTTACATTTCTTACAAATCAGTTAATAATATTACATTTTTTGTGTACATACAGTATATGTATTCTTGTGGCAAGAAATCGGATAACATTGAGGGGCAACCTTCTGATCTTTCTGATGAAGCCAATACGGAAGTGATTTAATTCTTTCCCCGCCATTGACTAGTTATTTTGTCAAATAAGAAAAAACATTTGCATGAACAAAAAATTTGTTCCTGATGAGTTTTTAGAGTAATCTGTAATACCACATTTATCCTTTAGATGGCATACTTACCCAATTTATAAAAAAACTGAAGCAAAACATTGTTTATTAATTTTGCACTGCGTTTATGTTTTGATAATCGTTTGGAATCTGATCTCTAAACAAAATGCCTTTACAAAAATGCAATTATTTCAGCTTTTTGCTAAAAAAATGTCTTTTTTACAAAAAAAAAACCCATATTTAAGCGTTTATTAGCAGAGAAAAAATATAGATAAGATGAAATGTTTTTTTCTCGTTTTGTTTGTTTGAAAGCACAGGGTCTGTTCTTTACATTTATATATTTGTACTTTTATATATTTTTAGAAGAAAATTTTCCTGAAAATGCTGGACGGCAACTTTTCAAAAAAAAAATCTGGCGATGAATGACTTAAACTGCAATTCATTCACTGGCCGCTAAAGACTGGCTCCAAAAGGGAATTAATCAATTCCCATAGACCCCCATGTTAAATTGCCCAACTTTACATTAGAAAATATTATGTTTACAGCCTGGTACATAAATACTTTTTGGTCTACATAGCTAATTTTTCCCTTCATGATGACAACTGTGACCGGATGAACTTTTTTAACTCATCCGTTTAAATATATTAAGCCTTAAAGTTCTGCATAATTAAGGGTAGGGCTGTGACAAATAATCGTGCAAATGCGCGTTTTCTCAATTAATTAATTTTAATAAATTATGGTGAAATGCCACCAGAGGGCGTTTTCGTGCAGAAATGCCATTTGTGCCAGAAGTACCATTACAAACGCTAATCCAGGAAATGTTAATACCGCTGTTCTTCAGATTGTTTCAGGTATTTTCATGATAATAACAAATATTTTGAATGATTGTGTTTAAAGGACAAGTTCGGTATTTTTCACTTAAAACCCTTGACTTGAATTAGATGTATGCTTTAGCAGCGATTTTTGTGTGAGCATATCAGTGAACACCCCTGACCACTCTGTGAGTTTCACGTGTTTGTAAATGAAAGTTTAATGCATTTTAGGAAGGATTGTTCAGTGCACCTATACACCCATTATAGAGGTGGGAGGTGAAACAACAAACACCCGAAAATTCTCAGGCCAGCATCATATGTCCAAATTTCAGTCAAAACGTTCTATTTCATCAAAACAATCTAAAAACAGAGCTTTAAGTGTAAAATACCGAACTTGTCCTTTAACAAGTGTTGCTTTTTTAAATGCACGTTAGATTTAGATTGATAAGAACTTCCTACTGATCACAGAGCCGTAATACATACACAAGCTGTGCATAAAACACAGAATCGGAGCTTAGCGATTTAGAATCGATTTCAGAGAGGGATTTTTAATGGGGAACGCGTTGCATCGTCTCAGCCCTAATTAAGGGTGTGGCCACTTGAGTGACAGGTGAACTCTTGTCACTACCATCGAGCTAGGCCCACGTCCCGCCTCTTTACCCATATTCGGTTATCCGCGAGTGACGCGATGCTTAGATGGCGACGGCAAGCCCCACCAACTATTGGCTTCAAAAAAGCTCTTCACAAACCTATTGGTGACATCAATGATACTACATCCATATTTTTTACAGTCTATGGATACATACACCCAGCAGGTTGTTACTGCAAAAAATGCCTACAGAATTAGAGTCACCCTGTTTTTATCTGTGATAATGAATGAGTGATGGTACATTATCCTTTACATATAGGGATGCTGTTAAAAAAGTACAGGTATTAAGAAATAACAGTCAATTTTTGATATCATGTTGACCTAGAAAAGGTCAAAAACACAATTTATTTCCATCCATTTTGTTGTAAATATATATGACAAATTCACTATAAAGGGCTCTCGAGATAAAACCAAACCACCAAAGAGCTTTTCAGTACCCTATTCACTTTATTTCACTCAAAGCAATGCTGATATGAAGGGCATCATTATGAATCCCAGACTAACAGCTGCGGAGACACCTTGGCACATTTAATAAATCACAGCATTACACCAATACTGAATCTCTCTTCAAATGATCATTTGTATGTTAATACTTCTGTCGCTCGTGACCTTCATGCAGCGTGCAAACAGCACAGAGTTCTCTTCCACCCTGCGTTTTCCCTCACAGCCTCGTATATCTTTTCATCTTTAAAAATTACATTCGAGGCAGAATTTCGTAACTGAGCCTTTGCACAAAACACCAACGTCTCGAGTAAAGCAAGAGATGTGGAACGTGGCAGTCAGGGTCAGCCTTAATTACAGCGAGTGCAAGTTTTATGCTGCTTGTATTAATAAGAGCTTGCTTGCTCATATCCAGCCTAACCTCAAGCAAGACATTTTTAATTGATGCAGTGGGACCGTGTCGACACCACGCTCGAACCGTGCGCAAAAGTGTGAAATAAAAGGCTTAATTTAGGGAGAATTAAAATCTGTATCTCAGCACATCAATATGTAGCTATAAAAACTAATTTTGGCTACACAGCGTTGGACAGTTAACAATCAGCACCCATGGCTCTCCATGCAAGAAACCTAAACTTGTGCTAAAAGGGACACTCCACTTTTTGAAAATATGCTCATTTTCCAGCTCCCCTAGAGTTAAACATTTGATTCTTACCGTTTTGGAATACATTCAGCTGATCTCCGGGTCTGGCGCTTCCACTTTTAGCATAGCTCAATCCATTTAAGACCATTAGCATTGTGCTAAAAAATAACCAATGAGTTTCAAACTTTGTTTTCAAAACAAGAGTTCAAAATTTGACTCTTCTGGAGTTACATCGTGTAAGACCGACAGAAAATTAAAAGTTGCGATTTTCTAAGCAGATAATGTTAGGACTATCATTCTGGCGTAATAATCAAGGACTTTGCTGCTGTAACATGGCTGTAGCAGGCGTAGTGATATTACGCACTGCCCGAAAATAGTCCCCTTGGTTACTTATAATGCAGGGGACTAGCTCGGGCACTGCGTAATATCACTACGCCTGTTGCAGGCCATGTTACAAACACAAAGTCATTGATTATTACGCCAGAATGAGAGTATAGTTCCTAGCATATCTGCCTAGAAAATTGCAGCTTTTAATTTTCCGTCATTCTTAGTACACGATGTAACTACAGAAGAGTCAAGTTTTAAATAGGATAAATATAAAAACTCTTTGGTTATTTTTTTGTGCGATGCTAATGGTCTAATCAGATTCAATGGATTATGCTAAGCTATGCTAAAAGTGCTAGCGCCAGACCCAGAGATCAGCAGAATGGATTTCAAAACGGTAAAAATCAAATGTTTAAGGTGGAAAATTAGCATATTTAAAAAAAATTGAATGTCCCTTAGTTCACAACGACAGTTCTTTTTTAAACAATGTAAACATTATTAACAGTGCTTCAGTGATAGCATGAGATGGCATGGTAACCACATCCCAAAAGCCTATAGTGAAATACCTTTCATGATGGCCCATGATTCGGGACACACCTTCGACTACATCTTGCGAGTCTCTATCTCTCGTCACAGGGGACAACGTGGATCCAAGAACTCATTTGTTTCCAGAGCACCGGGTTCTCCATTTCAGGCCCGTGGGGAATGTTGGAGGCACCTTGACGCGTCAGTGGAACAGATGTCCCTACACGCAAACAGCTGAGGACACAAAAGCAAATAAAGCAAGTGACAAGTGGCAGAATAGAAGAGGGTCTGCCATTAGGGCATGAGTTAAACACTCCCTTCTGTCAATACAACCATTAGAAATTAATTTAAGAGATGACAGCAGCTGCTCTGGGGACATCCTATGAATACTTTGACATTTCTAATAGCATGGCATCTCTGAACTGTCTACAGTATAGCGCCTTTAAATGCCTAATTTTAAATGTTTTTTGTCAATAATTATATTTAAAAAATATCATGTGAATTATAATTTTATTTACTACATTCAGTATGTAAATAAGCAATTCAGACTGTTGCATTAAAAGCAGCTTTCAAAAAGCACGCTTGATTAGTAAATTAATTAAAAACTATTAATAGGATTAAAACGATTTTGAATGCTAGAATGTGTTTCCAAAAAGGACAATCGGCAAGGTCTTCAATTCAGTAGAAATGCAGGCTAGGTGTAAAAGACATTTGAACACAGCACTATTTCTGGGATAGAGAGTAGCTTGCTTTCTATCTATGACATCATATAGGTCAGAGCAGGGCACATGGAGAGCGGTACGCCGCGGTCTTTCCAGATGATAAATCCAGCACTTGTTCAACAGAAAGCATTTCTACTACCCCAGGAGAAGCACATCCATTAAGATATCATAGGCAAACTAGCCCATAAACATTCATCCATCATAAATGAGGGGAGCCTGCAGCCAGAAGTGTTTGTGAGCTGTTAGGGAGCTGAAGTGTACCAGCACAGACTCAATCACTGCCAGACAATCTGGTTGTCTTTAGTGACCTCTGGGAGTCTGACTGGATGACCCATACGGTAACAGATATATCACTTACCTACACAGATGACCAACTGGACAATCTGAAATGTGCCCGAGTCAAAATGTGGGGATAAATGAGTGTTCACTCAATAATGGATTTTTCCTGCTTGCTTAATGTAGTTCATTAAAATGAGCCAATGAAACACGCTACTTAATTTCAATTGAATCAACAGTGAATTGCAATTAACTTCTAATTGGTAAATATAAGTTTACCTAATCCATTTGCATTAATCATTTTTGTCAGTGTTACCGAAACTACGCAGGGGACTGGGCATGACACTTAAAGACCCACTGAATTGTCTTGAAATGCATAGCTTTGTTCGATGTGTTGACGTAATTTCCACTAAAACAGGAAGTTTGGCCGGGGCATATTGAGTGGTTCCTCTTCTCTTTAAATAGCCAATAGCATTTAGTTTCCCTCACAGCCTGGAATCTGATAAGAAGCGGAAGTGCAGAATAATCATAAAAATAGTTAATTTGCTTTGGCAGAAGTGAAACTGTAATGTTTACAGTACTGTGCACAGTGGCAGGCGGTGACTTCTTTTTTCGAGGGCGCTCGATGGGAAGTTCGTCACAACATGTATGTAGTCCGTCATGTGTGTGGTTCCTAATTTCAAAATGTGTTCTGCGCATCAAGTGATCCTATGTGCATGACGTGTCTCGTCAAAACAAGTGCCCGCTGCAGACGCGTTTGACAGATACTTGCATAATCTCATGTGTAATCAGAGTTTACTGTTAAGGGAGTGTCTTGCGTGTATTTTATGAACGTGAGCGTTTCTTTTATCATAAATGGTTTTGACGCGTGTGCAACAGGCACTTATTTTGACAAAACACGTGATGCACATGGTTCACATGATACAACAAACACATATTTTGGAAACACAAGCAACACACATGACACCCTGAACACTTATTTTGAATTTGCACCCCTCAGATGAGCAGTGCAAAAGTTTCATGTTTTGCAATGGTATATATGACTATTTATAATTATTTCTCTGTCTCTTTACTAGTATACAACTTGAAAACACAAAAAGTTTGTATGCAGTACTAAAAACTGAATTAGGAGCATATCTTAGTCCCAGACTAAAATTAAAGTTTGAGCTGTTTTAATTTAAAAACACCTTGTTCTGTCTAATTTTAACATATATCAGTGACATTGTTTTGTAGTGTTTTTGTAAGGTATGTTTGTAAAAACGTATTTTACCTAATATACAGTATAAGGCCTAGTCCTGGAATAGCCTAAACCCTGTCCGCCCCTTAAAGTTATAAATAAAAGTGTTGAGTATTTAGTGTGAGCTTCCCTATACTTTGAGCAATAGCAGGAAACTGCAGGCTCTCTTAAAACTGAAAGTACTTGAGTCCTCTCAAAAAAATTGATATGTTTAGTGCCAAGAGAAGTCACACTAAATACCGCCAAAAGAAAACATTATCATTTTGTTCTCAAAATTGTGAGTATTTTTTATTTTTGTGTACATATAAAAATGGGTGGCCACTAAAACAGGGCTTAATTACTCGAGATTAACCAGACCGTGGCCGGTTAAGTTAGTCATGAATTCTTTTCTTCAGGACTGATCATAACTCTTTCAACTATGTTACATAGAAAGGTAGATTGTGTCGGGGTCCGGCCATGGTATCATGTTTAATATTATGTCTTGTCATGATGGCTGGATTCTGACAGTCCCATGTCTAATGTGAAGGCTCATGATCTTGTGCCTTCGGTGTCTCGTCTCATTACCCCGCCCTCTTGTTCTCCCTGTTAACGGTTAATCATTAGTTTATTCCAATCACCTGTTCTCCCCTTGTTATCTTGTTTAGTCTCTGCTATTTAATCCCTTTGTATCCTTGGTCCTGTGCTGGTTCATTTTGTGCTGTTCCCGTGTTTTGTGTGGAAGTAATTCAAATATCTTGTCAAGTTTAGTGTATCTGTTAAGTGTTTCATGTTGTGTACCCCCTCGTGGGTTTTTTGTTTCTTGTCAGTTAATAAAGTGTTTTTGTTCTCCCCGACATCGTTTGCGTGTGGGTTCATTCGACCACAGTTCCTGACAGATTGGTCTAATTTGAATCCAAATAAGAAGACTGATTAGCCCTAACTAATTGCTAGTTAGTCAGAATCATTCTTAAGACGCAGTTTTAACGTCATGGCTATGTTTATGCAATCGGCCACAGATTAAAATGCATGTTTGAGCTGCCTTAATTTAAAAACACCTTGCACTGGCATACCTTAACGTGTATCAATGCTAATGTTTTGTCTCAAAATGCACACCTGTGTAGGTTTTTTATGTTTATTCGTAAAAACTACTTAAATGTTTTAATATAACTAGTGTTGCACTGATGTATTGGCTGCCGATATGTATTGCCCTATTTTATTTATTTTGATGAAATTGAATCTGCATATCGGCAATACGAGAAAGGTCGATACAGATTATTTATTAATTAACTGCGTGAAGGCAATTGCATGTCTGTTGCATAATCAAGCATTTAAAAAAAATAATTATCAAAATAATGAAATACTTCCCAAAACAAAATCTGTAAAATCACGTAAGAAATTACTTGTTCACGTGAGACATGCGGTAAAAGTAAAGTATTTTGGGAAAATGGGGTCTGGGCTTTTTTTCAAAATCTGGGAAAAAGACAAAAAAAATTGCCCAAAATTTATCTTATTATGTTGGTCAGTTGAATGTTAAATGGATCCATTCCATGTTATTACGCAGAAATAAAGGCCAACTGTATAGTATTGTATACAAGTGTTTAATATTGGTGTCGGCCAATAGTTGTTTGTTTAAATCGGTATCGTCCCCCCCAACAAAAAATCGTATCCATGCATCCTTAAATATAACTAAAGGTACATTCACATTATAAGCGACTTTGTCGCTGTGTGTCGCTTGTCTCTTTCAAAAGAGGCGTTACTAAATCTGGTTGTCATAAACAAATGAGTAAAGTCCACTCCAGTAACTTACGAGAGACGGATGACATGAACTCCACTGCTTCGTTCTCATTGGTAGTCACTACCGAAAGTCCCTCATAATTTGCATAAAGTTAAACATTTCTCAACTTTGTCGTGCCACTGGACACGGCCCATTCGGTCGCCAACGGTCACTTGGCGCTCATGTCGCCAGAAGTCGCCAATCTTCCTTTGAAATCAATGAGATCGCGTCGCTCTGCTACTGTTAGTCGCTGCTAGTCTGAGTGCAGCTTAAGGCCTAATCTTGGATTAATCTAAACTGTGTCCAGGAGTCTACGCCAAAGTTATAAACCTTTATAAAGGTGAATTTGGAGCACTAGTTTATAGATATCCCTAGAAGATATCTATCATTTTGATTTCATGGGGACTGTGTAGACAGAGAATGCTGGAATTAAGGGGTACTTTTTGTGATAGGTATGTTGTTACAAAAACATTTATTCTTGGGAGTTCTAGTAAACTCTTATTTTTTTAGTTTTTATGTAATTGCTAGGTAGTAAAATGCATACGATTTGGTAAAGTTAATCTGTAATGTATATATTTTCTGTTGTGTTGTTTCCATAACAGGGTATTTTTACACTTTAGATCAGTGTTTCTTTTTTAACTGCACCTAAAATTATAAAAAAAATATATTTACCCTTATATTACAGTATGTTACGGGTCAATTGGACCCGTTTTGATTTGTAAGCTGTCGGAAAAACTGTGATTTTATTCTTGAAATTTTGTGACTTTTTCTCATTTTTGGTGATTCATGCTGATTCGTTTCACTGTAAAAAATAAATTGTTGGCTCAATGAATTATTTTTTAGTAACTAGTTCCACAGAAATTTTACGTTCACTCAATTTCTGTCTCCAAAGTGTTTCCTGGATTGATGTTTTTTAGTTGGCCCAAATTTGACTCAAATATAAAAAAGTATGTTGGCTCAATTAGCTTTATAGTTCATTCAACTAAAATGTTTTAATCAGTTGAATCTTTAAAAACTTACAGCAAAGACTCTGTCAATTAAAATTTAAGTATTCACTCAATGTTTTATGTGTTACTTCAATTAATATTTATTATTTGGGATTTTTTTAATAACATTTTTAAATTATTTATCAAATAATTTATGCTGGTGTTGTAAACAAAATAATTAACTTCAGTCACATAAAAACAAAAGCTTTTTATTCACTTATCATACAGACTGAACATACAGAATTAAGTCTTTAAATAGAGGGCATAAAACAGTCCAAAAAGCCTCCAAAGTCAGTCAGAACATCTCCAGGGCCATTTAGGAGACTTTCCTCAGCCAGTCCAAGCGGAGACTGTCTCGCTATGTATCCCTCTGAGGAATATAAACACACAAACATACATAAATACATGTTTAATATAATAAAGCTTGACGGTGAAAGACTTTATTCCCTAAATAACGTTAATGTTAGGCCAAATATCCCTCAGACATCACACATAATTAAACACTATTGGGCGGTTTTCTCGGACAGGGCTTTTCACTGACTAAAATAACTTACTGACATCTCTTAACATATGAGTGCTATTGTTTTGTCTCAAAATGCACGCCAGTATTGTATTATATAAGGTTTGTTTGTAAAAATGTCCCAATTATAATAAAGACCGAGTTCTAAACTCCGGTAAACCAACCCTATATCCAGGCTTTTTATCTTAACTAAAATAGCTCCACTTTACTTCGGTCACATAACATAACAC
Source organism: Misgurnus anguillicaudatus (assembly GCF_027580225.2). Taxonomy (NCBI): domain Eukaryota; kingdom Metazoa; phylum Chordata; class Actinopteri; order Cypriniformes; family Cobitidae; genus Misgurnus; species Misgurnus anguillicaudatus. The sequence goes on along the minus strand of NC_073355.2, from coordinate 29,567,631 downwards.
ACTTCTAATATATCTTTACAAAAATATAATTACAAAAACGTCGAGTATTTGCGTCTTTGCCAATTAATATATTCTAAAATTAACATTTAATTACAAACACTTATCTGACGTGAACTTGAGGAAACGGCTGACTTGTGTGTCGGTCCTTCCTTGTGTGAAACAGTAAGTGATTCCAGCTGTTGCGTGCGGATTGATCTCAGATGAAATGACCTGTGATCCAGATCCTTCCGAGTTAAAACATTTTAAATTCAAAATACACAGACGCACGTACATACATACATGCACACGCGCGAGGACGCGCGCGCGCACACACGCACGCACACGGGTACACACACGGGTATATTTAGAAGTTTTAAGATTGTTATGATATTGGGACTATTTCTCCACTCGCACCATCAGCTCTGAAGTTCAAATTCGCAGGCAGTACGCAGTCCGATTATAACGAATGTGAAAGATATGAAATATCATTCAACAGCGATATCATTTAAGTGCAATCCTAAAATATGATTTAAAACATACCGGTAAACCTTTTATTATTAAGTATAAGAAATTAAAATGAATTAAATCGCATGTTTAAACGCCACAGAGATATCAGAGCCAGCAGTCGATTTCTGATGGGCTTGCCGAGGCGAGGCTGCGCTGGGCGGGGTGTGAGCGCTTAAGTGTCTGTGATTTTCTGGAGCTCTTCTGGAGCTCATCTCCGTCCGAAAGTGTCCGAGCACATTTTTAAATAGACGCCATCTATATTAACCGACCGCATATTTAAACTTAAAGCACATACATTCACGCCTGAACAACTCTTAAAATTACATTTTGTTACCAAATAACAGTAATATTATGAGCATTTTGTTGTCAGGAAACATAGCTGTCATAAGTCCACATATTGACCAGATTTGTCTTAATTAGTTCAGTCAACATAGCCATTCTGAATGTTGACTGAATTTGAAAATAACCATTCACTTAATGTTTTAAACACAGATTTATCTAGACTTAAAATAATATGTCTACTCAACTAAGCCCAAACAAGAAAATTGGTTTAACTTATATATTTTTGCCCTTCCAACATTTCATTAATTGGATTTTTTACAGTGTTTGAAGTGTACCCAAATAATTCTGTAATGATTTTGATGAAAGACTTGATGTGTGCACATCATGTAAACAGTGATTTTTAAATTTGTACAATGAGCCTCAAGAAAAAAATTTAGCCTGTTTAGGGAAAGATAAGCTTAATTTCATTTCACAGCAATATTAAGTTGTTTATTTAGGATGTTTTAAACATAGGTATATTAAAACATGTTGCATTCAAATTTAAAAATGTTAAAGGCGGAGTCCACGATGTTTGAAAAACGCGTTGGAAAAGGAGACGGGCCGACTACCAAAACACACTTATAGCCAATCAAATCAAATAAAATGCCGGGTTGCGTATGTGTGGGGCGGGTCTATCAACAGAAGGTCCAAATTCTATTGGGTGTAGGGGCGTGTTTGGTTAGGTGATTTCAAATATCAACATTGGCTTTCAAACATCATGGACTCCGCCTTTAAACGCTACAACAATTTATTTTCAACATTTGTTTAAAGAAACATGTTACAAATGTTTAAATGTGTGACAAATACTATATGGTCCTGTTCATACCTAATTCCTTATTTTTCATAATGTGATATTTAGGGAATTGCATTGAATCCAATGCGGGTCAATTTGATCAAACACAATACAAATCAAACACAACACAAGGGTTAAAAAGACATTAAAACCTGGCGGTGCTACCGAGAGAAACTTCTCTACTTGGCACAAAACACTTGAGCTTCAATTTGTGTAAGTGTGTAGGAGGCTATGCTAATTTTACATGTAGCAGTTTAAAGATAAAAAGCTGCACTAAATTTGGAAAAACATCCACAATCAAGCCACCTCGCAATCACAGTGCAAACACCTATATTCCTCCTCTGCATATACCAAGCTTATTCGGTGCAATTAACATGTAGCTATTTACAATCCTCCACAGACATAGTCTAAATTAGACATTATTCATAGAAATCACCACCAACACCTTACTGTAATTATGACCGCGCAAGCCGTGTCTTTTATGAGACACTGATTTAAGGCCGTTGCCTCACTTACACAAGATTACTTGCTGAACGTCTACAGAGTGTGTATATCAGAAGTGCCAATAAATTTGAGGAGAAAAATGATGATAGAAGTGACAAAATAGGAAATCAAACAGTGAGTAAAACACTTGAGTTTATAAAGTAACAGCAATACTAGCAAAAAAAGTTGCAGAGGGAGACAGCGTTCCCATTTGAAGTTATTACATTGTCCCAAATCAACCATGCCTACACAACGCTCTGATTGGCTTATTCACATGTCAATCACATGTCTGTGTGATAAAGTCAAAATCATCATCAGTCAAAAGAGAAAGCTTTAGATTCTCGTTTCAGAAATCTACTCACCTCTATGAGCTTCAATGTTGTGTGTGAAAGTTTCTTTCCAAGAGTGAGATGGTAAAAGCCATTTTTTTCATCATTTCTGCACCAGTCAGCCCCAAAAGCATTCAGAGTCATTGCCGAAGCCCGCGGCTCTCGTCTCGTTCCCTCCTGACTTTCGATAAAAGGCCTCAAGACTCAACAATCACCTGAGCTCCAGCGACCTGTCGCCATCCATCAGCTCCTCCACCTGCTGCACTGCTGTGAAAACAAAGACCTGTGTAGGAGGCCGTCGCTCTTCAAAGAGTCTGCAATCAGGAAAAACACAGCACTTTCAGCTCTGTTCCATCGCTTGATGCCATTATGGTAATTGCATGCTAGGATAATTTTTGGGTCTTGTTATTTGTGTTGTTGGTGGGAACCTGCTGGCCTCCAGCACTAAAGATACACATGGCACTAACATGGCTGAGAATTGGGAGTGGATTAATGGCACAGCATCAAAAAGTGATTGCCAGCGGCCTGACCGAGAACAAAAGCATAATTAGACAAGTCAGTGAAATGGTACAATTGTTCCTGTACTGGACTGTCAGTGCCAGGTCAGAAAAGAGAACATTAAAGAGGACATATCATGAAAATCAGACTTTTTCCATGTTTAAGTGCTATAATTGGGTCCCCAGTGCTTCTATCAACCTAGAAAATGTGATAAAGAACGACCCAGTAACTTAGTTTTGCAGGGTTCCCACACCTTAGTTAATTTCAAATTCAAGGACCTTTCAAGGACTTTCCAGGTCCAATACCCTCAAATTGAAGGACTAAATGTGGGGAAACATTTCAAGTGAGAGCAAGTTTACATCATTGTTACAGTTCCCTTTAGAGGGAACTCGCATTGCGTCACTGCGGTGACACTTTGGGGACGCTTTCAGGGGTAGGTGCGTCTGAATGTGCATATCAAATTCAACCAATGGTGAGGCTTAACGACAAAGACAGGGTGATGCAGGAGCCAGAAAATATATCGCCATCTGAAATATTGCCAAAGACGGCGATACAGGGACGCAGGAAGTATGGCAAGGGAGACGTAGCATCTTGTTCCCTTCTCAGGGAACAACAGTTACATACATAACCCGAGACGTTTTCATGTGTCAAACACAACTAGAAAATTAGGAAATAATACCCCCCCTTAATCTGCACTATCCAACCACAGCACTGTCATTTAGTGCAGAGATCAGCTCATTTGCATTTAAAAGGACACACCCAAAAATGATACATCTTTGCTAACACCTACAAAGTGGCAATTTTAACATGCTATAAAAAATTATCTGTAGGGTATTTTGAGCTTAAACGTCACATACTCTAGGGACAAAAGATTTATTTTACATCTTTAAAAAAGTCTTGTGAAATGTCCCCTTTAAAGGAAAAGTTCACCCAAATATGAAAATTCTTTCATAATTTACTCGCCCTCATGCCACCCAGATTATTGAGTTGAATTTCACGCTGTGTGTTCCTGCTCAGTGGTACAGCGTTGCGTTAGGTCATGGGTTCGAACCAAGGGAACACACAAACTGATAAAAATAGCTTGTAAGTCACTCTGGATAAAATCATATGCCAAATGCATAAAGTTGTGTTATCCTCTGATATGGGCTAGACATGGAAAGCTTCAAAAATCAAATTTTTAAAGTAATCTAAATTACTTCAGTAGGTTTATGGAATAGTTCACCAAAATTGTAAATTACCCCATAATCTACCCACCTCAATGCCATACTAGGTGACTTCCTAGTGGCTTCCTCCAGCTAAAATCATTTAAAGTTGGTCCATAAGATGATCATTAGTTCACACCTAGTCGTCACATGTGCTGTGACAAAAAACACGCAGTCACGAGACATACACAACATATCGGGCCCTATTTTAATGATCTAAGCGCATTGTCTAAAGCGCACGGCGCACGTTCTAAACAGGCGTGTCCGATGCCACTTTTGTTAATTTAACAACGGGAAAAATGGTTTGTGCGCCAAACGCACGGCCTAAAAACGTTGTTCCTATTCTCGTAATGAGTAATGGGTGTGTTTTGGGCGTAACTTGCAATAAACCAATGAGAGTCTCAGCTCTCATCCCCTGTTGTCCCATTTATAGGCGCATTTTACTTAAGCGCTCATTAAATAACAAAAACAATATTGCGCCATTGACTTTAGACCAGGTTTTAATTGGTCAAAGGCGTAGTCTATTTAAGTTGCCTCAAAAAAGCATCGCGCCAACAATGCGCCTGAACACACCACGCTTTCAGACCAGAACGCCCATGGGTGCAAAAATGGGCGCAAATGCATTTGCTATTTAAATAACATAGTGCTAAACGTGAAAATTATAATTGCGCCGGGTTAAAACTAGCAAAAGACACTTGTGTCGCGCATTGCACTGCATTGTGCCGAGTGTATGATAGAGCCCTTTGTTTGCTAATACGCTCTAAATATTAATTGTTTTTCTCACAAACATATTGTTTCACTTAAAAATACATATTAACCTACTGGAGTCACATGGATACCTTTTTGTAATGATGCATTGGGCTAAAAAAACTATTTATTCTAAGACTATTTAGTGCCAAAACAATCATGATATTGATTAATATAACTTTAAATGTATTTCATGGCTAAAGAAAGGAAGTCATATACATCTTCTCAACAAAAAAAATGGTGCTAAATAGCACTAAAAGCTCGTTATCATAGGGAAACCATTTTTTGTGATATATATATATATATATATATATATATATATATATATATATATATATATATATATATGTATATGTATATGTATATGTATATGTATATGTATATGTATATGTATATGTATATATATATATATATATATATACATATATATATATATATACATATATATATATATACATATATATATATATACATATATATATACATATATATATACATATATATATACATATATATATATATATACATATATATACATATATATATATATATATATATATATATAATATATAAAATATATATATATATATATATATATATATATATGTATATATATATATATATATATATATATATATATATGTATATATATATATATATATATATATGTATTGTGAACTCAATAAATGTAAGTTTGGTAGAACATCCCTGCATAGGATTTTTTCTCTGTAAACTGAAAATGACAAATAGTATTTATAAGTGATGCATTATATTTAATTGACTTTTTCCTTAGAATGTCATTGCTTTTAAAAACTCCCATTCCTTTGTAAAATTGCTCAAACGCAAGAGAAACATTACACCTACAGTTATTGCAAGAACAAGGCCATGCATGTCTAGGAATGACTTTTAGCCCAGCAATTAAGATACCACATTGCACGCAATCAAATAAATCAAAACTAATTCAGATCTGTTTGTTGCAGATTACATAGTGCTCCAGTTTCCATGACAGCTGGCAAAATGTTCTCAGCTTACAGGCTAAACGCAAGACGATGAGGGAAAAGAAAACATGAAACACAGACCAATCTCGAACAAACAAATTAGCTTTTAAATGCATGAGGTGACTGAGTTAAGACGTCGAAAATAGATGCGAACGTTCTCTACTTTTGCTGCTCTTCAATTTGCCAATTTCGTCCTAGAGATCAATTATCATCTCCAGAACTCTACGTTGGAAAAAGCCTAGCATAATAACAGCCTGCACAGATAACACTTTGAAGCACTTTCTCTGTGTTCTTCTGGATTCAACTGCCTGTGTTCCTCTTTCCAGGCATATACCCTGCTGCAAGAGAAATGATGTCTGCAAAAATATAACAGTTTATCACCGGCCCAAGATGAAAGGATCGCTGCATGCCTGTCACTGCTCAGAGGAAAATGAAAACAGAGAGGTAATCATTGGATGTGACAAAGAGGTCTGTGCTTCAGTCAAGGACGTGAACGATAAAATGCATAAAACTTTTGCCCAAGTACAGACAACTACTGCTGGTGTCAAATGCCACAGAAAAACAGAGTGGCTGATGTAGATAATTAATCAATTCAACTCTTTCAATACACTCTACTGCATGTTTTGATGTGATCCCCATATATCCAAGTAATGAAGCATATAATCTGCACTGTGCTCTCAATTATTTGAGGAGTGTAGGGGATAAGAAACAATTCAGACAGTGTAAATATGCTTTGCATTGGGTTAAATGAAGGCTGATATTGTGTCAGTGTCACGCAAACCGCTATAGACCATTTTGGTGCACGATTACGATTATGTCACAGCGCTAACTGGAAGCAAAGAGGTGGCACTGTGTGTGCACTATAGTGTACACTTTTTTTAGTTAGTAAACATTGTGATGTTTATTTGTGGGCATATTTTAGGGGCAAGCATAAAGACTTCCTTGACTGCTTCACTAATGCTAGCTTGTTAAAGGGATAGTTCACCCAAAAAATGAAAATTCTGTCATCATTTACCCACTCTCATGTTGTTACAAACCTGTATAAATGTCTTTGTTCTGATGAACACAAAGGAAGATATTTTTAGGAATGTTTGTAACCAAACCTTTCACTACCATAGTATTCTTATTTTCTATTATGGAAATGAATGTGGCTCATGATCGGTTTATTTGCAAACATTCCTTAAAATATCTTCCTTTGTGGAAATTTATACAGGTTTGTAACAACATGAGATTGAGAAAATAATGACAGAATTTTCATTTTTGGGTGAACTGGCCCTTTAAGTTTTGTAAGTTTGTTTTTAAACAATGGTCAAAATCTGATTTTATCTGACTCTGTTGTCTTCTTTTTTTGTCCTGGCAGTGGCAGCAGGTATGCAATAAGATTTAAAATTAGAGCCTGTACTCCATCGATATTGGCATTCAACAACAAAACAAGATGACATTTGCGTTCCTTGTGTAGCCGACTCTGGTTTGTATTGGCCGCCTCCAGTCTTTCTTTAGTTTTGCTTCCAGTTTGCGCCGTGACGTAATCGAGATTGTTGACCCTAAAAGGGTCTATAGCGGCTCGCGTGCCACTGATGCAATATAAGACTTTATTTACCCAAATGGAAACCATATTTAGACTGTGTAAATCATTTATTATCCCCTATGTAGTGCACTTCCCCTACATGTTCCATTCCTCAAATAAATGTACTAACAAGTATCTCAGTCATTTCAAGCTTCCGGATCTTTTATAATTTATTTGGACAGGAAATTTGAGGCGAAGCTCAAGTGTAGGATGACGTGATAAAAAACTTTTTTGATTTTGTGGGGGCTTTAAAGGCATTTTTCAGCTCCCCTAGAGTTAAACGTTTGATTTTTACCGTTTGGAATCCATTCAGCCGATCTCCCGGTCTGGCGGTACCACTTTTAGCATAGCTTACCATAATCCATTGAATCGTAACCCGACACGTTTTTTAGCTTTCTTTGATTAAATCTGAGCCATGAAGAATCTATAAAACGAAACGAAATCCAAAAAAAAGAGACTTCTTGAAATATCTTACAATTGAAAAATTATTCTGGAATGTCTTCCTTCCTAAAGATTTTATAGAGCTGCTGTGGGGAAATAATCATATAATTTCAGATGCCATGGAAACCTACAGTGTCCCTCTCTGTTAACTTGTATCCCCATACAGCACATCAGTTTCAAGAAATCTGGAGGAAACAAGTTCACAAGTGCCTGCTATTGAAAGATTAGCCAGTAAATTGCAGGCAGTAATCATATTATAATGAGATGAATGGCTACCATTTCAATCAATTTCATTTCAGTCCCAGTTAGATCCAGTTGAAGGGGTGCGTTGCAGCCCTGCGTTATTGAATTTATCCATAATGCTGATTCAGTTTGAGGCAGGTTATCTAAAGGTCATATGAAAACAGTCAGTACACAAAATATGGGTGACCAACCAAACAAATAGCTTGTTGTTGTAATTTAATATGTGATGTGGTCTTTAATTGGATAATAACTGCTTCAATTTATCAGTGACCGCTAAAATGTTGCTTTATAAGCAGTTTACCCTTGTTATTAGTTATTAGGTAGGTTAAGTGGAAGTTGCAATATTGGTAGAAATGGTAGAAATGTCTTTAATGCTGCTGACTACCAACGTATAAATGTGTCACACAAAAAAGCTCTAATCCGCAAACTACAATACCATACAGGACTGTTTTTATGTGTCTTCATTCATGCAAGAAAAGACATTTTGAGGCTCCTCAGGTTAATATCCTTATTCATAATGCACCTCACCTTTATGAGGCACAGTGGGAGAATCGTTTCATCCAATTATATCTTCACCTTAGCTTATACTCTTTACCGCTGACAACTACAGCGACTGACAGGCTAACAAGATCAGATTGGGTTCTGACCGCAAGGTTGCTTATGAGCCACTGAACACTGTTAATTAAATGAAGTTATCTAATGTGCTACTCAGACTTGTCTCATGTGAACCTAAGTAAGGATTATTCTCTACAGACCTTCTATACACATAAAACACTAGTTTGATACTATGGTTTTACACACTGTAAAAAATGATGTGTGACATCTGCTTTAAAAATAGTGGTAACATATTAGAATGTTTTAAGTAATTTTTTAGGCTAACTTTTTAATGTAATTTCCTAATTTTATCACGTAAAATTACTTAAATTATTTAAATTAGTTAAACCTACACCATAAAAATATATAAAAAATATAACAGTAGCCTACTGCTGCTTCCTATACGCAAAGCAGAGGCGTCATGCCCATTCAAACTGAGGGGGCACCTTGGTTTTTATTGAGCTAAATGGATTTTGCATGAAACCTCAAAATCAAAGAAGCATCCATTAATCTGTTATTTGACTTTTAATCTGTTTAATATGCACAATTTTATCAATTCTGTGCTGCATCCTTGTCACTTTTCTGAGATTTTCGCCGTTTTGATAGTGTTTTGATCATGTTACATTACTTTATTCTGCATTCTTTGCTGCTGCATTTTGCTATCTGATGAATTATAACGTCACGTGTAAGAAACGCTCACAACATTTCCAAACCCCAGTACGCTAATGTGCAGTTAACCTCCTCTGCGTTGAAAATGTATGTTTAAAATGTGACAGTCTCGACGTTATATTAGTAGATTTCTAGATTCAACTTGGTACAACACCAAAGTTCACCAGATTTCACGAGGGTGCGGAATCACACATGTTCACGTAAAATTCTATGCAATAATGCGTTCCTCTAATAATTTTATCTTAAAAAAATGTTTTTAATTGTAGATCAAATTTGATGCAATAATGCGTTCCTCTAATAATTTTATCTACAATTTTTTTTATTGTAGATAAAATTCGATGCAATAATGCGTTCCTCTAATAATTTTATCTAAAAAAAATGTTTTTAATTGTAGATCAAATTTGATGCAATAATGTGTTCCTCTAATAATTTTATCTACAATTTTTTTTATTGTAGATAAAATTCGATGCAATAATGCGTTCCTCTAATAATTGTATCTACATTTTTTTAATTGTAGATAAAATTCGATGCAATAATGCTTTCCTCTAATAATTTTATCTACAATTATTTTTAAATTGTAGATAAAATTCAATGCAATAATGCGTTCCTTTAATAATTTTATCTACAATTTTTTTTAAATTGTAGATAAAATTCGATGCAATAATGCGTTCCTCTAATAATTTTATCTACAATTTTTTAAATTGTATAAAATACGATGCAATAATGCGTTCCTTTAATAATTTTATCTAAAAAAAATTTAAATTTCGTTTGATGTCTGTGTTTGCACAAATTTCTGTGAGTTGTGTGTACACTGCGCCCCCTTAAAAAAAATTGGTGCATGACGCCCCTGACGCAAAGTATGCAGTTTGCGTAGGGCACCAACACCCCTGGGGAGCACCATCTCGGTTAGCCTGCTCAGAAAGAGTTCTGTATAAATATGAAGCATACACCTGCGGTTTTTAAAAAGTGCTCTATAAATAAACTTTGATTTGATTGACAGTGTAGATTTATTCTCGAAAGCTCATTTGAACAGTTCGCAGGAAAGTGAAAACTGTCCTGAATTACCCCCTTGTCTCTTCAAAGCTGTATTCTGTTACTTCATTTAGTGAAATGCAATGGGAACATTTTGAAGAAATTTTATGTAGCTCAAGTTTCTGTAGATCAATTGGCAGAGCACTAGCACTGCAAAGATTTTGGGTTTGATTCCCAGGAAACGCAAATACTGATAAAATGTAATGCATACCTTAAATGCACTGTAAGTCACTTTAGACCTTCCAAATGGATAAATGTTAATGAGCTCTTGCCCTACAATTAATTTAATGGTCACTAGGTTTGACAAGCTCAAGGACAAAAAGAAACCACTATAGGTGGTCCATATGTCTTTGTATTGCACTATATTCCAGGAATTTTGTAACTTCTTCTGTTATAGGGTGGCTTCATAATTTCTTGTGATTTATAAAATCATAAAGAACAATCTGTGCAAATATAACCTTGATATCTTAATCGATATTGACTGATTAAGGTCATTAAAATCAATGCAAAATCAAACCTTGATGCTCCTAATCTCATGAGATTGAGTCTCGATTTCACAGATAGGGTCACATTAATGTTTTATCTCATTGTTAAATTTGGTGACTATGAACTGTTGTATTCTAGTTCTAAGGACACAAATAACCGTAGATTGGTAATCACATGAGGGTACAGGAAATATTTGTAACTAAAGTTCCTGATAATCAAATCAACATTTAATTTAAAACATTAATGACCTATCAAATGAGATTAGGTAATCTCAAAGTGTTTACCAAAAATATGAATCTGTATATATGTAGAATTTATCTTAAACACATGGATATTCAAACGTGACATCTGTACACCCCCAGACAAACACTGTTGACAGTGTATATCTACAGGACCGTTAGACCAGCAGACAGCGTGTGTGGACAGGCTAGATGAAGATAAAGAGTCTTCCGAAGGCAACGGTTCAGGGAGGAAGACATGCAGAGCAGCATCAATATCAATGACAGAATCCTGAGGTGAGTTCAGCGCAAAAGCAGAATACAGGTGTGAATAATAATGTGCTCCAGACACAAATTTATATCTTTTATATGCAGTCATGGAGTGGAAACCAATTTTATGCATTCAACTTCAACAGCATTTTAACATGGCCCTTATACTCAAACATCATTATTCTACCCATACAAATTTACCACTGTACTGTAGACCAGCACGAGTATCTATGCTGGCTATGTTGGTTTTTACAAGTGTTCATGCAACTGATAGATCATCAATCTTTGCTAATCCTTCCAATGAAGTTAGTCTTGCTGACCAAGCAAGTTCAGCACCTGGCACCAAATGTCCAAGGTTCAAACAATTTGCTAATAAACAGCTGATCTTATTAGCTGGATAACTTCATTTAAAGGACACAATGGGAGGCTTTGCATGTATAGAGACATTACACACTGCTAGACTGCTCTCACAGGAATGCAGTTTAATCAGGTCAGGTTTTCTGGCATTGGCTTCACCTGACATCCCACAAATTACCTTTATTTTAAATCCCCCCTCATCCACTGGCTTCCCAAAAGGCCACGGCGTGCAATCGTATCTCTTCGTCTTCCTCAAGTCTAGAATAAACACAACACAGGTTTTTGCTTCATTATTTTACAGTCTCTAACTTACTAGAGGAGCCAAAGACAATCCGATTTATAACCGAGTGAGAGATACGTTGAATTGTGGTTAGTGCCGTCTAGACAGAGCACTACACCTATTGACTTTCATCTTTATGCAAACGCCCATATCTAAATGTTCCCATGCTGTTTTACTGTACTCCAACCACACCTGCTCTAGTTAGTTTACTTCTACAGATTTTGGATGATTCTGCCCACTAAACATACACACAAAGCATCTAACTTTGACAATAAAGACTAATGAAGAATTACAACAGAGACTGTAGAGAGAGAGAGAGAGGCTTTGAAATACTCTTATCAAGGTGTGGCAGTGAGATTTTTATTGAAGGCAATTAAGACAGGGCATCGGCCAATTGTATACGTCCCCTGCCATTACACTAGCCAGCTTTTCGCAGATTCGAACAGATGGGCTGCATTAACCCAGCACGGCTGGCAGTCACTGTCTATAACGTCAATTTAGACTAGGTTGTGGGATCAAGGGCGATTTTAAGACTAAAACAGTAAAGGGGCAATGTGGTCTAATTGTGGGGACAGTTCCCCACCTGGTCTACACTGCAAAAAAGGCCTTTTTTGTCTTAAAGGTGCAGTGTGTAATTTTTAGAAGCATCTCTTGACAGAAATGCAAAATATACTAGTCAACATTTGAAGTGTATCAAAAACGTTCATCAAAGTTGTCCTAAGACTGTGTGTGTGTGTGTGTGTGTGTGTGTGTGTGTGTGTGTGTGTGTGTGTGTGTGTGTGTGTGTGTGTGTGTGTGTGTGTGTGTTTGTGTGTGTTTGTGTTTGTGTGTTTGTGTTTTAATCTTGTGAAAAAAAGCGTATAAAATTACCCAGTTAAAAATGGATCTACTAGCTGTGTGATGGCATTTGGGTTATCTGTTCTGTCCATAAGCATTACAGGAAAGAGAAAAAGACAAGCTTAATCAAAGATTTCCTTCTGTCTCCTTCCACACCGCTCACTCTCAGAGGGCCGGGCATCTGCTTGCAGCCCTACAATAACCTTTTTGCCTTCTGGGACTTAGTCAAAACACATCAGATTCTCGCCTCCTCATCACCCCATCCTTTTGCATACGGACACAAATCTAGTGAGATGATGACACACAGCGACGCCGCAGGTTTGATGAGGTGATGAGAGGTGGAAGAAGCACGTGAGCACATACAGTAAGATGGTGGGGGCTCCTGTGCCAACTGTAAGATTTATAATCTGAGTCATCACATCTTGCTCATTAGACATCACAGTGAGCCAAATACACATGCCTCTTTTTCCACCGATGGGGTGCCAATGATGGTGCATGATATGGAATGGTTCCAAACTTTTCCACTGCAAGAAAACGACACTTCAAAGCCAGAAAATCACCCCCTCCACCGGTCAATGCTTAAACATGCTGGTCTCAAACTGGTCTCCAACACTAGTATGTGATGCAGGTTCAATTGATATACCTATGTTAGCTCTTGATTTTCCCATTGCCCTAAAATTAAAATAACAATGTCATGGTCTTGCCAGACCTTTGTGTTAGACCATGACAGTACTATGTTCTGTGTGGGGACACGTGGAGTCATATTGTGTGTGTGGCTTCCACGTGTTCCCAGTGTCTTGTCGCTGCCATGGTCTTGCCAGACCTTTGTGTTAGATTCAGGTCTGATTTTATAGGGCAAGATCATGGCAGTACTGTGTTTTGTGTGGGGACATGTGGAGTATCATTGTATGCTTTGGCCACATGTTCTTTACTCAGTGACATCTGACTCGCCACCCCCGGTGCCATCCCAAATTTAATGTACTATAATAAACAATTAGTTATGTCCTAGAGCCTAATAAACAGTAACTGTTAAAGTCTTTGTCAAAAAAAAAAAGAAAATCACAACATATATGAATTCATATTTACTGTATAACAATTAAGAATATGCAATTAATATTTAATTCTTAATTTAATTTTGCCAAAAAAATCCCAGTGTTGAAGTTGGTATGTATATCATGCTGTTTCCTGAACAACGTTTATTAACGTTTCTGTAGTTCACATTAAATCTTCTTTTCATTAACAGACAGTTAATCAGTGTGAAAAAATAGTTTTAATTTAATTTAATGTAAACTTACATTATGTCTACATCTGTGCAAGTAATGACCACAGTGCAGTAATGTAAAGTATTCAGCAATCATGACATGAATTCATGTTTTTACCATGTTGAGGTTATTTTCTTTCATGGATTAGGGACCCCCTAAATAACCTTGCTACCCCATTAATATAAGGTTGACAAAAGTTTGCAACTCCTCAGGTTAACATGGGATTGTCGTGTATTGGTGAAAACACTGTTTTTGAATCATTATGTGACACAACTTGTTCCGTATTTTGTGCATGAAACAGTTACAGTGGGTATAATAATACTTTCTTCCTCACTTACCTGTAGCCCGAATAATCACGCGCGTCTTGTTGAGTGAACTTTGGCGCGTTTTAGTTAGTGAAACCATCCTATCACACGTAGCGAGTAAAGACATAAAGTGATGTGAGTTAGAGCGGCGGGACTCAAGAAATGCTAATCCAATCATATTAGCAATGTGAGTAGAGAGGCGGGACTAAAGAAATGCAAAACCAATCATATTAGCGATGTGAGTTACGGAGGCGGGCATTGCAGAGAACGAAAGCTGTTAACCGTTTGTGTACCACATAGAGCGTCATTTTTACAGAACGGGATTGCATTCCCGAAAGATTTCTAATCTCATTTAAATGATTCCTGAAAAAAATATAATAAGTAAAAAATAGAAAACACAAGAATAATACGGACATCAGTGGTTATATATAAATACAGATTAATTGTTTGGTCAAAATTATTGCTAGTGACAATTCAGTCTTTCCTGAATATTGCTAGGGACATGTCCCTAGCGTCCCACCCTAAATCTACGCCCATGGATTTGCACCTGTTCCCCATTTGAGTTGCTGTCTTTATAATGCCCTCTCGTTCTCTGTCTTGTGCTCGTTCGTTCGTCTAGATTCAGCGTGTGAGTTCATGTCTTTCGTGTTCCCTGAATCTTAGCATCAGAAGTCTGTTATTTTGTATCCAGTGTTTGTTTCCCGGTTTTGTGTTACTTCATCATTGTTTATCACCTGTTTTTACCCCCTCGTGGGTTTTTGTGTTTGTTATTTAAATAAACCTTTAGTTTATTTTTACGTCTTGTCTGCGTTTGGGTTCTCCCTTAATTCCAACTGTGACAAACAATGTTAAAAGCACCTATTTCATTGCTAGAAACAAGGTTATTTTGTGTATTTGGTATAATACAATGTGTTCGCTTGATTTATGGTTAAAAAGACACATTGTTTTCCACATACTGTACATTTTTGTAGCTTCAGATTTCACTCTCTTCCTGAAACGCACGGATTTGAAAAGCTCTGTGTCCCTGATTGGCCAGCTAATCTGTACTTTGTGATTGGTCATCTCTGACGTCAGCTGGAAATGTGATACTCCTTACCATCTTTGAAAGATTAGCAATGCTAACAGGAGTTTCTGCGGGGAAAATAAGTATTTGACACATAAGCATTTTTATCAGTAAGGGGATTTCTAAGTGGGATATTGACACAAAATTTCCACCAGATGTAGCCATTAAGCCAAATTTTGAATTCATAAAAAGAAATCAGGACATTTAAGTATACACGTTGAGTCCTAATAAATATAGCAAAATGACACAGGGAATAAGTATTGAACACATGAAGAGAACAAGGTGCAAAATGGCATAGAAAGCCAGCAGATCACCTGAAATCTGTCAGTATTGAGAGAGAAACCCCATCAGTACTAATTGATATCAGCTGCTTTAGTCCTAATTGATGGCCTATAAAGGCTTCTCATTACCCAGGAGGCACACATGAAAGACTTCATGATGGGTAAAATCAAAGAACTCTCTCAAGATCTTCGTAATCTTATTGTTGAATAGGGGAAAGGTTATAGGTGCATTTCCAGAACCTGAATGTTCCTGTGAGCACTGTGGGGGCCATTTTCCTGAAATGGAAAGAGCATCACTTCACCATGAATCGGCCTCGATCAGTTGCTTCACGTAAGATCCCTGTCCGAAGAGTCCAAAGAATAATCAGGAGAGCCAAGAACCACTTGGGTAGAACTTCAGGAAGACCTTGCATCAGCAGGTACTGTTGTTTCAAAGAAAACTATAAGCAATGCACTGAACTGCCATGGCATCCATGCACGCTCACCACACAAGACTCCATTGCTTAACAAAAAGCATGTTGAGGCTCTGTTAAAGTTTGCGAAAGAGCATATGGAAAAGCCTGTAGATTATTGGGAGACTATAGTATGGTCAGATGAAAGCAAAATTGAACTTTTTGGCAGTCATTCTGCACACCATGTTTGGAGAAGAAATGGCACTGCCCACCACCCCAAGAACACCATACCAACAGTTAAGTTTGGGGGTGGAAGCATCATGATTTGGGGCTGCTTTTCAGCAAGGGGTACTTGTAGACTTCATATTATTGAGGGCAGAATGAATGGAGAAATGTACCGGGACATTCTGGATAAAAATCTGCTGCCATCTACCAGAAAGCTGAAAATGAAACCACAAGGCCAAGTGGTTTCAAAGAAAGAAAATCAAGTTGCATGAATGGCCCAGTCAATCACCTGACATAAATCCCATAGAAAATCTATGGAGAGAACTGAAGATCATAGTTCATAAAAGAGGCCCAAGGAACCTTCAAGATTTAAAGACCATTTGTGTGGAAGAATGGGCCAAAATCACTCCTGAGCAATGCAGACGACTGGTCTCTCCATACAAGAGGCGTCTAGAAGCTGTAATCACCAACAAAGGCTTTTCTACAAAGTGTTAAATAAAGTATGTTCAATACTTATTCCCTGTGTCATTTCACTTTATTTATTATGACTCAACTTGTATACTTAAACGTTCTGATTTCTTTGTATGAATTTAATATTTGGCTTGATGGCTACATCTGGTGGAAATTCTGTGTCAATAGCCCACTTAGAAATCCCTTTACTGATAAAAATGCTGACGTGTCAAATACTTATTTTCCACGCTGTAACTTACAGGCTGTGAGTTCAAAGCGGTAGGAATTATGATAATGTCGGTCTTGTCTACTTCAACAATCCCAGAAAGTAAACTGTTGCCTACAATCCGTTTGTTTGTTGTAGTCCAAGAAAAGCGATTTACGTTAGAGACGATAACTCGCGTCATCATTTACTTTGGCGTATGTACCTTTTGCATAACGTTAACATGTACTAATACACACTTACACACCAAAGGGAATTTAAAATCGTTAATCGGACCATTGGTGCTCTTTGACAAATACTGTACCTGAATGTGATCTCACTGCTTTTCCTTTATTTGTCACTTATTTAAATGCTTTCAGACATTCATCTGCATTGAAAGCAGCTTAATGGTATAAATGTACTGAATTAAATTACTTGTTCAGATGTTTGAAAGTGTCCTCGAAATTAATTGGACTCATAACCAAGAACTTAATGTGTTTGTGGGCAGTGTGTCACATCAATGATCTCAAGTCAATGGAAATATGCCTTCTCCATAGAGATTTATAAAGCAAACCCACAACCAACAACAAGCATTGACTTCACCTGCAAACATGTCTATTGACATTTACTTTGCATTTACAGTACATTTATACATTTGCCATGCACTTTTATCCAAAGCAACTTGCAAGGTACACATTTTATCAGGATGTGTGCTCCCTGGGAATTGAATTCATGATGTTTTGCACTGCTTACATAATGCTTTACCAACTGAGCCACATAAATACTATTGAGAATCAGAAACAGGTTTAATGGACAAACATATTTACAAATATTACAAAAATCATCGCTGATGGTTTGCCCCTTAGGCCACATGTGAGGGAGCTGCGACTTTAACCTTCATCCTGTTTTTGTGCTAACAAGCCCCAAATGTCTATCGGCAAAAGCTGGTTGCAAAAGAGCACAAAACAACAACAACGGTTAGACTCAAATCAAGTGCTTTTTACAGAATTAGTTGTCATGACAACAGCTATGTGCTATGTCTATGGCTCTCCTTACTACTGGCAGGCTGTTTAATGAGACAACCTCACTCTCTATGTTTTTGCATTTTTGGTTCCTTTTAGGATGTATTAGCTACAGCGAGCCAATACAAAATCATTTGCATTCATCTTTGCATATACTTGTATATAACAATTTGTTATTGTGTTTATATATTGCTCCTTCAATATGATATCCTTGTCATTTTGTGCCTTGCTATTCTCAGAAATAAAGGTACTAAAGCTTTCACTTGGGCAGTACCCTTTTAAAAAAGTACCCCTTTGTTCCTGAGAGGGTGCATATTATCATACAGGTGTTTATCTGTATCTAAATTGTAAATATTAAGACCTTTGGCAGTGTTCAGTATGTAAGTACTGAAAACTTTTGTTAAATCAGAAACTTAAAAAAAAAGGCTTGTTCTAATATTTTAAAATATTTCAATATATAGTGTGTGGGTGACATTGTGCACTTATCATGCACATATTCAGTGGCTTTCCATAATTTACATTTTTTACAATGATATAAATCATATCACATGCAATTAATTGCTATACACTCCTGACCATTCTATTTTCGCTGATGACACAAATTACAGAATGTATGATATATCTAATCCTTTGATTTTCTGTTCTTCACCAAATAACCAGATAATTGAATTCATTAATCATTATGATAAGGCTACTTTCCTCGTCTGCCGATCCTCCGCACATCAGTTGGCACTGTTATGTTTTTTCGGTTACAGCCATACACGACCTGTCTAAGGTTAATGTCTGGTAGAGACTGCTTAAACAGTGTTGTTTTTATCCCTAGATGAAATTCATCCATCTTGTTTCTTAATTGCCAAAATATCTTTGCTCATCCTGTCTTCCGTCTCCAGCGCCCATGTGCTTGTCAAAGCTGGCAGTGGTCCTAATTAAGAAAACTTTGCTGGAGTTGGCACCGCAGAGCTGCAGGCAATTAAACAGCGACGAGTGTCATCGCCCGCATGCTTGAAACAGCGGGGCTAAAAACCCCATGCACGCCAGAACACCGGCACCTCCGCCTTCACGCTGCCAGACTTGTAAAACTTTGAATGCACACCACACCTTTTCATCACACCTGATGCCACAAACACATGCACTGTCAGGAAAAAAAAGGTACAAAACTCTGCCTTTTCTGTCATTGGGGTGGTACCCTCAAAGGTTCATTTTTGTACCTTTATGGTTATACTGTACAACAAATTGAAATGTTGTACCTTTTGGTGTACAATATTGTACCCTAAGGAACAATTTTGTACCATTTAAATTGAAGGGGAACAATAACGTTAACTGTACCTTTAAAGGTACATAATAGATCCTTAAGGTACCCAAAAAGTACAACATTGTATTATGTTTAGTATACTTGAAAAGGTACAAAATGGAACCTTAGGGTATCAACCCAACAACAGAACAGTTTTGTACCTTTTTTCTGACAGTGTGTGTGCATCTTCTAACACGAGAAGCATTGATAACATTGTATCGTCTGAAAGGTTCTTTAAAAATATCTGTTCGTAGTTGATAGATTTTAGGTCCAATTAAAAAATTGAATGTTTTGGATGGTTGCTAGCTGGGAGACCTGTACATTGTTTGTATATTGTGGATGTTTTCTTGTAAATGAGCATTTTTTATCAGACTCTTTATGAATTCTGCCGACAAATTTGTATTTCTGAATCCCCTGATGCGGGAATTAAGTGGATTTGAAGTAAAAGTATTTGATGAAAGTACAGTATAATATGCATTTATGTTGTGTAAATCTGTTGTATTGTGTAAACATCTGTCAATATAGACAAATCAGTAGTGTATATCTGATGTCTATCATAATATTGTTTCATATCTGTCTCATTCGAGGGGCATCCTTCCGATCTCTCTGATGAAGCCAATACAGAACTGACTTAAACTGCAATTCATTGACAGGCTGCTAAATGCCGGCTCCAAAAGGGAGTGTATTCCCATAGACCCCCATGTTAAAATGCCCAACTTTAATGTTTACAGCTTGATTAAAAAGGGTTTATTTTGCCCTTCATGACAACTGTGAGGGGAAAAAATTTTGTAACTCATCCGTTTAAATTATATTAAAGGAATAGTCCATTTTCTTAAACAAAAAATCCAGATAATTTACTTACCACCATGTCATCCAAAAAATTGATGTCTGTCTTTGTTCAGTCGAGAAGAAATTATGGGGGATTTTTTTGGAAAACATTGCAGGATTTTTCTAATTTTAATCGACTTTAATAGAGCCCAACACTTAATACTTAACTCAACACTTAACAATTTTTTTCAACGGAGTTTCAAAGGACTATAAATGATCCCAAACGAGGCATAAGGGTCTTATCTAGCAAAACGATTGTCATTTTTGACAATAAAAATAAAAATATGCACTTTTAAACCACAACTTCTTGTCTAGGTCCGGTCGTGATGCGCCAGCGTGACCCCATGCAAACCGTCATGACGTCAAGAGGTCACAGAGGACGAACGCGAAACTCCGCCCCAGTGTTAACAAGTGTTGAGAAAGAGGACCGTTCCGACGTTGTTGTATGTGGAATGATACTAATTAATGTCTTTGTGTCAGTTTATTGTTTACAATGGTCCGCAAATGTGCGTTTCATATATGTAACACGTGACCTCTCTGCGTCACTGCGCATTTGCGTTGGGTCGCGCTGGCGTATCACAGGATCGGACCTGGACGGGAGGTGGTGGTTTGGAGGTGAATATTTTTTGTTTTTCTTGTCAAAAATGACAATCGTTTTGCTAGATAAGACCCTTATGCCTCATTTGGGATCGTTTATAGTCCTTTGAAACTCCGTTGAAAAAAACTGTTAGGTGTTGAGTTAAGTATTAAGTGTTGGGCTCTATTAAAGTCCATTAAAATGAGAAAAATCCTGCAATGCTTTCCTCAAAAAACACAATTTTCTCTCGACTGAACAAAGAAAGACATCAACATTTTGGATGACATGGTGGTGAGTAAATTATCAGGATTTTTTTTTTAGGAAATGGACTAATCCTTTAAGCCTTAAACTCCTGCATAATTAAGGGCGTAGCCACTTGAGTGACGGATGAACTGCCACTGGTGTCACTATCGTCAAAGCTAGGCGGGCGTGGTTTCAGCAACCAGCCACCTCAGCTTCACCCACGTCCCACCTCTTTACCCATTTTCGGTTATTCACGAATGATGCGTGGCCAAGATGGCGACGACAGGCACTGCCTACTATTGGCTTCAAAAAAAGCTCTTAACAAACCTATGGGTGACGTCACGGACACTACGTTTACAGTTTACAGTCTATGTTCTTATTACTGTTACATGTCAGCTTTGTTGATCAGAAGATTTTCACCCTCTGTTGTACTTGTGTATATGAGTGACAATAAAAGGGATTCAGGGTTCCCACACCTTAATTAACTTAAAATTCAAGGACCTTTCAAGGACTTTCCAGGTCCAATACCCTCAAATTCAAGGACTAAATGTGGGGACACATTTCAAGTGAGAGCAAGGTTACATCGTGTTACCTTTTAAGATACATTGTTACAGCTCCCTTTCAAGGGAACTCGCGTTGCGTCACTGCGGTGACACTTTGGGTACGCCTCCAGGGGTAAGTGCGTCTGAATGTGTATATCAAATTCAACCAATAGTGAGGCTTAACGACAAAGACAGGGTAACGCGGGAGCCAGGAAGTACATCGCTATCTGAAATATTGCCAAAGACGGCATTACAGGGACACAGGAAGTATGGCAAGGGAGATGCAGCGTCTCATTCCCTTCTCAGGGAACAACAGTTACATACGTAACCCAAGATGTTTTCATATGTCAAACACAACTATGCAAAAAAGCATTTTGGTATGAATCAACATTCGCATACAGAAGATATAAACATTTAAAGTGAACAGTTTAGCATGTGTGCTTAAAAAGTCTAGAATTTTTACAATACTATACTATACTACACAGGCAATGGATTTTTTTTCCAGAAAACTTCTCATAAAACAGATTCAAGCACTTTCAATGACCTGTATCTATGTATGTATATTTTCAAAAACTTCCCTGGGCCTTGAATGTTTCCCCCCAGATTCACAAACTTGACCCGTGGGAACCCTGGGGATTTGATTTCAAAATTTTGTAAGCATGTTTATGGTCCACGTTGCTTTCCTCTCTAGAATGAGCCACGTGATTTCAAGTATCATTCATGCCTGTATGGCAAACAATGTGTGATAATAACTTTAAATACTCTGAACTATGAACTGTATAAGTGATAAATCTATGTACTGCTATTAGTTAACGTGAGAATCTCACTGCGAGATATACACCCTTCATATACGGCAAGTTTTCACATCCTAAAGTGTGAAACACATCTATTAGTGAAATGTTTGCCACTGGCTGAGAATTTTAAACAAAACACATTTCTAACAACATATGCTCACATGTAAATCACTAACATTATGCCTCTGTTTTATGTCATGCTGTGACGGCAGTATAGCCAGCAGGTGCCTATCCAACCAATGGATCATGAAATATGTGCTACATGAAATTTAAAAGGCACCTAATGATGGTACGGCATAATGTTTTATCTTACGTTTCAAACAAGAGGAATTCAAAATAAAAAAACTGTATTTCAAATAGTGGGCTGGGGAATTCACTGTGTTATTTAAATAAAATAGCAATAGAAATACACTACAGAGCCCTGCATTATAACAACGCATTTAAACTACAAAAGATCTTAGTGGTAATTGAGATGTTTCCTCACTTTTAAGGATAATTGTCCCCCGAGTTTGCCATTTGTCTGTTTTCTCTCTCTGCCTCTGCAAACGCGCTTCAATCAGTCACACTTAATATCGGCAATTAACAGAGTGCTCTGAATTTTAACCAGAGGCGTACGAAAAAGGTTAGGTTTTGGTGTTGCGCACATGATCTGAATACCACGAGCGACGACTGACACATTGATAAGCTTTCGCTTTGAGGCAGAGCTGCTTAGATTCAAAGCGAGAAGAGAGCGGCTCCTGCCAGACCAGAGGCTGGAGGAAATGACCTCACGCTCACATTGTCTGAGATACACAGCGGGATCCTCTCCAGCCACGGGCAACATTCCTAAATGAAGAAATGAACAAATCACCCAGACAGGACAATAATGCCCCACTCGACTGCATCCTTCTTAGCATCAAAACCAAATATGACCCAAACACTGCTGCTCCGTCTCATTGACTAAGAATAGCCTAAACATTTCCTGTCCTTGTTTGCCCGGTTTCGGTTCAATACCATCAACGCTCGGCTCAGTATACGCCCAACCTGGATAACATCATGGGAGAGGAACATCGGTTTCTGTTTTCTTTTTAATAGAGCTTTAAATTAAGGCAGAGATAAAGTGTTAATTGATTATGACATCTGCCCTCCTTAATCACTTGGCAAAAATTGGCAGCGGGGCTTTTAATGGCCGCCGCAAGGACCAGTGCTAGAAAGAACAAGAAAATCATTCAAACCGATTCCATTAAAAACATTGGCAATCTAAATCATAACATATATTAGAGTCGGTGAGCTGAGACGGACCCACCCTACTAATGGAACGGGCAGGCTTGTGCTTTTTGTGAGTGGAGTATTTCAGTTTTAACCTCTGGGGACCATGTTCCCCAGTGCTTGTCTAATACCACGGTGTTAATTACAGAACCTCATCAATTGTGACACAATGACAAGCCTGCCAATGAAGAGCCGTGCTGTTTCCAATCATTAAACCAACATGAACAACAACGTCAGACAAATAAGAGGATAATAGGACCCGCTGCTTTTTAACAAAACCAGAGAGAAAGCCCGGCTCCAGATGGAGAAAAGCGTTCCCAACACGCATTCTCACATCATAAGATGGAAAAATGTGTCAGATGTCAGTGAAAAGTGACGTTAAAGTGTTTATGTCTTTTGAGATTGGTGCTGCTTTACTGTAAATTAAGTGAAATCGTTTCTGTCTAGACAGCTTAATGTCTACAACTCCACAACAATATCAAGCAATCTGTTATATTTTCATATAATTTAAGGCAAAAGATGCGCACTGCTATATTTTATAGTCACTGTTGGGGCAGTAACTTTAAAGTAATTGACTATTAATGACTTTCTCTGATTGTAATGGGGATGATTTTACTCTAAACAGTAATTATATAACTCATTACATTACCTTTGAAACCCATATTAGGGTTTTATCAGACAGAAAATGCAATGATGGAGACCAAACGTGCTTAATTCAGGATGTTAACAGTAATTAGTATATTAAAGTTTCATAACGTAAAGTCATGAGGTGCTTCTCATTACAGCACTAATGTATTCCAGAGTAACCATTTTTATTTTTACATGATATAAACAAAACACCTACTCCATAAAGCCATCTTAAAAGTCATTAGTGCATTAAATTTGTAATTTCTGCAGCTTCAACCTATAATGCATGTCAACCCAATGAAATGGAGCATATGCAGTTGCTATGGTCATAACATACTTTACATATGCATTTCATTGACATACATGTAATGCACGTGATAACAAGAATGAATATAATTCTATTCTATTATAATGGTCTCTGCTACTAAAAAAGCAATTTATTAAACTTTAAAGAACAACACAGTCTACACAATTTTGGATGGTGACTTAATGATATTTTATACCATGCAGCCTGTTGTTAAAATACGTATAAATTCCCATGAGATTATGTTGGAAAATCAAATATGCCCTGCCTGTGAAAACCCAGCCACCAACCATATTTCCGTTATTTTTGCGACTGACCTTATATGCATTTCTAGAAGTTTCTCATTCAGACGCAAAATTAATTTTTATTTAAGAAGAGTATTTAAATGATTCACCCAATGCAATATGTTTGCGTGTGTGTTATGACTGGTATTTGCGCCATTATTAAATGCCAAAAAAGCATTTCTTAAAGGTGTAGTGTTTAATTTTTTAGAAGGATCTCTTGAAAGAAATGCCTAATAATATACAAAACTATATTAGCAGTGTGTATAAAGACCTTTTGTAATGAACCGTTATGTTTTTATAACCTTAGAATGAGACATTTTTATCATACACCGAGGGTCCCCTTACATGGAAGTCGCCATTTTGTGCCACCATGTTTCTACAGAAGCCCTTAACGGACAAACGTTTTTACTAAGTTGTCTCCGACGCTGACACGTTTGTCCGGTGGTGGCTATTGTAGCTTCTTTATGCGTTGGGCTGAGCCGTTGGTTGCAATTCGCAACTTCACCACTAGATGCCACTAAAATTTACACACTGCACCTTTAAATCATTTTGCGCTTGAAAGGGCTGCAATCGTTACTAAAAAGGGCAGACTGATCTCGCGGAAAGTCGTGTTATAGTCACACAAAATTAGATCAATTTATTCCTGTCAATGGCACGAAATTCAGCTTTTTTCATGCCTTGGGCATGCATGTGTATTTCATGTCAGTTGCACGAATTTCTATAAATAGTTTTTTTCGTGTCCGTTGCACGACTTTTTTTCGTTTCATTTTATGTATTGTTTTCTCAAGGTTTTTTTCTATTTTCTTACCATTATCGCTTGGGGTTAGAATCACTTTCTGTTACATTTTTAGACATCCTAACCCAAACTCTAACCCCAACTCCAGGCGAGAATAGTTTTAAAAGCATGTAGAAGTGAGAAAAACATGTAGAAACCAATACATAAAAGTACATACCCAAACAACAAATCTAACCCCAACCACAAGCGACAATGATTTAAAAATAGGAAAAAAATGAGAAAACAATACATTAAATGACACGAAAAAGTTGTGCCAGGGACAAAAAAACTATTTATAGAAATTTGTGCGGGTGACACGAAAAAGACTTTTGTGCTCAAGACACGAAAAAAGCTGAATTTCATGCAATGGACATGAATAAATTAATCAAATCTTTCATGACTATAATACGACTTTCCGTGAGATCATGTTGAAAAAGAGGCATCACAGAGAGCGTGTGATGCAAGGCAGAGGATTTTTTTAACATGTAACAGTTTGGAATTCCAGAGGAAGATATTATTCAAAAATATTTTTGCCAAGCCATGTTATTTTTTTGCTGAAGTAAATAAAAGAGAAGTTAGTCACACAGTACCAGACGTTTCAAAACTTCTTGTAAATTTTTGGCCTCCAGTTCTTTTCAGTGTACTATGGCTTCGTTCGCTGGGATTACACACCCCAAATTTTCCACTGTGATGTCCGTAAAGCTAAACTCAAGCACATTACGTTAACCCATCAACTCTGCTTATTTGCGACCCCAAACAAATTTGCGCTGCTTTTAGTAGATTGCGTTGGTCATTACGGAAATCAGCTGTTGCGCCTGTGTTATTTAATTTGCGATTTCTTAGTAAATAACCTGCAGATATTACCAATCCCTTCTGCGCCTTGTGGTCTCACGCTAATTTGCCTCGTTTAGCTAGTCATATACCTGAATATGATCAAATTTCCACGGGGCTGTAGAATGGTTTATTTTGATTGGTTAAGAAATGTTTCATGGGTATTATTTTTGAATTATGGTATGCATTATTTCGATAAAAGCACACCTAATCAGTCAAATGTCTTAAAATAACCACCAGAACAATGTCTGTGGTAACCGTGGCTTCACGACTTGGAGAGTTACCACCTTGGGTGTGCATTATTTTTTCGAATAATTCAACAGCCCATCTCAATTTTCCTTGCGTAACCACCTAGCAACTACACAGAAGGCCATAGTAACTAACCTACCAACCATCCACTTCGATCATATACACCCTAGCAACTGTCCAGCATCGGTTATGTAACCACCCAAGCATAGTGGCAGGGAGTTTTGTAGGAGCACGCATCACTCACTTTTCCTCTGAAAATGTACAAATCTAGTTACGTTAAGTTTTGACAGAACATCTCTGCCTCACTGACAGTATGATCACAGTACACTGTTCTAATGCAAACAGGTGATCAGACCAAGAAGTAAGTAATAGCATTTCAGTAATGAAAAAATCACCGAATGCCAGCTTTATGCTTTCTTGCCAATTATTATTCCTGAGCCCAAGATAAATCTGCCGTGTATGAAAATTGAAACAAAAAGGCACAAGGTGTAGCAACAGCATAGGTGAACAGCTCAATTTATAAAGAAAGATGCGAGCGTGTTGGTTTAAAGGCATAGAGGATTAACTCTCTGAAATGCTTCAGCTGCCTAACACTTTAAATTAATTCACAAAACTAGAAGAGCTAGAAATATCCACTGAGGCCAAACACAAGATTATAAATCAACATACACAAATACCAATGTAATCCTAACTGCATAATTGTCCTGAGTCAGCAGATACCAAGGGGTTTCACTTCAGGACCAAGATTTTACATCGGACATCAAGGCAACTCCCAACATTATGCAAAATTATTGAAATGACACATGCAGGCTTAAAAGAAAAATGGACAAGTTGGTAAATCAACAACAGCAGATATGTAAACCAAACGCATCTTTTACCCTGTGGATATGGACCTGTTTTGCTGCCAGGGAAGTTTGATGAGGTCCATGTAATAGGAAATACTTTAAAATCCAATACAACGCTAATTTATTGTGCCCGTTGTGCCCACTGTGCCCGTTTTTTACATGCTGCAAAAACACTCAACAAATCCCTCAGTTTCTTTTGTTCCTGCGTGTCTGTGACACAGTCATTAATTGTTCAGAAGAGACAGAATGAGTCTTATATCAAGCAAGTGGGCACAACCGCTGGTCTGCTATGTTCCTACATTAAAAGGGAAAAGGAAGAGGTGAGATGGGAGTTTAATAATAGTCTCTGGACTGATGAACAGAACACGGGCCACAGTAATTGCTCCAAAATAAAATGAGAGAATAAATGAATGATGAGGAAGAAAGGAAGGAAGATAAATGAATTATTCAAGCAAACACTTTTCAAAGCCAAGGGGCAACATTAATCTGTACTGCACCAGGGGCATTGCACCCTATTTAAAGGATTTGGAGCGTTCAATCTTTGTCAGAAATATGCAGCAGATGAGATAAAAATGGCACTGTATGTTTAAACCTGTATGTGATTAAAATCAAGCAAGGGACGAAATTTAAAAGTACACTCGGCAATAACCAACTGTAGGGAATTGTTAATATACCTAAAGACATTTCATGGATTCATAAAAAACAAAGGCGGGATTGTTTTCTGCAAATTTCTATAAGAAACAAAATAAGTAGTTCGACAAGAAGTCATTTGGCAAATGACAACTAAAACAAAACAAAATGTAACATTTTTTGTTCAAAGCTTTAAAGTAGCACGATTCCTGAGACTACCTGTTATCCTCTATTGAATGAATAATTTATTGTTTGCGTGAAAGCAAAATAGAAATTTATGATACTTCAATGCATTATTAATATAATTTTTTTAGGCAAACTGAGATGCGCTAATGAAACACGGTGCTCTGGGACGGTGCCCGGCACATCAGACTGCATGATCAATCAAAAGAAATGCCTTATTTACATCTCAATAACTGAAACATTTATATCCCACCCAAGATTTGGAAGCCGCTTGATTGACTGCGTAAACCTCACTGCAGTTACAGACCAGACACCTAGATTAGACTAAACCTTGACAAGGAGTTAATGAAACTCCCACCTCTTTGCCAGGCGCTGGTAGAACACAAGGCCAGGTGTGAAGTGTGTGTGCAAGTGTGCACGTGTACGTGCGTGTGTGTTTGGTGGGGGGAGCAGAGGGCAGCATTAACTACTGATGAAACTGATGAATGGCTGACACTTTCTCAGTGCTGAGACACTGCAAATAAGATGCGGGCAGAAGATAAATGTGGCACTGGAAGCCCAGCACATCAGGTCTTATTGAACAGCTGTCAGATAGCTCTGACATAAAGTCCTGCTGTGCCACCTGCACAGAACTAAACACAGCTACTGTGAACACAAATACATCCATATGAACAGAAATAGGTATGTGCTAAGAGATTCAGACACATGACAACTCACACAAAGTGCACAGTTGAGTTCATCAGTTTACAAAACTCTTGCAGAATCATGGATCATACAAAAAACACAGATCATACAGAAGATGAATGAATGTAATCATACAAACTGTAGTTTGTTTTGGGGCAATACCCTTTCAAAAAGTAAACCTTCATACTCAAAGAGTGAATATTAGTAGGTACATACTGGTACCAAATATCTGTACCTAAATGAGAAATATTCGGACCTTTTTAAAGGATACTGCCCCAGTGACAGCTAGGGACCATTGTTTTAATGTCAGTGTATCCTTATACATAACCCATATAAACCTTCTTTAGATTTTCATTATTTCATATTTATTAAACTATTGGCTGGTTCCCACAATGTAGGTGATATACACTCACCTAAAGGATTATTAGGTACACCTGTTCAATTTCTCATTAATGCAATTATTTAATCAACCAATCACATGGCAGTTGTTTCAATGCATTTAGGGGTGTGGTCTTGGTCAAGACAATCTCCTGAACTCCAAACTGAATGTCAGAATGGGAAAGAATTTTGAGATTGTGATTTAAGCAATTTTGAGCGTGGCATGTTTTTTGTGCCAGATGGTGAGTATTTCACAATCTGCTCAGTTACTGGGATTTTCACGCACAACCATTTCTAGGGTTTACAAAGAATGGTGTAAAAAAGGGAAAAACATCCAGTATGCGGCAGTCCTGTAGGCGAAAATGCCTTGTTGATGCTAGAGGTCAGAGGAGAATGGGCCGACTGATTCAAGATGATAGAAGAGCAACTTTGACTGAAATAACCACTCGTTACCGAGGTATGCAGCAAAGCATTTGTGAAGCCACAACACGCACAACCTTGAGGTGAATGGTCTACAACAGCAGAAGACCCCACCGGGTACCACTCATCTCCAATACAAATAGGAAAAGAGGCTACAATTTGCACAAGCTTACCAAAATTGGACAATTGAAGACTGGAAAAATGTTGTCTGGTCTGATTTCTGTCTTGATTTCTGTTAAGGCATTCATATGGTCAGAATTTGGCGTAAACAGAATGAGAACATGGATCCATCATCCCTTGTTACCGCTGTGCAGGCTGGTAGTGGTGGTGTAATGGTGTGGGGGATGTTTTCTTGGCACACTTTAGGCCCCTTAGTGCCAATTGGGCATTGTATAAATGCCACAGCCTACCTGAGCATTGTTTCTGACCATGTCCATTCCTTTTATGACCACCATGTACTCATCCTCTGATGGCTACTTCCAGCAGGATAATGCACCATGTCACAAAGCTTGAATCATTTCAAATTGGGTTCTTGAACATGACAATGAGTTCACTGTACTAAAATGGCCCCCACAGTCACCAGATCTCAACCCAATAGAGCATCTTTGGGATGTGGTGGAACGGGAGCTTCGTGCCTTGGATGTGACTCCCACAAATCTCCATCAACTGCAAGATGCTATCCTATCAATATGGGCCAACATTTCTAAAGAATGCTTTCAGCAACTTGTTGAATCAATGCCACATAGAATTAAGGCAGTTCTGAAGGTGAAAGGGGGTCAAACACAATATTAGTATGGTGTTCCTAATAATCCTTTAGGTGAGTGTATGTCTTACTACTATATCTGTACACTGTAAAAATTCCTTGTGCACTTAAATTTTTAAGTTTAATTAATTTAAAATTACAGTTAATTTCAACTTTCTTGAAATTGGGGAGAAGTTGCTATACATTATTAAAAATTTAATTGAAATAACTTAAGCTAGTTCAACTTCATTGTTATTTTTTTAGCAACTCCTAGTCAAGAAAGTTGAAATGAATTGTTAATTGAAGTTTTAATACTGGGACATTTCGTTGACACAATTTGGGTGAAACACCTCTCAAGCCACCTTTGGACAGGTCACAATATTTTAGCGATTTGAAATAACCATTTTTATATGTTTTGACTGAGTATATAAACTCAAATGGATGATGTTTACATTTCCCATTAGCTAAAAGGAAAACCTTTCATTACCCTTTTGATGGGGATAAATCAGCAGCCATTACACTCATCGAAGCAAACATTCCCCACAAATGGGAAATGGAGACAGATCGAGCATGTGAGTATTGACAATTTCCCATTTTTGCTGCTCATATTAACCGAGTTCAGCGCTCAGTGCTGCTGGGGTTTAGGTTGGCTTAATTTGATGCGTGCACAATGTGGCGTGTTGTGAAGTGCTGAACAAACTCCTACACTGCTATTCACATAATGGTGAACAATGAACGCTGCACCCACATTAGCAGCAGCAAGCATGAAGTTTATCATCCATTACAACGTGCATTTTCAGTCACAAATAAAAAAGCACAGCGGGGCCTTTAGCTTTAAAGCAGAAGTCGTTTCCTGTAAGAGGAAAGAAAGAGTGTAAAATAATCCAAGGAGAAATCAAATCACATGATTATAAATGAAAAAGCATGCTGCCATGTGTGATCATTTCGTCTTATCTGATAAACAAAACAAAATCTGTCTATTTAATACATACTCTAATAAAACAGAAAACATGCTGTGATAACCAGATGTTAATAAACAGAATCTATTCCCTTGGTGTGGTTCTGTAAAAGTATCCTAAACATATCACTGGTTGACAAAATCTAATAGGATGCTATCTCTAGATGTCCATGTTAATAAAAGCTATTTACCATTTGCAAACCCACAGACCCTCCCCATCTACTTTAGCATCCTGTTATGTGTCAAGGTCCCTGATAGTAGCCGCAGAGAAGCGAAGAGGATCTTTAAATATTACTGCTTACATACATCACCAAGGTTTGTCCAGATGCCACGAGGCATAAAAAAGACTGAATCAGATATGCATATCTCTATAATTAAGTGAATGAATAATTCATGGATTCAGCCACATGCAGCTGACCAGAAACTAGCATGCGTAAGAAAAGTGGCGTGCGTGTGCGCTCGCGTGTGTCGAGAGAGCGACTTCTGCTTTATTTAATCGACAAATTTTGCAAATGATGTGCAAATTTGATTCAGCCGTGTGCCAGGAAGGTTATCGTTAATAGGGATCTGGATTGAAAAAGAAATTAGATTAATGGTCTGGAAGAATCCGAAGACCTCCAAACAAACAGTGTACATTTTCACCGGCAATGCTCAAAGGCGCTTTTATTGCATGAGTGGGGCAACAGAAGCAGCCAAGTTTAAGCCTCAATTAAGTGAAGCGTTTTTGGCTTCCTTTCACCCCCCCCTTCCCAGGAGGAACCCTTCCTGCGTGCCCACTGCCGAGAAGATCAATTCTGCCTGCTAAATGAGCTAGCATTCCCATCCGCACTACCTCTATTTGTTTGGAAAATAAACACAAATTAGGGCACCATAAAATTCTCAACGCAGTTTAGATTACGTAATCGCGAGGTACCATCTGCGTGGTGTAAATTAGCCGGATTCAATTAAAGCAATCCGTCCATAAAAAAGTGCTGATGTCAGTGCAACAAACGGAAAAACCCAGAGGGACTTTTGATAGAAGATCGGGCAAAGTCCTGTCACTCCATCACCCTGACCGTAACCGAGTAAACGCACCTAGGATCGTGAAATGACATTAGACACTGATCTAATCTAATCCAGGAGCCTTAACCATCCATCTGCCATCGGCAGGAATCCCTGAATCCACTTTGTACTCAACTTGCTTGCTGCGAGCATCAAAGCCCCGCAAAGATGATAATGAGCTGCTGGAAAAAACATGCATCTTTCCATCACATCTGAGCAATTCTCAACAATAGCATAGTACTGTAGGGCAAGACTCTGCTTTTTCGCTGGCAACAGCGATTGTTGAGAATTAATCACAGTAATGATGGCATAATGAATGAACATGAATTAACTTGCATATACATAATGGCGTTATTTGCGTTGGCGGAGGGGAAATATTTCTTGACGTGCAAGACAAATGGGTCAACCGAGATATCAGCAGCATAAAAACCGAGACCGAGCCACCGGCGGGGACGGTTTTTCATAGGTGCTATGCTTCAACGGATGAAGGAAAGATAAATATGATGAAGTCGAAATGTGTTTGGCCTGTGGACTCAGGAGAGCAGCCCCAGCTTTGTGTGTGGTCACGTGTGCAGGATGGGACAGATATTAAACCGACGGTTGAGCAAAGCAGCTTATGTGATGAATGTTTGTTTTGAAGCCCTGTAGAATTAGATACCACCTGGTCATAATTAAATGAACCGTATCCAGGTTATAATCTCACTTTTTTCCACCCACGACACAATAACACCGGAGACGGTTTACAATCAACAGTATGTTACATTGACACACATTCGCGCTATAGGCAAATCTGACCATTTGGTGTTTTAGTGATCTTGGAAAACACCCTTAATTTTAATTTTCCAGAGGACGGCATCGCATATTTTTTAAAGGAATTTCGGCAGCAGGCTGTGCGGAGAAATCTCTCGTGACAGACGGGTCTTAAAGTAAAATCGACTGTTCTACTGCTGGCAGAAATATTATCATAACGACCCATCTTGCCACATTAGATGTTCAAGAGCGTAAGATCTGGCTTCCGTAAACCGAGCATTTCTGCATGTTATATTCGCAGCCATTAGAGGGAAAAAGCAGGCAAATATAAATGTGCAAAGATGCGATGGGGGAATTCAAGCTACATTGAACACTGATGCTTTTTAAATACTGAGGCACGTTCCTTATACTGTAACCTTATTAATTCACCTCATTACGAGCCTTGATATTATTTTGGAGCTCATTCATGACTAATGCCCCATGGCGATGCTTAGCTGATGGGCTCGGTATAGAGCTTTACAGAGAAAAGAGGGCATCTTCTGTACAGCCGGACGTTTTATTCATCTCCCAAACCCGAAGTGACTGATGCCTCTATGTTCCATTTATTATTGAAAGCACCCAATAAATATTTGCCTGACCTGACACACTGAGTAATGACAGAGCACCCAGCCTGATAAATTATGCTGTCTGAGAATTTCAAATGACACATTTTCGATGCTACCTGCTAAAGCTATTTCTGGGACAGCACCCCACCCACTTCACCTCCAGTGAACCGCTTCATTAGCTTGCAAGTCTGTGGACACTTAATGCAACCCGGAGGATCTAGGAAAGCAGGTTCTTTTGCTAACAAAGCCGGGGCAGTTTTTCTTGCTTAACTAACGCTTAAGAGTTTTCCTGGAAAATGCATTATTTAACAACATACAGCAGGAAGGTAGTATGACATTGCCCAGGCCAGTGTTTACAAAGCAAGTGCATAACTAATGCAAATTTTTGCAAAGATAGATACTGTAGATATCAGAAAATACCCACAAACACAACCCACAAGTAAGATAGCATTTGAACCAAGACATGTTGGCCAACAAGTGCTCATTTTAAATGAAATTGATTTAATTAAGTTTGGGAAGACAGGTAATCTAACCAATCAGCACAAAGAGGATTCTACATATAGCCGTCCCTCAACTCTGTCCCGTGACAGTTTTTGCAGCATCCCTCCAACAGCCTATCGCCTCACTTTCAGCTGGTTCATCTATCCCACTTAAAGAGCGGGGAGAACTCTGAGCCCTCCCCTCCGACACCACACCAAATATGCTTTATTGTCATATTACCCTATTGATTACACGTTAATCCGAGCTCATGAAAATTCAGTTGGATGGAAAATGCAAAATGCTGAATATTTATACTGTATGGGCTAAGACAGCAAAGAGTTTTACTCTACTTTGTAGCAGGCAGGTAGCTTGGGTTTCCTCATGCTGCCTTGCGCGTACATTTATTCACACTGCAAGTCTAGCATGGAAACTATGGACTTATTTTCCCCCTGAAATAGGGAACCAATGACAGAACAGGAAGGGGGCAGCAAAACGATGACGACGTCTATGCGACACACCGATTGGCTATGAGCTACGTACAGACGCATTTGATAGACTTTCGTAGCGCCCAATAAATGCCTCTGGGCATTTGTAAACCATGCCTCAAATACGAGAAGATTAACATGTGGCTCCCAGAACACGTCTCATTCTATATGAGACTGGTCTGGTGTTAGCCAGGCTAGCAGGCAGGAGCTATGGTATACATTCTGGTGGGTACCTTCACAGTGATAGGTTAAAGGAAATATCTCAAATCCAAAGTGAAGCAGCCACCAAACCCTTGTTGATTTCCTCCATGCCTGCATTTAAAGATGCAAAATTAAGCTTTTTTGTTATATCTACTGCTGCAACACGCGTATCACGTGTTTTTTGTCAAAATAAGGACCTGCTGCACACGCATCAAAACTGTTTATGATAAAAGAGACGCTCACGTTCACAAAATACACGCAAGACACTCCATTAACAGTAAACTCTGATTAAACATGAGATTATACGAGTATCTGGTAAACGCCAGCATCTCTTTTATCATAAACATTTTAGCAGCAGGCACTTATTTTGACAAGACACGTGATGCACATAGGATCACTCGACGCGCAGAACACATATATTGAAATTACGAACCACACACGACATACATGTCGTGACAAACTTGTGAAAGTAACACACCTGTAACTTGTGTGCCACTGTTTAAAGGATAAATTAAGTGTCTTGCAGCCCAGCATACTGTATCTGCTTGCTGTGCATCTGGCCTCTTAGTAATTACAGTGATGGAAAAATGCTGTTATCAGGATACGAATGCTGGGTCAGTGTTACCAGGTCTGGAAATGACAAGGAACCTGTTTGAAACCAGGTAATCAGATGTGACTTTGGCAATTTACCTTTGCAAATTAGTCACTGTGAGAGCTATGCAGTTTCAATTTTGTTGCATGGACACAATTGAAAATTAAATTATAAGAAAATTGAAATTAGCTTGTAAACTGAACATATGGCTCTCTGAAATAACGCGGAGTCTACATCTCATTTATACTAACAGCACAAAAATATCTGAGTATTCTGTGGTGTTAAAATAGAGAGCACAGGTCAGAGCGTTGGCTAGTACAGGTTCAAGTTTGGCAAGCATCATTTCCAGATTCCATTTCTCTCTCTCTCTCTCTCTCTCTCTCTCTCTCTCTCTCTCTCTCTCTCTCTCCACTCCTTATATTTTTGTTAAACAAAACTCTGGACATGAGCACAGATCTCTTAACACAGAGTCACGTGAAAGCTGATTCAGAGAGAGGCATAATTGTACAAAGCAGTACACAAGTACCGGCAAAGTCATCATTTAATTATGCCATGACATCATCTGTCCTTGAGCCCTCGAATCTCGCTGCGGTGACGGAGCGCGTTCCCTCGCCTTCATTTCTACTGACACTGAGCACTATTTGGTTCTGATTTAAAGGCGTGTTTCTTCTCTCGCCCCCCTCTCAGCGCCCTCCACTCTCTAGCACGGAGGCAGTGGATACAATTACCCATTCTGATCGGGTTTCACTGCACTAGAATAATCCTCCCCATTATTGCCATAAATATTTCATGAATCATTTTGGCAGAATAAAAGAGGCGCTACGGCCTCATATTAATCCGATGATGTTTTCTTGGTTTTCATCCTCCGGTCCTGTCACCATAATGAACCCCCACCAACCCCACCACCCCGTGCCATGTTGTCTAACGCTGTTTACGTCCTCATCAACAAAATGTGACTGGTTGCTAAGCGGTACATGGCCCGTGGCCTCGGCTGCCCCCAGTGTCACCCCAGTCACTGCCTTGGCACATTTATGCCATCTCCCACAAGCACATGACATTTGTCATGGCCGTGACCCCCTGCCGCAATGATCGACCGAAATAGGGTTGAAGTGGAATTGGCCCAAACCCCAAGCAGCTACTTATGCTCCAAATATGTTTGTGTACAGTGAGGTTAGTGCCGCCATCCCATTTTTAGAGGGGTTATTTCTGATAGCAACCTAACATTTAGCTGCAGGGAACCTTTGAGATTTGTTGGCATGTTCTGGTCTATGCAATGGATCGACCAAACTGGATATACTGTACACCTCTGTGCAACACATGATAAGTACTAAGAGCTTAGTGAAGGCACGCCGACCGGCACATCCTCGAGGGCAAGCTGATCAGTGTGAAAAGCCGTTCAGGGCTAGTGTGAATGGTTTGCCCTTGGACAGGCATGCTACTCGGGTCAGAGACATCATAGAGTTGAAGGTCTGCATTCTGGCAGCGCATGGATTTGCTGCTGAAAGGTTCGCAGCAGTTAATTGGCCCTTGCTCAGGCTTGCGAATCACATGTCAGACTATTACTATCAGCTGTAACTATACACAGCATCTCTGACACACAGACGGAAGGTCAGCAAAGTGTGCAATAGAATAAAACTGAACATTTCTGGGCAAAGTAATGGCACAATTACAATAACATGGTATAGAGAAAATCTGTATCCAGACCTTATGATACATTATTGGATTTATGTGTGATTTAAGAAAAAGCAGTCTGTTTGTCTAATGTCTTCAGTGCAAAGTCAACGAATGCATGAAGTACTTTAAAGACACACTGGACAATTCAGAATAGGGCTGTAATAATATCATAAAAGCAAGTATAACATCAACCACATGAACAATATTGCAAGCATATTTTAAAACAATCCCAGTGAAGGCTTCACCTTCATCAATTATGCAAGCTTATTGTTAACATTCTGCCATGTTTATCTGTAGGCTACTCTTTATTTATTTAATTTTTTTTAGCCGTCCTAAATGGAAGACATTGAATAGATTACCATGCCTGATTTTTAATGAAATTGAAACGATATATTTAAATTTGGATCCCATTACCATTGGAAGCAGTGTAATTGTTCTGTTTCTGTCAAAAACTGCTATTAAGAAAGACCCTGACTAAAAGCATTCATAATTTGGGGGGGGGGGGGGGGGTATTTTTTATATACTTTATATAAATTCTTGAATTTTGGCAGAAAAAAATGGGGGGAATGAATGTTACAATACTGCCATCTATTGGGTGTTATATGCATTCTACAAAAAGCACTGACGTCGCTGACAGACCAACAAACACAGCTATATTTTGCCCCGCGTTCCCCTAAAATAAGTTTTGTCTTATTATCTAAAAAAGATTATCATTTATCATGCTAATGCTAGCGTCAGGAAAATTACAAGTTATGTGACGTCACTACCAATGCTGTAAAATAATTGTATGGCATCTCATCAAACAATGTAAGAATTTCCTTTCTTTTAGAAACTCTTACCCTACATAAGTATAACATTTGGGTTTATTGACTTTTTGACGACTGTGGCTAATATTATTAGTATTACAATTTATTAGAAGAAACATTAACTTGGTTGAAACATTTTTGGCGAAGACGGTAGTGATTATGAGGAAATGCGAATCATGTAACGTTATGGTCATTTAACAGATACTACGGCCTTTCTTTATCTTTGTATTTCAAAAACCTCATTAGAATAATTAAATTGTTTGTTGTTTTGCATTTAAATTGTTTGTTTACTTAGGGGACGATGACTTACCGCAAGTTGTTTTAACAGCGTCTCACCACCTTACGAAAATGAACCATGTTTTTGTGGTAAAAGTGTAACATGGTTTTGTTGTTTTGATTACTACTAGCAAAACCATGTTCTTCCACCTAAATAAAAACAACAAAATAAAACTAGAAGTTCATAATATGCCTAGTTCAAACATAACAAGAACCAAATACTAACGTTAACGGAACGTTCTGTGTTTGCTGTGGTCAGTTGTCAAAACACTGACGTGACGTATGCACTCATATCATCACAGTAAACTGTCAGACACGCTCAAAATGTCTATGGAGAAATATTTTCCAAGAGTGTTATCAGACATTTATGGACATTTTGTGCGTGTACGATTATCCATGTCTATAGGCTATTGCTGCTGACAAGCAGGAAGTTAATGAATTACTAATGAACACCTTTTTAAATGTAATACAACACCTAACAACAGAGTTCACAGAGCTTGGTATTGGCTGCTTAGCTGTCACCCAGACAACAGGACACAAAGATTAAAAGAGATACAGCCCACTTGCACCTTGTAACTTACACAGTTACACAACAACTTCCTTGTTCCTTCAATCGGTCAGCAAACCCAGAAGTGTTATTTATAAAACGGGATCATCTGGGAATGTTCATACACTAGTATACAAATGTGATATCCTAAAGGAATTTATTTTACAGGACAAATTTGCGATCAAAACGGGAAGATGAGAAGACTGAGTGTTTACCCTAAGCCAGGAACATCTCTGGGAAACCTGGGATTGTTGGCAAACGAAATCCAACAGGAGGTTGAAAACAGTAAGTTTTAGAGATATTGATGATGATGATAAATAAACTTGACCTGTAATACTAAATATGTTAATTTTTGTATGGGTGATTAATGGCTATGTTCTTACTTGTGATCCCAGATACATCCGATTTGGTATCAGAGCTGGTTGACCTGTCAGCCGGAGCAAGAATACAAGCCATTCGGTCCTTGCCTGTGTCATGTGATGAAAGGCGAACAATCAGGTATTTATTATACATTTTCACAATTTATATTTCCCACAATGCCTTTTCTCTAAATATGACTTAACACCTACCTCAACAGGAATAGAGTGATCTCTGTCAAAAATTCAAAGACCATCTTTAATGTGGACTGTGGTCAACAGGTGTCTCGGGTAAGAGGATAAAAAAATCATAAAATTAATCCTGAATTCTAATTGGAAGAACCCCATTCAAAGCAGTTTTCAAAAAAATCCATAATTGTATTAATCCCTTAAATTCCTAAAAGGGCATCATCAATAATAAAAACCATCTCTACAGTCATTTCGCAGATTTGGAGTCAACGTGGCATCGGTCAGACAGCGGTTGGTTATGTGGCATGGGACTCTGAAAGACATAGGAGGCAGATTTGGTACCTCTGTCCTCACTTACTTTTTGTTTCTCAAATGGCTGCTGAAGTTCAACCTCTTCTCACTGATCATCAATTTCGGCTTCATCACCATTCCCCAAATTGTGCACGCACCCAATATCACCAACGTTACTGCGTTCAGAGGCCTTGAGCTTCTTACTGGAGTGGTGAGTTCATTTATATTGAGGCTTGTGTGTTCACTTTCTACCGTTGATCTTCAGCATTTGGAGTGAAAATTAATGCATCTATGTCCACAGGGTTATTTTAACCAGACAGTGCTGTTCTATGGAGGCTATAATGGTGAAGTGATCGTATCCAAACCAGCCTATAACATGCAGTTGGCCTATTTCTTCACTATAGCGGCGTATCTAGTGCTGTGTGGCATATCTCTTATCTACAGGTAAAGTTTTTCAAATCTTTCTTTTAAAACTCTAATGAACTAATATGCTAAATAATTCCAGAAGGAAATATGATCAGGTTTCCTTTTCCAGCATGTCCAGATCCTTTCAGAAAAACTTTGTGTTGGAGTCAGGACCTGTCTCTGGAGGTGCGTGGCGTCTGCTGTGCAGCTGGGATTTCAGCGTAGTCAACGAGAAAGCCATACAGAACAACAAGAACAACCTTGGCATTGAGCTGAAGGTTCGTACCTGTTCATCTTCTTCAGATCATTACTAAGTGTCATCTCTTTTCTTTGTGTTCTCATTGGTTCATTTTGGCTGTGCCTTCCAGGAGTCTTTATCGGAAAGGTTACAGAGAAAGCGCACAATGGCAGTGTCTGACTGGATAAAGCATGTGTCTCTCCACCTACTAGCCTGGCTTCTCTCCTCAGGACTTGCTGTTGGCTCCTGTGCAAGCATCTACTTCCTAGGAATAAATCAGCTGGTAAGTTTGCAGATGTTGCGTTCTTAGTGTGGCAAATTTAGTTTGAAAAGGGCATCTTATTTAATTTCAGGAGAAGTTCGCTTTAAAGGGCACCTATTTCATTGCTAAAACAAGGTTATTTTGTGTATTTGGTATAATACAATGTGTTCCCGTGGTTTATAGTTCAAAAACACATTCTTTTCCACATACGGTACATTTTTGTAGCTCTAGCGATCTGAAAAGCACCATGTCCCTGATTGGCCAGCTAATCGGTACCTTTGTGATTGGCCTGAATACCTCTGACGGAAATTGGCCAGAAATGTGACGCTTCTTACCATGTTTGAAAGATTCGCTCACAATGCAATGCTAACAAGAGTTAAAGGAGTAGTCCACTTTAAAGATGGGGCCCATTGACTTACCATAGTATTTTTTTTCTATAAAAAGTCATGGACCCCATCTTTAAAGTGGACTACTCCTTCAAGCAGGAGGAATTATGATAGTGTCGGTCTTTTCTGCATCACCAATCCCAGGAAGTAAACAGAATACGCGCGTTATCGTTTACTTTGGGGTTTGAACCTTTTGCATATCGTTTACATGTACTAATACACACTTACTGTACACACTAAAGGCAATGCTTAATCATGAATCTGACAGTAGGTGCTCTTCAAGTAGCTACATGCAAAATAACCACCATGGTTTGTTTACCAAAATGTAAATGTGATGTATTCTGAATGTTGGCCCCCATCATGCTACCTAACAAAGCTTAATGGTCCATGCTGGTGAACATCATACATATGCTGGTTTACCAGCAAGACCAGCACTAAACCAGCAGAAATAAGGTTTTTAGCATAAAATAAGTCCTGACATTTTGGGGCAGTTTTCTGGATAGGTTTTAGATTAATCCAGGACTAGGCCTTAGTTATACAAAAAACATTACTTGAGACAAAACAATGGCACTGATGATATGTCAGTACAAGTTGTTTTTAAATTAAGGCAGCTCATGCATTTTAGTCTGGGACTAGGATAAGCCCTATCTGAGAAACCGCCCCTTTATGTTTAGTCTTTATCTCAATGCCTGGATTTGACGCTCATGTTCTTGTGTTTTGCTGCAGAAGTCCAATCTGAATCACGATCCGAAAGATTTAAAGGCGGAGGCGTCTACTTTGCTTCTGCCTGTGGTCGTGTCCCTCATCAACCTGATAGTGCCTCTCATCTTCTCCCTCATTAGCAGGATGGAGAGTTACTCAAACCCACGGGCAAAGATCTACATCAGCATCACAAGGTGTGAACATTGTTTCAGTGTTACAATTGGCAAAAAGTAGCATCACATTTTGCTGACGGTAATAGTTGAACTCGCTATTATGACATAACCTACTGTTCGTTTTTATTTCAAGAAATGTTATTTTGAAGATGTCTATCGTGGGAATTCTTTGCTATTACTGGCTGAATTCGGTGCCTATGGATGTCTCAGTAAGTATTTTAGTATAGATAGCAAAGCATGATTATGTCTCTCTTTACTGTACTCTAGGATGCTAAGTTTTCATAAATGTTTCTTTTTCAGTGTTGGGAGTCTTTTGTGGGCCAGAGTGTCTATCGACTGCTGATAATCGACTTTATATTCTGCCTGCTCGGCACTTTCTTTGGGGAGTTTCTGCGAAATGTAAGTCAAGGAAGTCGTATAATATAAAAATAGGTATAAAAATAGATTTGTAAACATTAACTCGGCTTGTTAAGTTGGTCAAAAGATGCCTATGTCAGAGTAAGTAAAAATTTGAAGTAGGGATGCATAACGATTAATCACGATTAATCTATAGCAGAGTAAAAGTTTTTGTTTACATCATATATGTGTGTAAACTGTGTATAAAAAGTATGTATATAAATATGCACACATGCATGTATAATTTTAAGATAAAATAAATATTTATATATTAAGTATTTATATTTATATATAATATAAATTATACATAAATATTAGGGCTGGGCATAGATTAATCTCATACAAAATAAAAGTAGTTTTTTGCATAATATATGAGGTTGTGATGTGTGTAAATATTATGTATATTTATACACACACACACACATACATGTATATACATTTAAGAAATGTCTTATTTAAATATCGTTTTTTATTTATATATAATTTAGAATATATAAAAATATAAATAAATATATATATATATATATACACATGTAAATGTTTCTTAAATACATACATGAATGTGTGTGTATTTATATACATAATAATTACACACAGCACAAACTCATATGTTATGCAAAAAACTACTTTTATTTAGTATGAGATTAATCTAGATTAATCTATGCCCAGCTCTAATAAATATACAAATGTATATAGACCGTTTCAGCAGTAACAACATAAACAAGCGGCTGTCGCGGTCCACACGTAACTTCCGGTAAACTCTGCAAAGAATAAATAATAACAAAGTTCTTTAAACGTAGTTTATTTATATAACAAGCAAAAAAACAACACATAGATAACCCAGGAAACCAAAACATTTGTTATTTTCGACGAGGCATTTGTTCAAGAGATCAGTTTAGCAACTAGTCAAACCATTAAAAAAACGAAAACGGAAGTAAAGTTCGGATCCAGATGTGTATCACGTGCGTCCGATGAAACAGTCTATACAAATTTTCTTAAATATATACATGCATGTGTGTGCAAAGTTATTATACACAGTTCACACACACATATATGATGTAAACAAAACTTTTATTCTGCTATAGATTAATCGCGATTAATCGTTATGCATCCCTAATTTGAAGTAAACTTCAATAAACTTTTAATGCGATGATAAAGCATCACTTTTACAAGTCTTTTTCTCAATGCAATGCACTCTCCTCCCTACTGAAATCAATGGATTAGCAATGTTTTCTGATCTACTAAAGAGGAATGTGCACTTAACTCTACAGTACAGTTATCTTTTATCAGGATAAAAAGCCTAGATTGTTAGGATCTGAATGATAAAAAATAATGATGCACTAACCCATATAAATCTGCAACATTTGTTTGAATGACCGAAAATATTTTGTAGCTTTGATCTGAGATTTAGCAAATAATAAATGTACTTAGCTTTTTCCTTTGAACTAAAAACCTTGTTGAAATGCATTATAAGAATATCTTTCATGTGATATAATCATCCCCTGATTATACTAAATCCATATATTC
The DNA here is from genome assembly GCF_027580225.2 of Misgurnus anguillicaudatus. Lineage (NCBI taxonomy): Eukaryota > Metazoa > Chordata > Actinopteri > Cypriniformes > Cobitidae > Misgurnus > Misgurnus anguillicaudatus. The sequence continues at coordinate 29,523,763 of NC_073355.2, read as the reverse complement.
ACTCTGATTTCACTTTTTCAAAATCCCTACAGTGTAATTGGAACCAAGCTCATCCAGAGTCTTGGCGTCCCGGAGTTTGACATTGCTAGGAATGTACTTGATCTAATCTATGCCCAGACGCTGGCTTGGTAAGTCAATATTGACATCTCTTCAGTTCTATACTTAAATATTCCTTTAATACATCCTTACATCCTGTCTCCCCAGGATTGGAATTTACTTCTCCCCTTTACTTCCTGTAATGCAAGTCATTAAGTTGTTTATCATTTTTTACGTGAAAAAGGTAAGCACAGTTACCGCATCGTTTTCCTCTTGAGGTCGTATTGCACCGATGAGAGCTTTGTCGTCAGTCGTGCGGTTTCTGTTTCAGATCAGTCTGAGTATGAATTGTCAGCCGCCCAAGCACACAGGCAGAGCTGCCCAGATGCAGACGGTCTTCATCGCCTTGCTTTTCTTCCCCTCGTTTGTGGGTGCGCTGTCCATGGTAGCATACACAGTGTGGAGGTGGGAAACTTTATCTATACTTTACAGCGTTCGTTTTATGCATTTCGAATCTAACATTCGAATGCTTTTGAATGTTCCCTTCTTTTTTCTTGTCTTGCAGTTTGAATCCCTCAAAACACTGTGGGCCCTTCCAGGGTCTCAACACCCCATTTGACATCATTATTAGGTGGACTAATGATATTCAGAAAGTCCCAGGAACTCATTGGGTCTGGTGGATATTTGAAAACGTGCTGAGAAGCGAACTGTTCTACTATTTGATCACCCTCATCCTCTTGTATGGACATTTCCATCCCCAAATATTCAAGGGAGTTTAAACTTCACAATTTTTTTCACTGAGCATATTGAAGGTTCACATTTTATTTCTTTTTTAGAGTCTTCACATTTTTTCTCTGGCAAATCACTGAGGGACGGAAAGAGCTCATCAAGAGTCTACGACAGCAGATTGTGAATGTGAGCGTTAAGCTCATATGAGCTTCACTGCACTGCTGATTTTGGCATTCACTAGTTTTAAGTCTCATAAAGAACAGAGGGGGAAAGATATTAGTTCTGTCCTTTCTAAATCTATTCTTTTTTCCATCTGTCAGGAAGGAAAGGACAAAGCCTTTCTCTTAAATAAACTACAGAATACACAGAAGCAGAGAAGACAGATGACTTTCAGACCTCCGGTGAGTTTATGATCAGTTTTAACCAACTGACTACAACAATTAACCCACTTTTAAATTGAACTATTTAAAGGTGCAATTTGTAAGATATTTGCAGTAAAATGTCCAAAAACCACTAGGCCAGTGTTATATATTTTGTTCAGCTGATTACTATCAATATCTGTAATGTTTTCAACTACATGTAAATTGTGAGAAAATTTCCATTCAAAACATTGACACGGGGCAGTGCAGTCTCCTGTCAATAATGTTAATATCCATGTGACCCTTTGTCACCGCCTTTACTGACGTAAACCACATGACAACAGTGGTCAAGTTCGAAAAAATAAAATGGCGGCCAAGGAAGCGACTGGAGCAAAAATTTAGTGTAAATAAAGGTATATTTTCACTTTTTACACATTTTAATTGCATTTCTAGTGAGAAATAAGTATTGTAGTTTTCAAATATGTGATTAGGTATGACAAAGGCGCTCTCTGTTTATATTTCAAACACACTGCCTTTGAAGTGCGTCTGAAAGCCTTTCTCTGAGCTGCCTTCATGCCTCCGAAGTCATTTCCTCATGAGGCAGCGAGGCAACGAGTCGTGGACAAATGCGGAACTATGCGTTAGCGCCTATCGGGCTACGCACTTGCTTATGGACTTGAGGATTATGGACTTATCTTTACCGTCTGCCGCTGGTTGTGTCAGCAAAGACAGCTCCCGTAAGCGCACGGGCCAACAAACGACCAAAGAAGAGTTTGGAAAACAACGAGAGAGGATCAATTTGGTGTTGCATTATCTGGATAGAGAGAGCTTCGCCACAACATTTAACTAGACAGAGATTCTGATCCTGCTTGTGTTTTACGCAACATTTATAAGACTTTATTACCTTATCCATCAACGTGATTTCTCGTTCGCTTCGCGTCTGATTGATGGCCATCAGTGGTTGAGTTAAAAACTACAAATCCCATAATTCCACGCTGCCTCAGAGCGTCATTAAACAACGTCATTTTTATTGATTTGATCTGGCGCCATCTAGCGGTGCAGATAATACAAATTGCATCTTTAAGGGCAATGTAAAAATAATGTTCAATAAGTAATATACACTATCGTTTAAAAGTTTTGAAACACTGTTAACTATGATCTTAAAGGTCACGTTCTTCCTGATACCATTTTTTAAACCCTAGTTAGTGTGTAATGTTGCTATAATAGCATAAATAATAACTGTAAAATGATAAAGCTCAAAGTTCACTGCCAGGCGATATATTTTCTTCAATATAATTCCTCTTTAAAAGCCTACAACGAACGGCCGGTTTGGACTACAGCCCTCTATTTCCTGCTTTAATGACGTCAGTAACACAGTTCGTTGACTAAACTCCGCCCACAGGAATACGTCAGTCACCAGCTTTGACTCAAACGGCTCTGCTAAGCTAAGCTGCTATCGAATCACAGCACACTAAGACGGAGGGACTTCATAGAACAAGGAAGACATCAGCCTGTTTTGAGGACAGTGAAAACAGCGCTATACAGATAAGTAAATTGTGTGAAAAATACCGTGTTTTTTTACACGTGAAACATGAACACATGTTATATTGCCCACTATAAACACAATCAAAGCTTCAAAATCACAGACAGAACGGGAGCTTTAAAGGTCCTGTTCTTTCTTTGTTTTTGAAGTTTTGGTTGTGTTTATAGTGGGCAATATAACAGGTGTTAATGTTTCATGTGTACAAAAACGTGGTATTTTTCCACACAATTTTACTTATCTGTATAGCGCTGTTTACAATGTCCTCAAAACAGGCTGATGTCTTCCTTGTTATGTGAAGTCCCTCCTTCAGAAATACGTATCGAGTTCTGATTGTGTAGTTTGTTTAGTGTGTTGTGATTCGATAGCAGCTTAGCTTAGCAGAGCCGTTTGAGCAAAAGCTGGCGACTGACGTATTTCTGTGGGCGGAGTTTATTAAAAAAAACTCTTATATTGACGTCATTTAACCGGGAAGTAGAGGTTAGTAGACCATTCGCTGTAGGCTTTAAAAGGGGAATTTTGTTAAAGAAAATATATCACCTGGCAGTGCACTTTGAGCTTTATCATTTTACAGGTATTGTTTATGCTCTAACAGCAACTTTACACACTAACTAAAGTTTAAAAAATGGGATCAGGAAGAACGTGACCTTTAAAAATTATTTCATCTGAAGGGGTATAGTTAAATGCTTGAAATTACTTTGTAGACAAAAATATACCTGTGCCAAACAGATTAATTTATGTTATTAGAAAATGCAAATGTTAGTTTAAAATATAATTTTTTTTAATAGATGACTGAATATTGAAAGAAAAGCAGCCAATAAGAGTCCAGATTCAATGCGAACTCTTTTGATATTCTTCAAATTCATCCTAAGGTGAAACTTCAACAAGCTTCTTGATAAAATGACACGCGTATGGTTTTGCAATTTCTAGACAAAGGGTGACTGCACTTCAGATGATAAAATATAAGTTTGTTTTGGATGCTTGTAGTCACCAACATAATACATTTGTGTTATGCTATAGTTTGGACGAGTTTATTATTATTATGTATGGTGGAAAAATATATAAATAAAGAACGATAAGTGTTTCAAAACTTTTGACCGGCAGTGTAAGTCAATAGTGGCTTGAATTGGTTGTGCATATCTAAAAATGTAACCTCCTCCTAAGACCTGAGCTTTGGTTTGTCTTTTTTTCTCCAAATTTCTTGCAGCTATTTTGGGGTTAGGAAGAACCAATAAATATAATAACCAAATATTTTTCTTTGAACATGAAATAGGTTCTAGTTACACAGAATTAAATTATTATGGTGCAAACAACAAAAAAAAGTGATGTCCACCAGGTCTTAGGAGGTTAACACAGCAAAACATGTTTTAGTGTGGTTCAACCCAAAAATCAACACCAAAATTATTTGTTAAAACACACAGGTTTCGACCAAAGAGGTCTTTATCAGGCAAACCAGGTTTTGGGAACAGCAGTGGCAGTGTGCCGACATTTTTTTATAGTAAAGTGTTTTGGTTGGTGCACCTGCCCACAATTTTTTCGTATTTGCACACATTTTTGGAGTCAACCCAAAAATCTGTCATTTAGTCTTTACTTTAATGGGTTTGAGCTTGACAGACCAAAAAAATCTGCATACATTTTTCATATTCTCTATTTTATGGAGAAAATAACAGCATATAAGTTTGAAACAACATGAGAGTGAGACCATTTTTTTTTTTACAACAAACATGCAAGATTTGAAACACATTAAAGGTACAGCTTGGACACATCTTCAGTGAAGGACCCAAGATCATAGGGTATTTCGCTGATGTTTTTAGTGGCTCTTCTTTCACACAACCCTCTAATGCCAAGGAGCCTGAATGCCCGATGCACAGATTGACTTAGAAAGCCCCTGCAGCCCACTTCTATTGGCTCACAGTGGGCCCTCCATCCACTCTCTCTGCATGCCTGAACCAACTCAAGATATTTGGCCTTCTTCCTTTCGAAAGCCTCCTCCATCCTGTCCTCCCAGGGGACAGTAAGCTCCACTAGCACAACTTGCTTTGTTGAGTCAGATGTTAAGACCAGGTCTGGCCTCAGTGACGTCCTTGCTTTGTGCTCTGGAAACTTTAACTGCCTCCCAAGGTCAGCATGCTGCTTCCAATCTCGGGCCGTGACTAGCAGTCCAGTTGAGGCCTTACGTTCTCCCTGAGGTTTCTCCCCTGCCCTAACAAAGGAGATGTTGTGCTTCGCTGGGACTAGGTGTTTAGACTCCTGGATTGCGGTGCAGATGGTGTCCGCTACTACCTTCAGCACCTGGTTATGGCGCCACAACAAACATGCATAATGTACTCCACTGACACATGACTTCCTGGCAGATCTATGTAAATGTAACCACTATAGATGGTTTTATCGGGCGCACGCGTGGTGACGCGATTAAGCGTCTGGTCCGAACTTTACTTCCGGTTTCTGTTTGTTTAATGGTCTGACTAGTTGCTGAAACTAGGCATGAAGCAGGGCCGATTCACCACAACCAACCCAAAACAACAGAACTCAGGGTACACTCTTAGACGGATAGTTCACTTTAAAATGAAAATTCTGTCATCATTTACTCATCCTCATGTTGTTCTAAACCTGTTTTCTTTTTTCTGATAAACACAAAATAATATTTTGAGAAATGATTGTAACACACAGCATATAGTGACCAACGACTTTTCATAGTAGGAAAAAATATTTTGAAAGTATTGTGATAAATGATGAAGAAAATATTTCGATAAGTGACGGTAAGCACACAGTTGACGGTACCCATTAAATTCCATCATATTTTTTTATTCCTACTATGAAAGTCAATGGTCACTTACTATCTGTGTGTACCATCATTTCTCAAAATATCTTATTTTTTGTTCATCAGAAAAAATACATTCATTCAGGTTTAGAACAACATGAGGATGAGTAAATGATCACAGAATTTTCATTTTAAAGTGAACTATCCCTTTAAAAATAAAGGTGCTTAAAGGTTCTTCACAGGGATGCCATCAAATAACCATTTTTGGTCCTCAAAGAACCATTTAGTCTTAAGCCATTTAGTCATTAAGATTTTTTTAGGAACCATGTCTTTCATACGTTTTTTCACCAAAAAGAACCATTTGTGATCCTTTCATGGAACCATTTGGACAAAAAAGTTCTATAGAGGGTATGCATTGACGTGACCATGCGGGAGAACGCCCTGTTGAGTGACAAACGTTCAACAAAATGGCTGCTCCGAAAATGCCAGTAAAACTGACTATTATCAGCTTAAATTGAATTTAGGTGGACTTGATAGCAGAGGTGGACAATACTAGTTACATTAGTTACATTTTCCAAGCATCTGTGCTTTATTAGGTTGTTTGTATTGGGAAAAATTTTACTTCACTACATTCTAAAGCATAGAATCATACTGTGTATTCTTTATATTGCATATTAAAATGTATTTAATACCAAATTACATTAAAATTGTGTACTTTTACTTGAGTAAAAATACTTAAATATTAAATGTGAAACAAAAACTTGTATTTATGAAATGTAATAGAGTAAAAATTATGTTAATATGCTTTGGAATGTATTTTTTCCTAAAGAAAAACACGGATAAAATACAAATACTTGAAAAAATACTTTTAAGTAGAAAGTAAAACCTCTGCTTGATAGTGACCCTAGCAACTTATCAACCCACCTGTGGTCTGTGGACGTTGGAATGAACGATCAATTTACTTCTCCTTTCGGTATTTTTTGGCAGTCTGTAAAACGATAGCTCCGAATTCTTGTTAATCTGTTAGTACAGTCTATCACACAACAGCTTTTTCCCCATTTAGACGCGTTTCATCCGTGTTTTCGCTGATTTTACACAGTACACAAATTCTGCCACTCTGTCTTTTGCCACTCAGTGGGCGTAACCGCAGTCACTTTCACCGAATGTGACGTCACATGCATACCCTCTATTGCATCCACCCACTGAGGACACTCCACTGCCAGATCCCAAAACCATTTAACAGAGGAAACTCACACTGGAAAAGCAGGATCTATGCATCAGAGCACAAAATCAGTTGGAGAACACTATGTTCTTATTCTCTCCTCTTGATTATCTGTAAAGCAAAAACTTTAAAATGTATGCATTTATTTTTAGCTTTAGCTTTTAATGACGTCATTTTACTCATGAAAGAGTATTTGAATGTGGTTTTTAGACTATTATTGTGGAAATTATGTTCATATTCTTATATTTCTGTTGTGTAGGACTTTGATCAGACAGCACATTTCAACTCAAACTGGATGAATACGCTCCCCTTGGATAGATGAAAGCATGTCATATGAAAATGTTTATTCTGTAATGGCCTTTTTCTGTAAATACTGAACTTTGTCATATAATTTATTCAACAAGTACTGTTGTTTCTCTCTTTAATGGAGAGACATATTTGCACAAGCCAGCATTTTGTGTTTGTCTAGAACAGTGGCTCTCAAACTGGGGGCCCTGAGATGGTGGCAGGGGGCCCAGTTTTATAATATTTTATAAAATACATTAATTTAACATGAATTCCGTGTAATTAAACCTCAGAAAAATAAGACTACTAACCAACCGCACTACATTGTATATTTTAATAAGTTTTGGTTAATTGAAATTGTATGTTTTTCAATTTTTTATGTCATAAATTTTCTTTGGGGGGAAACGAAGGTCACAAGTGGGGGTCACCATGCACAAGGGGGGCCGCATGCCGAAAAAGTTTGAGAACCACTGGTCTAGATTAGAAGATGCCAGTTTACTTTCTTCATAAGCTCATAATATCTACAAAATCTCACCTTTTCACCACAATACACAAGTGCACAGTTTTCATTTAAATAAAGTGATATTACCATAAATAAATATTTAAAACAAATAAGTGTCAAGAGTGTGCAGAATGCAAATAAACGCAAAGCGTTGTTACAATGATAACATTATCAATTTTATTGTGAAAAAGTCGTTGCTTTTCATACACCGAGAACTGTACAATCAATAATTTAAAAAGAAAAACTGTTGTTTGTTGTTGCAAGAACTTCTGATAATTTCTTACGCAAGTCATTCAGCAGCATTTAGCTTCAAACCAAAGGAAAATAGTGTTTACAATTGTGTCCTACTAAGCAATCACATTTCCCTTTATTCTGCTCACACAGGAGTGTCCCGCTATACTCCACTACCCGAGGTTACACTTAAAAAGAGCATGTTTTGTTTTAAAATATCATAAGATCAATATCAGACGCTTCAGATAAAACGAGGAAAAACATTTAACAATACAAAAAGTTGAAATGAAACTTTTCTAGCTAAGTCACATAGTTTCCTCGCACCATATGATGTGCATTACAGAGAAGAACAACCATCGCTCTCAGGTGAGAAGCTTCAACTAATAACTACAGATGCCCAAAATGGAATAAAACATTTTTGTTACCACAGCTTTTTGAGATTTAGACAAGGGGGATCGCCAAAGCGCCATCAGTGCACCTTTCAGTTTTCGATTACATACATAACAAACGCGCAACTGTGCCAAAATCATTTTATTACATAGCTTATAGGTCAAACACAGAGAGCTAGCAGCCCTCCAAAAGAGTTTTTAAGGCCCCTGCTGGCAGTCCGTCACTCAGCCCGTTTCAAGCAGGCTTCATTGGGCAGATCTGCCGCTGGGGGCCGGGGCTCATCCCTGAGATGAAGATGGGTAAGAGATATTCTCTGCCGGTATGAACAGAGATGAAAGAGTGGTCAGAGAGTCTGATTTGAAGTGAAATCTCTGGGGATTTGCGAGAACGGCATCAATTATTCAACAACCACCGATCACAGATTTTCCAAGACCTGGAAAAAAGCTCTGTTGCTCCTGACAGGCTACCATAGCGAAAAAACAAAGATTATAGAGCAGGTGACATTGTGCTACCTTGTTATTCCTGCACTTGTGGTGTGTCAAGATTTAGTTTATTTTGAAGCAAGCTGTACTCTATGCTCAAGTCCTTCATTCTGACACCATTTTGGTGCATCTACACAAAAACCATGCTTTGCACCACGTGCATTTAAGCGAACCTTTGAACTCATGCTACAACACTGATGATGGATAGATCACATAGACTTTGAAATCATGGCACTTTCTGAAGAGTGGGGAAAATGAGGGAATCTGGACTATTATAGGCAGCGGGTTAGCTGTGGTAACACCCTCTTGACATTAGGGCTGGTGTAATTACAAACAGTATAGGATTAAAATATTCCAAGCATTCCTGCTTAAAAAGCAAAGGAAATGAGAAGGGGTCTTCTACGGAGAACTTTGCAGCAATCCACGTTACAGAAAAAAGGACCAAACAAGGAACATCTCATCATTTTCTACACCTTCCAGCGGGACAGATGGACATCACGTGTTGCATGTGCTGTCGCTCTTAGGTTAGCACCCTTTTCATAGTCAACAACAACTTTTCAAAGTCACTTTTCAAATGTTATCATGTGTGCAAAAGACCACAAGCTGTAGCATTGACCAATTTAAACCACCGATTTACATTGCAAGTCAAATTTTAATACATACAGCGCTAAGTCAATCAGCGTCAGCACTTACAAACCTCTCTCACATGCAAGACCATGTGGGTTCTTCAGCATTTGCATGAATAACAGGCCTCAGAAATGAAGTATACCATTCGCAGGGCAGAGAATTCACTGAGGAAATAAAGAGTAAGAAACGAGAGCAAAGGAATGAGAGCTTGTTTAGCATAAATTCTCCAACAGAGGGCGCTAGTGCATTATAAAACACATGCTATCAGTGGTCACTTGATACGAAATCAAGCACGTCTGAATGTGTGGATTAAATGTACTGCAGCAAGGTGGGTGGAACTCGGTGTAGTAGCCATCAAGTATAGCGACAGGAAGTCTTTGTGCACATCCTGCTCTCCGCACACCGAGGGGTGCCACGCCTCCGCTCCATCATCGCCCCAGTTTCCCTGTGTGTTTGTCCGTGTGCACCTGAGTGTTATACAAAAGAAAGGGAGGGAGGTTGTCCCCACCCCTAAGTCCCCAGGCTAGGAGATCTTACAATTGCTCCTGGTGCAGTTCTGGGGAGGACTTTGAGGCGGCCGGATAGATTTGGAGCGTTTGAGACTGTTTCCTTTGCTGCCTCCAGCGGCGTTAGCCAGCGAGTAGGATCGGCCGTGCATCATGACGGCGTTCATGCCGTTGGCCATAGAGAAGGACTTCAGGTGGCTCTTGATGGCCACAGGAAGCGGCAGCTTATCGATGAGGTGAACGGGGGTGCAGGAAACGATGGCACGGCAACACAAGTCCTGCAGGCTGAATACTGCAAAAAAGAGAAAGGAGATTGCGATCAGAACAACCGCAAGGTTGACGAGTCACGTAATCACGGCAGAATTAAAAATTATAAGCTCTAAGGATTTGACAGTAGCTGCCTTGATGCAGGTGAGGTCATATTTTATTCTCTACAGAAGTAATGAGAACGTTTTAAATTATTCAACATTCCCTCGGCAGATGTTAACACGCTCCCTGCACTTCTTTTCTGATGGAATCAAATTCAAAAGACACGGTACGCCGGATATGAGTTGATGTATAAAAAGAAACACCAGTAGGAATGCTGATCGCTACATTTTACATTCAGCCACTTAGCAGATGCCTGTTCTAAAAAGGCATACAGTGAATTCAAGCAGTGAATTTTTATTAGTATGCAAAATCGAACCCAGGACCTCGGTGTTGCTAACACTATACTAAAGTTGAGTGGGTTTTGTAAGTCTACATCAGCAGCACTTCACGCTCTCAGAACTGCAGGATGTTACTTCTTCTAAACAACTCATCTGGGGCACTGCAAGGTCTCATGGGAAATTCCCTCATAACGGTAAAAACAGAAAAAGGAATGCTTTACTGAAAGCCTTCTGCCTGCAATTACGCAGCTCTCGATATGGACATACAGTGTGGTTTTCTTGCACTAATGGAAAACTATGCAGATGATGGCACTTTTCCTGCATCAGCCAGAAATCAAGTGGAAAAGGCACAACGCAGAAACTTTCCACTGCATCTGTGGGATTTACCTAAAATAGCAGTACAGGCAGATTTGATGTTTTTTAAAATATTTCTATAAATTTTTAATTAGGGAGGATATGACATGATCAAGAGGATGTAAAGGCTTAAATCAAAGTTGCATTCATGAGGCTTGGTTTTCATTATTGGCTGACCGATTATGGCAAGCCGTTTTGACTTTTATTCATTCTTAGGATGTGAATTCTTTATACCAACAATTACATTTTTGCTAGTTAAAATGTTACTTCTTGATATCAGATTCCGTGTTAATTCTGTGGGATACCACTAGTAACAATTGCTCTTTTTTATATCAAGAATTGAATTTCCCCTAGAAAAATTCCTGATATCAACAATTGTGTTTTCAATAGTTAAATGTCACCATAGGCCACCAATCAAATTCAATTGTTAACATTAATGCTGTGTTTACACCAGCCGCGGTAGAGGCGTCAAATTCATGTCTACCGCGTCTAGTTTGCTGCTTGAACATTTTGAGTTTACTCCCTTCATTCGCACGTGAAAGCCGCGCGTTAAATTCAAATCATCGAGACATTCACTCGGAAATTCGTCATGGGAGGGCCTTTCATAGGCTTCTGCGACTTCACTTGCTTCCTGTAATCATGTCACTACTAGAGCAAGCTCCTGATTTGTTAACGCGGCGCGTTTTTCCGCCAACATTCAAATTTTTCAACTCGCACGTTTAATTCGTGACATTCGCTAAACACCTCATTCGTGCCGCGAGACCTCCACACGTGCGTCAACGCGTCTTCACATTGACTTTACGTTGAAATCACTTGCGCTTCACACCTCTACTGCGGTTGGTGTAAACGCAGCATAAGAATTGTTTTTCTTAAATTGAAGTTTTAAGATACCAGAAATACAATTCATACTAGGAAAAATCTTTATTATTGTAATCAAGAATTAAATTTTTACTAACTGAAATGTTTATACTTAATATACTTATACTCAATAATTCAATTGTCACTAGTAACAAAGTACATTTTTGTTATATGAAAATTTATTTTTATATCAATATAATTTTAGATATCTAAAATGGATTTCTTGCTAATAACAAATCACATTCATGATAACAGTGACAATTGAATTATTAATAACAAGAATTAACAAAATGGCTTGCCATAGACCAATGCCTACACTGATATCTGGCGAGTTATGGTCTGGCAAAGGTTCATAGACGAATAATTTCCAAAGGGGCGTCACCAACGGATATCGCTCAAATGCCTCTGGCCGCAATTGGATAGACTTTAAACCGATCACAGGGATGAAGGAGATGATGTATGCGGAGCTATATCAGACTTTTGCCGAATCCAGTCGGTAAGACAGTGATAACATCTTTTTAGATATGAAGGCTGTGAGTGTTGTTCTTTGCTCTGGTTTAAACGAAAAGGAAAAGTTTAAATCGCTTAAAACAGGCGTGATGGCTGATTCGTTCGAGTGATGTTCCATGGCAGCATCCATCTTTTTAATGTACAAAATCTGCTTCACCGTCGCTGCGCTGTCGTCATTGTGTAAAAGCCTGCCCCAACGTTTCTGATTGGTGCCGCGATTTTGACGATTAGAAATGGGCTTGAATGGCCTCTTTGCCAGACTACTTGCAGAGCAAATCTAAATTTGCCGGAAGTTGTCTGGGGTTTTCCAGGCTACTCCTGTACAGTTCAATGGGTAAAATCAACTCTCAGGCCACAAGCAATTGCAACTAAGTCAGAGTTGAGCCTTAAGTCTAATATTTACCACAGCAGGTCAAAGGTCCCTGGTGCCATCTAATAAAACTACACTCCCCTATACATAATGGGGCGGTTTCCCAGACAGCGATTAGATAAATGTAAGAGCTGTCCAAACAGAAAACAACTTGCACTGACATATCTTAAAATACATCAGTGCCCCTTGTTTTGCCTGAAAATGCACACAAGTAATGTTTTTAGTAAGACATGTTATTTTTCCTAATTAAACTGAGGCCTAGTTCTGGCTTAAGCTAATCCCTGTCCAGGAAACCACCCCAATAAAGATTAATTATTATTTTAATTAAAATATAAGAGCATCTTTAAATCAGATTTAATGTGTAGAGACAATCAAAAGTAAGCCGTTTTATAAGTTTGCAATTCCGTAAAATGATTTTACACACTTCAGCTTTAAATACATTAAGCAAAGGCTGTTGGCAAATTCAGGAACTGACATATAAAAGGAACTAATCCGGTATTATATGAGACGTGCACATGTACATATATTCAAGTCTCACCTCTGTTGGGCCTCCAGAACTTCTCCATGCCATGCCTCATCAGCACGATCCGTGACAGCTCTGTAAACGACTCGATGACGTTGAAGTTGCAAAGCGGACTCACTTCGAAAAACGTCATGCAGTTTTTTTCTGCGTATGCACGCGCCTGTTCTGTGGGAACCTGCCGTTTGAACGCCAGGTGCAGTCGGTTACCCACAAGAATACGGGGCACACCGGGTGCATGCTGAGGAAGAACAGAGAGAAAGAAAAGGGCTTTATGAATGAGGGATGGTAGGAGAAACAATTTCATGTAAAATATACATTCTTTGTGATTTTTAGTTTAATTATTCCTATAAGGCCTCCAAGCTGTCAAATAATACTATTATATATGTAGCAAGCAAGCAAGCAAGCTCATTCCAACTCATTGTGAGTTATCATTTTAAAGGATTATTCATCCAAAATGTTGATGTCTTTATTCGTTCAGTTGCGAAGAAATTATGTTTTTTGAGGAAAACATTCCAGGATTTTTCTAATTTTAATGGACCCCAACACATAACAGTTTTAATGCAGTTTAAAATTGCAGTTTCAAAGGACGCTAAACGATCCCAAACGACGAGGCATAAGGGTCTTATCTAGTGAAACGATTGTCATTTTTGACAAGATAAATAAAAAATATGCACTTTTAAACTACAACTTCTCTTCTTCCTCCGGCTGGGTGACGAGCCAGCGCGACCTCACGTAATTGCGTAATGACGTCGAATAGTCAGGTGTTACATAGATGAAATGCAAATTTGCGGACCATTTTAAACAATAAACTGACACAAAGACATTAATTAGTATCATTCAACATACAACAACGTCGGAACGGTCCTCTTTCTCCACACTTGTTAACACTGGTATGTAGTTTCGCATATGTCATCCGTGACCTTCTGACTTGATGACGTATTACATGAGGTTGCGCTGGCACGTCACAAGACCAGAGGAAGACGAGAAGTTGTGGTTTAAAAGTGCATATTTTTTATATTTCGTTTCGCTAGATAAGACCCTTATGCCTCGTTTGGGATCGTTTAGAGTCCTTTGAAACTGCAATTTTAAACTGCATTACAACTGTTAAGTGTAGGGGTCCATTAAAGTCCATTAAAAATAGAAAATTTTTGGAATGTTTTCCTCAAAAAACATAATTTCTTCTCAACCGAACAAAGAAAGACATCAACATTTTTGATGACATGGTGGTGAGTAAATTATCTGGATTTTTTTTTAAATCCGAGTAATTATGGCAAAGTTCAAGTACACTGTCACAAGTAAGGCTGGTGATATTCATACTAACTATATATGAATATATGTGACCCTGGACCACAAACCAATCATACGTTGCACAGGTATATTTGTAGCAATAGCCAACAATACATGGGTCAAAATAAAAAAATAATTATGCAAAAATCATTAAGATATTAAGTAAAGATCATGTTGCACTAAATATTTTGTCAATTTTCTACTGTAAATATATAGAAAAATATTTTTATGATCAATGTGTGTTGCTAAAGACTTCATTTGCACAACTTTAAAAGCAATTTTCTCAATATAATGCATTTTTCGGCTTTCAGATGATGTATAAATCTCAATTTTAAAAAATGTATCCTCCTTATGACACATGGTTTTGTGGTCCAGGGTCCAAATTATGTAACGTATTATATTCAGACTTTCCATTATTTACCCATAATTAAAATACTGACTAAGATTTCCCTAAATCAAAAAGTTTTCCTATTAACTTCCAGCTTCAGTCTTAACTTTCAGTCTTTGAATAATCTCCATATGCTTTATAAAATCTGAAAAAATATTAATCCTATTAATGAGTTTCCTCTTGAAAACAAAGCAATTTGTTGGCAGAAAAGAGGGAAGAATAAGAAAACTCTTCTGGCTTCATCCTTACATCTCAGGTTCACAGAGGATTGTGAGAAAACTCCTACAGAACTCACAGTGTCCTCACAGTAATAGCACTGAATTACACATACAGAATAAGCATCAGCAAGCAAACTGTGCTTGCTTGTGCACAGTCAAGTCTGGACATTTCCAAAGTGTATAAAGGAGCTCTAGTAATTTAATACCATTAGTTTTAATATTTATGCATGATTAGGTTTAATCTTAGGTGCCAACCAAAACATCCACACTCTCTCTTCCTCTCTCTCTGTCATGCAGCCTGTGGTTTGTTGGGTTCTTTGTGGAAACAAACACACCCTTAACAAACACATATTATCATATGCCCCTGCTTAAATATACTACACTACATACTATACACACCAGTGTACTATTCAAACAAACATACTATACAAACCCGGAGGAAAGGACAGTGGTCATAGAGCAGCCTATGAGAAGGGAGGATGAGGACATCCTGTCCACTACTAAAGGAAGTGGAAAAAGGCAAGATACAAACGCAAGTCTGATGTTTGGACTTACAGACAGATCTGCTGAACTACTGTAGGTAAGCTACTGATGGGGTCTCTACTCTTTAAACACACACACATATATATATAGCCCAACTCTCACTCCACAGGACTGTGGGTATATTTGTAATGTAACTTTCTGGTTACCAAAAACAGATGCTTCATCTTACCTCGTCAATCTCTCTGATCCAGCGGTCTATCCCGTCAAATGACCAGCGGTTGGTGATGTCATACACCAAGAGGATCCCCTGTAGTGAAAAAACAAACAAGTATTGTTAACCAGTATCCTGTTCATGTAGTGAGGGGGGAGGTTAGCAGC
The DNA here is from genome assembly GCF_027580225.2 of Misgurnus anguillicaudatus. Taxonomy (NCBI): domain Eukaryota; kingdom Metazoa; phylum Chordata; class Actinopteri; order Cypriniformes; family Cobitidae; genus Misgurnus; species Misgurnus anguillicaudatus. Next base: position 29,508,077 of record NC_073355.2, on the reverse strand, counting down.
AGTCAAAAGCACAACTACTTCAACACACTCTAAAAGAATAATAAATACAGTAAAAATGAACATTGTATTTATAAAAAAAGCTGAAATTTGTGACAAAAATTGTTAAAAACCTGCTAAATTAATTTATTTGTGATTATTTGGGGTTTTCTTTTCTACATAAAATCATCCTATTCAATGTAAAGAACATTTTGTGCAAATATAACCTTAATATTTTTAATACTGACTGAGTGAGGTCATGTCAAAGATTGAAATTAAAGGGATAGTTCATCCAAAAATTACATGTGCATCATTATTTACTCAAATAGAAAGATATTTTGAAAAACTTCATTTTGAATCTTGGAGAAACACAAACCACATCTGGGGCACCAGTGACTTCCAAAGTAGGATCAATTAATACAGTGGAAGTAAATGGTGCCCCAGATCTGCTTGATTACAAACATTTTTCAAGATATCTTCCTTTGTGTTCAGAAGAACAAAGTCATTTTTACAGATTTGGAACAACTTAAGGATGAGTAAATGGTGACACAATTGTCATTTTTGGGTGAACTATCCCTTTAAAATGAAATCAATGATTGGAATCAAACTTTAATGCTCAAAATCTCAGAATTAGATGATAAGACTTTAGCCTGTATTTCAGAGTGTGTTATATTTTTACATTAACACTTAGGGGCGGTTTCATAGACAGGAATTAGCTTAAGCCAGAACTAGGACTTAGTTTAATTATGAAATAAAACTAGTTTTAACAAACATGCCTTACTAAAAACATTACTTTGTGCATTTTGAGGCAAAACAAAGGGCACTACTGAATTTTAAAATATGTTAGTACAAGTAGTTTTCAGTTTGAACTGCTCTTACATTTATTTTAGTCTAGGACTAGTCTAATCCCTTTCCAAGAAACCACCCCTTTGGCTTTTATGTATCTGCAAGTAAATATGTACATTTTCTGCTATAAAACAGCAAAACGTCCTCTTGAAGGCGGGGTGCATGATTTTTAAAAAACACTTTGGAAAAGGGAGTCGGTCCGAGTACCAAAACACACTTGTAGCCAATCAGCACTAAGGGGCATGCCTACTAACCAACATCGTTGCCTGGGTTGCATATGTGTGGTCTAGATTCTATTGGGGTAGGGGCGTGATTGTTTAGATGAATTCAAATGTCAACATTGGCTTTCAGAGATCATGCACCCCCGCCTCTAACAAAACAGTGACATTTGACATGTTTTACCTGTGCCCCTCTGGAATACGACCTGAAAATGGTGCAGAACCTGCCTTGTCCTGATGTGTCCCTAAAAGCAAACAAAGACAAGTCAGGACAATGTCAGAGAGAGCCAGGACTCCAGACTGCCACCAAAATTTGAGATTGTGCCACTGAATTTTACATCCAGTCGCACATGTGCGACCAGTAAATTTGACTTTTTTTGTGATGTGACACTGAATTTGAAACAGCATATTGTACTTCCTGCATCTAGCATTAAAGTATTTATTAGTAATACAGTGGAAATTAGTAGAAATGTGAATATTTGATAAGCATGTTGATTTACGGTGTGTGCCCCTAAATTTCTGGTTGCGCCCCTAAAATTTTCATTTGGGGGCCACTGTGCTCCTTGTGAAAAAAGTTAGTCTGGAGCCCTGAGAGCACACATTCAGTCAACAGTAGCGCAGAACAGAGCTCTGTATTGCTTATGAAAAGGTCCCAAATTTGTCATTTACAATGTTTATGTCATCTACAGTATATTCTCCATGTGGGCATTAGACAGCATAAAAGCTCACTAGGTTTTGAATTTGTAATCTTCACTGTTTTGCCCACTACAGTGTGAGGTGTGGAGTTCAAAAACAAGATGACTCAGGCACTCGTGTTGGCGTCACGGCCTAGAAAAACGAGTTTTCCAATGTAGCACGTCCGCACCCAAATAACCTTTCCAGCTGCCTACTCTTCCTATCTCTGAAAACTTTCTCACACATTTAAACTAGCTCCAATGGACCTGAAAGTGTCAAATGCATCGGAAGAAGAGATTTACTGTGCCAATTGCCTTTTTGAAGTGGTAAAACTGAACCCACTCTCAAGATTAACCACATCTATGCTGTTTACTGCTGTACTGTCAAAGTCACATCAGAAATACCTGGCACAGATACCTGGAACCTACGCTGGCAAAGAAAGATGTAAGGGAAGATTAAAGCCCTAAGGACAGACTGAAAGTCACTCAGGCATAAAGAGGAATATGCTGTATGTAGACCATTACAGTAAAACTTTACACTATAAAGCCCAGAACATTACTGCAGAGTATGGGAATGTCCTCAAGGGTTTTATGAACTGCTCCTCGGGCACTTAGCACACTGTGTGTTAACATTAATGAGATTGTTGTTTGTCTTCTTAATGTGTAACACTACTGTCATGCTGTATAATGCAATGCTCATTAAGAAACTTTTTTCCTCTCTGGAGAAACAGATAAATGCTTTTCCAAATGTTTAACAAGTTTTCCTGCAAATGATGAGCTAGAGATTTCTTAGCCCCTTTTAGTCATTAAACTTTTGTTTGTTTATGAGCTCTAACAATTGTGTTTTTGCTAAACAAATAAATATGAAGTGCTCAGATGCAAGACCCTCTAAGTGTGTCTTTTTTATCAGGTTTCTATGTTTAAGTTCAGTAATCTCCCTTTAATAGCATAGAAAAGGTTATTAGTCAGTAATTGAAATGCCTTATTTTCACAAATGTCACTTGCATTTAACAAATTTGACTGTCTTTCGCTGCAAAGTGCACATCGTCTCCAGTCACTCTTCACTGTCCTTCCCGAATAAAAGATAAAAGGTTAAAAAATGTGATCAAAATCTGTATTCTGTAAACCACATAGTAAAAAACTATTTCACCTTGACACATGCTTGCCAACGTTAAGGCCTTATGATTTCTGCGATACGGAAAACGCAGACAGAATCATGGAATCCAAGCATAAAAATGGATATTACTGTACAACGCGGAATGTCAAGGAATTCGGCAAATTTTGCATTCAGTAATTTGTAAAATCCACAACAACTCATGTTCAAATGCTAGTTTTTTGTTTCAATAATTAGCAAATGACAGAAATAAGCACAAACATTTTCCTTTCGTGTAATGTTGGACGTTAAGTAAGGTACGTCCGTTTCTCGTAACGCATTGCAAACAATGACAAGCGTTGACTCCTTTCTTTTTCGTCAAAGCCCGAAACACAGCAGACTACAGGCACAGTATACTTTCTTCCCACAGTATATTTTCCGCCTTACTCGTGCACACGTCCGCACAACGCAAAGCTCTTCACATCTAGGGCCAGATTTACTAAAAACGGGGCAAATTAGCATGAGAGCGCAATTCCAAAAAAGTGTCGATGGGAGTGGTAATATATTCTGGTTATTTACTCAAAAGCGCGCAAATTAAAAAACACACAAGACGCAATAGCTGATTTCAATAATTTAAAACATTTCAACCAACACAATCTACTATGAGCAGCGCAAATTTGTTCAGGGTCGCAAATAAGCAGAGCTGATCTTTAGTTCAGCACCACAGACATCGCAGTGGAAAAATCGGCTGTCTTAAAGCTGTCTAGGGTCTTAAAGTGACAGTAGCCTGCTGCTTTCTCTGTCAGAAACGTTCATTACTAGGGGTGCACCGATATATCGACCGACATACGGTGAAATGCCGCTACATCCAAAAGCCAGGGGGCGCTCTCGTGCAGAAACTCAATGTGCGCTGCAGACAAGTAACCATACACACGCAGCTCCAGTAAATGGCTTTTCTTCAAACCTTTTCAGGTTTTCGTAATAATAAAGAGAATATGTATAATGATGTTTGACGATTGTTGCTTTTTCAAATGCATGACTCAAGCTAACAGTGATTTCAGATCAATAAGGACTTAATGATCAAAAGCCGTAGTACATGAAATGGCTGTGAATATTATCGGCTGTGCGATTCAGAGTAGTTATCGGCCACGTATTATTAGTGTATATCGCCATTTATGCTTTTTGATAACTGATATTTAACTTAACCAATAAAACCAGAATACAGAAAAATGAAAACACGGAATTTGAGAATAATAGAATGGAACACAGAACTTAAGAATAAATAAAACGGAATTCGGAAAAGATGTATTTCATAGTGCCCTACATTGTTCATCCATTTCTTCTTTCATGTACATAGAGAACTTTGCTGAAAAATCAACAAGGCGTTAAACGGATTCTGCCAACAAACTGGTATTTCTGAATGACCTGAGTGACATAGCAAAAAATTTACAAAAAATTGTCAAAAAAATTGAAGACAAAACTCTCATGTTATTTATAACTCTAACATTAAGATAAATCTCTCTCAAACCATTTGTATATTATGAGTGTTTTCTCTACATTTTTTTATGTCACACCGTATGACACATTACGTCAACTACCCTTGTTCTGAAAGCATTTCATTAATAACATTTAGTCCTTTTTGACAGAGGTGACATTTAGCGGCTTTTGCCTCTGAGCTCTTCATTATGTATATATAAAGCTTCTTGTTCTGCTCTTCTATTATTTTTTATTCCATCAGAGATTTTCCTATCTCAACGGATTGGTTGACAGGGAAATAACCCAACTCTCATATCCGTGTGGCGGATAAACACGAGCACTGATTTATTGCTTTGGAAATCAAGTGCCGTCTGTCTCAGTGTTTTCAATTTTAATGAAATAGGAAGAAGAGGCTGTTGTCGGAGGACTGAAGGTCGACTATAAGGCATTGACTCATCACTCTGAACTCCAGAGGCATACGTTTGCTCTCAACATGTGATGCATCATCCCATCGTGAAAACTAAAACAAGTCATGTCACAGCATTATAAGCTCTAGTGGAGATAAAGCTCTCATCCTGTGCTCTTCAGCATTAGCAGACAGCCATAAAAAAACATTTATATGGTCCACTTACCAAAGCTCAAGTTTCACTCTTCGCCCATCCAACAGGATCGTGGTGGTCTTGTAGTCGATTCCTGCACAAGGAAAGAAAGAACTCATTTAGACCTTCAACTTCTGTTGACTTCAAAAAATTTGGCAGAAATGACAGTGTCAATTGTGTATGATAGTAGCAGTAATACTTTATATATAAATCTGGATACACGTGTTTGTAATGTTAAATATTTTGCTTTAAATGTAAAATTATGACAGAACATGTAATTTATTAATTTAATTTTAACAAATCAAAATAAAATATACAAATCCAACTAAAGTAACGTTAGCCTACGTGTCTTATATAACTGTCAGCTTATAACAAACACAAAGAAATGAAGAAATAATGATTAATAAAACTTAATATCTTTATTAACTCCTTCCCCGCCATTGACAAGATATCTCGTCAATTAAGAGAAAACGCTTCCCCGCCAATGACGAGTATTTCCGTCCTTCCGCAACTTTTTAAAACCGGAAGTATTGCCCTATGGCAAGCTGCTGCATGTCCGTGTCTGTTTTAAAGATCGCTCTGAATGGGATCTCTATGAAAAGTCAGTCACAAAAATGGAATTATCTCTGCTTTTTGCTCAAAATGTGGTGTTTTTGCAGAAACCTACCCATATTCAAAAGCTGATTACAAAAGAACTACTGAAGGTAGGATGAAAATTTTTTTTGTTTGTTTGAAAGCAGAGGGTCTGTTCTTTCATTTGGTATATTGTATGTTTATATATTTGAAGAAGAACATTTTCTGGAAGGCATTAAACTTTTGTGAAAATCATGAAAAACGCTGGCTGGCAACTTTTTTAAAAAACGCTGGCGGTTAATTAACATTACCATTCCAGAGTTGAACAACTTTGAACGGAGTTTCTTATCATGTTAATGAATGATATTACAGTGTTTAGTCTTAACAGTGTATGATATTCAGCTCGTCTTGATTTAATTATTTTGCCGAATGCGAAAAAAACATCTGAATGAACGGGACTCAGGAAATACAATATACACGCATTAGTAAAACCTACGGCAGATCACGTTGGCAAAACACGAAATGAACTGCGTTTTCAAAAGATATTGCGACCAAACACAGACATTTGCATCCGGACGGGATTACATTTCTCAGAGGACCTCCGAGTTAGGCGAAAAACAGTAGGTAAATTGCTCTGGAATTTTTACGGAGGACGTCAGAGAAAAACACAGACATGGCCGATTCGGACGGAATTAAAAACACAGAGGACCTCTGAGAAGCACGATTTTCTCAGAGGTCCCCCTGTAAAATTAATCCCCTTCCGAATAGGGCTATAGACAGTAAATAAATGGACACAGCGACCCCACTGGATTCAACGGAGACAAGTGAAGTCAATTAGAAGCCCGCACTTCCTGGGGGTTGGCGTACTGCGCACAGGTGTCACGTGAACAACCTGTCTGACAATTGTACGTCTTCTAATAGCTGTGCCAATAGAAATCTGAATCACCCATAGACAGTAAAAGGAACATTGTCGAACATTTTTGTCCCATTGCTTTTATGGACTCTCTATGTGCTTCTCCCTTGACCTTATGCCTCCACGTCCACCCGATTGCCTCACAGACAGTAAAAGATTGCCTGCGAGCCTCTCTTCCTGTCTATACGGTAATGTGCGAAGGGAGTCGCAGGTTATGACGCAATCGTTAGCCTGTTTTTACAAAACCTGCTTCTACTGGGCCATAACAAAAGATACAAGGTAATGGAGCTTTATATACATTTTCGTGTTTCTAAGAAATAAATAATGGACAAATTGAGTCTTTAAACGCCTCAGATGTAAAGTTATTCGCTGTCAAAGTGACGCCAAAATGAATGCTAAAAGCAGGTGGGGGTCCACTAATCAGTGGCCGCGCCCGAGGAAGATTCAATAAAATGTGAAACCCTGCCCCCGATTATATATTTTAAAAACTATCGGCCGCTTAATCGGTTATCAGCAAATACGGACCAGCCTAGTTATTGGTATTGGTAAAATTCACTATCGGTCGACCTCTATTTGTGTCCCATCCGTTTTGCCAATAACACCTGATTGCATATAAATAATATAATTATTATATTAATAATAACAACAACTAACAAATACATAATAAATAATAAATAGAGCCCGACCGATATGCATTTTTAGGGGCCGATGCCGATACAGATATTAGGGAGTAAAAAAAGACCGATAACGATATATCGGCCGATATTCTTTATGTGCATATTATAGTACAGTACACATATACTACAGTATATTATACTACTACAGTACTGTACATAGAATACACTATATACATTAACAGAATATACTATATATAAATACTTTTTTGTAATGATCACATCACTCACAAATGTGGTGAACAAACACTTAAAATGACGTGATAAAGATATGTAATATAGGCAGGTGTGTTTTACAAGTTAACAATAAACTATATTATCCAAAATGATTCTGATATAAGTGCACAAAACAGTAAACTTGACTTATTATAAATAACTTTAAAACACAAACAAAACAAAATACATATAACTTAAATCATTGTCAGTTTTGACGAGAATAATGTTATATTAGGCTTATTTTAAAAAATAGAAACTTATAAAGTCATTGTTTATTAGCCTTACAGTAAGTTATACTTCACAAATTAAATAGAAACTTACCGTTCAGACGACAATGCTTGACTTATTGACAATATAATGATGTAGGCTAATGTTTAATGTACTGCACAACGTTTTTATAACACGAACCCACAGTGTTCTGTCGGGACTTTAAACTTTTATAAAACTAAAGCGTCTACCTGTACACCCTCGCTAAATAAAAGAGGCGGAGAGCAAAGTTGCGCGAGCTTATTTAATCAATTGCATGTTCAGTAACAACACAAGCAGCTGTACTCCCACAGACTGCGCGTCAATTTAAGCGCGTCCTTTCTCCGCCTCGCGTCATTTCTTCCGCTTGCGTTTTAAACAACTCGCAAGTGGACAAAAGCGACGGATTAAAAACACCAAATGTAAACAGGAATGTGTCTCTCTCGCACACTCATAATCCAATCGACCAAAGTGCATCTTAATACCAGGTGTATAATGTTGTAAAGAAACCGCGTGACTGCCGCCACCTGAACTGACTGAAGTGAAAGGGGTGGGGGATTGGCTGGTGTCACTCAAGTGAGTGACCTGGGTCGCCATTAGCAACCAATAGGGCGCGCTCTGCTGGCCAAACAAGTACTTACATCTTTCAAAAGCATTTAATGTTTTTTGAAAGGGACGTTCATATCGGCTTCATATCTGCGGCTTATACGCCGATACAGATATATCTGCGACATGCTCATATCGGCCGATAAAATCGGCAAAACGATAAATCGGTCGGGCTCTAATAATAAAATAAAAAATTTAATCAACTTATAAAAAGTCTTTATTGTGAATGCACACATTTGGTCAAGAGCTTGCCAGCTGCAACCACTCTGCCATTACTTTATGCCATCAAAGCTGAAATGTGACCAGGACACTTCCCGTAAAACAGTTATCATGACTGTTTATCTGCATTTATCCCTCATAAAATGACTCAAGAAATGACTGCATCTAATATAAGCATCAATTTAAAATCAAAGGTACCGGATACATCGGTTTTCTATTGAATGTTTCTTCCCACACGCTCTCTTACAGTAACGAATTTCTATGTTACTTCACATCTGATCAGCATTTAAACCCGATTTGCATTTTAATAGCTGGGTCTCTGACAAAAGCTCACTGTGTCTCCTTTCATACAGTCTGTAATATCCGCCATGCCAGGAGCGCTTGTCACAGTGGATCATCTCTGTGCAAAGTTGAATAATCTGGTTATCCGTTATGCTGAGGGAAGAGTTTATTTCTCCTAATCAGACGGGTTTTGATTTTTACTTCCCCTGGTATGCCAGATCTGAAAATCCATTGTTTACAGCTCTGATTAGAGAACAAAATAAAGTCACACCCTTCTTTAGTCTATTCAATTTGACCTTGTTTACATATCCACCTACAAGATAGAAAAAGAAGAGGGATGCTTTAAAACGAGAGATGATGAACGAGGCGACCGTCTTTATTGAAGATCCTGCATATAAGATTTGATGTTTCTGAAACAGAATATGCCAGAAGACGACGCTCAGCTAGACAGGCACACCGACAGCTCCTGACAGGCGTACGACTGCCGGTTGCAAGTCCATAAGGTTCACTCATCCTTCATTATTAAACATCTACATGAGGATTTGACAACAGGGGGATGGTTTGCACTTAAAAGGAACTACTGGGACTGATTTCCTGCTGCTCAATAACCTCTCCTGCATATCCTGCAAAAGCTTTGCTTAGATGCAGGGCTGCACTCCAGCCCAAAGACGGATCATACTTCCTTCCTTTGTAAGCCCTCCTCTTTGCTTTTGGATAATTGTATGGACAGATGGTTCAGCAACGCAGCCTGACAGAAGCAGTATAGTGTAATTATCATCTCAGTTTCCAGCTCTGGGCCGCCGGCCAAACTTTCTCGGCCCGCTGAGTGAAGACAGCCCGAAGCGCCTAGTCTGGAGAAAAGGCATGGATGTCAAAGATACAGCAGGACAACTGAGAGGGATCAAGTGGACAGTGACATGCGCGGGCATGTCGCACTGTGAGATTTTTGCATAATAGAAGGCCTTGGCTTTCAACGTAACATTTTTCCTCTGTCAAAAGTACAAAGGTGGATGAGATCGCACAACACATTCCCTGTGTGTGTCATTGTTGTGCCTGTTCACAATAGATTTAGAAGCTCTGTCCAGAATCACAATCCATGTAGTTATGCTTAGTTACATGCAAGGGTGCGTCTGAGAGCACGAAAGCAATGAAAACTACATGCCTAAAGCAAAGCAAGGTAGCAGAGCTGGTTTACCTTAGATTTAGCTCGTGTGCAATACATGTATGTTTACTTTGCAGAATTAAACGCACACATTCAGTATTCATTATCACTGGATAACTTCCATATCTGATAATCACCCTTGTGTTAGTCTGATAATGGAGAACTACTGTCTTTCCACTACGCAGTAAATACTACTACAGTAAGTAAATACGCAGTATGATATTGTTTGAAAGGTTTTTCTCCATAACAACACACTGCGGTTTAGCTCAAAAGTGGAAAATATGGTTACCTCATTTTGGTCTGAGAGATAATGGAAACACTGGCTATAACTATAATAGAAGGTTAAGAATTTGGTCTCAATATTCCTGTTCAATTAAATTTTAGGATTTAACACAATGGGCTACATACATTCTTCCAAAATAAGGGGTGTACCATGTTTGGATCCCTAGAGAACCATTCATTCAAAAAGTCTTGAAAAAACATTTCTGATTAGTTAAAGAACTAAAGAACATTTAGGCACTGTGTCCACCAAAGCTTTTTCCTGAATCCAGCGTATTTTGCAGTTGTTTCCAAAGAAGCTCCTTGTTTTCTTAAAAACGCCTTGGTGGACACAGGGTCTTAGTGAAACATCATCCAAACCAAAGCCTGGTTCGTTTGACTAGTGTGATCGCTCTGTACCAAGCCCGGGCGTGGTTTGGTCAATTGCGCGCTGGCCAGCTTGCAAAGGTGGGCTAGAGTGCGGTTCACATGGGCCCAGGCATGGAAGGCTATAGTGTAAGCTAGGGCAGGGAGATATATGGAATACGATTGTCATGTGTGTCTCATCAGCAAAGCCGGTTCCTTGATTAGTAGTAAATCGGCATCACCTGTTTTCAGATACAGCTGCATTTACTACACAGAGCCGTAGTTCAATGACAAGCTGGGCCATATCGCATTAATTATCGCAGGCAGTACGTCCTCGATAATTAATGCGAAATTTCCCCGATTGTCAGCAAACTACGGCTCTTTGTAGTAAATGCCGCTCCATCTAAAAGCAGCTGATTTACTACTAATCAAGGAACTGGCTTTACTGTCGAGATGCGCATGACAATCCCCCGATATATATCGCACAGCCCTAGTGTGAGCGCAATCGTGCCAGAGCGCAATTCAAAACGAGAGACCTCAATTGCGTGACCACTCACCTTCATCTACCTCCGTAACAACCTTCTGATGCATGCAGCAGGGTTACGTGAATGTCAGAGCTGCACACGTGACAGATCAACTAAGCAATATGATGACACGTGAGAGGGCTGTCTGTCATCGCACACCAAACGACTCCGAATAAAAAACACACACTTAACATTACGATGGGTTTAGTGTTAATAGAGCGCTTTACTTCCTGCTTTTTCAAAACAATCGCATCCTAATGACGAAAGCAAGCCCGGCTTGGAACGATAAACGTAAAGTGTGACTGTGGGTTCACACCAAATGGGAGTTCAACGATTTGCGCGAGTAGATTACATACAAAGTCAATGCAAAGATGCAATCAGACGCGTCCTTGCGTGGGGCGATGCAAATGACACGATATGGGTGGCGCGTTTGCCGCGAAAACACGCTCTACTCACCTCAAATGCGTCTTCGCATTTGTACTGGGGCATGGTTTGGATAATATGAGTGCGCCCTTAGGTAATGTTTATCCAAAGCAAACTACAGTACAAGGACAGTCTCCCTGATGCAGCCTGAGGTTAAGTGTCTTTCTCAAAGGCAATATGCTAGTGTATGCTATTATACTCTAAAAAATGGTGGGTTACTTTGAACCCATTGGTAGATCAAAAATGGAAGAACCCAACCTGTTGGGTTATAATTTAACTTATGCTGGGTTGTTTCAACCCAAAATGCTGGATTGTTTTATGCATTGTTGGGTCCAATGTTTTAATTTAACCCAACGACTGAGTTTGACCCTTTTTGATCCAACGCTTGGTGAATAGTTATATTTCATGGATCGACCATTATGGGAACTATGTTCTAGTTTCCAGCCTGGAGCTTTAACCACTAGACTAGGAGATTAAATTTAAACTCTAAGGGGCGGTTTCCCGGACAGGGATTAGACTAGTCCTAGACTTAAACACTTTTAAGAGCTCTCCAAACTGAAAACAACTTTCACTTACAGATCTTAAAATACATCAGGGCCCTTTGTTTTACTTCAAGATGCACACAGGTAATGTTTTTAGTAAGGCATGTTGTTTAAAACTAGTTACATTTCCTAATTAAACTAAGGCCTAGTCCTTGATTAAGCTAATCCTGGTCCGGGAAACCGCCCCTAAGAGGCGGTTTCTGAACAGGGTTTAGATTAATTCAGGACTAGGCCTTAGTTCTATTGGGACATTAAGCAGTTTTTACAAACAAACCTTACAAAAAACAATACTGGTGTGCATCTTGAGACAAAACAATGGTACTAATGTCAGAACATGGTGTTTTTAAATGATGACAGCTTAAACGTGCATTTTAGTTTGGAACTAGGATAAACCCTGCCCAGGAAACCAAGAAAACGATCCTAGCCATGACGCTTTACAATTATAGACGCTTTCAGCAGTAATAACAGAAACAATGGGCTTTCGTGAACAAACGTAATTTCCGGTAAACTCTGCAAAGAATCAATAAAAACAAAGTCCTTTTAGACTAGTTTATTTCTGATAACAAGCAAAATAAACAACGGAATCCGTCATTTTAGTTCACAGTAGCGTTATATTTCACGATATACACGTTTTTCAGTTTATATTGGTTTTTGGAATATCAAAATGTGCAGACATTTCACTCACTAAAACTTTTAACTTGCTCACCACAGTTTTAAAATATGGGAGAGTTAAAGCTAGTGTTAAAGTAAAAATGCCAAGAAGATAACAACAGATAAAGTCTTGATAAACAGAATCTTGTTTTTAATTGATTTATTAATGTTAAAGACTATTAAAGCTATAGTATGCCTTTATTGTATTTATGCATATAGTACATTAAAAATAGGCTATATGTAAAAGGAACAAGTATGAATATATGCACAAACCCTCAGGCAGGATAAATACCTGTATATGGACGGAACTCTAAATATAGATATTATAAATATGAGAGGTCCTATGATGTGATGACCATGAAGTTTTAAAGGGGACTTATCATTAAAATGAAGACTTTTTCCATGTTTAAGTGCTATAATTGGCTCCCCAGTGCTTCTATCAACCCAGAAAACGTATAAAAGATCAACCCAGTAACTTTTAGCAAACCATTCTCTGCAAGCATGTGAAAAAATAGTTAATTGAAATGTGGCTCCTCTTGTGATGTCAGAAGGGGATAAAACCGTTACATCTCTTTCTTGTCTCAGAAGATCAAAGATGTACTATAAGCAAATGGCAGGTCAAACTACATAGCTCCAGCTGCGCACGTGTCATTGATATAAATGCAAGTTTTTTCTTAGCTTGCTTAAAGCTCAGAAAACTTTACAACTATTAGCATTGTGTGCGAGAAGAGCTTTCTTAATTTGGCGACGCAGCCGCTTGCGCTCACCCCGAGAAACTTTGAGCGAGAGACTGCTGCTGCATGAGCACAGAGAGAGAGCAAGCGAGACCCACGGTGGATTCACTGGCGCTTATTATGAAATTACACACATTACTTGTAAAACTATCCACAATCCACTAACAAATGAACATGTTTCTCCGTCACAAACATGTGGTAGAGTTGCACGATTCTGTATAAAATGAGAATCACGATTCTTTGCTTAAAATAAAGATCACCATTCTCTCATGATTTTCAAGAACTTTGTTAATTTTAAAGATGTACAACTCCTCGAGCGTCATCGTTTTTGACGCTCTTGCTGGCAGCGTGAATCTGGCTTGCGCAATAATAAATGTGACGTCAAGACGTCATCGCGGCTGCTGTGATTGCGTGTTGTCGAGAGAACTGACGAAACTGCGTATTTCCCCCTTAAAAATATAATTACTTGAATCGTCGAAATGCTGGATTAAGATCGTTTGCGAGGTCAAACCAAGATCACAATCTTTTAACGATTAATCATGCAGCTCTAACATGTGGGAGTGCAGAGTTGGCCATGCCCACTTATTTACATTCCGCGGTATAGACGGAATAGGAAAATCTGTTACATCTGACATTATTTTATGGTAAAGGAGTATACCTTCATACCGCCCAGCCCTAGTTCAAAAATAGCTAAAGTGCATCAATAACTACACTGAGCTAACATTACTGTGTAAAATGTTAATACAATGCAATCTTAACTACAGATCGGCTGCCAAACCTCCCATCAAATAGCGGTAATCCATGATTGCAGTCTTCCCTCCTCCTCTTTAGGAAACCAAAACATTTGTTATTTTCCACGAGGTCTTTGTTCAAGAGTTCAGTTTAGCAACTAGTCAGACCATTAAACAAACAGAGACCAGAGGTAAAGTTCCGCTTAGATACGTAATCGCATCACCACACGAGCGTCCAATAAAACCGTCTATACCTTTCAAAAGAGATCACTGCCAATACCCAAATATGATTTAGGCATTATTGATTACAGAAAACCTTTCCTACATCTAAATCATCGGATCACATCACGATGGAGTGTTCCTCCGGGATGCAGACAACTGCAGTGCAATTTACCATAACAAGCCTGATTGTCAGGGCTTTATCTAAAGACGACTCATGTAGCCATCTATGTAGATTTTTAGTTATTGTGCAGGGCATCCTTTTTAAAGCCAGACCGGCAAGCTCCCCCAGGACAGTTTAGACAAGAGCCATCACTGTAAAATCTCTCACACCCATAAAATACACACTGTTCCCCAATACGGTCAACAGGATAAACAACAGCCCATATGCATGAAAAGGCCAAAAGAAGAGACATCAGAGTCCTATTTTCCTGCACACACGTGACTCATTTGGATATGAAAGGCTCAACTAGTGCGAGTAAACTGGACTATTCCCTCAGTCTAATGACTGAGCGTGGACTGTCTCATGACAGCGAATGGAAAGCTGTGAAAACAAGAGCTTAAACATGGTCTATGTTTGCTGATAATTCTGTTAAGGTCAGTTTCAACTGAATGTCTCACTACTACCATGATCTGCAATGTATTGAAATATTCTGGCTGAAGGATCTGTTTTTCTAGTACTCTGTGAATGTGTGGGAACTGTTGGCTAACTCACCACTGCTGTAGGCATATGGAGACTCAGCAGATCCATCTTGAAGGCTGTCCAAAATCTCTCCTTTCCCCACATCACTGTCTCCCACCAGGAGGAACTTGAGCAGGTAGTCATAGCTCTTTACAGGGCTTCCCTGAGTGCCCATGGTTGCTCACATCAGCGCCAGTGTGACAGCAAGCGATACGGGAGAAGTGTCTGTGATGCCAATGGTTTTCTCCGGAGGGTCTGTAACTCTTCTGTCAGGTTTATCTTTAAATGGGTGTTAGGCCAAATCAAGAGACAAGCCCATTCAAATCATTACCACCCTTTTAGTCCAGGTTCAACAATTTGTAAATACAAACTTGCGTCGATGAAAAGTTACAGTTTTTTACAATTTCACCCTTGCCCACTCATCTTAATATTGTAAAATAATATTAGCCAGGAACGTAGATGTGAGTTAACGTAAACACTGCAATTTTTAACTGGCAAACTAAATGTTTACATTTTTACACACACGCTCAAATAATAGTCACATAAAAAAATCATCAACTTTTATCAGACAATGTCTCTAAAATATGTATATATATTTTGGTAAACTTATTTATACAAAGAAAAGAAAGCTGAGGCTGTTGAGCTAGTGCATTGTTAGCATGCGCCTGGCAAACTGTCAACACAAAGAAATAATCCCACTTTCATCTACCATCCGTATAATGTATCTGTACAACGATAACAATAATTCCAACAAAAAATTATGTTTGTTATACTACAACTAATGAAAATATGACTAGAACAAGCCGTTCATCTGATGCAGAAACACAGCAGCGGCTAACGCTAGCCGCGAGCTTAGCAAGTCAACAAACGCGGAGCGTTGATTTCGTCTTATTTCAGTCTTTAGTCCAGCATACAGTGTTTAAAACACAATTCATTCCTGACGCAAAATATATGCAAAACAACAATTTAACCAAAAGGTAAAAACCCACTGTCGGACTCAAGTTAGCTTGAGCAGCCCATGCTAGCGTGGCAAAAATGACAAAGATTCGTGTAACTTCGCGCTGATCGTCTGTGATCTCAGCTTTCGCGCGATAATCCGATGCGCTCGATGTTATTGCTCGTGCTGTAAATTCTCATAAATATCCAAATATGTCCCATATTATTCAGTCAAACGGGAGAGATCATCACACACACTGTCACGCTGAGCTTTCAACTGTGCTGCGTACTGCTGCGCTCTTTACTGTACCTCCCCCTACACACGCTGGTCGTGTCCCAAAACACTGAGATCTGGCTACCTAGACAGCACTTTTGCGAATCGTAGACACGTATTGGGTAACGCTGACTAGGTAGGCAGCTCATCGTTAGTTATTGATAAACGTTCGTGTGCGAATGATCTAGTTTAGAGAGACAGCATTTGAGGATTTGAGATGCAGCCATCTAGACAGTACACACAACACCCCGCCTGCCGAAGCTTTTCAATTCATGTACAAAGACAGGTAATGTTCAACCATCTTTCTTTTTTAGTTATGCAATTGCTTGGGTTGAGAAACAGTTGACAACAATTTGTTTGTTGTCTGTCTATTGTTGATATGAGAAATGATTCCCTTCTTCATAAAATATCTAAATGGATTGTTTTATCTCCTGTACCCAGTAGCCTACTTAAATGACAGGTTGGTGATCATGATAAATAGAGTTAATATGCCAGTGAAGCACCAGAGATCTCTGCACATCAGTGGAAACATCAAAAGACTATAATCCCCCTCCCCTGGATAGATTAAAATGCAGATTGCTGTGTGAAGTCTTTGTGCCTGCCCGTAGAGATCACAGCAACATGAGGGTCTCAGGGGAGCCAGGGGGACATCTGGACCCTGCATCAAATTCTATACCAGCCATTAAAAAACACAAATTCTCATCCCCCCAATGAACATAAACTGAAATCTGAGAAGCATTCCAAATATATTGTTTTGGTATTCCACCAATTTCTATTGTAAGCACATATATGGATATACAACTGTACACAAAAGATTTTCTAATGCAATATAAACTATACAATACACAATCTGACGCATTATTGTAAGCCATACTTGTGACTAACCACATAAGACCTGGTGTGTCCACATACGTGGACATCACATTTTTTGTTGTTTGCACCATAATAGTTAATTCTGTGTAACCTGTTGTACACAAACGTGGACAATTACACTGCTTCATGTTCAAAGAAAAATATTTGGTTGTTATATCTATTAGTTCTTCCTAACCCCAAATAGCTGGAAGAAATCTGAAAAAAGACAAACCAAAGCTTGGGTCTAGGTAGAAGG
This sequence comes from Misgurnus anguillicaudatus, assembly GCF_027580225.2. Taxonomy (NCBI): domain Eukaryota; kingdom Metazoa; phylum Chordata; class Actinopteri; order Cypriniformes; family Cobitidae; genus Misgurnus; species Misgurnus anguillicaudatus. The sequence continues at coordinate 29,490,856 of NC_073355.2, read as the reverse complement.
TTAAATATGTAAAAAATGTAGAAATAACAGTGTAATATAGCTATTAACCTGGATCCAGAATACCGTGTAAATATTTTGACTACTTGTAGCCAAAACACATACCCATATTTGTATCAGGTATACACATGGACATTCTGCCCTTTCAAGTGACATGAAGGTGAATCCCCAGCTCATGCTTTACGCGTCATTGAACAATCAGGTGCCACATCATAGATACACAAAGTCCAGTCTGAGCACATTCTTACTGAATACTTCCAAACAAATGATCTGAGACCTATTTTACTTGTACTTTTCTAATATGAACAAAGTTTAGATAGATGTTATTTTTAGTACAAATATGCATATCGTACAATGTCATATCAAAATGATCGGTAAAGCACATTGGACACAAAGGGATTTAATTAAATTTCAATTTATTGAGGTAAAATCAGGTAGTTCAAAATAACAACAAACACATTTTTATTATGATCATCTGGAATTATAAAAATCTTATTAATAAATTACATTATACTAATAATCATCAACTAAAAAACATTGATTTGGCAACACTGATGTAAGTGGTTCTTAGTCAAATAATTCAGTACCTTATAAAAAATGTGTCAGTTTCACAATAGTCAGCTAAGTTTAGATTTATGGTCCCATTTTCACTAACACATTTATAACAGCGATTACCTTTTAACTGGCTCAGGACAGATCACATACAGTCAGTGAGCGAATGAGAACCATTTTGAGAGACCACAGAAAAATGGAAGAGGAAGGTCAACAGTTTGACATTCATATCAAGGACTATGGATGGTTTTGATACAATCAGTGATCGGTTTAAAGGAAAACACCACTCTTTTTCAATATTTTACTATGTTCTTATCTCAACTTAGATGAACCAACACACACCTATCCCTCTTCAATGTGTGCACTTAATCTTTGTACCCCGCCTCGTGAATGTGCCAGCACCCAGCCCAGCCCCATTCATTCCCACGGCTCCAAACTAAAGTTTTATTTTGTGCCACCATACTTACTCATGTAACTACTCATGTAACAGTCTTTAAATAGGGAAAACATGGAAGTGTTTTGTGGCTCCTAAATTTATCCCTGTTTGGAGCCATAGGAATGAATGGGGCAAGGCCAAATGCCAACACACCCACGATGTGCCGCACAAAGACCAAAAGTGCACGCATTGAAAAGAGATAGGGATGTATTCATTCATCTATGTTGAGGTAAGAAAAACAAAATATTGAAAAACGGTGGTGTTTTCCTTTAACAGTTAAAGGTATATTAATACAATTATTATTTTTTTAATGGCCCATCTTCAATTTGATACAAAAGTAGTAGAATCTACTTAAAAAATAAATACAAAAAACACACTTTCAATCAAATATTCGTATTAATGTTTAGAAAAAAAGGAAAGATTATGATTTATATAATTAATGCATAACTGTTTTAAATTATTTTAAAAATCTAATTTTTTATCTTTAATCTGTGCTTACATTATGTGACTATATGGGGGAGTCTCCTTTAAAATAACTTGAATACTTGAAACTGAAATGACACAATTTTCTCTTTGCTGCATGAGTCTAGTTGCTGTCTGTCTACATGATTTATCAAGATTAATCAGTTTTTTCATTCTTTTTTTGCCTCCAGGGGTAAATGAGTTCTCCAACAAACAGTTTTTTGCACAGAGCTGCCCAGGAATCTTTAGGGTAACAGCTGTATGTAGGTGCCCTGTAGCACTGCAGCACAGAGCTGCACTTTATTGGGTTGATCTGAATATAAAGAAAAGTCAGACATTTATTTACATTCATGTATGTAACAGACTTTTATCCAAAGCACCTTAAAGTGCATTACAAGCTATACATTTTTATCAGTATGCATGTTCCCTAGGTTCGAACCCATTTGCGTTGCTAACACAATGCTCTACCACTAAGCTACAGAGCACTTCATTCATGTTTACTCAGATGACTGATAATCAAACAGACTAATAAGGCTTGTTCAATAAAATGTAAACTTTGTCGAAAAGTGCCGTTAACTTAGATATGCAACATATTCAAACAACAATAAAAGCAAGCCATAAGCACACTACTGGGTGAGATGCTTCACCAAATTTAACCTACCTCCATCATCAGATGAAGAGCAGTTCCAGGCTCCTCACAAAGCACATTGAATTTAACCCCCTCTGGAAGACAAAAATATATTTATTTTTTTAAAGATATGTTTTTGATTTCCTTAAACAAAAATCCCAAAAGTTTTTCATTTCACCAGTTATATGACTCACCTGCCAATCTGTATGGTCTACAAATACGTAGACCAATGGCAAACAGGGGGAAGGAGTTGATGAAGTCAATGCTTAGATGAATCACTCCCTGAAACAGCACGACCACCAGCCGCAGCTGAAACACAGAAACAAACCTCTTGGTCCAGCTACATGCAATATATATATTAAAAGAATAATAGAGCCACTAAAACAATGCGATGTATTGAAATTTGCATTATGTGGCCCAATGGGACTGCAAGACTGAGAATGTTAACATCAGGGTGGCTCACCAGAGTAAAGACAAGGTAATACAGCGCAGTGGTGGGAAGCAGGAACAGCAGAATCGTAAAGAGCAAAGTGCCAATGAACAACTGCAGAGGCAAACAGGGCAAGATCAACATATGGTACAACTATGCTGAATGAATGGCAGATGAATGAGGGGATGAAAATGACACCTGGTCTAGGTCATACGAACACGAGTCAACCCGCTGCCTGAGTACATTCCACTTTTTCCCTCTGAAGAGTCGCCACAAGGAAGAGAGGCCATAGATTTTTAGGCAGTAAAGTCTGAGAGGAGAGACAAGAATAAGCAAAAATTTCACTCTGTAACAAGCATCATGCCCTGAAACCCTGAATTTTGGGTAATATGTAAATAAAATATTGCCTGGACAGATACAAAATGTTAACATGCACTGGGTTATTTTAAACATTATCGCCCTCTTGTGGTTAAACATTGAAAGTGCATGAATAGTAAACATACTGAACCTCACCTGGCCCCATACACATAAAAACAGTAGATGTGGAAAGTCAGAAGGGCCACAATGTCAGACAGTACGGAAAGGGCAAAGGTCAATCCCAAGCAGGCTGAAAGGCCAACATACCACAGTATCCTCTCAATAAAAGGAGACAACAGGTGGATATAACCTGAGAACACAATCACCAGACACATATTTACAAATGAGACATATACTGTATGTTACAACAGACATTGGACTGGGCAATATATCGCATGGGATTGTCATGCTCATCTTATCAGTAAAGCTGGTTCCGTGATTAGCGATAAGCTAGGGAAAATCGCATTCATATTCGCAGGGAATCGCCTGCAATAATGAACTACGGCATCTAAAAGCATGTGATGCCGATTTATTACTAATCACAAAACCGGCTTTACAAATGAGATGCGCTTGATAATTCCATGCAATATATTGTCCATCCTTACCAGAATAATAAAAGTAAGAAGTAAAAAGAGGTAACATTCATTGGAGGCAATGACATGAGAAATGCAAAGTTTTAACAACTGTTCATGCTAAGATGGAGAAAGAAAACACCAAACACATAACCAACCTGGTCCACACTTTACTAAAGATAAACCAAGTCAACATGAGAATGCTACTTACTGATCCACAGATGAATGTGGTATAGGAAGAACCTCCCCAAGACCTCATCGAGAGCTCGGTTCATCTTCAGACCAGCTGGAGCTCCCATCAGCCATTCTAACAGCTCTTGCAACTCTTTAGCAACACGCTGTCAGATAATCAAAGACAATATCAATTATTTACGTTTATATGGAACCAAATAATCAATTTGTAATCTGATGTAATTAATGGTTCAATTGGAATGAAAAGCCTCATCTAAACACCTTAATTCATACAATTGAGAGGGATGGTGTAGTCCGAAATGTGATCCGATCATCAGGAGAAAAGTATGCATGTAAACGTGTGAATCGTTGTATTTACTTAATGGGATGCAAAAATACATTTTGCACATGCATTGAAAGAGGTGTGCTTAACATCACGTCTTATATTTATGTATCACATGATTCTCGTCACAGAAACAAGCAATAGCAAGGCAATTATTCAGGTAATGGGGTCACGCGCTGTACATGCTGCAGGGTTCATGTGAACTTTCATAAGCAATAAAATTGTGTTTTGCCTTTCGAAAATTGTGTTTTCATTGCCTATATCTAAAAACTTTCTTCAACTCAGCTTTGACTTTGTACATTTATCCAGAGATAAAGCTTGGCCTCGATAAGAGATGCTATGCGCAGCGTTGCCAATTCCTCTGCTTTTTCATGTCCAGATTTGGGCTACTGTTTAAACTGTTTCAGCAAGTTCATTTTTTTAAAGATAAAATGATTTTATTCATTAGTTATTCATATTTGGGCTGTAAATAGTCATTGGGATGCTTTTGGGCTAGTTTTGAATTTTCATTGGAATGGTTTTGATATGCGAATCTGGCAGCACTGGCTGTGCTCTTGCACAGACGTTTGGTTCAGATTATATAGAATGTACAGGTAAACTAATATTTTAATCAGATTGCAATGTTAAGGGTGCTTGTAAACTCTACTGTCGTAACCTGCAATCAGATTTAATTCAGTCGGATTTGCAAAATTTTGTGCATGTAAACCAGTAAAATGGTTTTGTGCCTGTTTTTGTGTGACAGACTTGCCTCTGTATATATATATTATATTTGATGATTTAACAGTAATATGTTGTAAGAACAGCACAATAAGACAAATAACAACTAAGAATGCACGCTTTCTGCACTTACGTCAGCCACAGGTACTAGAGTATTGGCTAGTTTGCTGATGCGATTCTCCCTGTAAAGCCACGAGATAAGCAGCAAACCGAGGGCTATGTCCACAAGAAATGACACTAAGATGTTCGCTTTTCTGCAGGGAAGTAAATGAAGGGGGTAAGAATTATTTGCTGAATATCACAAGAAATAGAAAATAAGCATGAGTGCTGTACCTCATGAAATCCTTGTGTGTTGCAGCCTGTTTAGTAGAGAAAACTGTCGCAAAATGAACCGTCCTGTATCCAGACTGAACACAAGTTGACAGTTTGCTTGAGATGAACAGCACTGGGCTTATATTAAAAATCCTATAACATACAAAAGGTTACATTGTAGTTTAATTTCACACCCTTGTTTATTTGTTAAATAAAAATGAACTTACCTGAAGCTCCAAAAGCATTGCCACAGAGAAAGCAACCAGGTTAGGAGGACGCAGACTGGTAGGGATACTTGTTTTAATAGTTCTACAATAATACTAGCCTCCCTGCCTTCAGACTGCCAGTGTGTGAGCTTTAAAGGTCCATCATCATATTTGTCTTGTGAAAACAGAGGCTGACTCTCAGCTACCGTTTGAAAGACCAGACGCAGCTCTGAGGGTTCAGTGTCAGACTTCTCTTTAACCTCTTGCACAGGGTGAAGCTGGGACAGCATAACCTTTCTCTGATCATAATGAATGAGGGTGATTTTATCTTTCATGCCATCACCATCGTCATTCTTTTGCTCCTGATCGGGTAAGAGTTTCCCGTTATCTTGGACCACCTGACAGATAAAGCCCCTTTTCCCGATCTCACGGCTCAACTGCACCCAGCATTCCTGCGGAAAGATGCTACTCAGGTCCTTAAGAAAGCTGTCCATTCCTTCTTGACCTTCTTTAGGCATACTCCATGAGCCCAGGACTGTAAGTCCCAATTGTGTCTGGCTCTGCATCTCATTTAAGTATTTCTTCACCTGACCTGGTATGAAAGGGTAGTGAATGACAGCCAGTACGACAGCAGAATTGTGACCTGGGATCCAGCGCCCAACCAGCAGGCCACTGTCAGCAGTATTGCAGCACTGCGGGAAGAAAATCTTCAGCACCATGATGGTCTGTTATGAAGTCCAGCAACAATTAATTTACACTCCTGTGTGGAAAAAAAAGCAATAGGAGATCTTAAAATGCACTCTCTCTTTGCAAATGTAGTTACAACGCACTCCGAATTTCCAGACAAACGCCTAGTTTGCATAGCAGCATACACAGACCTAACGTGCCCTTCAAACTGCATTGAACAGTAGGGTCGTTTCCATAGAAACCACACGCTCCGGGCAAAATTAAAAACGATTAGCAACTTTGCCGCGAAAAAATTTAAAACCACACAAAGGACACAACAGGCAGTAGTAAGTTATGCAGTTAGCACTCAAAAGTACCTTGTGAATACTGAAGGGCGAGGACTTCTGCTATCTGATGAGCACCAACGGGCAAGCTAACTTTAATATGAGAGTTAAGCTAGCCAACGCTGGCATGCTCTCAGTTTTAAAATGTGTGCAGGTATCGTGGATAAATAGTCAAGAGTATTAATTTAAATCTGACAGGTAAATGGGAACCCGTATTTGAACGGGGGTTATTTCGAGCTTAGCGATGTGTCGTTCATGTTGTTGATAGTCCGTCTTCTAATGTCCGCCGGGCAATAAACGCAACCGCAATTTTCAGTTCCGACCTACGTTGGTCAAATATACCTAAATTGTTTAATCGTAAACCATCCCATCATTTTTATACAATAATTATCTTTGTTTTATTGAGCATATAATGGTCTACTTACATGAACTGTCGACCGATGTATCTCTCTCACTGCAACATAAGCGTTAGCTATCTTAACATAGTAAGACAAAAGCACCCACTAAAGAAGCAGGCTTTCTCTCCTGATAACAGCTACACAGATGATAAGAGTTCAGTTTGACAAGAGTATAAATGACAAGAGTTTAAACAGCAGAGGTTGCGTGCAATTGTCTGAATTAAGCACAAATGCATGATAAATATTAGGTTATATGTTTTGTTCTTAAAAGAAGTCTTTTGCCAGCTATGGTTTATATACTGTAAGTGGTTATCAACCCTTTTCACTTCAAGGTCCCCCTATTGCACATATAGCCCCGCAACACTCTATTTCTAACCAATAGAATTTTCTAGAGCTAGGCATGACTAAACAGAATAATAAATATATAGATTTTTGTCTGTTTATCTTATTTTTGTGCTATTTTGATTACATTTATTTTGAATAATTTTAAGCAATCTTAAGGCATCTTGGCCATGTTGAGGTCAGGCCCCCTGGTGGAGAAATACTATTTGTAAAAATGTGCTGCCCACTTTAGGTACTCACAAAGTCCTTTTCTGAAGTTGTTAAAGGGGCCATGGCATGAAAATCTGACTTTTTTCCATGTTTAAGTGCTATGATTGGGTCCCCAGTGCTTCTATCAACCTAGAAAATGTGAAAAAGATCAACCCAGTAACTTAGTTTTGGTAAACCATTCTCTACAAGCACATGAAAAAACAGGTCGTTGAAATTTGTCTCTCCTTATGATGTCATAAGGAACTCTTATTATAATAATACAGCCCCTTAATCTGCACTATCCAATCACAGCACTGCCATTCAGTGCAGAGAAAAGTACAATTGCAACAAACTACCATCATTGTGATCCGTGTTTGAATTTCATCAGCTCATTTGCATTTTAAAGGACACACCCAAAACGGCACATTTTTGCACACACCTACAAAGTGGCAATTTTAACATGTTATAATAAATTATTTATATGGTATTTTGAGCTAAAACTTCACATTTTTGTGTCTGGGGACACCAAAGATTTATTTGACATCTTAAAAAATTCTTGTGCCATGGCCTCTTTAAGTTTCTATTTTCAATAGATAAATCAATATAGGTTAGGTTGAAAGAAGTGAGTTTGTAATACTTTTGTGATAAATGCCTGTGAAAAATTAGCTAAAGTAATTTTATTGTGATTTCCTTTTTTTTTTTTTTTACATTAAATCATAATGTAAAGAACACTGTAAAATATAACCTTGATATATTTAATAATGATTGAAATACACTTTTGATGCTCCTAATTTCTTAATTAGATTATGAGAATTTAGCCTGGATTTCACAAACGGGTCACATGGTTAGGGAGCCAAACCTGTAAAGTGCTAGCTAATACACAACCGCATATATATTAATGCTAAAAATAATAAGATTAATTTGAAAGATTCATTTGTTGTAGTAGTTTTATCAGAGGTTTTAGTAAATGGAATGAAGTTACCATTTCCACAACTAAAATTGCATACCATAACAAATCATTTGACAAAATTGTTGTTATATATGACTCCTAAAAAAATCTTAATTACTCACTACCGTATGTAAAGTATGAGGTGAGCTGAGCTGTTTGTCTTTTATCAGGGTAACAATAGCATTCTTCACTGAAGTTGAAGTTACATATGACTTCCAGTCGATGGCGCTAGAGTTGCATTAATATCTCCCTAAATACAGTGGCAAGAAATGCATGTGAACCTTCTGAAATTTCATCGTTTTCTGAATAGATTGGTCATAAAATGTGATCTTCATCTAAGTTAAGGGTATTGACAAACATAATGTGTCTAAAAATAAAAATACAAAAAATTATGGTCATATTCATGTCTTTTTTGAGAACAACCAAAAACATCATAGTGCTTGTGAAAAGAGCTTTCAGGGGAGCTATGATCAAGAAGTGTTGCTTTACATAAAGGGTTACAAAGTTTTTTGGAAAGACTTTAGAAATTCACCAGTCTACAGTTAGGCAAACAATCTACAAATGGAGACACTTTGTGATAGTTGCTATTCTAACAAGTGGGAGCCCAGTCGAAATGACACCGACAGCACAACAAAGACTAATCAATGAGGTAGGCTAAAGAAACAACTCAGAATGACACCAAAGATTTGAAGACATCATTGGAACTTGCTAACATCTCTGTTCATGAGTCTACTATATGTAAAACACTGAACAAGCAGGGTATCCATGGCAGAACACCACGAATGAAGCCACTGTTTACTTAAAAGAACATTCCTGCACGCTTGAAGTTTGCTGCGGTATTATCAAAATGTTTTGTGGACTGATGAAACTAAGATTTAACTATTTGGAAACAACACATAGCGCTACATCTGGTGTGAAGGAATCATAATGATTTGGGCCTGCTTTGCTGCATCATGGCCTGGCCAGCTTGGGAAAATGTATATCAGACAATTCTCCAGTATAATTTGAGAATGTCAGCTGAAACTGTGTAGAAGGTGGGTGATGCAACAGGACAACGACCCAAAACACCGGAGAAAGTCTACAACAGAATGGCTTCAGAAAAACAAAATCCGCCTTTTGGAGTGACCAAGTAAGAGCCCAGACCTTAACCCAATAGAGATGCTATGGATTGACTTGAAGAGGGCCATACACATGAGACGTCCAAAGAATATGACAGAACTAAAGCAGTTCTGCCAGGAAGAATGGGCTAAAATTCCTTCTCAATAATGTGCAGGTCTGATCAACAGCTAAAAGCACCTGGTTGACCGAATAAGCACCCTGGGGCACCAGCCAATAGGGGGGCACCAAGAGCTCCAGACTTCAACCAAATAGCATTTTTGACACAGAGCAAGCAGTTTTTTTACAAGTACTTGCGCATGTGCGGGCACCCGTGATATGCACAATTCGGTTTTTACAGCACATTTGCATAACACGTCAAAAGTTTTATGTCACCATACGCTCAGTTAAATCTAACAATGGGTCTACGGAGCCCGGGTAAAGTCAACACTCAATCTCACTCAGAACTGTGAGAAGACGCATCCACGTAGGTTTAAAATTAGACATTGCAAATGAGAGAGAGAGAAAACTGGAGAACTTCTAGCCTACGTTAAAACTAAAAACATTGTAGATGAGAATAAAGGTCTTAGACATCAGTGCCCAGTTAAGGAAAACTGTAATGAAGAAGAGAAACATGTAAAGGATACAAGTATGTATATTTGTCATGCCACTCATCTCATTATAATATGCTATCTCGATATAACCTATTGTAGGTATACTGTACAACTTATGTCGATAATAAGTCAAGGGGATTGTATGATTGTATGCTCCTAATAACAAAAAAGTTAGTCTGGAGCCCTGAATGACTAGACTTTTAAAATCTTTATATATCAGGGCCTGCTGGTTGAGGTTATTGCTGCCGAGGGGGAAGAGTCAACCAGTTAAATTCTAAGGGTTCACTTACTTTTTCCACTGCCATTTTAAATGTTGAATGGGTGTATTCAATAAAGACATGAAAGATCAGAATCTTTTTTTGTGTAATTATTTTAGACACAATATGTTTGTAAATACACTTGACTTAGAAAAAGGTCAGATCACATTTTATGACAAATCTATTCAGAAAACCAAGAAATTCCAAAAGGTTCACATACTTTTTCTTCCCACTGTATGGATGATTGTTTTAATCAGAATTTCACTGGAAAATAACTTGGGTTACTTTTCAACAGAAAGGTAATTTATGTAATTAATACATAGGTTGTTGTCTTGTTCAGACTTTTAATCACTGTTGTTTTGAAGTAATGCTGTGTTACCTGTTCAACCGTCTTGACATAACAGCTGTGCAACCTCATGTACCTATTTACATAGTTATTTGAAAGCGTGCAGGATTTTTTTGGAAAAGGTGGCGTTTTCAAGTAAAAACTTGTTACATGATTGGTCACGTGATAAGAATATTTATCTATGCAAAGTCATCTTTTTTTTTTGTTACCATAAATTTTCCCCACAGCCCTGCTGAAAAAAACCATAAAACCATTACAGAAAATACTAATGGTTTCCATTAAAATACCAATAGGAACCATTAGCTTTTACCATTAAAACCACTACACTGTAGTGTGTTTTGGGCCATTTTCCATTAAAACCAATAAAATTCCCAATGAAACCAATAGAATTTCTGTGATGGTGTCTATTGTTTTTTTTAGCAGGGAGTAGGCTTCACATAAGCTAAATAATAATAATAAAAATTTAATTGGGTTTACATTATTATTTAAGTAAATGATCCAACCTCTTGACAGGCTGTTGTGGTTTTTGGTAAAGTATATTTCATATAGGCTATCAAATATCACCTATTTTACGCTGTTGCAACTGCAAGGAGATGTACAAAAATGTAATAATATTAAATGCTATTGCAATGCAAAAAGGGAAGAAGAGTTTCTAAACATTGGCTACTCTTCACGGAAACCAGTTTGTTGTGGCTTCTGGATGAAGTGGCTAACCGCCAGGCACGTGACTTCAGAAAAGCTAAACTGAAAGTGAGATATCAAATGTATAGGTCTTTGACCGATATTTAAAATGAACCATGCCCTTTGTTACTCCAATGTGAAAGTAGTTTGCGCCGGTATGCATGTGTAGGCTACTTTCAAAGACAACATCACAGAGAGTATTTTGCAGAAGAAGATAAACATGTAAAACTATATAATCTGCTGATAATCTTTTCCCGCATCGTCGTTACACATGTTTGTGTTCGGTATGTAAAGAGAGGTTCCCTATTTCCATAAGTCGACTTTGACGTGATTGAGTTTAAGAGAAACAGCACCACCTAGCGAAAATAATGCTGGGAAGGAATTGCTTTTACTTTCGTTTTCCCGTAAAACACTGGAATACCGTATACAGCTTTGTTAAAGACGGGAATGTTTGTGTACCAAACAATGCATTTCTCCTGTAATAGGTAAGAATCTTTTTCAATTATACGACTGTATGGATGTGCAGAAAAAAACGATCAAGGATAATATCCTACTATAATTTGTAATGCATAGCATGGTAAATGACATACAGACATTCAGGTCATTGGATTCGATCCATAAGGAACACACGAACTGATCAAATGTAGCATATATTGTTCGTATCTTTCGTTAAAAACGTCTGGCTAATGCGTAAATGTAATGTATGCACAAGCAGCATCCTTAATATATGCAACAGTACTCCGCCTGCTTTGATTTTGAGCATCCATTGATGCATGTTGGCCTGTTAATAAAATCTTAGGAATACTATATAATTATCTCTAATAATTTTATAAACTCAAATATAAATGATTATGATATTAGCAAAATGCACAATATTGCATGCCAAAAGTTTTGGGACACCCCAAAATTCCCACACATGAATTCAGGTGTTTCCAGTGAAAGGAACTCTTAATGCTTCACCATTCCAATACATTTTGGACAATTTCATGCTCCCAACTTTGTGGGAACAATTTTGGGATGGCCCTTCCTGTTCCAACATGACTGTGCAGCAGTGCACAAAGCAAGTTCCATGATGAGCGAGTTTGGTGTGGAGGAACTTGACTGGCCTTGCACCCAAACCCTGTTGTCATGACCTCAACCCAATAAAACATAATTTTGGGATGAATTAGAGCGGAGATTACGAGCAAGGCCTTCTCCAACATTAGTGTCGACCTTACAAATGTGCTTTTAGAAGAATTGCAAAAAATTCCCATAAACACACTCCTAAACCTTGTAGAAAGTCTTCCAAGAAAAGTAAAAAAGCTGTTATAGCTGCAAAGGGTGGGCCAACTTCATATTAAACCCTATGGATTAAGAATGGGATGTCATTCAAGTTCATGTGCATGTAAAGGCATGTGTCCCAAAACTTTTGGCAATACAGTGTAAAAACATTGGTCAATCTAAAATTTTCCTAACATCCATCCATCCGCTTCCCCATCTGATAAAGAGGCATGTTTCGGAGAACAGCAGAGATTATTCACATGTGCGTGTGTCATTTGTTTAAATTCCTCTTCCTGGTCTGGAAGCGTATACTCCATATGCTCCACTAGTGGCCCTCATACTGTAAATATCATGTTTCTGAGAAATACGAGAGAAACGAAAGTATAACCAGTAATTCTACTCCAAGGCAAACTATTCTTTTAAAGAAAAATACACCATGTATTTTGCATGACTGGAATTTCAGTTTCACAATGAGATCATTCAAACGAACCACACTTTCTGAAGAGTTCATCTTAAGTCGAAATCTTTCAAAGGTATTGTGATGTAAGCTGATGTCATTCTTCTTGCTAAATGGGCGAATCTGGTTGAGGATCTAGTTGATTCATAAGGTTATCGCATGTAGCGCTGGATCATGTAGGCTAGACTGAAAGCACACGCAGACAGTAGATGAATTTGATGTCATTTTTCACAAAGAAGAAAAATCCTGCATGTAAGGAACTGCACACATGGCTTCGACGCTTCCAGTTGAAAATGTTTGCCATGTAGGTGTGTGCCATTTACTCTATTACATACATAATGCATGCAACGTCCATCACTGTTGACAAGAAATGAAACTCAGGAACGAACGTTGGTTTGGTCTGTAGCTGTAGATTTATAATAGGCCATGAGTTTCATTTACAGGTACTGCTTTACATATCCAAATCTGTTCAGATCAGTGTGCCACGTGCGTGCCTAATTCACAATAATCCCACATTCAAATCTGTGCACAAAAAGTAATCACAAAAAAATTGTGGCAGACAGAAAGTATTTACTCTTCTGCTGTTTGAAATGCATGTTGTCATAAATAAATAGACAATCATATTAATACATAAATAAAGTTAGTTTAAAGATCTATCCAGTACATTAAATGGTTAATTATTCTATCTCTCTCTTTATCTCACACTGCAAGTCTGTAGTAAGACATGTGGGCAGCCTAAAAAAGCATAGTAAATACAAATAAAATGTATTTTTTGTTCCTGTCTTAGTCTGTTTTATTCTAGTTGACATAACTTAAATGTAACTTTAGCCGCTGAATTAACTTCTACGAATTGTGTGAGTTTTACAAGAGAGAGAACACATTACTATTCATGTGGTTCAGGTTAGAGTGGCGAATCCCTGATTGAATGATTTCAGAGAAGAGCTGAAAGTGAACTTATTTCCTGGAAATGGGCGGGGATGTTCTGTCGCTTAGTTTAAAACCGCGCGTGCCGGATCACATTGACATTAGAACACAAGCACGCACGCGAGCGCCGGGGCAGCACTACAGCGCTCTCTGAAGAAATCTCAAGCGAGATCAAACTGTGGAATAAATCAATGGGAGTTTATAAAATCCTGAAAAGAGTTTGTCAAAGTTGTATTGACTGCTCTTGGAGTTCACATTTGTTGTCACGGTAAGTTCGAAACTTAACGGCAAACTTTTCTTTTGTTTGTAGTAACTTACGTAATAATGCAGTGTGTACAAACGTTGTTTATAAATGCATCAATTCTTACCTAACTAAAAAGCAAACATTAGATGTTTATTGTTATATATGTGAACTCATAGAAATACTTGCGTTTTTAATGAACAGAATACGATTTAAATCTAATCTATATGAAATCTATAGAAAGAAGACGTCATCATAATCAAACAAGACGCTTACGATAAAAAGAGGGTTTATTGCATTACAGCCTTTACTGTCATGTGTTAATATTTAAAGTGCTGCCTTTTGTCAATATTAATTTCTCCAATGCCTGTTTTACACAAAAAACTGCCATGGATGGATAAAATATGGACAAACCTAACTGTTGGGTTAACAGAAAAAAGCACTTTTGGTTAAAAGAACCCAATATAAGTTACCTTAACCCAGAGTTTGTCCATATTTGACTTAACCATGTCCATCTCGTCATTTTTTTATTTTAATAACAGTGTTTAATGTATGCTATGGTTATTATGGTTCTAATTATGCTTGTCTGAGATGTATGGAAGTGGCCAATGTATTAACTGTGTCTCTCACTTGCTCCTCAACAGACAAATGAGTCTCATCTAGATGACTTTCATGTGGTACGGCATGGAAGACCAAACTGCTTGGTCTTTCCTGTAGGATGGTGGCGCACAGTTCAGTGGAAGGGAATCAAGGCACAGAAGAACCCAGAGCGAGTACAGACGCATCCCCGGAAGTCTCCCGATCCCAGGCCTCCAGATCCGGCCAGCACGCAGACTCCTGGCCCATATTCGAGACGCATTTCAGGCCTTTCAACGCTGAGAGAGACTTCAAGATCATCTCCAAGACCACTTCCATGTTGGAAGAGAGCGGCTTCTACTGGGGTCCCATGACCGTTGAGGAGGCCCATCATAAGTTGAAAAAAGAGCCAGTTGGAACTTTTCTCATCCGGGACAGTCGTCAGGTTAATGTGTTCTATACGCTCAGTTACAAGGGCGCGAATGGTCCGGTGAGCATCCGGATTAACTTCAAGAATTCCAAATTCAATTTGACCGGCAGCAAGGAATCCTTTGACTCTCTTTTCAAACTGCTGGAATATTACGTCAAATCTCCGAAGAAGGCTCTGATCAGACCTTGCAGAAAAGAGCCAGTACAGTCTCTGCAGCAGCTGTGTCGCAGCCGGATTATAGAAACATGCGGCGGGAAAGACATCGACCGCATCCCTGTGCATCCAATCCTCAAGGACTTCCTCCATGCCTTCCCTTATCCGCTATGAAGAATAGACTTGTCGCATTAAAACGCTGCTGGAACCCTCTGGAGATACTTGATAGACTCCTTATGGTCCTGCTCTGTTTTAAGAAGCAGGCATCATTTTGTAGCACATTTTGGAATATCAGTCATGAACACTGCTTAATGAAAGTTTACATTGTGTGTGAATGTTTACACTATACAGGAAAATTGTTTTTTTCCTTTCAATACATTTCTGCTATGCAGAGTGAAATATTACAAGGTAATAATTTTTATATAAAAAATAAATATATTTGTGAACCATTTAAACACAAATCTCTCGATTTCTAATTTTTCCATTTGTTTGTTGGATAAGTTTAATGCGTTACCCATATCAGTCATTCATCGGAAATGGTTTAAAAATACTCGGTTCCAGAGAACGTACCAATAATCTCCAAATGTTTCTTTTATTATTCCCAGTAACTGGCTGTTTATTCTTTAGAATCATGTAGGCGAAAGCTTCCTGCCAAGATTTAAACATACTGGCATGTCAAACATTTTTGTTTGACAAGTTTCCCAGATACAAGCCTCACCCTTTGCTTAACAAGGCTCGCTTGTCTTATCCTAGAGAACAATCCGTTCTCGTGAATCGGGCCTTTTGTCAGAACGTGACATGTCACGTCTAAGATATGTTACACTTAATCTACCAAGATATCTGAAATGAGACACAGACAGGATTTATTTAGTCCAGACACTCTGCGCTTAGTAGGCTGATTAATCTAGGTAGTAGCGTGGTTGAGGGCGGGCTGTGGTGACCGTAAACTGCTTAACAGTGCTTATGGTTCAGACAGACATTTACAAGAAATGAAGTGGGTTGTGATGACTGACGAGTGTGACGGGGCGGAGTCATGTGATCTCCAGAGATACTCATACACGGTATCAATAAAGTGCTTTAACACCTCTGGCAGGGTTACGCAGAAAAATGACTAAGAACCAAACAATACAACAGCATCTGACGTTCACGTAAACTAGATCACTGCTTGGAATTCTGTACCACTTAAGGGAAGTGATACACTATGTACTAACTAGTCAATAGTCATAAGATAAGGTCTTCTTATGTAACACTAAAAACTTTGTTTTAATTGTATATAGTGTATGTGTATATATATATATAACTAGAGCAGCCACAAGTGTTGTATTTTTACAGCTCTATAATAATAATAATAATAAAAGGGACGTTAACAACAAAAACACAGTGAGATATAATCAGAGAAACATTTCTAATGAAATCATCTTATCATACTGTGGAAGAAAGAAGGAAATCGTTTGACGTACGCGGTCGGCTCATTTTATTGAGTTATTATTTATCGAGGGAATTCCCATAACCGCTCAACCTCATGAGATGCTTAACACCGAGATTACAGATTAATTTGACATTTGTATGTTTATTTTACACATGAGGTCACCAACACCATCAAGGAAATGACAGGGTGGTAAAAAAAGAACCCACGGAATTCAATTACAACGCCTCGATCAATAAAGCTTCGGGTGCTGAGGTTGCCCAAGAGGCTTTTGCAGTGTAGAAACCTCTGTGAATTGATGCGGTACGGCTTTTATCAGTCCATCTTTCCTCGCTGACCTACAGCGACTAATACAAATGAAATCGCACAGTCACTACCAGGAACAGAGACAGTTGTGTTTCTATGAAGAGCCCTTTAATCTCGATTACATCTGGCCTTGACTTACACAAGCGTGCACACAGACACAGTTCCCGAGATGGTTTGGAGCCAACCACAACTCTCCCCTCCATACGCTAGCAGATACTGTACACACACACAAGATTTTGTGGGTATAGCAGCGCCCGGGTTGGAGCTTAAGGGTTATTTACTCTCGTTGGTCCCATTTATGACACAGACATGGGAGAACCACCTAAACTGATTTAGAATAAGAGCATTTGTGGATGACGTGATTGAAAAATATGATAACTTTAGTGAAGTCATATATTTCTTTCTTCCGAAAATATTTATTAGAAAGAGGAACTTGCTTAGAAAAATGTAAAAAAAGAGTATTTTTGTGCATTACACAAAAAAGCTATTCATTGAGCAAATAAACGTTACCATGGAAACTCGTGAGTGACACAATATTAGCTTTTAATCTATTTACGGCTATGATGCTTAAGACCCCTGGCAGTGGTTTTTAGCAAACTGACTTGATGCTTGAAACCACAAACCTTAATTCCAGGAAGGCAAGAGATCTGGCTACCCACATAATGGTTACTATGACAACACTCATCTCTTGTCATCCCACATCAAGGTAGAAGGTCCCCATGGCCTTCACTGAGAACATGTGGGCAGGACTTCCAATTCACTGATTCACAAAGATAAATTTGTTTCACACTGACAGGACACAGAGACCCCCTTTTAGTAATCACCTCACCCACTTTTCCATAAGCGAGAAGGTGGGCTTACGATGATCTCATTTTTATGATGATGTCCTCTAGATTACCAGTTATTGCTTAATTAGTGTAAAAAAGAAAGTTTGCACCACCAACACTAAAATGCGTACCGGGCATCCAAAATTAGAAAACAATGGTGTCATCATTTTCTCACTTTCATGCTGACTGAAAAGATAGATTGTAAGAAAGTGAAAGATTGACCATTACATCTTTGTCCACATAATGAAAGTGGGTTAAAAGGGAGTCAAACTAGTTTGGAAAAACATCAGGGTGTATAACAATGACAGAGTAAGCTTTTTTATAATTTAAATGTAAAATACAAGTAAAACTCTGTAAATCATTCATACACCAATAAATCTTACATGAATAAAGTACTAAATGTATGTTATTATAGGATTCATTTAAAATGCAATAAAAATAAAATATTGTCTTCATCAAAAAAGGAGCCCTTGGCAATGAAAAGCTAGATCTAAGTTTAATTCATCAGCCAATCAGAGCAGAGAAAGCTAACATATCTGATAATATCATAGTCATGGTGACATGTATGGTAGTAACCATCATCTATTTACAGTGAACAGTCTTTCGAATGACCTGCTTCTCAAAAGGGAAATGGCACGATGATGGGCGAAGTAAAACATATTCACCTTCAGCAGATGCTTTTTACAAACGGATGTTTAATCCATGATAATAAGTGCTTGATATTTCACAGAAACGCTTATCGACAGAGAATTGAAACTTCTGTTAAAAGTAAATCAGTCGATAAGCAGAAGTGTGACCCTTGACTTACACTATTATGTCACAATAGAATAAAAGAACGAAAAAAGCAAAGTCATTGGGATTTGATAATTGAAGATCAAGACCTTTGTGTAAGGCACTTTAGACCTACTAAATGCAGGAAGTGTTTCTTTTAATACCAAGTCTCAGGGAAAACACTAGTCATAGCATTGCCAGAGTCCCTTACATGGGACAAATACCATTTAAAACTCCACATCATCATGCAACCAGTGTTTAATAAAGTTTTTCAATGGAAATGGAATTAGGAAGAAATATAAGTTTTAATAAGTGAGGTCGCCTACTACAGTAACAAGTAAAGGTCTACAGCAGATCAAGTGTGGGAAGATGTCCTATGACTTTTTAGTTTTCTCCTATTTTTATTAATGTTAAGTTGGTTTGGAACAATTAAATAATTGTGAAAAGTGCTATATACACTCACCTAAA
The DNA here is from genome assembly GCF_027580225.2 of Misgurnus anguillicaudatus. NCBI lineage: Eukaryota > Metazoa > Chordata > Actinopteri > Cypriniformes > Cobitidae > Misgurnus > Misgurnus anguillicaudatus. The sequence goes on along the minus strand of NC_073355.2, from coordinate 29,471,953 downwards.
GGATTATTAGGAACACCTATTCAATTTCTCATTAATGCAATTATCTAATCAACTAATCACATGGCAGTTGCTTCAATGCATTTAGGGGTGTGGTCCTGGCCAAGACAATCTCCTGAACTCCAAACTGAATGTCAGAAAGGGAAAGAAAGGTGATTTAAGCAATTTTGAGCGTGGCATGGTTGTTGGTGCCAGATGGGCCGGTCTGAGTATTTCACAATCTGCTCAGTTATTGGGATTTTCACGCACAACCATTTCTAGGGTTTACAAAGAATGGTGTGAAAAGGGAAAAACATCCAGTATGCGTCAGTCCTGTGGGCGAAAATGCCTTGTTGATGCTAGAGGTCAGAGGAGAATGGACCGACTGATTCAAGCTGATAGAAGAGCAACTTTGACTGAAATAACCACTCGTTACAACCGAGGTATGCAGCAAAGCATTTGTGAAGCCACAACACACACAACCTTGAGGCGGATGGGCTACAACAGCAGAAGACCCCACCGGGTACCACTCATCTCCAATACAAATAGGAAAAAGAGGCTACAATTTGCACAAGCTCACCAAATTGGAATGTTGCCTGGTCTGATGAGTCTCGATTTCTGTTGAGACATTCAGACGGAAGAATCAGAATATGGCGTAAACAGAATGAGAACATGGATCCATCATGCCTTGTTAGCACTGTGCAGGCTGCTGCTGGTGTAATGGTGTGGGAATGTTTTCTTGGCACGCTTTAGGCCCCTTAGTGCCAACTGGGCACATCGTTACCTGAGCATTGTTTCTGACCATGTCTATCCCTTTATGACCACCATGTACTCATCCTCTGATGGCTACTTCCAGCAGAATAATGCACCATGTCACAAAGCTTGAACAATTTCAAATTGGTTTCTTGACTTGACAATGAGTTCACTGTACTAAAATGGCCCACACAGTCACCAGATCTCAGTCCAATAGAGCATCTTTGGGATGTGGTGGAACGGGAGCTTCGTGCCCTGGATGTGCATCCCACAAATCTCCATAAACTGCCAGATGCTATCTTATCAATATGGGCCAACATTTCTAAAGAATGCCTTCAGCACCTTGTTGAATCAATGCCACATACAATTAAGGCAGTTCTGAAGGCGAAAGGAGGTCAAACAAAGTATTAGTATGGTGTTCCTAATAATCCTTTAGGTGAGTGTTAATAAAATTGAAGTGAAAAGTAAGGATTATATTTTAAGAACTTAATTAAAAGACAGCAATAAAGACCAAAGCATACATCAGAATAATTTATTGCATGACCTTGACAGCTCCAGTTGGTAAATTAATTATAACAATAAATCAGAAACAACTCTTTACACTGTATGCAAACTAAGCCATTATTTTTATGCCTTATTTTTTTAAAAACAGACACGTCCTCAAAATACTTAGCGGAATTAAATATATTGCTTTAACGTGATATTCATTAAACGCAGTAAATAAAAGTTAAATCCAGGTAAAGCTACCAGAGCATCTGCATGTGCGTCACACGCAGTGAACGCACGTCTATTTTATGTGCTACCGACCATCTAGAAACCGAAAATTAATAGTTAGTTTCAGTCCAATAGTGGTAACAGCCGCCAAACTTGAATCTTCAGGTAAAAAAATAACACCACAGTAAAATTAAAGCATAACTACATCACACCCAGCTGTGATAATGTCCAGTATTTTTATACAGACGCAAAAAGAAAACGTTTCCTAATTTAAGTAATTAAGGTAATTTTAAAGTATTTTAAAGAAAACTTAATAGCTATGAGTCAAACTAAACAAAAGTGCGAAGGTGGCAGTGACAGAAATTCTCAGGAAATTAACTTTATATTTTTAAAAAGGTGACATCATGCTCTGGACAAAAAAATAAAAAATTGGCTGACATACTGGATGAGTATTTTTAGTGATAATGACACAAAATATTCTTTAAGTTATCATTTTTTTACATTCTCCGAAAGACAAAGGCTTTTTTAGAAATCCGATGCTGAAGTGCAAATGAAAGTTCAGTCAAAAAAATATAACTTCAGAAAAGAGCACCGCTAGACAGACAAAAAAATCTTTATACATTCCTCAGTGTTAAGACTAGCAAAATTAAGCGGGAATTCCCCGCTAACCCTCTCATTCTTTACATATTTATATAAACACCTTTCCCTGTTTGCCTACTCAGTATTATAAAATCAAACATACAAAATCATTACAAACACACAATGAGAAGACAGTCACACACGTACACACACACACTCACACACAGGCTGTGCTTTGAGCAACTCACATGACCATCAATAACGTCATTGTTCTTGTTAAAGCGCTGTTGTCTCACGAAATACATCAAAGTTGGAACCGCAGTGTTAAATCAACAGAAGTGAGTATTGATAAAGTGGCTGCCTACACACATCTGAAACAACGACGGCCTAAACCACTAGGCCAAAAGCATGTACAAACTAGCTTTACTAGCCTGTGCAGATTTAGTACACAATCAGTGATTGTGCAAAAATTCAGTCATGATGAATCTAAAGTACTGAAACGGCAATCAAATGTACTTTTTTGCTTCTTTGAAAACATTTAGGCTCAGAGTTTTAGGATTGCTAGGCTTTAGCTTCAGTCTATTGCAGTCTCCTCCTCCAGGTCGGGGTTGTCCTCTTGGTTAGCCGTGACACATAAAGAGTCTGTTTCGGATTCCTCCCTTTGAACCTCGACCGCTGTTGAATCCTCAGGTTCTGCCTTAAGCGTCACGTCTGACAGTTCAGATTCAGGAGACGCCTCCTCTTCCTCGAGTATGACTGAAATGTCTTTCTTGTCCTCATGCGTAACAGCTGGAATTCCTTCATCATCTTCTGCGCTGCCGGCGGTCGCCGTCTCCTCGTCCTGGACGGAGGACTGGGTGCTGAAGGAGCGCAGGCGTGGTGGGTCGGCAGGAGGCAGTAGGGTCAAGGAGTCGACGCTCAGCGTTTCGGCATCATTGTCAGATAGAAGAGAGATGGTGGGCTGTGGCGCAGGGGTGAGGCTTGGGGCCAAGGCGAGCCCTGAAACAGGAAGAACAAGGCTGGTCAGATTTAAACACGTGCCTTTGTTGGACAACGCATGTGCAGTGACTATTTACCAAAGGCAAACAAGCAAAAGTAAAACAGCATTCACACAACACAGAGAAGCCCGAAAGTCAACATTGTTAGGTGGTTCGTAATGTGTGCCTGTGATTTAAACATCATTTATCAGATCCACCAAAATTTGAAACACTGATAATGGCAGAGAGGTGGAGACGGCAAATTCCTTGTTATCAAAACAATAGTAACGCATATAAACGGATGTGCAATGGACACCAGACATGCAAAGAGCAAAACGGTGAGTCAGAGATTAGTAAAGCTGTCTGCTTAGATAATGAATATGAATGAAAACAAAAGAACCTGAATGGCAGACTTTTAGTTAAATGATACAAAAAAAGGGTGAAGTTGAAAAACAGGACAAAGCTTGCTTTTATTTGTTGGTATTTATTTATTGGTCCTTTCTATAGCTGACCTTTACATTTGTAAATACCCGTCACTTACAGTCCCCGTCTAAAGCTGGCAGATGCAAAGCTTGCTTCACTTTAACTGACTATTAAAGGGATAGTTTACCCGAAAATAAAACTTCTGTCGTCATGTAATGTTGAATGATAATGGTAAGCACACAGTTGGCGGTACCCATTGACCTTCATTATAGGAAAAAAAATACTATGAAAGTCAATAGGTACAGTCAACTGCATGCCCACAATCATTTATCAAAATATTTTTTCTGTTCAACAGAATAAAGAAACTCATATAGGTTTTTAACAACATTAGGGTGAGTACATGACAGAATTTTAATTTTTGGGTGAACTAAAGTGCGTAAAATAAATATTATAATTAAAGTTTCTTTCCTAAAATGATGGAAATTATTCACAATTTTGATACATTTACTGTTTAAGATTGTGATCATTTAAAACGGTAGGGCCTGGTTTCACAGACAAGGTTTAGCCAAAGCCAGGATTAGGCATTAGTTATATATTAGGACATTTAAAGGAACACGCCCAGATTCCGGGAATCTAGCCCATTCACCGCATCCCCCAGAGCCAGATAAGTCCATACATACCTCTCTCATAACTCTGTAACTTTGTCTGACGCAGCCCCCGCTAGCTTAGCTTAGCACAAAGACTGCAAGCGAATGGCTCCAGCTAGCATTCTGCTCCCAATAAGTGACAAAATAACGCAAACATTTTCCTATTTATGTGTTGTGATTTGTATAGTCACAGCATGTACAAATAACAAGGTGATATGAGACACAGCTATATTTTAACTGTATACATACTGGGAACTATATTCTCAGAAGGCGAAGCACTGCTACTTGTGCGGAGTGATTTGAACAACTCTGACCGAACTCTCTGCTCCTCACCAGGGGGCTTCTCGGGTGCTGCGAGCAAATCACTCCACGTGTTCGCGTTATTTTGTCACTTATTGGGAGCAGTATGCTAGCTGAAGCCATTTACTTCCAGTCTTTGTGCTAAGCTAAGCTAGCAGGGACAGAGTTACAGCACGCACGGAGATGAGAAAGGTATGTATAGACTTATCTAACTCTGGGGGTTACGGTGAATAAGCTAAATTCCCAAAATCTGGGCGTGTTCCTTTAAAGAGGACATTTCAAAGACTCTTTTAAAAAGTCAAATAAATCTTTGGTGTCTCCAGAGTACATTGTGAAGTTTTATCTCAAAATATCATACAGATCATTAATTATATCACGTTAAAATTGCCACTTTGTAGGTGTGAGCAAAATGTGCCGTTTTTGGGTGTGTCCCTTTAAATGCAAATGAGCTGATCTGTGGTTGGATAGTGCAGATTAAGGGGCAGTTTAATCCCCCTCTAACGTCAGAAGGGGAGCCAAATTTTAATGACCTATTTTTTCACATGATTGCAGAGAATGGTGTTTATCTTTTTCACATTTTCTAGGTTGATAGAAGCACTGGGGATCCAATTATAGCACTTAAACATAGAAAAGGTCAGATTTTCATGATATGTCCCCTTTAAGTAGTTTTATACATTACAAAAAAATATTACTGGTGTGCATCTTGAGATGAAACGGTGGCACGGATATATTTTAAAACATGTCACTTCAAGCTGATTTCAGTTAGGACAACTCAAACATGGGTTTAAGTTTTGGACTAGACCCAAGACCTGTCTTGGAATCCGGCCCTAAGCATCTTTTATAAACATGCCTTAGAAAAAGATGTTACTTAATGGCATTGGCATATTTTAAGATCTGTCAATGCAAGTTTTTTTTAATTTGAGACATAAGGGGGCGGTTTCCCGCAGAGGGCTTATCCTAACCCCAGCCTCAAATGCATGTTTAAGATGCTTTCATTTTAAAACACCTTGTCCTGACTAATTTAAACATAATCAGTGACATCGTTTTGTCTTAAAGGTGCAGTGTGTAAATTTTAGCGCCATCTAGTGGTGAGGTTGCAAAATTGCAACCAACGGCTTAGTCCACTGATCACCCCTCGCTTTTGAAACACAAAAAAGCTATGGTAGCCGGCACCGGACAAACATGTTATCGTCGGAGACAACATAGTAAAAAAATGTGTCCGTTAAGGGCTTCTGTAGAAAAATGGCGGCACAAAATGCCGACTTCCATGTAAGGGGACCCTCAGTGTATGTAAATAAAAAGGTCTCGTTCTAAGTTAATAAACACATAACGGTTCATTATGTAAGGTCTTTATACACCCCTGATAATATAGTTTTGTATATTATTTTGGATTTCTGTTAAGAGATCCTTCTAAAAATTACACACTGCACCTTTAAGATGCACACCAGTGTTGTCTTTTGTAACATATGTTTGTAAAAACTTCTTAAATGTCATAATATAAATAACGCCCAGTCCTGGATTAATCTAAACCCTGTCTGGGAAACCGCCCAAAGGTCAAACATGTGCCTTATGACTTGTCTGTGAAACCGTGGGTAGGTGTGTCCAAACCTGTGATTTTCACAAAAAGATTTCTATTTAAAAAAAGTGCAATACATTTACATAGTTTATGCACCACATATAACAACATTCACTTCCTGAGCAGTTATTCTATATGAAGCGTACCCATGACACACGCAGGCTAATTTAGTCATTTTGTTTAGTAGTAAGTCAATGGAGACTAAGGAAGTCACTCTTTTTTCACAGAATGTATCAGGCATCACACAGACATGCCTTTCACGTGTATTTGGAGGTCTAAACCCACTCTCCGCCATGCCTGTCATCGTCTGACAGAGAAAACACACACCTCCGGCCTTTCCTGACAGGTCTGACTAGAGAACAGAAGGACAGATCAAAGGGAACACAATGATATGCTTCCTATAAAAGTGGGATGCACACATAGAAAGTATACTATATAACATGCAAAGTACACAGTTTCTTTCTACATAAAAAATGGTGGGTATAAAAACAGCATGATAAAAGTTCACTGGAGCTAGACTTGAGTCCTGCCTGCAATATTTTGCTCTCAGTCTTATGAAAGTAAACAACCCAAGAATAAAAAACGTCAAGTCTGGCAGTGTAACTCAAATGTACGCATGGTGTACAGTACATACAGTTAGATTGTATGCAAATGTGCGTGTACGTGCATCGAGCATGTTTTGATAGAGATCGAGGGAGAGGTGGATGTCTGTCTCGCCACAAAACAACACGTCATCTGCCGTGGCTGCTGTTTCTAAGAACTCCTCTTCAAAGACGACTCACACCACCAGGCATTAACCAACTCTGAATGCGGTCACCTCGCAATGCTGCACTTGTCGTTTTAAAACGACATGCCCCTTGCACAAACACCTTCTCTCACTCGTGTGACTACACAGAATAGTCTCAAGCTGCTCGGAGTTTGACCTTTAGTGGGTCGGCACCACCATATAACACTTTAGTTTAAAACGCACCATAATCGTGGTTCAGAGAAAAAAAAGATACATAGTGAAAGAAAGAAAAAAGTCCATGACTGTATTAGTAAAACGCCTCCATCGCACAGACAGAAATCTGTAGGTGGCCACAAGATTTCACTCCCGGGTTCAGAGAAGTCAACCGCCAGATACGTTCCTGGTCTTTTGGGGTGTGAAGACTTCGCGAGCTTTCAGGTTTTTCCAAAACCACACCCGACCACCCATGAACAGCTTTGAGATGCGTACAGGCCCACGCTTTAAAATAAAAACAGCATTATAGTGAACGCAGCCCCCTAGAGACTCAGTCGGAAAAGACGGCGCTCAGCTGTCACAACGGATCTTCAGAGGTCCTCTGGGGCTAGTAGTTGTAAAATACCCTACCGTAGAGTATGTCGTCCCATGAGACGCTACTGAGTTTGAAGAAACGGGGTGTGATTTGTACCAAACACTTCAAGGAGAAAGAACTAAAAAAAATAGTTTTTGAACATTGTTTACATAAGCAGAAAATGATAGGAGAAATGTACTGCATGTGCTGTGACGCTTCAAGCTTAAAAGAAACATGAGAGTGTTAAAGGATTAGTTCAACCAAACATGAAAAATCTGCCATTGTATATCCTTACATTGCTTTATTTATAATTCAAAAGCATCATTTTGGGTTTACGGGTTACAATGGGTGTGGATTAGACCACTTTTTCTCAATCTTCAAAAAGATTCAAAAGTGTATTAAAAAGTCCATGTGACTTTTACCGTATATTTAAAAAAATATCCTGAAGGCACACAAATGGCTTTGGATTAAAACTAACCAAAACATTAATAATTAATTACATGAATGATGTAAATAATGACAATTTTTCATTTCTGGGTGAACGATTTCATTAAAAGTCATAAAAAGCGCTACAACTTTACTACTTTGTCAGGTCATAATCCTCATTTATAGCACGTGTGCAGTAATCTACCTGTGCAGCCATTTATGGGCTTTTCCAGATAAAAAACATGTTTTCCGCGTTTACATGACCTTACACGTTATCAGTTTATTAGGGATGGGATGATAAATGCCGATACATCCTGTCCGATAACGATTCTGAATTGCACAGCTGATAAAATGCACAGCTATTTCATGTACTTTTAATCAGTAGGAAGTCCTTATCGATCTGAAATCACTGTTAGTTTGAGTCGATTATAACAGTGGTTCTCAAACTGGGGGCCGATTCTGATTGGGTGTTGATTATTTTTCAATAACCGCACACCTAATCTTTAAAATGTCTTAAAAATAGGCACCAGAGCAAAATTTTTGGTAACCGTAGTATAAGAGGAATAATTGACTCCGGTCCTTTGAATTATTTGAAAATAATGCACACTGTGCTTCGCGTCGTGCCACATAACCACCTTGGGTGTGCATTATTTTCTTATAACTCACCGGCTTGTCGTCAATTATTCCTTACTTAATTCAAATATTAAGTTTTGGAATGTTTATGCCATACATTTTCTTTGGGGAGCCACATAGCGATGCACCGTATAAACAAGGGGGGCCGCACGCTTAAAAGTTTGAAAACCACTGGTTTATAACATGCATTTGAAAAAGCAAACATAATCATTATACATATTCTTTATTATCATGAAAATATCTGAAAAGGTTTGCAATATAAATATATGGTTAAGCCATTTTCGAGATGCGTGTGAAAATCATAGACTGTAAAAAAGATGGACGGTGCTTCCTTCTATTGTAATGAACCGAGCGTAAAATGTACGACAACGGGTGCTGACATAATATTGCGCAGAAGAAATCGGCCGTGGAGCTCGGAGTGTGTCATTTATTTTTTATTTTGACACAAGTCCCATTCGTTTGCATGGAGGGCGGGGTTTATGACTTGTACTGCATCCAGCCACCAGGGGGCAATCAAAGAGACAGCAGCTTCACTTTCCAGGATGTATGAGGCACACCTGAGCTATGTCCGAAACCGCTCCCTCGTTCACTATTCCCTATATAGCAAATGAGTCCACCATATGGGGAAGAAGGGAACAAAAATGAGCGAGCGATTATGGACACTGGCATAAATATCATGCGTCAGATTTGCGGAAATTTGTCATGAACCCTTACACCTGTGTGGCTTTATTGATTGGACTGGGGAAAAAAATGGATGTACTGTGAAACGGTAAAGTTTACTTTCTTACGGTTTGTCACATTTGTTGTATTAGTTAATAATAAAGAGAACAAAACAACTGCTTGTCATATTTATTTACGGTTGTTTATTTATTGCTTAACAAAAATGTGTATTATATTTTAAATAAACAAATTATAACTAATTGCGATATCTTTTATTTTAAAAAAGTTGAAAATAACTGACAACAAGAACTAAAAAATTGTGTATAAACGTAAATTTGTGGTGTTTACTGTCAGTATCCTTTAGCTTATTCCACTTATACGTTCTTCTCCCATTGCATTATGAGTGAGCGAGTGTACATCGAATGTACCCTCAAAATCAGAGTCATCGTGGGTAAAAAGTAGTGAACGAATGTAGGGAATGAAGTTGTTCACGCAGATTCGGACACCACTACAAAATGGCCGACACCCGATATAGTGCACTATATAGTGGATAGGGAGCAGTATCGGACACAGCTCTGGCGTAAATGGTTCTTCTGCTGCTGCCCATATTGAGTTTCTGCACAAGAGCGCCCTCTGGGTTTTGGATGTAGCGGCATTATCTGCTGATTTATCTACAGTTTATTAACCATAATCGGCCTAACCGCGGGTTCACACCAGCCAAGTTTGAGGTGTCAAATTCGCGTCTAGTTTTTTGCCGCTTGAACATTTTGAGTTTATTCGCTTCACTCACGCGTGAAATTCTAGTCATCGAGACATTTAAGTGGAAATGAGAGAGACTTCTGTAATCACGTCACTACTACAGCAAGCTCCTGATTGGTTAACGCGACGCGTTTTTCCGCTAAAGTTAAACATTTTCAACTCACGCTTTTCCCGCCGCCATGCTCAATTCGTGCGAATGAGGAGGAATCGAGTCTACCGCGCAGCACTAAACGGCTCATTCGCGCTGCGAGACCTCCAGACGTGCGTCAACGCATCTTCACATTGACTTAACATTGAAATCACTTACACTTGACGCCTCTAACGCCGCTGGTCTGAACGCAGCATTAAACTATTAATGCAAACGCACTAAAAAAAGGCTCAGTTTTATAACAATGGCAAAATTAAAATACAACGACTGTCTTGACCAAATCAAATCAAAGAGAACCAGATGGTCCATTAAAGAACATTACTTTGAAGAACTTTAAGCCCAATGGAAAACTGACCTAACCTTTTTTTAAACAATACACCAAACTAAATTTTAAGCCTGGTAAAGTAAGTACAACTAGTAACTTTACCAATTAGAAAAACAAAATTTTGGACCCTGGATATCATTAAACAATGATCTAATTATTGACGGAAATCAACTTTTAGGGCTTAATGTGTAACTTTACTAATCTGATACATGTGTTTGTGAAGTAGATTCTGGTGTTTCAGCGGTGCAGTGGAGTGGCTGTTGAAAGTTTAAGCAGATAAAGAGAGGGGCTGGCATGAGAGTTTTACCTGTTTGACTTTGTGTGACATTGTGTGTGGATGCACTGCTGGTTACGGCCGGGTCGCTGGCTCCGGTGTCTCCACTAGAAGGAGGTGAAGGGGAAGAGGCTGATGTGGAGCTATGATGGGCAATGTGAGCGAAACCTGAAATACATGTCCACAAAGTTTGCTTAGCCACTAACAGACAAAATTACTAAATGCCCTGATAAACATACGTTAAACATAAGCAAATTACTTTTTGTTATGAGATAAATATATGTAACAGTCCCAAAAACACCCCCCAACTCTCTTTACATGCAAAATCTCTTTCACACATTCCACTGACTGTATCAAAATCCCACACATCTTAAGTTGCTTGGTCCAGTAATATTTTTACATTTTGCCACAAATAACACCCATACATAACAAACAATATGAATGAATCCAGTTGCAGGCTAAGCACAAGTCTTTTGAAACACTTTGTTGGCACGATGTCAAGAGTTCTTGGAACCGCAATGCTTTTTACCTGAACCAACAACACGTCATCAAACGGGACCGAGATATTATTCTTAGTCATGTATTTCTTTTGTGAAATTTCAAGACACCAAAATTCTGCCGAAACTTTTTGAAGGTTTTTATGCTAGCACCTGGATGACTTAAGATAGTAAGTTAGAAACATGTACAGTGTTTCTTTACAAGCTAGTCTACTTTGACAAGAATTTGAAACTTCTAACAAAAAAATCATTTGTTAGGAAAGACAAAAAATAAGTGACAATGAAAGATTGTGGACCTGGTTTCCTCTACTCTACACAATGGCATATTATATCAACAGGTGCTAACGTACAGAGATGTTTTTGAATATTTACTACAAGGACGTGGGGTGACATTCAAATTCGCAATAAACCACTGGAAAATGATCCACTAGCATGGAAAAACTTAAAATAAATATTGTGAGAGCACAGGATTACAGCTGGCTGAGAGGAAGCATTACCTAGAAACCTGGCTCAAAAAAAAACAGAACTTCAACACTCAGAAGCACTAGAGAAATTCTGGGGAAAACAAAATTAGGATGTGCAATTTGCAAGAAAATTAGTCAAATTTCTATGCAGGTCGTAAAGGAGAAGTAGTAAGCCACTTTTAGCACTGTGGTCTTTGTTAAACGTATGGTCAGAAAAAATGACATTTTAAAAAATGCATGGAGGTTAATGGCATATATTAAACATAGCATATGAAGAGTTTGGTTTCAAAATGCAATAAATCCATTTAGACTAATTTCGGTAAAAACGTGTTTTCTATACCAAGAAGTGACAAGATGAAAACCACTATTTTGTGTTACAAACTTTCACATAGCATCTTTAGGTTATAAAAACATAAAAAATTCAAATCCATAACTTGATTTTCAAAGATTTATTATAAAAATATTTTTTCACAAAAGGCAATAAAGCCATGACAAGTTTTTTTTCAAAATGCTATAAATCTATTGAATCAATATATAAATGTGCATTCATCTTTGCCATGTTATATTCATTTAGTTGACTAGTGTTATACACTGATAAATAATAAATAAACATTAATGACATTAATCAAAATGTTTACTTTGTCATATTAATAACACTGTCATTGCTGCTGTTCTTCTTGGGATGTCGTCGCTTAACATTTTTCACAGCGATCAGCTGTAAAATATTTTGGTCCTGCTCGATTTTCTGAGTAAAATAATTGAAAGTTTTTCATAAGATCCTCTGGGGTCAATGTGTTAGCATGACAGAAGCTTGATGCTGTCGGGAGAACAAGCAACCGGCTCCCGAGTGCCTCTCGTGTAAATTATTAGATGTTGATGGCTTACGTTTCTTTCCCATCACAGAAAACAACCACAGGTTAATCAATGCCATTAAAGTATTATTTTGTTTTGTTTGTGTTGATCACAAAGTAGATGAGGAAAACTAGGATTTTGTGCACTCAACGAACTGCCATTGTTTGTTTACAATGCGTGAAATGGTGCGCTGTAATTTGTGGAGCGGATTTATTGCATCCTGCAGAAAAGGAGGAGTGGAGTTTGTTGCGTTTTGGGAAAAAGAGAGAAAAGATGAAAGAAAAACATGGCGGATATTGTATTTTGCGTAAAATTAATAATTTACTTTTAAATACTGACCTGATATAATACTGATTTTGGCAGAAACTTATTTTTTTTTTAAGTTTTGGAACCAAACTCTTCATGTACTGTAACAGAAACAGGGACCTCTTTCATGATCATCATCCTATAAAACCAAAAATCTTCCAACACCATAGAGACATCCAGAATAAATCATCAGAGTAAAATACATACACAACACCAGAACAGCAGCATGATTATAGCTTACAATAAGCATCCATGCTCAATTGCAGACCCTGTCTGTGAAATCCACGCTAAAGTCTCCCAAAATCATTTTTAAAATTAAAATGATCGATTCCACTTTAATCTCAATCAATATTAAAGATTTCAAGGTTATTTTCCACACAATACATACATAGGATGATTTAATGAAGAAAACAGCAAATCACAAAAACATGACTAGCTGGGATTTCCTAGGCAAAGTCACATATTTAAAAATAAACGTGTCTGCAATAGGTCAGATGCATGACACTATACATTCTGTTGAAATGTGTAACTCTGGAGTCCAGCTGGCCTCATCTTTTGTGATTTCCTCTTTAATCATTCACGCACTTACCTGGAACTTTATCTACAGAGGCGAACGCCGGGCCTCGTCTAGACTGGTCATAGAAACGGAAAGGCAGCAGAGATGATGCAACGGATGGCTGACTGAAGCCAAGCACTTCAGTTGAAGGCTGGACAGGAAGGTCCAGTAGAGCTGTGATATGGGAAAGACAGACAAACAGTCTTTATACACAGACAATACGAAAAATACACAGGAAATGCATCCGGGATTTGATTTTTGATTCATTCACACTGGCAATGATTTGTCGGAATCTGTGTGTGCGTTAACAGATACCGTAAATATCCCGGAAAGACACGTGACGTATTTAAAGTCCTGCACTTGCTAGTTTTGTTCCCCGCAGCGTCTGACGTATGCTTATTATCGGTAAATTCTCATTCCAGAAACCACCAGCGTGCATTTTTGTAAATAAAGGAGCGCATGACGCGCCGTTCTAGTATGCTGGTGAATGATCTCAGCTTCAGAGTGGATATTTGATGAGCTCACTTCTGTCCAGTTTGCAGACTTTTTTTCATTAATGTGTATCTTACGGCAATGTTACTAGGTCCTCTTTCCGGGAGCGATCCCAGAACATTTACGGGACGTGTTTGCGTTCACACAAAAGCATGTCTGCCAATTCAAGTGCTGTGCTGTGTGTATGAGGTTAAAGGCAGACAGGAAAAGAGAACAATTATTTTGACTTATCTTGTTCTTACAGGTTACTTAAATATAAGAGAGATACAATCTTTACTGGTGTAATTGCAGTTAAAAGATGTTGTAAGATTACGAGTAATTTACTAAAACAATGCTATGTGTAAACAGAAAATAGGATTACGACAGCTTCAGGACACGCCGTTTACTGTTTAAATCACACATAAATGCTAAATCAGCCAATTTTCTTCACCAGCGTTTTTGCCGAATTGCCCACATACTTTGCACACTCTTTGTTTAGACATTACTGTTGTTATAGACGCAGGTTGTGACTCTTTTCACCTACAGTTAACTTTTGAAGTCATCAAATACAATGTTGTCAGGAGCAATTGCACGACTGTCAATGTTTTCCACAGAAGTAAAAACAACAAACATTGTGACGTGGAGACGAAGTCATAATGCACCATTGTTTAACATAACACCGACCTTGCCACGTGGCGGTTTAGAGGACACTTCTGCTTTCTGACCAAATTTACAGGTATTTTGGTACTGATGTGTGAAAGATATCTTACTGGAAAAAAGATGTAACGTGGTTGCAGCACATTTTTGTATATACTGGAAAGTCATTAAGGTAAATTTATAACAATTTACTGTGTAAAAGAGGCTATATTATTAATAAATAATTGAAATAAAAATACATTTCCAGCTTACTCATTGGTGGTCTGCAGGGCACTATTCTGCCAAGCTGTTTTTAAAACAATTCATATTGTAGGATAGAGATACAAAACAAAATGAATTGAAAAATCGTTAAAAGCTGACAGTAAACAAAAGCAAGAGCCGAATTCCCGTAAAATGCCTTTGTGTTAAATTAATCTTACACAGCTGGTATCTAGTAATATGAAAATGTCATAAACAAGGTTTATTATGTAGTTTACTGTAAATCAGATTGGTCGACTTCCCTCCCCCTTGTTGCATAACAGCTGGAAGAGGTGAAAAACAAACAAACATATCTTCCATAAACAAAAGATAAGAATGACGTTCACAGCTTTGTCTACAAACAGCAGTTAGTGGGCAGTCAAGAACCGACCTGCTATCCGCTGCATTTTCATGCGCCTGGCCTGGATGCGGCCCTTGGCGAGTCGCTGTTTGGCGATGATGCAGCGAATATGGTCGGCGAAGATGAAATTAGCTTGTAGGATTGGGACGGGCTTGGCGTGAGGGTTAGATGTGGGCTTGTGAATGATGATGTTCAGAGCCCTGCTGTCATCTTCTACACCGGAAACCTGCATGTCCTGTGAAAATATGCATGAGATTTACCTTTACAGTATACATATTAACGGTCACAGCTTAGACAAGAACTACGCCCAAATTCGAATTTCAGCAGCATGTATTTCTCATGATCTTAAAAATCTTTAAATGACAAACTTTTTTATAAATTACTTTTAAATAGACTACTGACTGATTAATGGAGAGGCCAGAATACAGGAACTCCATTAATACGGTTTAAAAAAAACATCTCGGCAGTAGACATCATAAAGTTGGATAATAAAATGTCAAGTGGATGTTTTTATGCTCACCTGCAAAAGGCCAGCAAACTTGACAACACCCCAGCCCAGACGTTTTGAATCTGGTTCCACCAAACTCATCTGATAAACATCCACAGCCAGAAAACGCTGAGCTTGAACCCCTTCTTTGCTTACCACCATACATGCAATAAGATCACTGTTATCTGCACACACAAAAAAAAAGAGACAAAAAAGGCCCAGGTTTAATATTTCATACTAAATTCTAAATAATCTTTCCACAAACCCACCTAAATCAGCCATAAAAGCTCAAAGTTCAGGTTATAAATAGGAACTACAGTTATCGTTTTTCCACTGTAGCTGATGCCAAAGAGCTTCCACTGAAAAGTGTAACCACAATTGCTTAATGTTATATTATATTACTGTAGTGCTACATGATATTATATTGCTTTACAGCTTATTAACTGGTAAAACATACAGCAAAAACTTATAAACATTAACATATAATCAAGTTTATATACTATATATTCAATACTATAATACATTTCTGTGATAGCAGCATAATCCATACAATTACAAACAAATGCTACTGTTTTAAACATTTTGACTTTAAAAGTTCAGCTGTAACTTACTAAAGTTGAACACTTATTACATTTATAAATCAAACTCTTACAACAAGGTTGTATTGACAATTAGTTAAAGGAAAACACCACCGTTTTTCAATATTTGACTATTTCTACCTCAACTTAGACGAATTAATACATACCTATTCTTTTTCAAAGCGTGCACTTAACCTTTGTACAGCGCGTCATGAATGTGTTAGCATTTAGCCTAGCCCCATTCATTACTGGATCCAAACAGGGATGAATTTAGAAGCCACCAAACACTTCCATGTTTTCCCTATTTAAAGACTGTTACATGAGTAGTTACACAAGTAAATATGGTGGAGTAAATAAAGTGGATTAAAGTGAGAAATATATTACATTAGCACTTAGTTTGCAGTACTTTGACCTTGGGTGCAGTAATATTGACTGAAGTTTGAGCGAGAGGGGGAGTTCACGGGAGTGCTGATGTTACTGCGCATTTAGGTTGAAGTGCTACAAACTAAGTGCTCTTCTGCCATACAATATAGTTATCATTTCTTATCCGCTTAAAAAATTGCCACGTTTTATTTTGTGTCACCATACTTACCCATGTAACAGTCTGGTGGCTTCTAAATTC
Source organism: Misgurnus anguillicaudatus (assembly GCF_027580225.2). Classification (NCBI taxonomy): domain Eukaryota; kingdom Metazoa; phylum Chordata; class Actinopteri; order Cypriniformes; family Cobitidae; genus Misgurnus; species Misgurnus anguillicaudatus. Next base: position 29,455,400 of record NC_073355.2, on the reverse strand, counting down.
ATCCCTCTTTGGATCCTAAGGAATAAATGGGGCTAGGCTAAATGCTAACACATTCACAATGCGCTGTACAATAATTAAGTGTACGCATTTAAAAAAAGGGATGTATTAATTTGTCTAAGTTGAGGTAAGAATAGGCCTGTTGCGATAACGACTATATCGATTTATTGAGTAATAGGTGAACATGTCGTCAGTAGTTTTTTTTTAGAGGCGATATATTACCATAGTGTTTACATGTGTGTTTGTTGCACAAAAAATAAATATCATTAGCATTTTAGATGATCGCGATAGCCTCTGTTATTTCTGCCTGCTGGCTGTCTCGGAAGATTGAACGCACACGTGCGCACATGTGGACGCTGAGCTCCGCGTGCACACGTACACACACACACACACACACACACACACAGATAGAGAGAGCGGACAGTGACAGGCGAAGAGAAAGCTACCCAAGCTAAAATTTCGGGGTTTTATGGTGAATACATACAGTTTGAAAGAAGTTACAACCCGCATCTCCGACGTGAGAAAAAATCAATTAACGTAAACAAGCTAGCACCTCTACTCTGTTCAAAAACTGAGGCAATGAAAAGAGCTATACAAATTAAAAGTCATCTGAAACATGACCATAACATCCATTGTTTAGATCTGAGGTGTAGCTATTATAAGCGTGATTGCGCGTTATGGCACATACTCACAACTATCAGAGTAATCACTCGTATAAAGCAATTAACCCTGTGAAGCTGGGATTTATAATGAACAATCTTATTAGCGGTTTAAAATTGAAATGCATATTTTCTAATATTTATTTATGTTTTAAATATTTAGAATATTGTTTATTCTTACAATCCAATTTCATATTAATATTTCATATTTTTTTCTTAATATTCTTAAAAATCAAAGTTGTGTTCTTAGAAAGGATGTTCTTGCATTTATGATGCTATTTTATTGTCATATCTAATCAGTGACATAAAATGGTCTTAAAAAGACAATACGATCGACTATCACCATTATTTCTGGGGCAATTAACCGGCCTATGAAAAGTAGATACCGTGAAAGGTCTATGTAAGAACGTAGTAAAATATTGAAAAATGGTGGTGTTTTCCTTTAAAGGGACACTTTTTTTGAAAATATGCTCATTTTCCAGCTCCACTAGAGTTAAACATTTCAATCTTACTGTTTTGGAATCCATTCAGCTGATCTCCGGGTCTGGCGTTGCACTTTTAGCATAGCTTAGCACAATCCATTGAATCTGATTAGACCATTAGCATCGTGCTAAAAAATACCTAAAGAGTTTCAATATTTTTCCTATTTAACACTTGACTCTTCTGTAGTTACATCGTGTACTAAGACCGACAGAAAATTAAAAGTTGCAATTTTCTAGGTTGATATGGTTAGGAACTATACTATCAAACTGGCGTAATAATCGAGGACTTTGCTGCTGTAACATGGCTGCAGCAGGCATAGTGATATTACACACTGCCGAAAATAGTCCCCTTAGTTACTTTCAATAGCAGGGGACTATTTCCGGGCACTGCATAATATCACTACGCATGCTGCAGCCATGTTAAATCGGCAAAGTACTTGATTATTCACCAGAATGACATTATAGTTCCTAGCCGTATCTGCCTAGAAAATCACAACTTTTAGTTTTCCGTTGGTCTTAGTAAACAATGTAACTACAGAAGAGTCAAGTTTTAGAAAAATATTGAAACTCTTTGGTTATTTTTTAGCGCGATGCTAATGGTCTAATCAGATTCAATGGATTGTGCAAAGCTAACTTATGCTAAAAGTGCTAACGCCAGACCCGAGTTTCGAATCTATAAAATACATTCAAGCATTGTAACTTAATTAATGCCCCATGAACTAACATGAATAACTGTCTGTATTGACATTTAACTAGCATTAACTAGAATTAACACATGTTGAAAAACTATATTGTTACATGTTGATGCATTTACAAATATTTATTAATACAACCTTATTGTAAAGTATTACTTATTTATTAAAGTTTGACTAATTTTACCATAGCTTCTCCATGGTGATAAGCATCTGATGGCTGTGCTTTATTGAAATGTCGACATTACAGTTTTGAACGCAAAAAAAGCAGATGCAGATGTGTTTTTATTTTACTAGCCTCAAATAGCAGCTTCACTGTTAAAAATTTTAACTCACCTAGATAAACCATTTACAAAGAAACACTGCAGTTTACACTAAACACAGTCATATTTCCTTTTAGTTGCTAACAAAATGTCAATCCAGGGTGAATTCAATCATCATTCAATCAAAAAGTATGCAAGTGTTAATTTGGCATGAAATCAATGCGGGAGTTTTCAAAAACACTCCAATGAGTCATGGCCTGCAAAAAGCATTGCAACTACAGTAGAGTGGAGGTGGCATGAGGGGGGGATTCAAAATAAAAGAGGCAGGTCACAGACGACTAAAGCTGTTTGAGTTGCTTAACTAAACTATTAATAACTAAACCAGTGGCATCACACCTGAGGCCAACAGACAATGACTTAGCAGCAGCCTCTGCAGTTCCTAAGAAGTCACACTACCAGGATGAGGAATTACTACAGAAGTAAAATGCCGAGAGCTTTTTGTATCAGCAAATACCAAGGAAAACATTTTATGCAGGCGATCGTTTGACTCATCCGGCATTTTGAAAGACACAAATCATATTGAAGAATATTATCTATGTGACATTTAGTAACCTAAGGGCAATCTGAAAGGATTTCATAGGTGGCTGGTTTTGGTTATGTCAGTTGATTGACAACAGTTTTATAGCTCCTCTAAACAATGTCTATGCGCATACCATGTCATGTCTCTTTCACATGTGTAGATAAACTGCCGGCATAACATTAAATACAAGATATTTCTAGGTCACCACAGTACAAGCTATTTATTAATAACATCCAATGTTGCCGCATGAATCATCAATGTCCTCTTAACAGCTACATCCTGTTTTATTTCATAAGAATATGCAATATGTATGTGTATTTACACAAACTCTTTAAAATAGAAGTGATTTCAGCTTGTAGCCAACACAGGGGGAGGAGTGCTATATGCACATTGACCATGTGACTAAGTGCTAAGCTGAGAAACGTTTTCTGAGAATTTCTCCAGAAAACTTTCACATTTGTGTGTGTGTGTATCATTATCATTATGCACATGCATGGCAGAAAAGGAAACTACCAGGTAAAACATGTTTGAACAAGCAGCGGCATATTTATCAGTTAATAAGAGTCTTAAAAAATCGACAATAAAGAATGGAAATGTTTAGTAAGAATTATTGTAGGTTCAGATAATGCGCTGCGATCTACTGTGTTGTGTGCATGCATCATTTCCTGTACGTCTAAAAATAACACACATCAGTGGCACGTCAGCAGCATCGCAGGTCTGTCTGTCTGTCTGGTTTGTTCCTATCACTGACTGATGACCAATTACTGGATTCAGACTAAAAGGACATCAAAAGGGTAGCATTATCTCGAATCGTGATGATGCAAGATGTGCCAGCTGTAAACTGTGCCAGGTAGATCCACAGATACGAAAACTATAACCAAATTTACAGTTGGACCTATTAATGCTTTGCAAAAGGGATAGTTGAAAAAATAAAACAATTAAAAAAATCTATGTTGAATCATTTCCTAAGGCCCTTTAAAGACTTTCTTTTTTCCCATACGTCACAAAAAAAGACATTTAGCAGAATTATGAAGTGCAGTTCTGTCTCTTCTATACAATAGAAGAAAATGGGGGGGCTTTTAAACTCCTTAGGGGCCAAAAAGAATATATCAGCCAAAGCATTACAAACGTTATTAAAATTCTAAAGTTTTGTGAGATATTTAAAGGATTAGTCCATTTTCTTTCTTTGTTCAGTCGAGAAGAAATTATGTTTTTTTGTGGAAAACATTACAGGATTTTTCTCATTTTAATGGACTTTAATGGACCCCAACACGTAACGGAGTTTCAAATGACTATAAATGATAACGTAATTGCATAATGCCGTGGAAAGGTCACGTGTTACATATATGAAACGCACATTTGCGGACCATTTTAAACAATAAACTGACACAAAGACATTAATTAGTATCATTCCACATACAACAACGTCGGAACGGTCCTCTTTCTCCACACTTGTAAACACTGGGGCGTAGTTTCGCATACGTCCTCCGTGACCTCTTGACGTGATGACGTATTGCGCAAAGTCGCGCTGGCGTGTCACATGACCGGAGATAGACGAGAAGTTGTGGTTTAAAAGTGCATATTTTTTATTTTTCTTTTAAAAAATGACAATCGTTTCGCTAGATTATGCGTCGTTTGGGATCGTTTAGAGTTTTTTGAAACTGCAATTTGAAACTGCATTAAAACTGTTAAGTGTTGGGGTTCATTAAAGTCAATTAAAATGAGAAAAATCCTGGAATGTCTTCTTCAAAAAACACAATTTCTTCTCGACTGAACAAAGAAAGACATCAACATGTTGGATGACATGGTGGTGAGTAAATTAACTGGATTTTTTTTAAGAAAATTGACTAATCCTTTAAGTCCTCATTCACCTTGCTTTAAAAATCGAACTTGACAACAAGTGTTACATTTACATTATATTTACTTATTTAAATACTTTTAATGAAAGTTACAAATGAGTAACATCACAAGGATAAACTAAGGTGAGGTTGGGTTAGGTCACATCAGGTCATCGTTTACGTCGACATTTTCCCATGACAGGATTTGGGTAAACCATCCCTAGCGTGATTCGTTGCGCTTTCATTTAGTTTCTATGACCTTGCTCTTAAAGTATTTCTACCCCATTTTTTAATCAAACTGTTCAAATCAAAAACAGTCAGATTGACTGCCGTTGTGTGCATTAACCCTTTGTGCACCAAATGTTGCTAAACAGGAAGTTAAAGTGGGCTGAATTTGGCAGCCAAATCTGAGCTTCCTCCCACCTGCTAAGACTTCCAGAGGCCGTCCCGCCCACCCTCTGACCCAGCCTGTAGGTGCTGCTCAGACAGCCTTACTGTCAAACACAAGACGTACTCTGAAAGAGCTCAAAGCTGCTGCCCACAATGGCTGCACCAGCTTTAGCAAAGGCCTCAGAGACACTGGAAGTTCTGAGTCAGTTCTTCGACACACACCCCCTCTTTACCTGTCAAAATGAAAGGCACTGAGGTAACCAGGACACCTGGACATAATTATGAACTGAGCTGAAGATGCAGAGAGTGGTTAGAAACAGTTAACAGTGCAAACCCACACACGTATGGCAATCTCAACTTCGTGAGAGATACAAAAGGATGGAAGGTCATCAAATGGAACTTAAAACCGAGGAGATGGTCGCATTAACGAGAAATTATACTTTTTTTTTATAAATTCAAGAAGAAAATAGCATCGAATCAGCATGTTTATCTAACTGCAAAACACAGAGGTAGCACGAAACGTGTTGCATCTCAACCAATCAGATTTGTCGAAAAGCTTCATTTGAAGCAATTGGAAACATTTTTGACGATAAAGCATTAATTCATGAAGCATTCACAGAAAATTGCGTAATGTTACGTCATTGAATGCCAGCTGTTGTTAATAAGTCTGGTGGTGTATTGAGAGAACTGGAAAATGTTTGATTAAAAAGAAAATTAAATTAATCAATCATCTGCATCAGACGACATTACGTGACTTTAAGGGCCTTACTAAGGTCAAGCACGTCATCGGTCTTGATGAGATCTTCAGGTCGAGTGAGAGGAAGCTGAGTTTCTGGTTCCCCCTGCAGCTGAAGGGACAGCGAGCGCAGCATAAAGAACACACGAATAGCCTGCAGGGACACATGCAAGAACAATTAAAATGTGCTTATCAACCAAACATGGCAATGCAACAGCAATGGCTTTAATCCTCTGGGAATTTCTGTTTATATGAAAACAATAATTAAGGCTTACATGAGAGCTCATAGTACTTTTGCTTGGGTACTTTGGTTCTTTGAAGATTAAATAAAATCAGTAAAGGACACATATTATGCTCATTTTTTTTCTGTTTCAGCTCAAAATACCCCATGGATCATTTGTTAAAGGATTAGTCAATTTTCTTTAAAAAAATCCAGATAATTTACTCACTACCATGCCATCCAAAATGTTGATGTCTTTCTTTATTCAGTCGAGAAGAAATTATGTTTTTTAAGGAAAACTTTCCAGGATTTTTCTCATTTTAATGGACTTTAATGGACTCCAACACGTAACAGTTTAAAATTGCTGTTTCAACAGAGTTACAAATGACTCTAAACAATCCCAACCGAGGCACAAGGGTCCCATCCAGTGAAACGACCGTCATTTCTGGCAAGAAAAACAAAAAACATGCACTTTTAAACGACAACTTCTCGGCTTCCTCCAGTCCTGTGACGCGCCAGCGCGACCTCACGCAATGCGTCATCACGCCGAAAGGTCACGGATGACGTATGCGAAACTCCGCCCCAGTGTTTACAAGGGTGGAGAAAGAGGACCGTTCCGACGTTCTTGTGTATATGTCGAATGATACTAATTAATGTCTTTGTGTCAGTTTATTGTTTAAAATGGTCCACAAATGTGCGTTTCATATATGTAACACTTTCCATGGCATTACGCAATTATGTGAGGTCGCGCTTGCGTGTCACATGACCGGAGGAAGACGAGAAGTTGTGGTTTAAAAGTGCATATTTTTTATTTTTCTTGTCAAAAATGACAATCGTTTAGCTAGATAAGACCCTTATGGCTCGTTTGAGATCGTTTAGAGTCCTTTGAAACTGCAATTTTAAACTGCATTAAACCTGCTAAGTGTTGGGGTCCATTAAAATGAGAAAAATCCTGGAATGTTTTCCTAAAAAACAAAAAACAAAACACAACACAATTTCTTCTCGACTGAATAAAGAAAGACATCAACCTTTTGGATGACATGGTGGTGATTAAATTATCTGGATTTTTTTTAAGAAAATGGTCTAATCCTTTAAAGCATGTCCAAAATGTATCTATTTGGGTGGGAGCAAAAAAGCACAGTTTTCAAGTGTGTACCTTTCAATGCAATTGAGCTATTGCTCCTCACTCCCTTACAAACAGACAGTGAGCGCTTTTGGTTAAAAATAGATCTGATTCCTGTAAACATAGTCGAAACAATAGTATATTTAGCCAGATTAGTGCTACAAAGTGCTAACAAACCCATATAGAAAAACTTTTGGGTAAAATTAACCAGTCAGTCTGTGGCTATGGGCGGGGCTTTGTTTTTTGTGACGTCACATTAACAATAAATCAAAACAGCATGTCTAATGAAACTGCTTTGGTTTAATGAGGATTAAAAATAGAAGGAGTGGGTGGATTTTTTTTTTCACTGTAGTGTTGTTGTGTTCACACACTGCCAACACAAATGTATGTCCAAACACCTTGTAAAAGTTGTTTTGGATAATATGTGACCTTTAAAATATGAATTTTCATAACAAATTTGATGCCACATCAGAAAATAGTAACATTTAATGCTGTTATTGAACTTGATTTACTCACTCCCATGTCATCCAAAATGTTAATGTCTTTCTTTGTTCAGTCGAGAAAATTTTTTTTTTTTTAAGAAAAACATTTCAGGATTTTCTCAATTTAATAGACTTTATTGAATCCCTACACTTTACAGTTTAAAATTGCAGTTTCAACGTAGCTTGAAAGGGCTCTAAATGATCCCAAATGAGGCTTAAGGGGCTTAGCCAACAAAAACAATTGTCATTTTCGGCAAGAAAAATCAAAAATATGTATTTTTAAATCACACTTCTCATCTTGCACCAGCCGTGTGACGCACCAGCACGACCTCAAATAATGCGTAATCACGTCAAAAGGTCACGCATGAGGTATGCGAAACTACCGCCCCAGTGTTTACAAGTGTGGAGAAAGAGGACCGTGCCATACATAGTTGTATGTGGAATGATACTAATTATGTCTTTGTGTCAATTCCTTGTTTAAAAATGGTGCGGAGATGTGCGTTTCACATATGTAACCCGTGACCTTTCAACATGCTTACGCAACTACGTGAGGTCGCGCTGACGAGAAGTTGTAGTTTAAAAGTGCATATTTTTTGTTTTTCTTGCCAAAAATGACAATCGTTTTGCTAGATAAGTGCCTTATGCTTCGTTTGGGATCATTTAAAGTCCTGCATTAAAACTCTTAAGTGTTGGGGTCCATTAAAGTCCATTAAAATGAGAAAAATCCTGGAATGTTTTCCTCAAAAAACTTAATTTCTTCTCCCCTGAACAAAGAAAGACATCAACATTTTGGATGACATGGGAGTAAATTATTTGTATTTATTTTTTATAGAAGGTGGAGTAATCCTTTAACAAAAAACAATTCAATGTATCTTTCAATGTAATGTTTGTCAGTTAAGTACACTGTTCCAAGTAAAGTGGGAACAGTGGCTTTACCATGTAAATATTTAGACCTGTTGGACAAGTAAACAGAAAACTAAAAGTAAAGAAATGTTCAGATATCATACAGCAGTGATCACTTAAAAAAACATTTAATTAAAGATATGCAGCCAAAAGTAGGGAGTGTTTTTCCTATACTGTGCAAATGCCTCTTTTCCTTTATAATCGGTAGAGAAGTTTCAGCAATATATGATCCCAACTTCTTCTAAATACTCAAACACATGAAATTAATTTCTGAGAACTACTTTTGCTTGGATTCCCACATGCCTAGAGGCAGACCTATGGGCCAAGGAACAGCATTTCTTGGCTAGCGATGTAATCCCACCCATACATTTTTCTCTCAGAGCTTTCAGTTTGTGTTTTCATTATGCGTGTGTCTCTCTAACCCTGCGTGTCCTCTCGACGTCTCCACACGGCAGTCTCTTCACAAAGTCAATGCCCGTGAGGGGGGTGCCGGTGGGCGGCAGTAAAATGGACGCGTCCATCATAAGATACTCCACGTTCAGGGGCTTACTCTATACAAACAGAGAAAAAACAGAACAGAACGTCAGAAACGGAGTAAAACAATACTCCCTTTTCCAGAAAATTGCAATATTTGGATAGCACAACTCATCATTTTATGACCAAAACTAACAGTCTGCGTATGTGCTTTGTAAGGTGGCTTACTCATCATGCTCCTGTATTCATCCTCAAACATGTCCAGGAATATCTCCTCCCCCTGCAGGAAGAGGAACATTCCAGAAAAACAAGTATTAGTTATTAAGACAACATGATATAATAACAAATAAAAGCAAAACTAAATTCCATTGTCTCATTGGAAAACACCAACATTGCCTGACAGTGCACACTTCGTTGCAAAAACAAATTATGTTAAACAGGCAAGAAACAAAGAAAAAAATAATCTTTTGTAACCATTACAACTTATAAACTAATTCACCTATCTACTGAAGAGGATGACCATTAAATAAAAATCACATTTATAAATGACAATTAATGATTTAATGTTAAAGTCGTAATGAAACTGAAATTATTATTTTTTTAATATTGTGGTATTTTATATCAATTACTTATCTGTGAGCTTCATTATTTTTTTAAATTCATGTCCCCTTATAATCTTTAATCAAAAACACAAATCTCTTCCCCTCTTTGAAACAATCTCTCTTTACATTCATTCACGGGGTATGGCGGATGGGCAGGGCCCGTGAAAAGATCGCAGCGTTTAGCAAATAGCAACAGGACCCAACTTCAAACGATGCAATCAATTCTCGATGGACAAAGTCCAGCCCTATGTTTAATTTTAAATGCTGATATACGTCACGCAGGAAAAATAATACTGGATTTGTAAACACAAAATTAATCTACAAATAAACAAAATGTACCCATGTTATCTAATCTAAAAATGCTTTTATAAACCGCTTCATCTGGCGCACGTGCAGTGATGCGATAAGCATCTGGTCCAAACGTTACTTCCGGTTTCTGTTTGTTTAATGGTTGCTGAAACTGAACTATTAAACAAATACCTCGTCGAAAATAACAAATGTTTTGGGTTCCTATGTAATCTATGTGTTGTTTATTTTGCTTGTTATATAAATAAACTACTTTAAAAAGGACTTTGTTGTTATTTATTTTTCTGGAGTTTACCGGAAGTTACGTGATAACCACGAAAGCCGCGTGTTTATGTTGTTACTGCTGAAACCGTCTATAAAACGAGGTCAATGCAGGAGTGTAGATCAGTCAGACACCTGTATTTCCACACACAGCACCAGACAAAAAGGTGGGACATTTCTTTTAATTTTGAAGAATCTAAAAAAATAGTTTCAATTTAATGTTGTTTAGTCACTAAATAATTTCCATACTTCTGACACTTTCTATTCGATTACTTTCATTTCACTTATCTCATAATTTCCACTACTTCTCTATTACTCTAAAATGTCAACACAAATAGAAAGAATGATTAGGTGTGTAAAGACCTTTGATTGGTGCTGTACTTGTCTGCGGTGTTTCTTGGAATAGCTCGGACACTTATCCACTACAATAAACTCTCAAGAATGTTACTCGACGGATACGACAACCCGATCCCTCCCGGGCCCCTTCATAATTTAAGAACGGAACATTCAGTGCTGTGATCATTTGTGTACAGTGCGCAGATCCTGTTGTCCCGAGTGATAATAAAGTCGCAGGATAACATCAACAAAAATGTGTAGCTAGTGTACTGTCTTTTCAAAAAAAAACTTCTCAGAATTTTGAAACCAAAACCGGCTGCAGTTCCATCAGAATCTAAACAAAGTCACGCCAGCATACTCGAATTTCACAAGCTAAAACAACTTGGCGGAAAATAAAAGGACAAACATCAAAGTGTCGTGGCCTACAGTAATCACTGAGAAAAAAAATATTCCTGCTGTGGCCAATGGCCGATGTGCTTGCATGAACCTGCCACAATCACAATGTTTCTATTAAAGCGCTCGATTTTGTTTAAAAGTGTAGCTTGCTTTCACAGAAATGTCTGAATGTGAGGAAGCCACCAAGAGTGTTAACATGCTTCAACAAGAATCTGTTGGGATTTTCCCAAATTTTAAAACTGAGCTGTCTGAGCCTATTTCTAGCGCTGTCTTTTAAGGAAATCAAATACTAATGGGTGACTATAGGGGAAAACACTAAGGATAATTACAAGAACAGGAAAAGGCATTATTAACATGAAGCTCTCAATGTGGGTTCCTGTAAATACCTGCAAAGACGTTGGTGAACTCGATGTGAGATTTTAATAAAAGTGAAAGCAAACAAAGCATCTTGCCTTATAAAACCTCCTCAAAAGGTGGAGACTCTCTTCTCGAGCACCCTAAAAAGACAACAGCGCCAATGAGTTGTGCAATACAATATAAACAAGTAATTTTTCAAATAATATGCAGGGATTGTGAACTTCCCATGAATCTGTCTGGTTTCAAAATAAGAACGATAAGAAGTGTTACACAATGTAGAAAAAATTACTCGGAAAAACCAAAATGTGTATTTACACTAAATAACCGTTAAATCAGAATTATGTTGCAACTACTGTTTAAACATCTTGAATCATTTAATTTGCATGAATCATTTAATTTCTTTTAAACTAACTACTCCGGTTATGAGACATTCCTCCTGAAAAAATTGCAGAAGTTGCATGATTTATCTCTTTTCTCAATAATATACCAGGCCATATAATGAATATCCTAAAAAAAATGGAAAATTCTGTCATCATTTACTCACTATATGATCATTGACTTCCATGGTATTCTTCTTCTTCTTGCTATGGAAGTCAATGAGGGTTGACATTCCCCAAAATATCCTCCTTTGTGTTCATCAGAACCAAGAAATTTCAGGGTTCCCACACTTTAGTTAACTTCAAATTCAAGGACCTTTCAAGGACTTTCCAGGTCTAATACCCTCAAATTCAAGGAGTAAATGTGGGGACACATTTCAATTGACAGCAAGGTTACATTGTGTTGCCTTCAAAGATACATTGTTACAGTTCTCTTTAGTTCCCCCACTTTGGGGACGACTCCAAGGGTAAGTGCTTCTGAATGTGTATATCAAATAAAACCAATGGTAAGGTTTAACAACAAAGAAAGGGTGACGCGGGAGCCAGGAAGTATATCGCTATCTGAAATACTGCTAAAGACGGCGTTACAGGGACGCAGGAAGTATGGCAAGGGAGACGCAGCGTCTCATTCCCTTCTCAGAGAACAACAGTTACATACCCGATACATTTTCATTTGTCAAACACAATTTAGCAAAAAAGCATTTTGGTATGAATCAACATTCGCATACAGAAGATAAAGCATTTAAAGCGAACAGTTTAGCACGTGTGCTTAAAATGTATAGAATTTTTATGATATTATCCTACACTACACAGGGAATTATATGGATTTTTTCCCAAAAAACGTTTTGCATAATATATATATTCAAGCACTTTCAATGACCTGTATCTATGTATCAGGGCCTTGAATCCCCCCAGATTACAAACTTTCAAGGATTTTGGAACCCTGAAATTTATACAGGTTTAAAACCACATAAGAGTGAGTAAATGATGACAGAATTTTCATTTTTGGGTGAATTATCCCTTTGAACTACCTCTAATTCAATACCAATCACCACAATAGCATGCGCTGTGATGTAATTGATAACAAACCAATGTGATTCTGAACAAATTGTGTTTGACATTTCTTTCATGAGTCATTTGAGCCTTTTTCATTTAGCTTAGAAGCCACTGTTTACAATAATTCAACTGTAGCCTAGTATCACAGATCTGGGCTTGTAAGAACAAAGGTTAAACATCCATAAATTATTACATATTTTGTCCTTGACTAAGGTACGTAACCTCAGGTTGAAGGGGGACTGTCCCTTTATTGCCCGTTTTGAACCAACGCGTTCAGGGGCGGTCACATTAGACTTAAATTTCACACTTTCTGTAAAGACCTATGCAAATATGGTTGGCAACCGGATACATTACATGCTCAGGTGTTGTTCACACATCATGGATTCAGTGTTTGCACTGTTATACTGTACTTTTGATGATATTGTTGCACTCTTTGCTGCATTGTACAGCATAGGATTGGGTAATACCCGGTTATCAGCGTTTCTTCCAAATTTGAACTTTGAATCGCACCAAAATGCAAATTCTGGAGAAATTTTGCATGCGTATAAATGAAAGTCACCGCCCCTTTTGAACTCTGGTGTCCAAGGTGGTGGCATAACAGACAATTAGTCCTGGCATACATTACTATCAGATGTCCAGTGTAAAAGTAAAGTGCTTGATGTTGTGTGTGCCAAGGTGCCTACCTCCATGCAGGCCAAATGGACATCCTTTATAATGCACTGAGAGCCAGACAGCACAGACTGTTTCAGAAGCAGACAGCTTAACTCCAAGGTGGCAAGACGCACCTTCCCATCTAAGACAGACACATGGCAAGTAAACTTTCACAGTTTTCGCAATAGCTGTAATTGTTTATAAAGTCCTGCAAGTCAGTCATGTAACATCCTATTACATAACTAGGTCAAATTTTTCAAAGGACGAAAATCAAACATTTTATATGACCAGGGTCTAAAAACTAACTTTTTGCCAACCTGTCTTAGGCAGGTTACCTTTACCAGCCTTAAAAAAAATCCAGCTGCAAAACTACTTCTACCAAAGCTAAAAATGTTTGGGTAACATTTTGCAATAAGGTCCGATTTATTAACATTGAGTAACATAACCTAACAATGAGCAATACTTATACGCATTCATTATTAAACCTAGTCACAGTATGTTCCTTTAAGCATTACCAAAACATTTTTTAAATCTTAGTTAATGCAATTAGTTAATGCAAAAGAAACTGATTTGCTAACAGAAATATAATCAATTGTATGTCCATCAAACTAGCGTTTACAAAGCTTAATAAATGCTGTAAATATGTACGGTTTATTGTTTTACATTAGCTACCGGATTAACTACTAAAGTGGTAAAAAACTGATTAATTGAATTATTTGAGTGTGTTGTTGCACAGATCGATCAGAGTTTGCACAGCACTGCATAAGAGTGAAATATACATACATTGATATAGGGCACTTGGTGATTAACATAGATTTATATGCTTATCAATGATGATTTTAACTGTTTGCTGAGTGTTCATTTTGTAGCAAAGATGTGGTGTGTTTAACAAAAACAACAGATAAACACTGACATGGTAACCGATATGCAGAAGAATAAAAATAAAAAAGTTCTTTAAAAAGTACAATTAGAGGAACGGAGTTTAATGGTCACTTTTCAAGCAATATACGGTAAAGACTTTATGCATTTAAAAAAAGAGATCACCCAGTAACATCTAAAATTACTGTCTTGTTACCGTCAGACATTGGACAGAAGCGTAAAAAGTACAAAGTTACAGAATCACAAAGCGTAACGTTAACAGCTCATCACATTATTATTTGTTGACTCAATACTTAGTTGTACATTTTAATCTTAAGAACAGCATTGTGTACTACGGATGAACAAGACCATTTCTGTGCCAAGCCTAAGATTTGATTTGACCCCGAGTTGCCTGCATGTCAAAATATAACTCTGCTATGCTATAATTAAACTAGACGAACATGTCTCAACACTAACATAATAAAGTGTTGCTTAAGTGTTTTAGGCACACTATGTGCCTAGATGCTCACTGGTGCCCTCTTTCTCTCTTGTATATGCATGTTCATATGCCCTTGATTGACAGATGAGTACCAACGATACAGAAGTACAGTTCAGTGCAAGCAAATGTACTAAAACCTGTAAAAACCTGGATGTGAAGCAATTAAATGTGTCAACACTAAAACAAGACATTGGCTAAACTCCTCTTAAGTAAGGTAAAACAGATCAACAGTTACAGGAAATTGGTTGCAGTTACTGTTACTCAAGTTTGTGGCAAAGGTTACACATCTGAAAAAAATGTGTCTCAGAACAGCATCACAAACTATTATTCAAGACAACATGAAACTGCATTTGAAAAGGAATTCTCTTGCTAAAAAAAAGTACTGACAAAAAAATTGGGGGTGAGGTTTTATCCATCAGGATCTATGTGGATCACAAAACCTGCTCTAATATTATTAGTAGTTTTAAAGGTCACATTTTTCCTGATCCCATTTTTCAAAACTTGTTCACACTTTAGTTAGTGTGTAATGTTGCTGTTAGAGCATAAATAATAAATGCAAAGTTATAACTATACAAATATGTAAATTGTGTGAAAAATAAAGCGTTTTTTTTACACGTGAATCATGAACACGTTTTATTGTGCACTGTAAACACAATCAAAGCTTTAAAAACACAGGAAAAACGGGACATTTAAAGCCTGTATGGGTTTAGTTACATCAGCAGAAAACAATACATTTTTTTTCTGCATAACGTAGTGCATTTGTGCACACAATGACCAAGAATCAATCTACTGCATATTAACCCTGTTAAACCAGATGTGTCGTCACCGACACATTCTACCAATTAATTTTACTGTAACTTTTCAACTGATTTGCACAAAAATCCGTCAGCCAATCACTGCTGTTTTTGTGGAGAGCAAAAAGGGTGGATATGAACATTAAATCTTTCCGGATGAGTGCAGTTTTTATCCTGATCTTACCCCAAAACCTAACCCTAAACCCCACATATGGTGAGATTTAGACCATAGCTGTATCCCATCTAGCCAAAACCGGTTAGAGAGCACCAGATTTGATTGAATTGGGGGTTAAAAAGCCTCCTAAATGAAAACTATGCACATCAGTAACAGTAACAACTTGTATGCACTACAGTATATTTTTAAACTCTAAAGTGCTATAACCTTTGGTCCAATGTATTCCTTTTTTGGTCCATTTACACACTAACAACACAGCAATAGTCAATAACTGTAACGTTTCGTGCACTTTTAATCTTTGTACAGCGAGTTGTGAATGTGTTAGCATTAAGCATAGCCCCATTCATTCCTATGGCTCCAAACAAAAGTTTTATTTTGTGCCACCATACTTACTTGTGTAACTACTCATGTAACAGTCTTTAAATAGGAAAAACATGGAAGTGTTTGGTGGCTTCTAAATTCATCCCTGTTTGGAGCCATATGAATGAATGGGGCTAGGCTAAATGCTAACACGTTCACAACTCGCTGTACAAAGATTAAAAGCGCATTGAAAAAAGATTGGTATGTATTAATTATAGTGCTGCCTCACAATTAGTCGCGACTAATCGTTTGCAGAATAAAAGTTTTTGTTTATATAATATATGTGTGTGTACTGTGTATAATAATTATGTATAAATACACACACACACACACACACACACACACACACACACACACACACACACACACACACACACACACACACACACACACACACACACACACACACACACACACACACACATGTATATAATTAAGAAACATTTGTATGCATATATACATGTTTATATATAATTTATATTATATATAAATATAAATATTTATTATATACATTTATTTTTCTCTTAAAATTATACATGTATGTGTGTGTATTTATATACTCATAATTATTATACACAGCACACACACACATATATTATATAAACAAAAACGTTTATTTTGCAAATGATTAGTCGCGACTAATCGTGAGGCAGCACTAAATAATTAGTCTAAGTTGAGGTAAGGACATAGTAAAATATTGAAAAATTTTGTTTTTTCCCTGTTTGCATTTTTAATTTCAGCAATTTTTCAGCTACAAAGTTTCTTTTATGAACATTTGTTTTAATTATAACTTCAAATTCAATGAAAATTATTTAAACAACACATCAGTTAGTACAATACAGTACAGTACAGTACAATACCGTATGTACAGTGAGATCATGCAGGTAAGATTGTGTGTGTGTTTACCTGGCTGAGCGGCCTGACTCATAATCCGGATGACTCTCTCTACTAACACCTGACTGTAAGAGCTCCTCTCCTGATTTGGCACGGGCAGCTGGATCTTTTCTAAGAGCTCCGTGTTTATACCTGCACATACATGCATGCAAAAACAAGAGCAAAAGCCATCAGAGTGCAACTAAACTTTTTTTAACTGGAACTACAGATTATAAAAACAAACAGGCTTGCAACTTTTCTGAAGTTTAAAGGTTTATTTCCTGACAAGCAGTGTGATCATATTACATTTGTACATGTACCTAAAGGATAGACATCCCCAGGCATAATGGGAATCCTCTTTAAATGATCTGAATCACGTTTAAAATAAAAAAGCTCTGCTATGCTGCCAGTTACCGCAAATGTAATGTCAGTTTCTGTTTAAATAACTAAAGTAATTAAACATCATATTTCAGCTGTTACATAATCTAATTCATCAGATTTCCCAGTAAACGTACTTTTGGTTATGCATTACTTAAGTCATCTCTGCAGGTGTAGTTTGCATAAAGCAAACAGTCCTTTACTGCTAGTCATGTCATGAGACTGCATAAGTGAAAGTAACCACGTTTATTTGCTTAAAGCTTTGAAAGGGTGGATATTACTTTGCACAGAAAATTTGCTTAGCAATTATACTACCAAGCATGCACACACATAATCCTTAAATGTTCAAAAGGACCAAACGTATGCTTAGATCAGCCTTAAACACGTTTTTGATATAAATCAACACTATTTCTGTCAAAACTAAAATGTTAGGGAACTGCTCAACCAATGAGCATTAAGCACGGCAGCAGTGGCCTTGACTGGTCCCTTTATCCGAAAGTGAACCTCTCCTCAAAACGGTTACTAGACTGTCAGGAATAAGAAGTTGGATGACGCACCTTTACTATGAGACACGGCATACAGAAGGCAAAGCACAAACAGAGCTTGGTAATCCTCAGCGTCACAATCCAGTGCATTATACAACATGTCCAGGAAGGGCCTGACGACAACAAAAACACAACAGTCATTCATACAGTAAGTCTCCGGAAATCATGCTCACTCATGAACAGAACAATGTGAATGTACAAATGTGAAAATACTGTAGTTACTCAGCCTGACTTACTTTAATGTTATAAGTTGTTAACCATAATCATTTGCTTTGACCCCAAATCGTATGTGAAATCTAGTATTTGAGGCTTAAAAAGACTAAATGGTGCCTTGTATAAACATTATGTTCCCTGAGATAAATGCTTTTAGATATCCATCACTTTCACTTCTTCTTAAAGCGATACTCCGGCCAAATATCAAAATTACCCCATGATTTTACCCTCAAGCAATCCAAGATAAATATGTCCATCATCTTTCAGACCAACACATTTGGAGTTATTTTAGAAAGTGTCCTTGTTTTTCCAAGCGTATAATGGGAGAAAACAGGGATCAGGGAACAACTTCTGACTTACACCAAAAAGTGCTTATCCTCGACAGAAGTAATCCACATGGCTTCAAGGGGTTAATAAAGGTCTTTTGCGGGTAATCAATGCAATATTGCATCTCAGAAGCACTTGAAAGGCTTGGGGAGAAGTTGAAACACGTCCTGGGCATCTTTTCAAACTAAGCTAAGCTCCAATGTTTCGATTCTAAGGAACCAAGAGTGAATACCCAACTGTAAGGTCATCGGTTCAAGCTATCAACCACTAACTCGAAGTACTCACGATTCGAACCACTAGAGTTTGTGAGTGCTGTTCTCTGTACTAGTAACTGCAGTTAGTCTACTGTATGTGAAGTTAAGTAAACTCGTGTGTGTCTGAGTAACCTGCTTTTCTGGACTTCAGATCTTGCAGCCGCAGCACTCTTCTCCTCATCTGTAATGTTCTGCTCGGTTAACGTGGACGCTTCAGAGACCCTGCACTTCTCCATCACCACCATCTCAATCTCTGCAAAACGCACAAACACACACACAACATATAACAGCAGACATGTAATGCTGTAAAAAATGTAACGGTTTATGATTGATGAACACCTGATGGCCAAACAGTTATCCAATCAATCTTAATCTTAAATTGTAATTGGCCAGACAGGGAAAATGGGTATAATGACAAGAGATGAATGAATATGACACACATAACCCGAGATTGGGCTTAGCCCACTTTCCCACTTAAAACCAACATCACTAAGAGGCTGTTTACACTTGGCATTAACATGTGTTTTCGCCGATCGGATCACAACTGGACGACGTTAATGCCAGGTGTAAACGGTGTTCAAAACGTTTTGAGCTCGTCCACTTTCGACCACTTTCAACCACATCCAGAGGTGGTCGAAACCACTTTCGATCGGATCGCTTTGGAGTTGCGGCACGCACATGTGGTTGAATGCGTTCGAACAGCCACACGCGACCGCCTTCTCTCCGCCCATTTATCTAATCTGAGGTATTAAACACAAGTTTTACGTCTTTTTTGACTTCTGCCGTGAACATTCGGTGAACAGCGCTATTTTTAGCCTTTCATTGATAAAACTAAGTGAATGATCTCCGTAGTTTCGTTTTGAAAGCGTGTGAAAGTTGCGCGATCCTATTTCATCAATTGCGCTGAAAATTCAAAGACAGCTCTTACATACTCATGTACAAAACACTGTGCAGCATGTTTACTTGCTAAACAAGCAGTGCACTCCGACATAATATTAGTTTGCGTCCATATAAACTCATAATTACTCCCGCTCGGGTTTGAATGACAGCAGAGAGACTCGCCCACTGTCTCACAGACCACCCCCTCATAGTATTCAGGACAGAAGCGGTCGAAAGTGGACAAAAGAGACGGATTTAAATACCAGGTGTAAACGTAATGTGTCTCTCTCGTCCACTTGTGATCCGATCGATGAAAACACATCTTAATACCAAGTGTAAACAGCCCCTAACACATTTCCCAAATTGTGATAGGCTGAGGGTAGGGGTGACATTCAGCCCAGAGCAGACAGGTGAAGAGCACAGAATGAATGTGGACCAAAGTGACTGTGTCGAAACAAAGTAATGATGTGGGACAAAGGCCAAAGTGGAATGCTCTCATAACTGCCGTGATGTGATTTAGGAACATACTTGGTTGGTGCTAAAACAACATTCCTATCAAACAGTCACAAAACGAAACAACTTAAAATCAGAGGGGAAAGGACAGGTTGATGTTTGAAGGTTTGATGCCTTCAGTTAAAACCTGATTGGTTGGTTAATGTTGCAAGGCCATAAATATATCCCATCTGAGTAATCATCTTGAGCCTTTAAAAACTATTATAGATGTCAATATAACGTAACCTTTGAGGATGTAAGTTTCAAAAGAATCCCATTATGATTTCGAAATACTTATAACAAGAAACTAATTGCATTTCAGTGGTTTTCAATTCCAGTCCTCGGCCCCCCCTCCCAGAACATTTTCGATGTCTCCATATATAAAACACCTGATTCAGTTTATCAGCTCATTAGTGTGTTAATTAAGGATCCTGATAAGTGAAATCAGGTGTTTTATATAAGGAGACATCTAAAACATTCTGGGAGGGGGGGCCAAGGACTGGAATTGTAAACCACTGCATTACATCATTACTTTACACTGGAAGATATTTTTGTGCTACTTTGTTCTCACCAACAGCCAAAACCCCACAGGCATGTATTTATATTCAGAAGTCCTTATGTTTGCGGTGTTTACCCTATTTATAGTTTGTATGCGATGACATACAGGTTACGCAGTTGTCGAATTACAACGAATTCAAATTGAATGGTTATGTTGGCCACACCTGCGAGATTCAGGGAAGACCGACTACTCGCCGTTCCGAGGCAACACGCAAATTTGATTACTTTGTCCACCACAAATAACAAGTTTAACTGGATTCCACTAAAGCAATTTTTGTGTATTGTGACATTTTTAAACAAAAGTTACCGACGAGCATGACACAATAATATCCATAACGTTTACGCACACTACTACTACAACTGATACAATGATTACGCTCCACAAATGTTTATATGTTAAATATTTATAACACTTGTGTTACTTGGTATTATGGAGCTAATACGTTACTTTACTCGATCCTTTATGATATGTATCCACAACACTGGTCATCAAGAGAGACGCTAGCATATGAGCTGAACTTAAAGAAAGTAAGCTGTTTGGTCAGTTTTGAGAGCAGAGCCACAACTAAAAAAGGGTGATATCTAAACAACACAGGGTGAAACAGTCATGCTGGGACATTCATCAGTGCTACTCACCTTCCTTGTCCCCACTTGTCCTGCTGGGCTTTGAGCTAGCCTCTGTACCTTTAGCCTTTTCCTTCTCGTCATCTGGCCCTTCCTCTGAACCTCGCTCCTCCTCCTCTTCCTCACCCACATTCTTGTAGTTGGGTCGTTTCTGGGCCCTCTTCCTCCCCTTCTGACGGCTCATCTCGAGGGAACGCTCCAAACTTTCTGTTGGCTTAGCGAAGCGACGCACACCAGCATTGCTCTGATAGAAAATAAGGAATGAGAAGAGACAATAAAGCATCTTCTTTTGATGTAAATATATTTTGTGGTGTATGAATATTTACAGTATTTATTAGAGGGAGATTATTGCGGGAGTAAGCTGGCTAAAACAAAGGGTGTGTCTCAATCAGCTCCCGAGGTCGTGAATCAGTAGATCATGTACACAGGTTTAGGCACTGGTAAGGACCCTAGCTCACTTCACAATGGGACACTGTTCAACTTATTTTACTGTGACATGACTGCTTAAGCATAAGTTGTTGTTCACCAACAACTTCCAAAACCAACGTCTTTCTGACATGTCTAGCAATGTGTGTTTATATTAAAGGGACATTTCACAATACTTTTTTAATATGTCAAATAAATCTTTAGTGTCTCCAGTGTACGTATGTGAAGTTCTAGCTCAAAGTACCATATAGATAATTTATTATAGCATGTTAAAATTGTCACTTTGTAGGTGTGAGCAAAAATGTGCTGTTTTGAGTGTGTCCTTTTAAATGCAAATGAGCAGTGGCCGATTGAATAAACCTAGCCGTGACGTTAAGACTGCGTCTTAAGAATGATTCTGACTAACTAGCAATTAGGGCTAATCAGTCTTTTCTATGTAACATACTTAAAACAGTTATGATTAGTCTTGAAGAAAATTTCATGACTAACTTTTAAGACTAGTCTTAAAGTTTTATGCAACCGGCCACTTGACCTCTGCACTAAATGGCAGGGCAGTGGTTGGATAGTGCAGATTAAGAAGTTGTATTACCCCCTCTTCTGACATCACATGGGGAGCCTTATTTTAATGACGTCATTTTTCACATGCTTGTAAAGAATGGTTTACCAAAACTAAGTTACTGTGTTGATCTTTTTCACATTTTCTAGGTTGATAGAAGCACTGGGGACCCAATTATAGCACTTAAACATGGAAAAAGTCTGATTTTCAGGGTATGTCTCCTTTAAAACTAAACAAACGTTTGTCTTATAACAACCGTGCCAATAAACAGCTGTTTTAATTGTAGTCAGCAGGGGCTTGGACCTGGAAATGGTATTTTGTCACAAGTTAACAAGCGGATTACATTTTGATAAATGGAAAATAAAATGTAAAGCAACAAACAAAGTCCCGACTACTACATGACTTTCAATGTCTGGAAAAGACCGTTTAAAATTCCATGATATTCCAGAAATTCCATGACCCGTGGGAACCCTGTTTAGAAAAAGTCACTTGATTTCTGGCAAGGGAACATAGGGACCATTGACTGATTTTACGTTGATTGTGGGAATTTTTAGGGATTGGACGTTCCATTTCACTGGAAGGATTTTGCAATCGAGAGAGCTCTTAAAAATGGCAGACTCCCTGATCAGTGCCCTGACTACTAAACAAGGGAGCTGATTGAGAAGCAGCCAAAATTCCTTTAGAGATGTCGCACCACTAGGTGGGGCCATGTTTACAATGGCCCTCATTTATCAATCTTGCGTAGAAACGGGCGTATATGTTGGCGTAAGATTATGCTTACACTCCTCTCACCGCCTGATCTATGAAGCTGTGCGCACCTTGGCAATTCAGGTGTACGCAATACCTGCCCTTCATAAATGCCGCGCTGAAAACAATCGTCATTAGAAATAACACGGCCATATAAATTCAACTCTCCGCCTCCCCCACGCCCTCATTTTACACTATGGACACACGGAAGACGGCAAAGAAGAGAAACCGGGGATGTGGAAATAAACAAAATTGTTTTATTTGGGAGTTTAAAGAGTGGGATAAAAGACACATTAATAATTGCATGACAATTTGTAATATTTGTATTATTATTTTTATTATAAATACCGCTTATTGATATTTAGAAGAATAATTATTTATTATTATTATTATTATTATTATTATTATTATTATTTACTGTTGCCTACATCTAAATTCTATGTCTGCTTAATGGTTCAGTTAAGTTTTGTTTTAAATAATATTTTAAAATGATTGAGTAACTTTTGTTGTGTGTTGTTCTGTATTTACATAAAGTTGTTTTTAGCTCTTAGATCCAGTTTGATATGGAGCTCCGGATATAATTCAAATTAACAATTTGTTTCCACGACATCCACATGTTTTACTAAGCTAATTCATAATTTGAAATAATAATAATTGTAATAGTATTTACGAAATATTACAATAATTAATTCCAAGGAACAAACTGTTGAATATTGGGAACAAATTCTAAATTTATGGCCATACTTTAGACTAAATAAGAAAAAGAAGTGTCCATAATGTAGCACAAAAGATAATTCGTGGCCATAACTTTGTCCGCATGTCATCATGTACGGCTCCATTCAACACAAGCATTTTACCTTACCTCATCTGTATTTATTTATCATCGAATGGTATGTAACTAGCTTACCTTTTAACGCATTACAATGTTTCGTAGCACATCCTTGTGCTTTCTTGCAATGTGCCGCTTCAGATTCCAGGAAGAATATTTGCTAACTTTTACAGTCTCTCCGCAGTCCCTTTCAATTTTTTCTTCCTGCTCAATCTTAACTTTGATTTTTACTTTACATTTATGTACAAGGCTTGAATTCCATAACTTATTGCTAGACATTTTTACAGATTCTCGAACTAGCAAATTATCAAAGGGCGTTCTGGGTTCAACGAGCGGTGCTCAGCGAGCGGAATTTTCGTAAAGGCGCTTTGATGGTAATATTACCGCACCGCTCAACGCTCCACTCCCACTAAGGGCCGATTCACACCGGCTGCGTGGCGTATCTGTTGCATGTCAGTTGCGTGGCGGCTGCGACACGTTTTCTGTGTCTGTACATACCAGAAGCGTGCCTGACGCAGCGATGACGCGCTGCTGTTGCTATAGGTGACATATATTTTGCCTGGAAACGCTTCCAAGACGCTTGCGTGTGGCGTGAAAAATAGGCGTCTGTCCTATTTCTAGCATGCACGCGTTTTCGGCGCGGCTCAAGCCGCGCCTGAGACGTGCGTGTCATGCAGGCGGTGTGAACTGTCAAACCTGCTAACATGGGAGCCTAAATAAAAACGGACACGCCACGCAGCTGAGACGCACACGCCACGCAGCCGGTGTGAATCGGCATACAAATATGCATACAAATCAAATGCTTTGGTAAAGTCTCACAAATTAAACATTGAAGTCCATGTTGCATAAAAATAAACACTGAAGTTAATTATTACTATGTTTTTTTTTTACAGTGGGTCATAATATATCATATATTTAAGTTTGTCAGTGCGTTTTGTGGTGTTAGGAAGTGTTTGCGCATTTCTGCACTAACTCAAAATGTGCGTACACCACCTCCTGAGCTGGCGTAGGATTTGAGCGTGCCGTACGCCAACGTCCATATTGATAAATCTCAAAGTCACCGTGGTTTTGGGTGTACGCCAGGTGTACGCTGGAAATTTGGTGTACGCACTTTTGATAAATGAGGGCCAATTTCTCTATATAATTTCAGTCATGCAAGTCCTATCTAGTTCTTTGAGGAAAGGTATGTCTAAATAGCGTGCTACAATCATAAATAAACAGCATATTTTTGACCAACAATTAAACTTGACCTCCACTATACTATAACTGTTGTTTCTTAAGGCTTGAGGCTCAACTGCGCTAAACAAAACACTTTTATTTGAGGTCGTTTTAGCAACTGCGCATGTGCAGAGGTTGAAAGCGCCTCATGCGACTCTGTACAGAGCCCCTTCACCAAAAAATCGGCAATCTTTGCAATCGATGATTGTTTTTTGGAAAGCGGGACTTTTGTCGCCAGAGCGCCATTTTGAGCATTGCATTGTACCCTATTCATAGCAATAGAAGTGCTCAATCTTGTTAAATTCAATATCTTTGGCTAAAACGCTGTACTCAATAGGGGGGTACATTAGGGTGGTCCTTATTTTTCAACTTTTAAAAGTTCATGCTCTCACCTCAACAAAATGTTTAAATAAAAGAAATGGCCAACATTTCTTCAATATTAATTAATATTTAGAGGTTGCTCAAGACCTTTGAAGTTTAACACATTTGCGTATTATGTGATACTTTGTGCTAGCATGTATAATTGTTTAATAATATATACTTATGGCAGCAATGGACTTTTTTGAGCATGCTCCATGCAATTAAAACTCCTGTTTTAGTTGTGATATGTCTTTCGAAGCAAGAATGCTTCAATGTGAATGAAGCACAATAGACAATATACACTGAGACAATGGCTGAAGAAACATAAAGCTAGTCCGCTATATGGTTACTCGGATCAGAAGAGACTGAAATAACTTGGGCTGTAACGATAAATCTTGTGTCCCATTAAAAATACCTGTCTGAAATCGATTCTGAATCGCAAGGATGCACAGCTTGTGTGTGTACTACGCCATTTGGTCAGTAGGAAGTCCTTATCAATCTAAAATCATGAGTCGGAGTCGTTTATAACGTGCATTTAAAAAAGCAACACTGGTTAAACAAAATCATTCAAAATATTCTTTATTATCATGAAAATACCTGCAACAATTTAAAAGAAAAGTGATATAAATAGAATAGAATAGAATTTTTAATGCTACTTCTTCTGTGGCACAAAGGGAGTTTCTGCACGAGAACGGCCCCTAGCTTTGGGATGTGCCGGGATTTCACCGTAATTCATTAAAATACATTCATTGAGAAAATGTTCATTTGCACGATTAATCGTTACAGCCCTAAAAATAACTAGAACAAAGTTACCCTCCCAGAAGCAAGTTTTATGTGTGTTGTGCGTTTTTAAATGGTACAGTTTTTGCAAAAATATTTGATTTCGGAAACATTCAAAAGCTTTGAGCGACCTCTATATATATATATTGTAGGAACAATTCAAAAATTTTGCACAGTGTGTTTTTATTGATATCCTAACACATTTAGGGGGTGAGAGTTGAACATGAAAAAAAATTGAACCATTATAAGGACCACCCTAGGTTACATGCTGCTGATAGTTCATGAATTATCCCTTTGTTATTATACCACCATAGGGCTCTTGAATGTCTTCTGATTGGTTGAAAAATGCACACCTTACCCGTCAAATGTCTTAAAATAACCACCAAAGCAATGTCTTAGCAATGTCTGTGGTAACCGTGGTATAAGCGGAATAATTGACGCCGGTCCTTTAAATAATTTGAGAATAATGCACACCCACGTCGTTCTGCATTACCACCTCGGGTGTGCATTATTATTGCAAGTAGATCAATCATTTGAAGGCATTCTGAGGAAATATAAAGCAATTTCTTGTGTAAAACATCAAGATCTATATCATGCACAACCCTCCCTTACCAGAAATT
This sequence comes from Misgurnus anguillicaudatus, assembly GCF_027580225.2. NCBI lineage: Eukaryota > Metazoa > Chordata > Actinopteri > Cypriniformes > Cobitidae > Misgurnus > Misgurnus anguillicaudatus. The sequence continues at coordinate 29,428,854 of NC_073355.2, read as the reverse complement.
CGTTATAAATGTTATTAGGACCACTAAACTCAAAAACCAAAAGTGCTTTTAAAATGTTTCTACCCTGAAACATGAAATTGGGTTGCTGGCGCTCTGTCTTGACACAACACATTCACACATACAACCCCACTCATATAACAACAATATCTTCTGCAGAACTTAAAACGGCAGAGAAAGGAAAAGAGCCTCTGGCTTCTCAGAAACAAGAACCCACTATAACAGGAAACAGCTGCCAAACAGTCAAGGACACACATGGCAAATGCAGCACGACGGCAATGGCGTTTCAAAAGAGCTGCAATAAATCATGTGATAAAAGATGAGGTTGGACAGCACAATGAAAGACCCCGCCGTATTCAGGGTGAACGTCTGAGAACTACGAACTTCATTCTTAGAACAGCAGGAAAACGAAGTGAATAATCACCCGTTCGTGGTCTCACAGATACAATGAAACACTCGGTCTGCTCTTCAAGGAACACTTGAGAGAATTCAAAGAATGTGTCTTTATTGTGACATTGCATGCACGAAAACTGGTGCAATTCGATAGGTCGTCCTTTCACAGAATCGACATTTTAAAGATTTGTCGTAAGAAGGGACGGAGAACAACAGCAGATTTCTAGTTCAGGAAGAAAAAAAAACAGCTCGTGCTACGACAGCCTCAGCTTCTTGACAAAAACAAAGCCAGGACCACAACAGGTCACAGTGACACAGAGAGAAGAACATGCACCTTGCTGAGAAGTGAAGCACTCATTAGGATGCCACACTGGCAAAAAACAGCCATCTGTGGCCTGCCTGCGGTCGCAGACTTAATGACTGAATTCTATTCAAAGTGCAATGAAAATCGCAAAGACAAGATCTATTTACGAGAAAGGTCGTTCGATGTAACACATGATGAGAGATAGAACAGCGTTACGATGATCTCACTCTCTCCTTAGCAATGTTGTCACAGATAGGCACAATATTTTTTATTAAGTAGGTTCACCGCATGTCAAATGGTTTAGTAAAGGCTAAACTGTGGTTGACTGACATGCACTGGATCCCCTCAGACAAGTGACATCATTTTACGATCAAATAAATAGTCTCGGATCGCTTTCTTGTAAAGTCACTATCTAGATCTGAGAAAAAGGAAATGCTAAAATAAGAAAAAATTCGATACTTTCGGTATTGTAGATATATCCATCAATCTTTCAAAACCGACACGAAAATCATTTGCGACACGTGACAGGCGCTGTTCCCGAAACGGGTTACTAAAGCATGCCACCAGGATACAGGTGCGTTTGCAGCAAATGCTGCAGCAGGTGTGTATTTTACTAAACCCTGCGTGCAGTGCACTATTTAAATCATATGTTAAGAAAACAGAGGAAGCTTCTAATAAGGTGATGTAAAAAAAGCTATGCGGTTTCGCGCTTCATCGCAGTGCTACATGAACTTCAGACTTCCTGTCATCCAAGTGGGGACCTGTTTGAAATCCTGATCGAGAGACAGATTTGCCCCCAATGCTTTGCCCGGTCCCTTCAGTGCTCAACCTCCACCTGTGGCTTGTGGTGAAGGAAAGTCATGTGATGCACGTCTCTCTGTGTGTGAGTGTTACTGGTAACACGCAGAGGTACTAGCACCTATTTCACAGGCCTTACGGGAAAGGGAAAGTAGGTTACAGGCAGTGCGGTGATGTTGTAAGGCAAATAGCATTATATCAGAGCAAAAAAACACAGCCAGGCAGACCAAAAGACTGCATTTACATAAGGATTCCCACAGGCTTCCTCAACATACTGCATGCACGATAAATGCACATGCATAACAAAACCAAACATACATCCTATTCTGTAAAATAGGGGTTTCAATCAGGGGTCTGCGGGGGTGCTATAGGGTTCGAAAAAAGAACACACAAAAAAGCTGTGAAAAAATTTTCTTTACAAATAAAGTGCTTTACAAACTAACTAAATAAATATAGATATAATTATAATATCTATATTATTACATCATATATAATCATGTTAATAAACATATTATATACTATATATAATATATAAGTTATATACAGTATATTCAGGGCTCAAAATTAACTTTTTTATTTGGTAGCACTGGTGCTTCCAACTTTAAAGAGTTAGGAGCACCAGCAAAAATGTAGGCACCTCCATCCAAAAATTAAAAAGCACCACAACTACAATGTAAATGTAAAAAATAAAACACCACCACCGGGCTTTACACGTCCTATGGCCAGCATTTTAAAGTTGGTCTTCTAATTTATTTTATTTTTTGCTGCATAAATTCCTAAATTAATACCCAAATGCTGTTGAAATAGTATAGCAGCAATAATAATTTAACAAATATAGCTGCAAGCAGCGATACCGGGGTCAAGCCAAACATGGCAAAAAATGATTCATACGTGATGACTGTCATGATTTAAGATCCAAGTTTGCATTAGTTTTATGTACAAAAAGCAATTTTTTTGTATCTTGAGACCACTAGGTGGCACTGTGCCGAAAGAATAGATGGTGCCTCAGGTCATGACTGTGATGACACATACCAAATTTAGTGTAAATACAATAAAGCAATACGGAGATATAGCCTTAAATGACTTGACCACTAGGGGGCACTGACCAAAAAATAAATTGTGACTCAGGTCTTGATTGTGATGACACCCACCAAATTTGGTGTAAATACGATAAAGAGATGCAGAGATATAGATTCAAATCTCTTGACCACTAGGTGGCACCGGAAAGTTTACAAGTCCTCCCAGAACATGTTGCTGATGAACCATACCAAGTTTCATAACAATACGCAATTGCGTTTCTGAAATACTTGAACTTAAAGAAAAATTCAAAATGGCTGACACACAAAATGGCCGACCAAAAACCATTTGGTATCGTTTGACTCGCCATGCCTCACGAAATCTAACAAGACCAGTCTCATAATTTTACATTCAAATTTGCATTAGTTATAAGCAAAAATAGACATTTTTTATATCTCGTGACCAGTAGGGGGCAGTGTGACGAAATGGTGCATGCACCCTCAGGTCATCACTGTTATGACATATACCAAGTCTCATATTAATACGCAAAAGTTTTGCGAAGATACAGGCTCAAACACATTTTGGCGTGCTCGCCCTTGCATTCTTTGATGCGTTATACGACAACGGATAGGTCTACCGAAAATCTTTTAATAACTTTTTGTCTAGAGTGTATCTAGATGATGCATACCAAAAATCAAGCCAATCACACAAGCGCTCTAGGAGGAGTTTGAAAAAGTAGGTGTTCAATATAATTCAAAATGGCCGACAGGAAGTAGGTTTGACTCAGACATATTTGGTACAGTCGGACTCAGCATGAGCCAAGGGATCAATAGACTGAAGTTGTATGTCATAGTGGCAATTTAATCAAATGATATAAAGATTTTAAATTTTTTTTTACATATCCTGACCACTAGGTGGCGCCGTCCTAAAGATTTATAGGTGCGCTCAGAACATGTCACTGATGAACCATGCCAAATTTCGTAGCGATACGCCATTCTGTTTGTGAAATACAAAACTTAATGAGAAAATTCAAAATGGCCGACACCCAAAATGGCCGACCGAAAACCGTTTGGTATCGTTTGACTCGGCATGCCTCAAGGAATCTAACAAGACCACCTTCATGATTTTAGACTCAAGTTTGAAGTAGTTATAAGCGAAAATAGGCATTTTTCGAATCTCGTGAGCACTAGGTGGCGCTGTGACGAAACGTTGCAGGCACCCTCAGGTCATGACTGTTATGACATATACCAACTTTCGTGTCGATACAATAAAGTTTTGCGAAGATACGGCCTCACGTCCGTTTTGGCGTGCTCGCCGCCATATATGTTGTCAATTTATATGAGAACGCAATGGTCTATCAAAAAGCTTTTGATAACTTTTTGTCTTGGGTGTCTCTAGATGCTACATACCAAAGGACATGCAAATCGGACAAACGGTCTAGGAGGAGTTCGAAAAAGTAGGTTTTACGAAAAATTCAAAATGGCGGAAAGATGTCCATGACACAAATGACATCAATGTGTGCATTTGAATCATCATGAGCCAAGGATTCAGAGGAAACAAGAATTTAGTTTCTAGGACTCACGGGTCAGAAGTTATGAGCATGAACATAAGTGGATTTTTGGACTGTTGGTGGCGCTAGAGGGTTTGAGTCAGACACACCAATGTTGCTATAGTAACTTCTAAGACCGTCCTCTACATGTGTGCCAAATTTCATAACTTTCCTATGTACGGTTCTATGGGCTGCCATTGACTTCAATGGCGGAAGAACAAGAAGAAGAATAATATATAATAAATATAGCTGCAAGCAGCGATACCGGGGTCAAGCCAAACATGGCAAAAAATGAATCATACGTGATGACTGTCATGATTTAAGATCTAAGTTTGCATTAGTTTTATGAAAAAAATAGTAATTTTCTTGTATCTTGAGACCACTAGGTGGCGCTTTGCCGAAACAATAGATGGTGCCTCAGGTCATGACTGTGATGACACATACCAAATTTAGTGTAAATACAATAAAGCGATACGGAGATATAGCCTTAAATGCCTTGACCACTAGGGGGCACTGACCAAACAATAAATTGTGACTCAGGTCTTGATTGTGATGACACCCACCAAATTTGGTATAAATTCGATAAAGAGATGCAGAGATATAGCTTCAAATCTCTTGACCACTAGGGGGCGCCGAAAAGTTTACAAGTCCTCCCAGAACATGTTGCTGATGGATCATACCAAGTTTCATAACAATACGCAATTGCGTTTCTGAAATACTTGAACTTAAAGGTGCAATGTGTAACTTTTTGAACGATCTCTTGACAGAAATGCAATATAATATACATAACTATATTATCAGTGGTGTATAAAGACCTTACAAAATTAACTGTTATGTTTTTATTACCTTAGAATGAGACGTTTTTATCTACATACACAGAGGGTCCCCTTACATGGAGGTCGCCATTTTGTACCGCCACGTTTCTACAGAAGCCCTTAACGGACAAACATTTTTACTAAGTTGTCTCCAACGATGACATGTTTGTCCGGTGGCAGCTACCGTAGCTTTTCTATGCATCTCAAAAGTGAGGGGTGAGTCGTGGACTGAGCCGTTGGTTGCAATTTGCAACATCACCACTAGATGCCACTAAAATTTACACACTGCACCTTTAAAGAAAAAATTCAAAATGGCCGACACACAAAATGGCCGACCAAAAACCATTTGTTATCGTTTGACTCGGCATGCCTCACGAAATCTAACAAGACCAGTCTCATAATTTTACATTCAAATTTGCAGTAGTTATAAGCAAAAATAGACATTTTTTATATCTCGTGACCAGTAGGGGGCAGTGTGACGAAATGGTGCATGCAACCTCAGGTCATCACTGTTATGACATATACCAAGTTTCGTGTCGATACAATAAAGTTTTGCAAAGATACAGCCTCACGTCCGTTTTGGCGTGCTCGCCGCCATATATGTTGTCACTGTATACGAGAACGCATTGGTCTATCTCTCTCAGAATTCCGGATCTTTTCAAAGATTCGGCTCTTTTGGCTATGCTTCCTTAGAACAACACCAGGTCTTACGGCTCCGGGTCTTCATTTACGATCACTGGGATACTTATTTTTTAGGCCAAATTAGCAAGTGTGAATGGTTTGTGTGTTGGTATGCAATTGTGTATCAATAGTTTTTTTTTTATATAAAAACCGTTTTTAATGTTTTGTTTGGAAATAAATAACACAGAATTACAGCAAATAAGCCTAATAAATATAGACAAAAGTAGTCTTTTTAGGTTTCCCTCATGACTTAAAGCGTAACTAAACCCCTGGTCAGAGCCTGACTCCACGCACTGGCAATATTTAAAAAATGCAAGAAAAGTGGGTAGATCCCAACGGAGACAGAGGGGACGCTCAAACTGATTTTGCCAAGTGGTTGATGTCCTCAGGGCAACATATTGTGTTGACCCAAGGACAACATTTTTCTAAATAAAACCTAAATCTACCCCAAATCCAAACCCTAACCATAACCAAACCCTAAAATCAGAGGGACATGATAAACTAAGCTCGTACCAAGCATGTGGTGAGATCGTAACAAGGGCGTGGTGAGCTTGAACCTGCTTACATCACGAGTTACTTTTTGGACCCAACATCCAATAGGAAAATTCAACTGCAGTAGCCACCGTTCAACCTGAAGAGGACACCACTCAGACGTTTTTACACCATATATTGAAACACTTTATATCCAAATGTCAAAAAACTTAGTAAAAACAATGAACAGCACTAATAAAGCATCATTCTTACAGATCATTAACTAAAAAAAGTTGGTTAACGGTTTAGTTACTCTTTAACTTTCTTCTTATTTTCGATAAATGCCTTCACTTTCTCCCAACGCGCTTACATTTAAATCCGGCTCCCCCTCCTCTCTCTAACGCTTTGTGTACTCGGACTGTACCACTACACTGATTTTTGCGGCGTCTTTCCCCCTTTCTTCTTTAACATAATGGTATAGTCCTAGTCTGTCTTTCCATTTGATTGGACGCATCGAGTGCCACATGCAAATAGGTCCCGCCTCTGCCTGCGGCTTAAGATGCAGCTCTCTTGCTGACGGGAGCCGGCTCTTCTAGTTCGCTACAAAGAATCGCCTCAGAGCAGGCTCGTTGCAAAGGATTCATCACTACTGCACGCTAGTGATGGCAGTCCGGCTCTTTTCATAGATTCGGCTCTTCTGGCTCGCCTCCCTTAGAAGAGCCGGCTCTTACGGTCGCACCCCTGCCTGCGTCTGAAGATTCGGCTCTGCTCGTTCACTACAAAGAATCAGCTTAAAGCCGGCTCGTTCGCGATCGACCCATCACCACTACTGTACGCATGCGTTGTCGTGGTTGCTGGATAAGCTGTTGTGTCGTGTATTAAAAAGTTGCTGGTGTTCTTAAACAAAGGTAAGTTATGTATTTTATCCAAAGTGATGTAGAGATAATAAATAATAGCAATTGTTATGCAATGCTTTACACGTATACGACGATGAATGTGTGTATTGAGTAGTTTGAAAACTCCGTCGACCAAATAATTGGGGCCTCCGAAATCATACTGAAAGGCTGCTAAAACACCGAATGTTTTGAACAATAACAGTTTTATAGAAAATGTGAGTTTACGGAGAAATGTAATATGCTGCAAGTAAATGGCTGTTTAATACTGTTAGAGATCTGTCGCTGCATTTGATGGTTAAAAGTGTTTTTTCTCCGAGCGAATGCAGCCTCTCCTAGCACGACAACAAAAGTAGAAAATAACGCAGTAAGCGCCAAATAACACCCTGAGACACCGGCGAATGCAATAACTGTAATAAGTCTTATTTATTTACGGCACATAACGAAGTAAGGTAACTGTGAACATTTGAAACTGTAAGGTGACATCTAACTTAACGGGATTTAAAAAGTTTTGTAAATCACGTGTGTAGGAAACCATGTTGTTTTAAAAAGGTTTTTTTATCTTTTGCTTAGATCACTTGCCCACAACGGCACCAACCTAAACCATTGGTATGTTCTTGTAATTAAATCAGTTAGTGTAGTTAGAGAGAGAGCAAAGAGTACAACTGAATGTATCTGCCTGAATTTACCGGAGTTGAACGCGTGTCACATCACCGAGCAGCAGGTGTCATATTTCATTTATTACTTTCAGACAAGCTGAGGCAGAAAGATGGCTGAAGGCGCGTGCTTACTCCTTTCTGTTATCATGCATACATACTCAGAATAAAAGATACAAAAGCTGTCACTGGAACGATACCCTTTAAATGGGTCCTAATATTTACCATGTTTGTGGTTTAAGTTGTTCTTTTACGTTTTTGCATAAATTTAAAATAAATACAGATATGGGTACATTTGTACCCATTATATGCACTTTTCACAAAGGTGTATTATTTGAAAGGGTACCACTCCAGTGACAGCTTGTGTAAATTATCTTCTGAGAGTGCACATACAGTAAACAACCTAAAATGGAAATAATAGAGCTATATCATAGGGCAGTTTCCTGACATGGTTTAGAATAATCCAGCACTAGGCCTATTATTATTATTATTAAGTAGTTGTTTCAAAGAAACCTTATTAAAAAAACATTACTGGTGTGCGTCTTGAGCAAAAACAATGGCACTGATATGTGTTAAGATATATCAGTGTGTTTAAATTAAGACAGATCAAACATACATTTTAGTCTTGTACTAGAATAAGCCCGGTCTAGGAAACTGTCTCTTTATCTCTAAAGCAGAACATAAGACCAGTCTAAAATGAAATCATGTATTTTTAGGGCTTTCAAAAATTTAAATTAATCATGCACATTAAAAAAATACCCCATAACAACATTTGAAATCATTGTGTTTGACTTAGCTTTAGAAAAGAATAATATTTGTTGATAAACATTTACCTTATTACACACCATATAATGGTATGTGTAAACATAATCAATCAACAAGTGTATTTTTTGTATATAATGTAATACAAGTGGTGCAGTGTTTAAAAATGAAAAAGAAAAGATTTTAGGATGTTATTTAATAATTATGACAAGACCATCATGTAATATTAGACACTAAAAACTAAAGCGGAGAAGATGAGTACTAATTTTGTGCCTTATATGAACGTAATACATTAAAACCTTGAACGTAGATATAAAAATGAAAACATTTCAGAAGTTTAAATTGTGATTCTGTAAAGCACAAGCAAACATGCTGAAAGAGAAACTACAGGTAGGCTAGCTAGTGGATTATATTACAAACCATCAGGACATTAACATGGCCTTAATTCAATGTATTTGGATTATGGCTGCGCAAAAAATCGCCTGCAATTCTAATGCGTGTCTCATCAGTAAAGATGAAGTAAAACGCCATCATCTGCTTTCAGATGGAGCGGCATTTATTACACAGACCTGTGGTTCACAGAGAAGCTAGCCAAAAGCGCATAGATTATCGGAGTACATTTTTTTTAAATTATGAACCCGATTTTGCCTAATTTCTCTGTGAACTACGGCTCTGTGTAGTAAATGTAGTAAATGTTTTTAATTCATTAGTAGAGATGCGTTATATAGCGAAGGGAATTGTCATGCACGTTTCATCAGTGAAGCCGTTTCCTTGTTCAGTATTCTAGTATCCTTTATTGTACAATACTAAAAATTTAGCTTTTAAAGGGTTTTTTACTCATCCTTATGTTGTTGTAAACCTGTATGAATTTCTTTTTTCTGATGAACACACAAGAAGGTATTTTGAAAAATGATGGTAAACACACAGCAGTAAGTGACCATAGACTTCCATAGTAGGAAAAAATATTTTGGAAGTATTGTGATAAATGAAGACAAAATTTTATAAATGATTTTAAGCACACAGTCGACGATATCCAGGAAATTCCATCATATTTTTTTTGTTCCTACTATGGAAGTCTATGGTCACTTCCTGTCTGTGTTTGCCATCATTTCTTAAAAAACCTTCTTTTGTGTTAATCAGAAAAAGAAATTCATACAGGTTAAGAACAACATGAGGATGAGTAAATAATGACAGAATTTCTTTTTAAAGTGAAGTACACCAATGTCAATAAATTAAAACATTGTAAAAAAATGAAGAATATATGCATAATATTTTTGTATTAACAGTTTCTTATTTGTTGTTATGTTTTTGCAGATGCCACGTAAAAAGGGGTTCCGGAGATCTGAGGCGGCTAAGAGGCGCATGGCTGTTGTCAGCCATGTTGAGCCTCTTGTAAAAAGACCCGCATATGAGGTTCAGCCTCCTCTTAAAAAAAGTGCTCCTATACCGACAATTTATTGTCCCAAAACTGCCAATGAGAAAGTCCATGTGACTGCCAAAACTGTCAATGAGAAAGTCCATGTGACTGCCAAAACTGTCAATGAGAAAGTCCATGTGACTGCCAAAACTGTCAATGAGAAAGTCCACGCGACTGCCAATAAAACTGTCATTGAAACTGTCATTGAGAAAGTCCATGGGACTGCCAATAAAACTGTCATTGAAACTGTCATTGAGAAAGTCCATGGGACTGCCAATAAAACTGTCATTGAGAAAGTCCATGGGACTGCCAATAAGACTATCAATGAGAAAGTGCATGTGATTGACAAGGTATCTGCCAATGAAGCTGATAAAGTACTGGATGTAGCAGTTATAAGAGGATCGTTCAGTCAAGACGATATGCGATTTGGTAGTACAAGAAATAAGCAGTGTGCAGCTATCAGTTTAACATCTGTACTTCAGCACTGTGTAAAAAATGTTTTGACATGGCAAACTGCAGATTTGGATAATGTACTGAATAAGGGAAATGACCTTTATGTTGTTTTAAAAAATACAAGGCAAATAGGAAAAGGCCAGTGTGAATACATATTGATTCCAGAACTTCCCAGAACATGTACGTACTGTGACAAATATTTTGAAATAAAGTTTGGTTCATCTTTCGGTGGCTTTACTGATGTTTTTGAGTATGATGCAGAAGTGGGAGATTTTGCAATGCCATTTCATGTAGCAGTGGAGCGATCGCTGCGTGATTTTGATGCTTGTTTGGTAACTATTGCTGCCAATACATGTGCAATTATAAAACAAGGTAATTTGTATGCCATTGTAGATTCACATGCAACCAGTTTCATTAATGGCCAACAATACAGATCTGCAACAAGCTTTGTAGCTTATTACAGCAACATTGATCATGTTATTGGGTATTTCTATGATTTTGCTAATAGGTATGGCAATGCATATATTCCATTTGAGGTAACCGGAATCAAGCCCAGCTTGTGTGACACAAATGCAGGTGCCTTTACAGTCACTAATAGTCAAAGCAGAACAAATGTAAATGATGTTAAAAGTGCAGCAGATCCAGATAAATTAATGTACCATGACTCAAGACCTGCAGAAGGCATATGCATAAAAGATTGCAATAAGGAACCAAATGCACAGAAATCACTTGCTGATAGTCAGTTGAATAATCAAACTGTTATTGCTGCTGTCTCACTGAACACTGAAAGAAAACCACTCAAGGTGATGGATGTTAAAGCAACAGCAACTGGTAAACCCACAGCTGCTAATACAACTTGTAAGTCTAGTCAATGCAGTGCCACAAGCATTACACCCAAGAGCAAACATAAGCTAAGTAAGTGTACAGATGGTAACAGTAAACAAGAGCTATATGTAAGCAAATTGGATAAAGAAAAATTACCTGATAAGAAAAATACACAAGAAAATGTTGATTTGACAAATACACAAGAAAATGTTGATTTGACAGATGTCCTGTTTAATGAGAATGTACTCACAGATGACATCATTATTGGCAATACTATAAATAATGAGTTCAGTTTTAAGCTGTTAACATCTGCAAATCAAGAGGCGTTGTGTGCACGTTTACATTTAACTAATGAAAACCACAGTGTACAAGGTACAAATATAAGTTCTTTAGGGGAACCATGTAAAACAAAGAGCATCAAAGGAGACGGCAACTGCTTTTATAGATGTATAGCACATGCAGTATGTGGCAATGAAGAGAAACACCTGAAAATCAGACGTGAAGTTGTGAAACACCTTAACGCTAACAGTTCTAAATTTATAAGGTATTTAAGAGAAGATTACAGATCGGTTAAAGACTATTTGACACAACGTAAAATGTATTATTCTGGATCGTGGGCCACAGAAATAGACATTTTTTGTACGGCCGATTTGCTGAAAACAAATATTTTTACTTTCAATGATGACAGATGGAATGTACATGCACCAACTGATCAGGTATTTACAGATAATGCTATATATCTGAAGCACTGTAATGAAAATCACTTTGAAATTGTCACGTGTGTTACACATAAAAATCAAATAAATGTTTGTGCAGGAGCATGCAAAGCTGTATGCGGTAATGAAAGCATTACACAGTGTTTACGAAAAAGGAAGTTAAATGACACAGCAGACCAGATCAAATGTAAAAGAGAGCGTGAGAGATACCAAAGCGATAATGCTTTCAGAGAAAGAAAAAAGTTACGTGTAAAATCAAAATACTTTGAAGACACAGAATACAGACATAAAAAGATAGCATTGTCCAAAAGGAAATTTAGTGAAGACATTGGATACAGACAGAAAACAAATAAAATGTCCAAAACTAAATATTGTGCTAATATTAAATACAGACAGAAAAAGATTAAAATGTCTAAAAATAAGTATTGTCATGACACTGAATATAAGGAGAGAAAACTTCAACTCCTTCAAAGTAAATATAAGACTGATATTAACATTTGTGAGTCAATACGTAAAAGATCAAAGGACAAGTATTCCACAGATGTTGATTTTCAAGCATATGTTAGGCAATATTCTCATATCAAATACAAAACCAACAAAGTCTTTAAATCTAACTTATGTGACTATTCTAAGCATAAATATAGCACAAATCCCACTTTTAAAGCCCGTGTTCGTGAATATTCTAAAGATAAATATAGCACAAATCCCACTTTTAAAGCCAGTGTTCGTGAATATTCTAGGGACAAATATAGCACAAATCCCACTTTTAAAGCCAGTGTTCGTGAATATTCTAAAGATAAATATAGCACAAATACCACTTTTAAAGCCAGTGTTCGTGAATATTCTAAGAATAAATATAACACAAATCCCAGTTTCAATGCCAGTGTTCGTGAATATTCTAAGAATAAATATAACACAAATCCCAGTTTCAATGCCAGTGTTCGTGAATATTCTAAGAATAAATATAACACAAATCCCAGTTTCAATGCCAGTGTTCGTGAATATTCTAAGAATAAATATAACACAAATCCCAGTTTCAATGCCAGTGTTCGTGAATATTCTAAGCATAAATATTGCACAAATCCCACTTTTAATTCCAGTGTTCGTGATTATTCTAATAGTAAATATCATAATGATGCAAACTTCCGAATGAGTAAAATACAAAAAGGATGTGAAATTTATGCAAAACAAAGAGAAACACAAAAAAACATTGACGCTACTATTAGTCAGTTTCAACAAGAAGTCAGCAGAGGTCCAGAATGTGTTTGTTGTGTATGTCATCGTTTATTGTTTAGAAAACAAGTTATTGAGTGTAAATCTGATTGCTATGAACGAAAAGGACAGCACATAGCTGATTTAAGTAAAAGATGCATCACATTGAAGTATTTACATGTATGTGACACTGAATGTGAGGATAATTGTAATTTATCTGGTCATTTAGCCTGTAATTTGTGGATATGTTATACATGCCATCGAAAAATCCTTAGAGGACAACTACCTGAAGAGAGTGTTGCCAACAATATGCATTTGGAGGACATTCCTAAAGAATTAAAATGTCTAAACTCATTGGAACAACATCTAATAGCACTCAATATTCCTTTTCTTAAATTGCTATGTCTTCCCAGAGGTGGGCAGAGGGCGTGCCATGGACCTGTTGTCTGTATTCCGGTTAATACTACAAACATGACCAACATACTTCCACGAAATGAATGTGATGATCATATGATAAAAATCAAACTGAAACGAAAATTGACATACAAAGGTCATTATGAATATAAATATGTCCACACCGATCATGTCAGAAATGCTTTAGTATATTTGGTACAAAACAATATGTGGTATAAAGATGTGGAGTTTAATGAGCAGTGGATCAACAACTTGAATGAACCTGACGAGGCTGATGGTAATGAAATGCAGGAAGATAATGTTGCTGATAACAGTGACGATGATAAGGTAGCTGATGATGAATCACATGAAGATCTTACATATATCAAGGAGCAAAGTGGACTTTTGTCAGACACATCACTACAGCCTGTTGACATTGGTTCAGAAATAATTGATCAACATTTTCATGATGTACTAAGTGTAGCACCAGGTGAAGGTAACAGTCCTGTCAGGTTGTTATCAGATGAAACCAATGAGGCTAAGTGCTTCCCATTTCTCTATCCTACTGGTGGTCCAACATTTCACGATGCCAGACCAGAAAAAATCACATTGTCACGATACCTGAATGCACGAATATTAAATGCTGATGGACGTTTTGCTCAGAATTCAGATTTCATTTTTTATGCACAGTATATATCAGAAGTTGAACAAATTCTGTCTAATGTCTCAATTGCATTACGAAAAGGTTTTGAGAAAGGTAGTTTATCAGAGGTGACACCTGATATGCTGACAAATCCGGATTCCTTGCAAAAAATACTTAAGTTTGATGAAGGATATAAGTTTTTAAGACCAGTCAGAGGGACCCCTCCCTATTGGATGTCTACACAGAAAGATCTCTTTGCTTTGATTAGACAACTTGGCATACCAACTTTCTTTGCATCTTTTAGTTCTGCTGATCTGAGATGGCCTGAAATGTTGAACACCATTATTAAACAAGAGGGCAAACAAATGAATTTAGATGAACTTGCCTGGGGTGAGAAATGTGAACTTATACGAAAAAATCCTGTCACTGCAGCAAGAATGTTTGATCACAGATGGCATTGTTTTTTGAAACATGTCATAATGTCACCGGCTGAACCTATTGGTAAAATAAAAGATTATTTTTATCGTGTTGAATTCCAGCAACGTGGTTCTCCTCACGTTCACTGTCTGTTTTGGGTAGAAAATGCTCCAAAGCTTAATGATGATGATGAAGCTAATGATCCTGTGGTTGCTGATTTCATTGACACATTTATCACCTGTGAGACACCGCCAGAACAAGACATTGAACTTTTTGAAACAGTAAACAGTGTGCAGAAGCACAGTACAAGACATTCAAAAACATGTCGCAAGAAAAATACAGTATGTCGTTTTAATTTTCCAAGACCTCCATCTAGCCGTACCTTTATTACAAGAGCATGTAATGCAGACGAGTTTAAAGGGAAAAATGAAGATGACACAGCAAATGCCATTTTACAAAAAATCAAAAATGCTTTAAACTCTGATGTGATGTTTGATTCAACTGATGATTTATTCTCTTCTGTGGGTATTTGTCAGGCTGTCTTTGAAAAAGCATACAACAAATGTTCTAAAAAAAAATCCATTGTCTTGAAACGAAATCCAAAAGATATTTGGGTAAACCAGTATAACAGAGATTTACTGCGTGCTTGGCAAGGAAATATGGATATTCAGTATGTCACAGATGCCTTTTCTGTAGTAGTTTATATATTAAGCTACATCACAAAAGCAGAACAAGAAATGGGACTTTTGCTTCAACGTACGCAAAATGAAGCTATGAATGGAAATCTTGAAGCTAAAGCATCTTTAAAGCAATTGGGAAGTGTGTATTTGCATAATCGCGAAATTTCCTCGCAAGAAGCTGTGTACAGACTGACAGGCATGCATTTAAAGGAATGCTCACGTAAAGTACAATTCATTCCAATAGGACCAAATCCTGTAAAGATGAGTTTGCCTTTGCATGTGCTTAAGAATAGAGTGGAGAAAGAACAGTCTGATGATGAAAGCAGTTTTTGGATGACAAGTTTTGTTGATAGGTACAAGAACAGACCACAGAAACAACCACTACTTAATCTTTGTCTTGCCAGTTTTTGTTCTGAGTACAGAGTTTTGACAAAATCTGAAGTTTTGTCACAAAAACAAAATGCAGAAATTGAAGTTATTAAACTCGATAATAACTGTGGTTATGTGAAACGAAGAACACGAACCGAGCCAGCTGTTGTCAGATATCCGAGATTTTCGCCCACAAAAGATCCAGAAAAATACTATCATTCATTGTTGCAGCTTTTTCTACCACATTATGATGACTGTCACTTGAAGCCAAGCAACTATGAGACATATGAGGAGTACTACAACAGTGGTGTCATAAAAACTAAATCTGGAATGCAAAATGTGAAATTAATTGTTGATTGCAACAGAGAATTGTTTGAAAAGGACTCTGATAAATTAGAGCGAGCTAAACAGCTTTTGGAGCAGGATATAGATTTAGAGGATGCTTGGGCTGCAATATGTCCTGAAACTGAAAGAGAACGTCACGAATGTATGGAACTGATGCAGAATAAAGGACTGCCTGATGAAGATAACACTCAAAACCTTATTCCAGATCTTACAGGAAACCAACAAACTATTTCTACTGTAGAAACAAACCATACCACACTGCCTAGAAATGAAGCGTTACATTTACTGCGATCACTAAATGAGGAACAATCTGACATATTCTATAAAGTCCGTCAGTGGTGTTTACAAAAAGTACTTGGACAAAACCCTGAACCAATCAGATTATTTATCACTGGTGGAGCAGGCACAGGAAAAAGTCATTTAATTAAGGCAATACACTATGAATCTTGCAGACTGTTATCTCAGCTGTCTGAAAATCCTAATGATGTTACTGTGCTTTTGACAGCTTCGACAGGAGTAGCAGCCTTTAATGTTGGTGCTTCAACTATTCATAATACATTTTCAATTGGTGCAAATGTCAGATTGCCATATCAACCGCTTAGTGATGACAAAATAAATTCTTTACGTATCAAAATGTGTAACCTGCAAATTTTAATTATTGATGAAGTCTCTATGGTTGACCATCGTCTGTTGTCATACATTCATGGAAGGCTGCGGCAAATAAAACAAACTGGTGATTACTCTCTATTTGGAAAAGTCAGCATTATTGCTGTGGGTGATTTCTATCAGTTACCACCTGTGAAAGGAACTGCTCTTTATGCTGATTCAAAAGGAGTCAACCTATGGGAAAACAACTTTGAGCTTGCTGAATTAACTAAAGTTGTTAGACAGCAAGATGCATCTTTTGCTGGAATGTTAAATCGCCTGAGAGTGCATAAGAAAAGTGAAGATCTTACCACTACTGATATTGCTGTGTTGAAAAAATGTGAAACCGGGGAGAGATGTAATGACCTTCACATATTTGCTACAAATAGCGAGGTTGATAAATACAACATTGAAAGACTACACGAGTGTTGTCCAGATGCAATTAGTATAAATGCTCAGGATTATATCAGAAACTCAAAAACTGGAAGAATGGAACGTAAAGTTGGATATCACTCTACAGTTTTCAACTCATGTCTATCTAAATGCATTTCCCTGGGTGTTGGTGCAAGGGTTATGTTAAAGAAAAATATTGATGTTGCTGACGGTCTTGTCAATGGAGCTTTTGGTACAGTTGTCCACATAAGTGAAAGTCAGAAAAAAGGTGAAGATAATGACGATTTCCCATCAGCTATTCATGTGGAGTTTGATAATCCAATTGTTGGGAAAATTCAAAGATGCAAAAAACGTTACATGCCTTTTCCAAATTCAACTGTTATTGAAGTACAAGAAGACCAGGTCACAAATGCTGGTGGCATAAGACGGCAATTTCCACTCAGATTAGCATGGGCTTGTACAGTTCACAAAGTACAAGGACTCACGGTAGATAAAGCTGTCGTTTCACTTAATAAAATCTTTACAGCAGGACAAGCATATGTTGCTTTAAGCCGTGTAAGGTCTCTTAGTGGATTAATCATTGAGGACTTTAAAGAATCTGTCATATTTTGTAATGAAAATATTGAGCTGTCGTTGAAAGATATGACAAAAATAAATTTGGATAAGTACAGTTTTAGTAAATCCTTTGGTATGTTTAGAATAGCACTGCTCAATGTGCAAAGTCTAAAAGCTCACTTTCAGGATGTCCTGTCCCATACAGTTCTGATAAACGCTGATTGTATTTGTTTGACAGAAACATGGCTAAATGTTAATGACCAAGAACCACAGATACCAGGATATGTGTTCTCACACAACCCAAGATCTAAGTGTTATGACAACAGCACTGCACTTTATACTGAATTAAAACATCAGAGAGGAGGTGGTGTTGGATTGTATTGTTCTGAGAACATTGAGTGTGATTTGTTTATTCCTGAATGCTCCAACTTAGAATGCTTATACTTTGTAATTCCATGTGTCAATTTGACTGCAGCACTTTTGTATAGACCTAATTCTTATAATCCTGATTTGTTTCGACAGCAGTTATTACTTGTTATTGATGAAATGGAGAAGCATCCAGGACCGAAAATGATCATGGGAGATTTTAATGAAGATGTTTTTACTTCATCCACAATTGTAAAATTAATGCAACAACATGGATACAGTCAACAGGTACAAACTCCAACTACAGAAAAGGGTACATTAATAGACCATGTGTACACAAAAGACATTAAATGTATACATGTTGAGGTTGCACAAACCTACTACAGCTTCCATCAGGCTATACTTATGTCACTATTGTAATAGTACATATAAATACTCCGCTGGCCATTGGGGGGGGGGGGGGGTTAGGGAGGAAACAATCACAGCGGCTCCCTGGGTAAGGGCACATAAGGGGAGGGGACACTGGGTGGGAGGTGACAGGGGTTGGTGTATGACAGTTATTTAACAGTACTGTTTGTTTCAGCAGTCCTTTGCTTGTTTTATTTATTTATTTATTTATTTACATTTATTTGTGTTTTTCTTTGTAATCTGCTGCGTTTTGCAAGTTTTAGTTCTTATTACAACCACACCTATTTTCTACATTTATTGCATTTTAAACAGAGTTCAATAATTTTTTTATTTTTGTTTTATACAAGCCAAACATCATCTTGATTTTATGTACAAAAATGCTTCTTAACCACTGTTAAACAATTACATGTGACTCAATGACGTCTAACAAAAATGAACAAAAATGAATATTTCAGCCAATATTTTAAGGCCACACATGACTAAATGACTGAGATAACTACTGTTGGTGATTGAAGAATCGTACTTTGAAACTTAAGGTTAGTATTCTTCATATTTTTTATGATTCACATGCTCATCATTAATTTTTTACTGAATAATCATTACTTACTTTTTATGTTTTAGAATGTATATGCCGAAACCACAGCTCAACCTTTACCTAGTGGTTGAAAAAATTGAATTGTCATCTTAAAGTTTACATGAAACAACAACATCATCTATCTTCAACTGATGTACACCAGAATACAGCAAAAAGAAGACTGTGCATCAGAAATACATTTACCATTTTACATAAAGTAAGTGCATTTTTATTCATAATTTTGTAATTTAAATTTGTTTAGCCTTTATATCTTTCACTTCAAAATACAAAACACCATAATAATATGTTTTCTTTTATTGTAGAAACATGTACTATGGTGAACACAACCTGCATCAAGTTGACACTTACCATTTTACAAACAGTAGGTGTATTTTTATTCATAATTTTGTTATATAAATTTGTTTAGCCTTTATATCTTTCACTTCAAAATACATAACACCATATTAATATGTTTTCTTTTATTGTAGAAACATGTACTATGGTGAACACAACACTGCATCAAGTTGACACTTACCATTTTACAAACAGTAGGTGTATTTTTATTCATAATTTTGTTATATAAACTTGTTTAGCCTTTATATCTTTCACTTCAAAATACATAACACCATAATAATATGCTTTCTTTTATTGCAAAAAGATGTACTATGGTGAACACAACACTGCATCAAGTTGACACTTACCATTTTACAAACAGTAGGTGTATTTTTATTCATAATTTTGTTATATAAATTGGTTTAGCCTTTATATCTTTCACTTCAAAATACATAACACCATAATAATATGTTTTCTTTTATTGTAGAAACATGTACTATGGTGAACACAACACTGCATCAAGTTGACACTTACCATTTTACAAACAGTAGGTGTATTTTTATTCATAATTTTGTTATATAAATTTGTTTAGCCTTTATATCTTTCACTTCAAAATACATAACACCATATTAATATGTTTTCTTTTATTGTAGAAACATGTACTATGGTGAACACAACACTGCATCAAGTTGACACTTACCATTTTACAAACAGTAGGTGTATTTTTATTCATAATTTTGTTATATAAACTTGTTTAGCCTTTATATCTTTCACTTCAAAATACAAAGCACCATAATAATATGCTTTATTTTATTGCAGAAACATGTACTATGGTGAACACAACACTGCATCAAGTTGACACTTACCATTTTACAAACAGTAGGTGTATTTTTATTCATAATTTTGTTATATAAATTGGTTTAGCCTTTATATCTTTCACTTCAAAATACATAACACCATAATAATATGCTTTATTTTATTGCAGAAACATGTACTATGGTGAACACAACACTACATCAAGTTGACACTTACCATTTTACAAACAGTAGGTGTATTTTTATTCAGAATCTTGTTATATAAATTTGTTTTGCCTTTATATTTTTACTTCATCTAAACAAATAATAACATAATAATATGCTTTCTTTTATTGCAAAGAGATGTACTATGGTGAACACAACACTACATCGGGATGACTTCCTTTTTAATGTCATTCACATCAACTGTCGTTACAACACAACGGATCTACCAATCAACATTTATTCATCTTCAACAGTACTTATCTCAGTCATTTATTCATGTGTGGTGATGGAATAAGCATGTACATTAACACTTAAGGTTAGTATTTTTTATTCCGTTTTTTTATTAATTATATACGTGTTTTCTCATCTTTTTAATTACTACATAATCTTTTTATACTTTTTATGTTTTAGAATGTATATGATGACACCACAGCTGAACATTCATCTTATGGTTGACTACAGTCAATTTTCACATGTTCTTGTTTAAATTAAACAATCACATCTCATCATTTTTTTCATTGGATGTCCACCACACCAAAATACAACAAAAAGAACATTGGACATCAGTTATAAAATTACCATGCTACATGGAGTAAGTGCATTTTATTCATAATTTTTTATGTACAATTATTTATATTTTTCTCTTCATCAAAGCAAATAATAACATAACATTTTTGAACTTTTTTTATTGCAGGAAGGTGTGCTATGTTGGACACAACGCTACATCAGTATGACACACAGTAGTCATCCTGGTCATCCATGCTATTCCTTTTGAATGTCCAGAGCTGGTTACAACAAGACAGGACTACCAAGCCTAATTAATTCAACATTTTCTATCACATTATGAAGAACTATTTCTTTAGGATTACAAGAAAGACATGATATAGCATCATGCAGATATGTTGTTTATTGACACTTTATTTTTATTTTTTTATTTTGAGAATGTATATTAATTTCACAACAAATACAATGGGTGTGGTTGTGCATATCAAGCAAAGGACTGCTGTAGTTCCTAAAACTTTATAGTAGGGCTGGGTATTGTTAGGAATTTCACAATTCGATTCAATTTCAATTCTTGAGGCTTCGATTCGATTCAATTCAATATTGCTTTACTTGCTTCGATATCGATTCAATAATAAGTACATACACAAGCAATTAAGTACCTGAGTATATTTTTAAATAATGTGTGTAGTATTACTAATGTTTGATCACGTTGATGGTGAAGGCTTGAAAGAAGTGCTGCTGTTTGCCATCTTTGATCTTTCTGTTTTGATAAAGCGCGTCTTGTACAACGCTGAACGCTCTCACTAGAGTGTTGCCCACAGCGCCGCCACTTGCCGTGGGGGCTGAATCGATTCATAGAATTTGATGAATCGATATTGAATTGAGAAACAAATAATTGCATTGCATTGATGAATCGATATTTTTACCCAGCCCTACTTTATAGTTTACACCAGGGATCTCAAAAGTGGGAGCCGTTAACCCCTGGAGGCTCTAAATGTTTAGCCAGAGAATCTGTTAAATAATCTGTTTTATATAATTGCCTTGCATTATTAAGAAGGGCAATCTAAGAACAATGTGGGTCTTGCTATTTTTGAATTTATTAAAACATTTAAGATAATTTAAACAGTATAACTGTCAAATTAAATGTAATTTTAACTAAACAAACATCTAAATAACCTCTTAAATTTAATTACTTTAAAATAAGACTAAAATATGCTTTAATGTAAGAATATGCTTAGGAACTGTCATTTTAAGAGGTCTTTGTAAATTTGTCTACCTTATAAGGGGAACATGGGCTCAAAACATTCGAGAACCCCTTGTTTACACTTGATTAAAATTGAACCATAAACATTATATGTCCAAATATATCATATCTGTGGATCATTTCACCTCCGTAATATTAAGTAATTGCACATGACACATGAATTTATTTTGTAAACACTGTATTAATTATTAAACATTTTATTATTACAGCTTTTTTCTTCCCAGTGTTCTTCTTATCATTACTTTAAATTTATTGACTGCTTTGTATACCAGAAACTGAAGGGAACAACTATTGAAATGGCAGACAAAATAAATATTTCATGAGTAATTAGGAAAAACAGTTATTTTACATATTTTCCCACCAGTAGGTGGCTCTGAGATGACACTATGCATCTACCCTAAAATCTGACCTGTGCTTATACAATTCAAGCATCTTAAGTATACACTAAATATATAGACTCATATTCATTTTAATCTTTACTAGACACATTTTATATCTATTTAGATAACATGTATGCTCTGTCAATTTTTCATTTAATACCATTCTTATTTAGTATTACACATTGTACTTACATTTCTATGATTTCATTGGTACACTTGACCACTAGTGGATGATGGTTTCTAACTCAAAAATTGACCAAAAGGTGGGACAATTAAAGGCGGAGTCCACGATGTTTGAAAAACGCGTTGGAAAAGGAGACGGGCCGACTACCAAAACACACTTATAGCCAATCAAATCAAATCAAATGCCGGTTTGCGTATGTATGGGGCGGGTCTATCAACAGAAGGTACAGATTCTATTGTGGTAGGGGCGTGTTTGTTTAGGTGATTTCAAATATCAACACTGGCTTTCAAACATCATGGACTCTGCCTTTAAAAAAGAAGAAAAAAATATCCTGATTTTATGATGTCATAACACCCACCTCTTAACCACTAGAGGGCGCTGGCCGAAACAATAGATGGTGACTGATGTCATGACACTGATGACACCCACCAAATTTGGTGTAAATACGATAAAGAGATGCAGATATATAAGCTCAAATCTCTTGACCACTAGGGGGCGATGAAAAGTTTACAAGTGCTCTCAGAACCATACCAAGTTTCATAACAATAAGCAATTGTGTTTATGAAATACTTGAACTTAAAGAAAAAATCAAGCCGAACATGGCAAAAAATGATTCCTACGTGATAACTGTCATGATTTAAGATCTATGTTTGTATTAGTTTTAGAAAAAATAGCAATTTTTGTATCTTGAGACCACAAGATGGCGCTGTGCCAAAACAATAGATGATGCCTCAGGTCATGAATGTGATGACACATACCAAATTTAGTGTAAATGCAATAAAGCGATACAGAGATATAGCCTTAAATGACTTGACCACTAGGGGGCACTGACCAAACAATAAATTGTGACTCAGGTCTTGATTGTGATGACACCCACCAAATTTGGTGTAAATACGATAAAGAGATGCAGAGATATAGCTTCAAATTTCTTGACCACTAGGGGGCGCCGAAAAGTTTACAAGTCCTCCCAGAACATGTTGCTGATGAACCATACCAAGTTTCATAACAATACGCAATTGCGTTTCTGAAATACTTGAACTTAGAGAAAAAATTCAAAATGGCCGACACACAAAAAGGCCGACCAAAAACCATTTGGTATCGTTTGACTCGGCATGCCTCACGAAATCTAACAAGACCAGTCTCATAATTTTACATTCAAGTTTGCAGTAGTTATAAGCAAAAATAGACATTTTTTATATCTCGTGACCAGTAGGGGGCAGTGTGACGAAATGGTACATGCACCCTCAGGTCATCACTGTTATGACATATACCAAGTCTCATATTAATACACAAAAGTTTTGCGAAGATACAGGCTCAAACACATTTTGGCGTGCTCGCCCTCGCATTCTTTGATGCGTTATACGACAACGGATAGGTCTACTGAAAAGCTTTTGATAACTTTTTGTCTGGATTGTCTCTAGATGATGCATACCAAAAATCAAGCCAGTCAAACAAGCGCTCTAGGAGGAGTTCGAAAAAGTAAGTGTTCAATATAATTCAAAATGGCCGACAGGAAGTAGCTTTGACTCTAACATATTTGGTACAGTCGGACTCGGCACGAGCCAAGAAATCAATAGAGTGAAGTCTCATGTCAGTGTGCCAATTTAATCAAATGATATAAAGATTTTAAACAATTTCTTTACATATCCTGACCACTAGGTGGCGCCGTCCTAAAGATTTATAGGTGCGCTCAGAACATGTCACTGATGAACCATGCCAAATTTTGTAGCGATACGCCATTCTGTTTGTGAAATACTGAACTTAATGAGAAAATTCAAAATGGCCGACACCCAAAATGGCCGACCGAAAACCGTTTGGTATCGTTTGACTCGACATGCCTCAAGGAATCTAACAAGACCACCTTCATGATTTTAGACTCAAGTTTGAAGTAGTTATAAGCGAAAATAAGCATTTATGGAGTCTCGTGACCACTAGGTGGCGCTGTGACGAAACGTTGCAGGCACCCTCAGGTCAAGACTGTAATGACTTATACCAAGTTTTGTGTCGATACACCAAAGTGTTGCGAAGATACGGCCTCATGTCCGTTTTGGCGTGCTCGCCGCCGTATATGTTGTTACGGTATATGAGAACGCAATGGTCTATCAAAAAGCTTTTGATAACTTTTTGTCAGGGGTGTCTCTAGATGCTAGATACCAAAGGACAAGCAAATCGGACAAACGCTCTAGGAGGAGTTCGAAAAAGTAGGTTTTACGGAAAATTCAAAATGGCGGAAAGATGTGCATGACACAAATGACACCAATGTGTGCATTTGAATCATCATGAGCCAAGGATTCAGAGGAAACAAGAATTTAGTTTCTAGGACTCATGGGTCAGAAGTTATGAGCATGAACATAAGTGGATTTTTGGACTGTTGGTGGCGCTAGAGGGTTTGAGTCAGACACACCAAAGTTGCTATAGTAACTTCTGAGACTGTCCTCTACATGTGTGCCAAATTTCATAACTTTCCTATGTACGGTTCTATGGGCTGCCATTGACTTTCGGCGGAAGAACTAGGAAGAAAAATAATAATAATAATAATAAATATAGCTGCAAGCAGCGATACCGGGGTCAAGCCAAACATGGCAAAAAATGAATCATACGTGATGACTGTCATGATTTAAGATCTAAGTTTGCATTAGTTTTATGAAAAAAATAGTAATTTTCTTGTATCTTGAGACCACTAGGTGGCGCTTTGCCGAAACAATAGATGGTGCCTCAGGTCATGACTGTGATGACACATACCAAATTTAGTGTAAATACAATAAAGCGATACGGAGATATAGCCTTAAATGCCTTGACCACTAGGGGGCACTGACCAAACAATAAATTGTGACTCAGGTCTTGATTGTGATGACACCCACCAAATTTGGTATAAATTCGATAAAGAGATGCAGAGATATAGCTTCAAATCTCTTGACCACTAGGGGGCGCCGAAAAGTTTACAAGTCCTCCCAGAACATGTTGCTGATGGATCATACCAAGTTTCATAACAATACGCAATTGCGTTTCTGAAATACTTGAACTTAAAGGTGCAGTGTGTAACTTTTTGACAGAAATGCAATATAATATACATAACTATATTATCAGTGGTGTATAAAGACCTTTCATAATTAACACTTATGTTTTTATTACTTTAGAATGAGACGTTTTTATCTACATACACAGAGGGTCCCCTTACATGGAGGTCGCCATTTTGTACCGCCACGTTTCTACAGAAGCCCTTAACGGACAAACATTTTTACTAAGTTGTCTCCAACGATGACATGTTTGTCCGGTGGCAGCTACCGTAGCTTTTCTATGCATTTCAAATGTGAGGGGTGAGTCGTGGACTGAGCCGTTGGTTGCAATTTGCAACATCACCACTAGATGCCACTAAAATTTACACACTGCACCTTTAAAGAAAAAATTCAAAATGGCCGACACACAAAATGGCCGACCAAAAACCATTTGTTATCGTTTGACTCGGCATGCCTCACGAAATCTAACAAGACCAGTCTCATAATTTTACATTCAAATTTGCAGTAGTTATAAGCAAAAATAGACATTTTTTATATCTCGTGACCAGTAGGGGGCAGTGTGACGAAATGGTGCATGCAACCTCAGGTCATCACTGTTATGACATATACCAAGTTTCGTGTCGATACAATAAAGTTTTGCAAAGATACAGCCTCACGTCCGTTTTGGCGTGCTCGCCGCCATATATGTTGTCACTGTATACGAGAACGCATTGGTCTATCTCTCTCAGAATTCCGGATCTTTTCAAAGATTCGGCTCTTTTGGCTATGCTTCCTTAGAACAACACCAGGTCTTACGGCTCCGGGTCTTCATTTACGATCACTGGGATACTTATTTTTTAGGCCAAATTAGCAAGTGTGAATGGTTTGTGTGTTGGTATGCAATTGTGTATCAATAGTTTTTTTTTTATATAAAAACCGTTTTTAATGTTTTGTTTGGAAATAAATAACACAGAATTACAGCAAATAAGCCTAATAAATATAGACAAAAGTAGTCTTTTTAGGTTTCCCTCATGACTTAAAGCGTAACTAAACCCCTGGTCAGAGCCTGACTCCACGCACTGGCAATATTTAAAAAATGCAAGAAAAGTGGGTAGATCCCAACGGAGACAGAGGGGACGCTCAAACTGATTTTGCCAAGTGGTTGATGTCCTCAGGGCAACATATTGTGTTGACCCAAGGACAACATTTTTCTAAATAAAACCTAAATCTACCCCAAATCCAAACCCTAACCATAACCAAACCCTAAAATCAGAGGGACATGATAAACTAAGCTCGTACCAAGCATGTGGTGAGATCGTAACAAGGGCGTGGTGAGCTTGAACCTGCTTACATCACGAGTTACTTTTTGGACCCAACATCCAATAGGAAAATTCAACTGCAGTAGCCACCGTTCAACCTGAAGAGGACACCACTCAGACGTTTTTACACCATATATTGAAACACTTTATATCCAAATGTCAAAAAACTTAGTAAAAACAATGAACAGCACTAATAAAGCATCATTCTTACAGATCATTAACTAAAAAAAGTTGGTTAACGGTTTAGTTACTCTTTAACTTTCTTCTTATTTTCGATAAATGCCTTCACTTTCTCCCAACGCGCTTACATTTAAATCCGGTGTTGTGTCGAAGTCTGTTCCCCCTATGTTCCCCCTATTTTTCCCTTCAGTGTAGTGTTTTTATGGCGTTTTTATCACGTTATAGGTTTTATTATTTATATATTTAAAGTTTGAATGGCTACTGAGATGTATATGTGTGCATTTCTGTAATGTATCTGTATTGTTTTTAATGGTAAGTCAATTATTTTTACAGTATGAATCATATTATATGTATAATATTTATTTAATTATGTATGCAAACATTACATTTTTAAAACAACCAGTAAAGGAAAAAAAAGAAAAAGAAAGGCTATATTTGAAAAGAAATACCCTAATAGAAAACTGTCAAATGTATGAAATATTTAATAAATTGTATTATAAAATACATGGTTATACTAAAAAGGCATAATATCAATTTAAATCTTTAATCTTTCTATGTAACGTGATGAGAACGCTATAAAAGCACTACACTAAAGGGAAACATAGGGGAAACTGAGTTCGACACAACACCGGCTCCCCCTCCTCTCTCTAACGCTTTGTGTACTCGGACTGTACCACTACACTGATTTTTGCGGCGTCTTTCCCCCTTTCTTCTTTAACATAATGGTATAGTCCTAGTCTGTCTTTCCATTTGATTGGACGCATCGAGTGCCACATGCAAATAGGTCCCGCCTCTGCCTGCGGCTTAAGATGCAGCTCTCTTGCTGACGGGAGCCGGCTCTTCTAGTTCGCTACAAAGAATCGCCTCAGAGCAGGCTCGTTGCAAAGGATTCATCACTACTGCACGCTAGTGATGGCAGTCCGGCTCTTTTCATAGATTCGGCTCTTCTGGCTCGCCTCCCTTAGAAGAGCCGGCTCTTACGGTCGCACCCCTGCCTGCGTCTGAAGATTCGGCTCTGCTCGTTCACTACAAAGAATCAGCTTAAAGCCGGCTCGTTCGCGATCGACCCATCACCACTACTGTACGCATGCGTTGTCGTGGTTGCTGGATAAGCTGTTGTGTCGTGTATTAAAAAGTTGCTGGTGTTCTTAAACAAAGGTAAGTTATGTATTTTATCCAAAGTGATGTAGAGATAATAAATAATAGCAATTGTTATGCAATGCTTTACACGTATACGACGATGAATGTGTGTATTGAGTAGTTTGAAAACTCCGTCGACCAAATAATTGGGGCCTCCGAAATCATACTGAAAGGCTGCTAAAACACCGAATGTTTTGAACAATAACAGTTTTATAGAAAATGTGAGTTTACGGAGAAATGTAATATGCTGCAAGTAAATGGCTGTTTAATACTGTTAGAGATCTGTCGCTGCATTTGATGGTTAAAAGTGTTTTTTCTCCGAGCGAATGCAGCCTCTCCTAGCACGACAACAAAAGTAGAAAATAACGCAGTAAGCGCCAAATAACACCCTGAGACACCGGCGAATGCAATAACTGTAATAAGTCTTATTTATTTACGGCACATAACGAAGTAAGGTAACTGTGAACATTTGAAACTGTAAGGTGACATCTAACTTAACGGGATTTAAAAAGTTTTGTAAATCACGTGTGTAGGAAACCATGTTGTTTTAAAAAGGTTTTTTTATCTTTTGCTTAGATCACTTGCCCACAACGGCACCAACCTAAACCATTGGTATGTTCTTGTAATTAAATCAGTTAGTGTAGTTAGAGAGAGAGCAAAGAGTACAACTGAATGTATCTGCCTGAATTTACCGGAGTTGAACGCGTGTCACATCACCGAGCAGCAGGTGTCATATTTCATTTATTACTTTCAGACAAGCTGAGGCAGAAAGATGGCTGAAGGCGCGTGCTTACTCCTTTCTGTTATCATGCATACATACTCAGAATAAAAGATACAAAAGCTGTCACTGGAACGATACCCTTTAAATGGGTCCTAATATTTACCATGTTTGTGGTTTAAGTTTTTCTTTTACGTTTTTGCATAAATTTAAAATAAATACAGATATGGGTACATTTGTACCCATTATATGCACTTTTCACAAAGGTGTATTATTTGAAAGGGTACCACTCCAGTGACAGCTTGTGTAAATTATCTTCTGAGAGTGCACATACAGTAAACAACCTAAAATGGAAATAATAGAGCTATATCATAGGGCAGTTTCCTGACATGGTTTAGAATAATCCAGCACTAGGCCTATTATTATTATTATTAAGTAGTTGTTTCAAAGAAACCTTATTAAAAAAACATTACTGGTGTGCGTCTTGAGCAAAAACAATGGCACTGATATGTGTTAAGATATATCAGTGTGTTTAAATTAAGACAGATCAAACATACATTTTAGTCTTGTACTAGAATAAGCCCGGTCTAGGAAACTGTCTCTTTATCTCTAAAGCAGAACATAAGACCAGTCTAAAATGAAATCATGTATTTTTAGGGCTTTCAAAAATTTAAATTAATCATGCACATTAAAAAAATACCCCATAACAACATTTGAAATCATTGTGTTTGACTTAGCTTTAGAAAAGAATAATATTTGTTGATAAACATTTACCTTATTACACACCATATAATGGTATGTGTAAACATAATCAATCAACAAGTGTATTTTTTGTATATAATGTAATACAAGTGGTGCA
This sequence comes from Misgurnus anguillicaudatus, assembly GCF_027580225.2. NCBI lineage: Eukaryota > Metazoa > Chordata > Actinopteri > Cypriniformes > Cobitidae > Misgurnus > Misgurnus anguillicaudatus. The sequence goes on along the minus strand of NC_073355.2, from coordinate 29,399,211 downwards.
GTGTTTAAAAATGAAAAAGAAAAGATTTTAGGATGTTATTTAATAATTATGACAAGACCATCATGTAATATTAGACACTAAAAACTAAAGCGGAGAAGATGAGTACTAATTTTGTGCCTTATATGAACGTAATACATTAAAACCTTGAACGTAGATATAAAAATGAAAACATTTCAGAAGTTTAAATTGTGATTCTGTAAAGCACAAGCAAACATGCTGAAAGAGAAACTACAGGTAGGCTAGCTAGTGGATTATATTACAAACCATCAGGACATTAACATGGCCTTAATTCAATGTATTTGGATTATGGCTGCGCAAAAAATCGCCTGCAATTCTAATGCGTGTCTCATCAGTAAAGATGAAGTAAAACGCCATCATCTGCTTTCAGATGGAGCGGCATTTATTACACAGACCTGTGGTTCACAGAGAAGCTAGCCAAAAGCGCATAGATTATCGGAGTACATTTTTTTTAAATTATGAACCCGATTTTGCCTAATTTCTCTGTGAACTACGGCTCTGTGTAGTAAATGTAGTAAATGTTTTTAATTCATTAGTAGAGATGCGTTATATAGCGAAGGGAATTGTCATGCACGTTTCATCAGTGAAGCCGTTTCCTTGTTCAGTATTCTAGTATCCTTTATTGTACAATACTAAAAATTTAGCTTTTAAAGGGTTTTTTACTCATCCTTATGTTGTTGTAAACCTGTATGGGTTTCTTTTTTCTGATGGACACACAGGAAGGTGTTTTGAAAAATGATGGTAAACACACAGCAGTAAGTGACCATAGACTTCCATAGTAGGAAAAAATATTTTGGAAGTATTGTGATAAATGAAGACAAAATTTTATAAATGATTTTAAGCACACAGTCGACGATATCCAGGAAATTCCATCATATTTTTTTTGTTCCTACTATGGAAGTCTATGGTCACTTCCTGTCTGTGTTTGCCATCATTTCTTAAAAAACCTTCTTTTGTGTTAATCAGAAAAAGAAATTCATACAGGTTAAGAACAACATGAGGATGAGTAAATAATGACAGAATTTCTTTTTAAAGTGAAGTACACCAATGTCAATAAATTAAAACATTGTAAAAAAATGAAGAATATATGCATAATATTTTTGTATTAACAGTTTCTTATTTGTTGTTATGTTTTTGCAGATGCCACGTAAAAAGGGGTTCCGGAGATCTGAGGCGGCTAAGAGGCGCATGGCTGTTGTCAGCCATGTTGAGCCTCTTGTAAAAAGACCCGCATATGAGGTTCAGCCTCCTCTTAAAAAAAGTGCTCCTATACCGACAACTTATTGTCCCAAAACTGCCAATGAGAAAGTCCATGTGACTGCCAAAACTGTCAATGAGAAAGTCCATGTGACTGCCAAAACTGTCAATGAGAAAGTCCATGTGACTGCCAAAACTGTCAATGAGAAAGTCCACGCGACTGCCAATAAAACTGTCATTGAAACTGTCATTGAGAAAGTCCATGGGACTGCCAATAAAACTGTCATTGAAACTGTCATTGAGAAAGTCCATGGGACTGCCAATAAAACTGTCATTGAGAAAGTCCATGGGACTGCCAATAAGACTATCAATGAGAAAGTGCATGTGATTGACAAGGTATCTGCCAATGAAGCTGATAAAGTACTGGATGGAGCAGTTATAAGAGGATCGTTCAGTCAAGACGATATGCGATTTGGTAGTACAAGAAATAAGCAGTGTGCAGCTATCAGTTTAACATCTGTACTTCAGCACTGTGTAAAAAATGTTTTGACATGGCAAACTGCAGATTTGGATAATGTACTGAATAAGGGAAATGACCTTTATGTTGTTTTAAAAAATACAAGGCAAATAGGAAAAGGCCAGTGTGAATACATATTGATTCCAGAACTTCCCAGAACATGTACGTACTGTGACAAATATTTTGAAATAAAGTTTGGTTCATCTTTCGGTGGCTTTACTGATGTTTTTGAGTATGATGCAGAAGTGGGAGATTTTGCAATGCCATTTCATGTAGCAGTGGAGCGATCGCTGCGTGATTTTGATGCTTGTTTGGTAACTATTGCTGCCAATACATGTGCAATTATAAAACAAGGTAATTTGTATGCCATTGTAGATTCACATGCAACCAGTTTCATTAATGGCCAACAATACAGATCTGCAACAAGCTTTGTAGCTTATTACAGCAACATTGATCATGTTATTGGGTATTTCTATGATTTTGCTAATAGGTATGGCAATGCATATATTCCATTTGAGGTAACCGGAATCAAGCCCAGCTTGTGTGACACAAATGCAGGTGCCTTTACAGTCACTAATAGTCAAAGCAGAACAAATGTAAATGATGTTAAAAGTGCAGCAGATCCAGATAAATTAATGTACCATGACTCAAGACCTGCAGAAGGCATATGCATAAAAGATTGCAATAAGGAACCAAATGCACAGAAATCACTTGCTGATAGTCAGTTGAATAATCAAACTGTTATTGCTGCTGTCTCACTGAACACTGAAAGAAAACCACTCAAGGTGATGGATGTTAAAGCAACAGCAACTGGTAAACCCACAGCTGCTAATACAACTTGTAAGTCTAGTCAATGCAGTGCCACAAGCATTACACCCAAGAGCAAACATAAGCTAAGTAAGTGTACAGATGGTAACAGTAAACAAGAGCTATATGTAAGCAAATTGGATAAAGAAAAATTACCTGATAAGAAAAATACACAAGAAAATGTTGATTTGACAAATACACAAGAAAATGTTGATTTGACAGATGTCCTGTTTAATGAGAATGTACTCACAGATGACATCATTATTGGCAATACTATAAATAATGAGTTCAGTTTTAAGCTGTTAACATCTGCAAATCAAGAGGCGTTGTGTGCACGTTTACATTTAACTAATGAAAACCACAGTGTACAAGGTACAAATATAAGTTCTTTAGGGGAACCATGTAAAACAAAGAGCATCAAAGGAGACGGCAACTGCTTTTATAGATGTATAGCACATGCAGTATGTGGCAATGAAGAGAAACACCTGAAAATCAGACGTGAAGTTGTGAAACACCTTAACGCTAACAGTTCTAAATTTATAAGGTATTTAAGAGAAGATTACAGATCGGTTAAAGACTATTTGACACAACGTAAAATGTATTATTCTGGATCGTGGGCCACAGAAATAGACATTTTTTGTACGGCCGATTTGCTGAAAACAAATATTTTTACTTTCAATGATGACAGATGGAATGTACATGCACCAACTGATCAGGTATTTACAGATAATGCTATATATCTGAAGCACTGTAATGAAAATCACTTTGAAATTGTCACGTGTGTTACACATAAAAATCAAATAAATGTTTGTGCAGGAGCATGCAAAGCTGTATGCGGTAATGAAAGCATTACACAGTGTTTACGAAAAAGGAAGTTAAATGACACAGCAGACCAGATCAAATGTAAAAGAGAGCGTGAGAGATACCAAAGCGATAATGCTTTCAGAGAAAGAAAAAAGTTACGTGTAAAATCAAAATACTTTGAAGACACAGAATACAGACATAAAAAGATAGCATTGTCCAAAAGGAAATTTAGTGAAGACATTGGATACAGACAGAAAACAAATAAAATGTCCAAAACTAAATATTGTGCTAATATTAAATACAGACAGAAAAAGATTAAAATGTCTAAAAATAAGTATTGTCATGACACTGAATATAAGGAGAGAAAACTTCAACTCCTTCAAAGTAAATATAAGACTGATATTAACATTTGTGAGTCAATACGTAAAAGATCAAAGGACAAGTATTCCACAGATGTTGATTTTCAAGCATATGTTAGGCAATATTCTCATATCAAATACAAAACCAACAAAGTCTTTAAATCTAACTTATGTGACTATTCTAAGCATAAATACAGCACAAATCCCATTTTTAAAGCCAGTGTTCGTGAATATTCTAAGGACAAATATAGCACAAATCCCACTTTTAAAGCCAGTGTTCGTGAATATTCTAGGGACAAATATAGCACAAATCCCACTTTTAAAGCCAGTGTTCGTGAATATTCTAAAGATAAATATAGCACAAATACCACTTTTAAAGCCAGTGTTCGTGAATATTCTAAGAATAAATATAACACAAATCCCAGTTTCAATGCCAGTGTTCGTGAATATTCTAAGAATAAATATAACACAAATCCCAGTTTCAATGCCAGTGTTCGTGAATATTCTAAGAATAAATATAACACAAATCCCAGTTTCAATGCCAGTGTTCGTGAATATTCTAAGAATAAATATAACACAAATCCCAGTTTCAATGCCAGTGTTCGTGAATATTCTAAGAATAAATATAACACAAATCCCACTTTTAATTCCAGTGTTCGTGAATATTCTTATAGTAAATATCATAATGATGCAAACTTCCGAATGAGTAAAATACAGAAAGGATGTGAAATTTATGCAAAACAAAGAGAAACACAAAAAAACATTGACGCTACTATTAGTCAGTTTCAACAAGAAGTCAGCAGAGGTCCAGAATGTGTTTGTTGTGTATGTCATCGGCTATTGTTTAGAAAACAAGTTATTGAGTGTAAATTTGATTGCTATGAACAAAAAGGACAGCACATAGCTGATTTAAGTAAAAGATGCATCACACTGAAGTATTTACATGTATGTGACACTGAATGTGAGGATAATTGTAATTTATCTGGTCATTTAGCCTGTAATTTGTGGATATGTTATACATGCCATCGAAAAATCCTTAGAGGACAACTACCTGAAGAGAGTGTTGCCAACAATATGCATTTGGAGGACATTCCTAAAGAATTAAAATGTCTAAACTCATTGGAACAACATCTAATAGCACTCAATATTCCTTTTCTTAAATTGCTATGTCTTCCCAGAGGTGGGCAGAGGGCGTGCCATGGACCTGTTGTCTGTATTCCGGTTAATACTACAAACATGACCAACATACTTCCACGAAATGAATGTGATGATCATATGATAAAAATCAAACTGAAACGAAAATTGACATACAAAGGTCATTATGAATATAAATATGTCCACACCGATCATGTCAGAAATGCTTTAGTATATTTGGTACAAAACAATATGTGGTATAAAGATGTGGAGTTTAATGAGCAGTGGATCAACAACTTGAATGAACCTGACGAGGCTGATGGTAATGAAATGCAGGAAGATAATGTTGCTGATAACAGTGACGATGATAAGGTAGCTGATGATGAATCACATGAAGATCTTACATATATCAAGGAGCAAAGTGGACTTTTGTCAGACACATCACTACAGCCTGTTGACATTGGTTCAGAAATAATTGATCAACATTTTCATGATGTACTAAGTGTAGCACCAGGTGAAGGTAACAGTCCTGTCAGGTTGTTATCAGATGAAACCAATGAGGCTAAGTGCTTCCCATTTCTCTATCCTACTGGTGGTCCAACATTTCACGATGCCAGACCAGAAAAAATCACATTGTCACGATACCTGAATGCACGAATATTAAATGCTGATGGACGTTTTGCTCAGAATTCAGATTTCATTTTTTATGCACAGTATATATCAGAAGTTGAACAAATTCTGTCTAATGTCTCAATTGCATTACGAAAAGGTTTTGAGAAAGGTAGTTTATCAGAGGTGACACCTGATATGCTGACAAATCCGGATTCCTTGCAAAAAATACTTAAGTTTGATGAAGGATATAAGTTTTTAAGACCAGTCAGAGGGACCCCTCCCTATTGGATGTCTACACAGAAAGATCTCTTTGCTTTGATTAGACAACTTGGCATACCAACTTTCTTTGCATCTTTTAGTTCTGCTGATCTGAGATGGCCTGAAATGTTGAACACCATTATTAAACAAGAGGGCAAACAAATGAATTTAGATGAACTTGCCTGGGGTGAGAAATGTGAACTTATACGAAAAAATCCTGTCACTGCAGCAAGAATGTTTGATCACAGATGGCATTGTTTTTTGAAACATGTCATAATGTCACCGGCTGAACCTATTGGTAAAATAAAAGATTATTTTTATCGTGTTGAATTCCAGCAACGTGGTTCTCCTCACGTTCACTGTCTGTTTTGGGTAGAAAATGCTCCAAAGCTTAATGATGATGATGAAGCTAATGATCCTGTGGTTGCTGATTTCATTGACACATTTATCACCTGTGAGACACCGCCAGAACAAGACATTGAACTTTTTGAAACAGTAAACAGTGTGCAGAAGCACAGTACAAGACATTCAAAAACATGTCGCAAGAAAAATACAGTATGTCGTTTTAATTTTCCAAGACCTCCATCTAGCCGTACCTTTATTACAAGAGCATGTAATGCAGACGAGTTTAAAGGGAAAAATGAAGATGACACAGCAAATGCCATTTTACAAAAAATCAAAAATGCTTTAAACTCTGATGTGATGTTTGATTCAACTGATGATTTATTCTCTTCTGTGGGTATTTGTCAGGCTGTCTTTGAAAAAGCATACAACAAATGTTCTAAAAAAAAATCCATTGTCTTGAAACGAAATCCAAAAGATATTTGGGTAAACCAGTATAACAGAGATTTACTGCGTGCTTGGCAAGGAAATATGGATATTCAGTATGTCACAGATGCCTTTTCTGTAGTAGTTTATATATTAAGCTACATCACAAAAGCAGAACAAGAAATGGGACTTTTGCTTCAACGTACGCAAAATGAAGCTATGAATGGAAATCTTGAAGCTAAAGCATCTTTAAAGCAATTGGGAAGTGTGTATTTGCATAATCGCGAAATTTCCTCGCAAGAAGCTGTGTACAGACTGACAGGCATGCATTTAAAGGAATGCTCACGTAAAGTACAATTCATTCCAATAGGACCAAATCCTGTAAAGATGAGTTTGCCTTTGCATGTGCTTAAGAATAGAGTGGAGAAAGAACAGTCTGATGATGAAAGCAGTTTTTGGATGACAAGTTTTGTTGATAGGTACAAGAACAGACCACAGAAACAACCACTACTTAATCTTTGTCTTGCCAGTTTTTGTTCTGAGTACAGAGTTTTGACAAAATCTGAAGTTTTGTCACAAAAACAAAATGCAGAAATTGAAGTTATTAAACTCGATAATAACTGTGGTTATGTGAAACGAAGAACACGAACCGAGCCAGCTGTTGTCAGATATCCGAGATTTTCGCCCACAAAAGATCCAGAAAAATACTATCATTCATTGTTGCAGCTTTTTCTACCACATTATGATGACTGTCACTTGAAGCCAAGCAACTATGAGACATATGAGGAGTACTACAACAGTGGTGTCATAAAAACTAAATCTGGAATGCAAAATGTGAAATTAATTGTTGATTGCAACAGAGAATTGTTTGAAAAGGACTCTGATAAATTAGAGCGAGCTAAACAGCTTTTGGAGCAGGATATAGATTTAGAGGATGCTTGGGCTGCAATATGTCCTGAAACTGAAAGAGAACGTCACGAATGTATGGAACTGATGCAGAATAAAGGACTGCCTGATGAAGATAACACTCAAAACCTTATTCCAGATCTTACAGGAAACCAACAAACTATTTCTACTGTAGAAACAAACCATACCACACTGCCTAGAAATGAAGCGTTACATTTACTGCGATCACTAAATGAGGAACAATCTGACATATTCTATAAAGTCCGTCAGTGGTGTTTACAAAAAGTACTTGGACAAAACCCTGAACCAATCAGATTATTTATCACTGGTGGAGCAGGCACAGGAAAAAGTCATTTAATTAAGGCAATACACTATGAATCTTGCAGACTGTTATCTCAGCTGTCTGAAAATCCTAATGATGTTACTGTGCTTTTGACAGCTTCGACAGGAGTAGCAGCCTTTAATGTTGGTGCTTCAACTATTCATAATACATTTTCAATTGGTGCAAATGTCAGATTGCCATATCAACCGCTTAGTGATGACAAAATAAATTCTTTACGTATCAAAATGTGTAACCTGCAAATTTTAATTATTGATGAAGTCTCTATGGTTGACCATCGTCTGTTGTCATACATTCATGGAAGGCTGCGGCAAATAAAACAAACTGGTGATTACTCTCTATTTGGAAAAGTCAGCATTATTGCTGTGGGTGATTTCTATCAGTTACCACCTGTGAAAGGAACTGCTCTTTATGCTGATTCAAAAGGAGTCAACCTATGGGAAAACAACTTTGAGCTTGCTGAATTAACTAAAGTTGTTAGACAGCAAGATGCATCTTTTGCTGGAATGTTAAATCGCCTGAGAGTGCATAAGAAAAGTGAAGATCTTACCACTACTGATATTGCTGTGTTGAAAAAATGTGAAACCGGGGAGAGATGTAATGACCTTCACATATTTGCTACAAATAGCGAGGTTGATAAATACAACATTGAAAGACTACACGAGTGTTGTCCAGATGCAATTAGTATAAATGCTCAGGATTATATCAGAAACTCAAAAACTGGAAGAATGGAACGTAAAGTTGGATATCACTCTACAGTTTTCAACTCATGTCTATCTAAATGCATTTCCCTGGGTGTTGGTGCAAGGGTTATGTTAAAGAAAAATATTGATGTTGCTGACGGTCTTGTCAATGGAGCTTTTGGTACAGTTGTCCACATAAGTGAAAGTCAGAAAAAAGGTGAAGATAATGACGATTTCCCATCAGCTATTCATGTGGAGTTTGATAATCCAATTGTTGGGAAAATTCAAAGATGCAAAAAACGTTACATGCCTTTTCCAAATTCAACTGTTATTGAAGTACAAGAAGACCAGGTCACAAATGCTGGTGGCATAAGACGGCAATTTCCACTCAGATTAGCATGGGCTTGTACAGTTCACAAAGTACAAGGACTCACGGTAGATAAAGCTGTCGTTTCACTTAATAAAATCTTTACAGCAGGACAAGCATATGTTGCTTTAAGCCGTGTAAGGTCTCTTAGTGGATTAATCATTGAGGACTTTAAAGAATCTGTCATATTTTGTAATGAAAATATTGAGCTGTCGTTGAAAGATATGACAAAAATAAATTTGGATAAGTACAGTTTTAGTAAATCCTTTGGTATGTTTAGAATAGCACTGCTCAATGTGCAAAGTCTAAAAGCTCACTTTCAGGATGTCCTGTCCCATACAGTTCTGATAAACGCTGATTGTATTTGTTTGACAGAAACATGGCTAAATGTTAATGACCAAGAACCACAGATACCAGGATATGTGTTCTCACACAACCCAAGATCTAAGTGTTATGACAACAGCACTGCACTTTATACTGAATTAAAACATCAGAGAGGAGGTGGTGTTGGATTGTATTGTTCTGAGAACATTGAGTGTGATTTGTTTATTCCTGAATGCTCCAACTTAGAATGCTTATACTTTGTAATTCCATGTGTCAATTTGACTGCAGCACTTTTGTATAGACCTAATTCTTATAATCCTGATTTGTTTCGACAGCAGTTATTACTTGTTATTGATGAAATGGAGAAGCATCCAGGACCGAAAATGATCATGGGAGATTTTAATGAAGATGTTTTTACTTCATCCACAATTGTAAAATTAATGCAACAACATGGATACAGTCAACAGGTACAAACTCCAACTACAGAAAAGGGTACATTAATAGACCATGTGTACACAAAAGACATTAAATGTATACATGTTGAGGTTGCACAAACCTACTACAGCTTCCATCAGGCTATACTTATGTCACTGTTGTAATAGTACATATAAATACTCCGCTGGCCATTGGGGGGGGGGGGGGTTAGGGAGGAAACAATCACAGCGGCTCCCTGGGTAAGGGCACATAAGGGGAGGGGACACTGGGTGGGAGGTGACAGGGGTTGGTGTATGACAGTTATTTAACAGTACTGTTTGTTTCAGCAGTCCTTTGCTTGTTTTATTTATTTATTTATTTATTTACATTTATTTGTGTTTTTCTTTGTAATCTGCTGCGTTTTGCAAGTTTTAGTTCTTATTACAACCACACCTATTTTCTACATTTATTGCATTTTAAACAGAGTTCAATAATTTTTTTATTTTTGTTTTATACAAGCCAAACATCATCTTGATTTTATGTACAAAAATGCTTCTTAACCACTGTTAAACAATTACATGTGACTCAATGACGTCTAACAAAAATGAACAAAAATGAATATTTCAGCCAATATTTTAAGGCCACACATGACTAAATGACTGAGATAACTACTGTTGGTGATTGAAGAATCGTACTTTGAAACTTAAGGTTAGTATTCTTCATATTTTTTATGATTCACATGCTCATCATTAATTTTTTACTGAATAATCATTACTTACTTTTTATGTTTTAGAATGTATATGCCGAAACCACAGCTCAACCTTTACCTAGTGGTTGAAAAAATTGAATTGTCATCTTAAAGTTTACATGAAACAACAACATCATCTATCTTCAACTGATGTACACCAGAATACAGCAAAAAGAAGACTGTGCATCAGAAATACATTTACCATTTTACATAAAGTAAGTGCATTTTTATTCATAATTTTGTAATTTAAATTTGTTTAGCCTTTATATCTTTCACTTCAAAATACAAAACACCATAATAATATGTTTTCTTTTATTGTAGAAACATGTACTATGGTGAACACAACCTGCATCAAGTTGACACTTACCATTTTACAAACAGTAGGTGTATTTTTATTCATAATTTTGTTATATAAATTTGTTTAGCCTTTATATCTTTCACTTCAAAATACATAACACCATATTAATATGTTTTCTTTTATTGTAGAAACATGTACTATGGTGAACACAACACTGCATCAAGTTGACACTTACCATTTTACAAACAGTAGGTGTATTTTTATTCATAATTTTGTTATATAAACTTGTTTAGCCTTTATATCTTTCACTTCAAAATACATAACACCATAATAATATGCTTTCTTTTATTGCAAAAAGATGTACTATGGTGAACACAACACTGCATCAAGTTGACACTTACCATTTTACAAACAGTAGGTGTATTTTTATTCATAATTTTGTTATATAAATTGGTTTAGCCTTTATATCTTTCACTTCAAAATACATAACACCATAATAATATGTTTTCTTTTATTGTAGAAACATGTACTATGGTGAACACAACACTGCATCAAGTTGACACTTACCATTTTACAAACAGTAGGTGTATTTTTATTCATAATTTTGTTATATAAATTTGTTTAGCCTTTATATCTTTCACTTCAAAATACATAACACCATATTAATATGTTTTCTTTTATTGTAGAAACATGTACTATGGTGAACACAACACTGCATCAAGTTGACACTTACCATTTTACAAACAGTAGGTGTATTTTTATTCATAATTTTGTTATATAAACTTGTTTAGCCTTTATATCTTTCACTTCAAAATACAAAGCACCATAATAATATGCTTTATTTTATTGCAGAAACATGTACTATGGTGAACACAACACTGCATCAAGTTGACACTTACCATTTTACAAACAGTAGGTGTATTTTTATTCATAATTTTGTTATATAAATTGGTTTAGCCTTTATATCTTTCACTTCAAAATACATAACACCATAATAATATGCTTTATTTTATTGCAGAAACATGTACTATGGTGAACACAACACTACATCAAGTTGACACTTACCATTTTACAAACAGTAGGTGTATTTTTATTCAGAATCTTGTTATATAAATTTGTTTTGCCTTTATATTTTTACTTCATCTAAACAAATAATAACATAATAATATGCTTTCTTTTATTGCAAAGAGATGTACTATGGTGAACACAACACTACATCGGGATGACTTCCTTTTTAATGTCATTCACATCAACTGTCGTTACAACACAACGGATCTACCAATCAACATTTATTCATCTTCAACAGTACTTATCTCAGTCATTTATTCATGTGTGGTGATGGAATAAGCATGTACATTAACACTTAAGGTTAGTATTTTTTATTCCGTTTTTTTATTAATTATATACGTGTTTTCTCATCTTTTTAATTACTACATAATCTTTTTATACTTTTTATGTTTTAGAATGTATATGATGACACCACAGCTGAACATTCATCTTATGGTTGACTACAGTCAATTTTCACATGTTCTTGTTTAAATTAAACAATCACATCTCATCATTTTTTTCATTGGATGTCCACCACACCAAAATACAACAAAAAGAACATTGGACATCAGTTATAAAATTACCATGCTACATGGAGTAAGTGCATTTTATTCATAATTTTTTATGTACAATTATTTATATTTTTCTCTTCATCAAAGCAAATAATAACATAACATTTTTGAACTTTTTTTATTGCAGGAAGGTGTGCTATGTTGGACACAACGCTACATCAGTATGACACACAGTAGTCATCCTGGTCATCCATGCTATTCCTTTTGAATGTCCAGAGCTGGTTACAACAAGACAGGACTACCAAGCCTAATTAATTCAACATTTTCTATCACATTATGAAGAACTATTTCTTTAGGATTACAAGAAAGACATGATATAGCATCATGCAGATATGTTGTTTATTGACACTTTATTTTTATTTTTTTATTTTGAGAATGTATATTAATTTCACAACAAATACAATGGGTGTGGTTGTGCATATCAAGCAAAGGACTGCTGTAGTTCCTAAAACTTTATAGTAGGGCTGGGTATTGTTAGGAATTTCACAATTCGATTCAATTTCAATTCTTGAGGCTTCGATTCGATTCAATTCAATATTGCTTTACTTGCTTCGATATCGATTCAATAATAAGTACATACACAAGCAATTAAGTACCTGAGTATATTTTTAAATAATGTGTGTAGTATTACTAATGTTTGATCACGTTGATGGTGAAGGCTTGAAAGAAGTGCTGCTGTTTGCCATCTTTGATCTTTCTGTTTTGATAAAGCGCGTCTTGTACAACGCTGAACGCTCTCACTAGAGTGTTGCCCACAGCGGCGCCACTTGCCGTGGGGGCTGAATCGATTCATAGAATTTGATGAATCGATATTGAATTGAGAAACAAATAATTGCATTGCATTGATGAATCGATATTTTTACCCAGCCCTACTTTATAGTTTACACCAGGGATCTCAAAAGTGGGAGCCGTTAACCCCTGGAGGCTCTAAATGTTTAGCCAGAGAATCTGTTAAATAATCTGTTTTATATAATTGCCTTGCATTATTAAGAAGGGCAATCTAAGAACAATGTGGGTCTTGCTATTTTTGAATTTATTAAAACATTTAAGATAATTTAAACAGTATAACTGTCAAATTAAATGTAATTTTAACTAAACAAACATCTAAGTAACCTCTTAAATTTAATTACTTTAAAATAAGTCTAAAATATGCTTTAATGTAAGAATATGCTTAGTAACTGTCATTTTAATAGGTCTTTGTAAATTTGTCTACCTTATAAGGGGAACATGGGCTCAAAACATTCAAGAACCCCTTGTTTACCCTTGATTAAAATTGAACCATAAATATTATATGTCCAAATATATCATATCTGTGCATCATTTCACCTCCGTAATATTAAGTAATTGTACATGACACATGAATTTATTCTGTAAACACTGTATTAATTATTAAACATTTTATTATTACAGCTTTTTCTTCCCAGTGTTCTTCTTATCATTACTTTTAATTTATTGACTGCTTTTTATACCAGAAACTGAAGGGAACAACTATTGAAATGGCAGACAAAATAAATATTTCATGAGTAATTAGGAAAAACAGTTATTTTACATATTTTCCCACCAGTAGGTGGCTCTGAGATGACACTATGCATCTACCCTAAAATCTGACCTGTGCTTATACAATTCAAGCATCTTAAGTATACACTAAATATATAGACTCATATTCATTTTAATCTTTACTAGACACATTTTATATCTATTTAGATAACATGTATGCTCTGTCAATTTTTCATTTAATACCATTCTTATTTAGTATTACACATTGTACTTACATTTCTATGATTTCATTGGTACACTTGACCACTAGTGGATGATGGTTTCTAACTCAAAAATTGACCAAAAGGTGGGACAATTAAAGGCGGAGTCCACGATGTTTGAAAAACGCGTTGGAAAAGGAGACGGGCCGACTACCAAAACACACTTATAGCCAATCAAATCAAATCAAATGCCGGTTTGCGTATGTATGGGGCGGGTCTATCAACAGAAGGTACAGATTCTATTGTGGTAGGGGCGTGTTTGTTTAGGTGATTTCAAATATCAACACTGGCTTTCAAACATCATGGACTCTGCCTTTAAAAAAGAAGAAAAAAATATCCTGATTTTATGATGTCATAACACCCACCTCTTAACCACTAGAGGGCGCTGGCCGAAACAATAGATGGTGACTGATGTCATGACACTGATGACACCCACCAAATTTGGTGTAAATACGATAAAGAGATGCAGATATATAAGCTCAAATCTCTTGACCACTAGGGGGCGATGAAAAGTTTACAAGTGCTCTCAGAACCATACCAAGTTTCATAACAATAAGCAATTGTGTTTATGAAATACTTGAACTTAAAGAAAAAATCAAGCCGAACATGGCAAAAAATGATTCCTACGTGATAACTGTCATGATTTAAGATCTATGTTTGTATTAGTTTTAGAAAAAATAGCAATTTTTGTATCTTGAGACCACAAGATGGCGCTGTGCCAAAACAATAGATGATGCCTCAGGTCATGAATGTGATGACACATACCAAATTTAGTGTAAATGCAATAAAGCGATACAGAGATATAGCCTTAAATGACTTGACCACTAGGGGGCACTGACCAAACAATAAATTGTGACTCAGGTCTTGATTGTGATGACACCCACCAAATTTGGTGTAAATACGATAAAGAGATGCAGAGATATAGCTTCAAATTTCTTGACCACTAGGGGGCGCCGAAAAGTTTACAAGTCCTCCCAGAACATGTTGCTGATGAACCATACCAAGTTTCATAACAATACGCAATTGCGTTTCTGAAATACTTGAACTTAGAGAAAAAATTCAAAATGGCCGACACACAAAAAGGCCGACCAAAAACCATTTGGTATCGTTTGACTCGGCATGCCTCACGAAATCTAACAAGACCAGTCTCATAATTTTACATTCAAGTTTGCAGTAGTTATAAGCAAAAATAGACATTTTTTATATCTCGTGACCAGTAGGGGGCAGTGTGACGAAATGGTACATGCACCCTCAGGTCATCACTGTTATGACATATACCAAGTCTCATATTAATACACAAAAGTTTTGCGAAGATACAGGCTCAAACACATTTTGGCGTGCTCGCCCTCGCATTCTTTGATGCGTTATACGACAACGGATAGGTCTACTGAAAAGCTTTTGATAACTTTTTGTCTGGATTGTCTCTAGATGATGCATACCAAAAATCAAGCCAGTCAAACAAGCGCTCTAGGAGGAGTTCGAAAAAGTAAGTGTTCAATATAATTCAAAATGGCCGACAGGAAGTAGCTTTGACTCTAACATATTTGGTACAGTCGGACTCGGCACGAGCCAAGAAATCAATAGAGTGAAGTCTCATGTCAGTGTGCCAATTTAATCAAATGATATAAAGATTTTAAACAATTTCTTTACATATCCTGACCACTAGGTGGCGCCGTCCTAAAGATTTATAGGTGCGCTCAGAACATGTCACTGATGAACCATGCCAAATTTTGTAGCGATACGCCATTCTGTTTGTGAAATACTGAACTTAATGAGAAAATTCAAAATGGCCGACACCCAAAATGGCCGACCGAAAACCGTTTGGTATCGTTTGACTCGACATGCCTCAAGGAATCTAACAAGACCACCTTCATGATTTTAGACTCAAGTTTGAAGTAGTTATAAGCGAAAATAAGCATTTATGGAGTCTCGTGACCACTAGGTGGCGCTGTGACGAAACGTTGCAGGCACCCTCAGGTCAAGACTGTAATGACTTATACCAAGTTTTGTGTCGATACACCAAAGTGTTGCGAAGATACGGCCTCATGTCCGTTTTGGCGTGCTCGCCGCCGTATATGTTGTTACGGTATATGAGAACGCATTGGTCTATCAAAAAGCTTTTGATAACTTTTTGTCAGGGGTGTCTCTAGATGCTAGATACCAAAGGACAAGCAAATCGGACAAACGCTCTAGGAGGAGTTCGAAAAAGTAGGTTTTACGGAAAATTCAAAATGGCGGAAAGATGTGCATGACACAAATGACACCAATGTGTGCATTTGAATCATCATGAGCCAAGGATTCAGAGGAAACAAGAATTTAGTTTCTAGGACTCATGGGTCAGAAGTTATGAGCATAAACATAAGTGGATTTTTGGACTGTTGGTGGCGCTAGAGGGTTTGAGTCAGACACACCAAAGTTGCTATAGTAACTTCTGAGACTGTCCTCTACATGTGTGCCAAATTTCATAACTTTCCTATGTACGGTTCTATGGGCTGCCATTGACTTTCGGCGGAAGAACTAGGAAGAAAAATAATAATAATAATAATAATAATAATAATAATAAGAAAACTAACAATAACAATAGGGTTCTACGCCCCTTCGGGGCTTGACCCCTAATAATAATAATAATAAGAAAACTAACAATAACAATAGGGTTCTACGCCCCTTCGGGGCTTGACCCCTAATAATAATAAATATAGCTGCAAGCAGCGATACCGGGGTCAAGCCAAACATGGCAAAAAATGATTCATACGTGATGACTGTCATGATTTAAGATCTAAGTTTGCATTAGTTTTATGAAAAAAAATAGCACTTTTTTCGTATCTTGAGACCACTAGGTGGCGCTGTGCCGAAACAATAGATGGTGCCTCAGGTCATGACTGTGATGACACATACCACATTTAGTGTAAATACGATAAACCGATATGGAGATATAGCCTTAAATGACTTGACCACTAGGAGGCACTGACCAAACAATAAATTGTGACTCAGGTCTTGGTTGTGATGACACCCACCAAATTTGGTGTAAATACGATAAAGACATGCAGAGATATAGCTTCAAATCTCTTGACCACTAGGGGGCGCCAAAAAGTTTACAAGTCCTCCCAAAACATGTTGCTGATGAACCATACCAAGTTTCATAACAATACCCAATTGCGTTTCTGAAATACCTGAACTTAAAGAAAAAATTCAAAATGGCCGACACACAAAATGGCCGACCAAAAACCATTTGGTATCGTTTGACTCGGTATGCCTCAAGAAATCTAACAAGACCACTCTCATAATTTTACATTCAAGTTTGCAGTAGTTATAAGCAAAAATAGACATTTTTTATATCTCGTGACCAGTAGGGGGCAGTGTGACGAAATGTTGCATGCACCCTCAGGTCATCACTGTTATGACATATACCAAGTCTCATATTAATACGCAAACGTTTTGCGAAGATACAGGCTCAAACACATTTTGGCGTGCTCGCCCTCGCATTCTTTGATCCGTTATACGACAACGGATAGGTCTACCGAAAAGCTTTTGATAACTTTTTGTCTGGAGTGTCTCTAGATGATGCATACCAAAAATCAAGCCAATCACACGAGCGCTCTAGGAGGAGTTCGAAAAAGTAGGTGTTCAATTCAATTCAAAATGACTGACAGGAAGTAGGTTTGACTCAGACATATTTGGTACAGTCGGACTCAGCATCAGCCAAGAAATCAATAGAGTGAAGTCTTATGTCATAGTGGCAATTTAATCAAATGATATAAAGATTTAAAACAATTTATTTACATATCCTGACCACTAGGTGGCGCTGTCCTAAAGATTTATAGGTGCGCTCAGAACATGTAACTGATGAACCATGCCAAATTTTGTAGCGATACGCCATTCTGTTTGTGAAATACTGAACTTAATGAGAAAATTCAAAATGGCCGACACCCAAAATGGCCGACCGAAAACCGTTTGGTATCGTTTGACTCGGCATGCCTCAAGGAATCTAACAAGACCACCTTCATGATTTTAGACTCAAGTTTGAAGTAGTTATAAGCAAAAATAAGCATTTTTTGAATTTCGTGACCACTAGGTGGCGCTGTGACGAAACGTTGCAGGCACCCTCAGGTCATGACTGTAATGACATATACCAAGTTTCGTGTCGATACAATAAAGTTTTGCGAAGATACGGCCTCACGTCCGTTTTGGCGTGCTCGCCGCCATATATATTGTCAATTTATACGAGAACGCATTGGTCTATCAAAAAGCTTTTGATAACTTTTTGTCTTGGGTGTCTCTAGATGCTACATACCAAAGGACATGCAAATCGGACGGACGGTCTAGGAGGAGTTCGAAAAAGTAGGTTTTACGGAAAATTCAAAATGGCGGAACAATGTGCATGACAGAAATGACATCAATGTGTGCAATTGAATCATCATGAGCAAAGGATTCAGAGGAAACAAGAATTTAGTTTCTAGGACTCACGGGTCAGAAGTTATGAGCATGAACATAAGTGGATTTTTGGACTGTTGGTGGCGCTAGAGGGTTTGAGTCAGACACACCAATGTTGCTATAGTAACTTCTAAGACTGTCCTCTACATGTGTGCCAAATTTCATAACTTTCCTATGTACGGTTCTATGGGCTGCCATTGACTTCAATGGCGGAAGAACAAGAAGATGAATAATAATAATAAATATAGCTGCAAGCAGCGATACCGGGGTCAAGCCAAACATGGCAAGAAATTATTCATACGTGATGACTGTCATGATTTAAGATCTAAGTTTGCATAAGTTTTAGGAAAAAATAGCAATTTTTTGTATCTTGAGACCACTAGGTGGCGCGGTGCCAAAACAATAGATGGTGCCTCAGGTCATGACTGTGATGACACATACCAAATTTAGTGTAAATACGATAAAGCGATACAGAGATATAGCCTTAAATGACTTGACCACTAGGGGGCACTAACCAAACAACAGATGGTGACTCAGGTCTTGATTGTGATGACACCCACCAAATTTGGTATAAATACAATAAAGAGATGCAGAGATATAGCCTTAAATGACTTGACCACTAGGGGGCACTGACCAAAAAATAAATTGTGACTCAGGTCTTGATTGTGATGACACCCACCAAATTTGGTGTAAATGCGATAAAGAGACTCAGAGATATAGCTTCAAATCTCTTGACCACTAGGGGGCACCGAAAAGTTTACAAGCCGTCTCAGAACATGTTGCTGATGAACCATACCAAGTTTCATAACAATACGCAATTGCGTTTCTGAAATACTTGAACTTAAAGAAAAAATTCAAAATGGCCGACACACAAAATGGCCGACTGAAAACCATTTGGTATCGTTTGACTCGGCATGCCTCACGTAATCTAACAAGACCAGTCTCATAATTTTACATTCAAGTTTGAAGTAGTTATAAGCAAAAATAGACATTTTTTATATCTCATGACCAGTAGGGGGCAGTGTGACGAAACGGTGCATGCACCCTAAGGTCATCACTGTTATGACATATACCAAGTCTCATATCAATACGCAAAAGTTTTGTGAAGATACAGTCTCAAACACATTTTGGCGTGCTCGCCCTCGCATTCTTTGATGCGTTATACGACAACGGATAGGTCTACCGAAAAGCTTTTGATAACTTTTTGTCTGGATTGTCTCTAGATGATGCATACCAAAAATCAAGCCAATCACACGAGCGCTCTAGGAGGAGTTCGAAAAAGTAGGTGTTCTATATAATTCAAAATGGCCGACAGGAAGTAGGTTTGACTCAGACATATTTGGTACAGTCGGACTCGGCACGTGCCAAGGAATCAAAGGATTGAAGTCTCATTTCAGTGTGGCAAATGAATCAAATGCTATAAATATTTTAAACAATTTATTTACATATCCTGACCACTAGGTGGCGCTGTCCTAAAGATTTATAGGTGCGCTCAGAACATGTCACAGATGAACCATGTCAAATTTCATAGCGATACGCCATTCTGTTTGTGAAATACTGAACTTAATGAGAAAATTCAAAATGGCCGACACCCAAAATGGCCGACCGAAAACTGTTTGGTATCGTTTGACTCGGCATGCCTCAAGGAATCTAACAAGACTACCTTCATGATTTTAGACTCAAGTTTGAAGTAGTTATAAGCAAAAATAGGCATTTTTCGAATCTCGTGACCACTAGGTGGCGCTGTGACGAAACGTTGCAGGCACCCTCAGGTCATGACTGTAATGACATATACCAAGTTTCGTGTCGATACACCAAAGTGTTGCGAAGATACGGCCTCACGTCCGTTTTGGCGTGCTCGCCGCCGTATATGATGTCACGGTATACGAGAACGCATTGGTTTATCAAAAAGCTTTTGATAACTTTTTGTCAGGGGTGTCTATAGATGCTAGATACCAAAGGACATGCAAATCGGACAAACACTCTAGGAGGAGTTCGAAAAAGTAGGTTTTACGGAAAATTCAAAATGGCGGAAAGATGTGCATGACACAAATGACATCAACATGTGCAACTGAATCATCATGAGCCAAGGATTCAGAGGAAACAAGAATTTATTTTCTAGGACTCACGGGTCACAAGTTGTGAGCATGAACATAAGTGGATTTTTGGACTGTTGGTGGCGCTAGAGGGTTTGAGTCAGACACACCAATGTTGCTATAGTAACTTCTGTGACTGTCCTCTACATGTGTGCCAAATTTCATAACTTTCCTATGTACGGTTCTATGGGCTGCCATTGACTTTTGGGTGGAAGAACGAGGAACAAGAATAACAATAATAATAATAATAATAAGAAAACTAACAATAACAATAGGGTTCTACGCCCCTTCGGGGCTTGACCCCTAATAAGAAAACTAACAATAACAATAGGGTTCTACGCCCCTTCGGGGCTTGACCCCTAATAATAAGAAAACTAACAATAACAATAGGGTTCTACGCCCCTTCGGGGCTTGACCCCTAATTACAGGTAACATGATTAAGATTACATAGAAAATCTAGCAAACACGTAAAACACTGATTAATTGTGACATTACAAAAGTGACCCTAATATAGAAGGCTAATATATATTGGTATTGATAACTGCATTACCAGGATGCTTTTATTATTTATTTTTTATTGCATATGTACCAGGATGCTTTTACTACTAAATAGGCAATGTTTTAAAAAAACAACAAAAACATACCATCAGCATTGTCGTATTCCGCAGCAACATGGACCACAAGGATGTTTGTCGAATGTCCATTCACCAGCGCATGCGCACATAAACCATCAAACACACTTTGACAGACAGGTCAGTGTCTCCATCAATAATAAACACATTTGTCATAACACGTCTTGTGTTTTTGGCACTTTCGCCATGTTTAAGCAAGGTACGTCTGGCGCTTAAAATGTTTTGATTCCGCCATTAACGCCGTTTTACAGGATTTACAGTAACCACAGTAAGTTACATTTTCATATAGCGGAGACACTCGAAATCTTTAAGCCACTCTCTCTGAAAGGTTTAACGTCAACTCGTATTTTCTGGTGGTGGAGTTACATTTGAATCCGGATCGTCGTCAAAAAATACAGTAATAACCTTGGCTGTAATCGGCTCGCTCTCATCATGCTCGCAACGCGTTCGTCTTTTCACATTTCCGCCCTTCACGGCAACAAGGAATGACAGACGCTCATATTAGCCAATCTGCGGTCTTCATTAAACGCAAGAACTTAATGGTGAAATTTGATTGGTTATGAATCGTTGGAGAGAACACTGAACCTGGGACAGCGCCAGCATGCAGGATCACAATCAACTCGCGTCACAACAAAATGGGCAGTCGCACAAATGCTCCCAAATATATTTTAAGGGCGCACAGATTAAATTTCGGTCGCATATGCGACCAAAATGGTCGCAATTTCGAGCCCTGATATTGCCAAAAGTTTTGGGCACCCCTCCAAATCATTGATTCGCGTGTTCCAATCACTTCCAGCTAGAGGAACTCTTAATGTTTCATCATAGCAAGAAATTTTGGATAATGTTCATAAAGGTCCATAAAGACATGCATGACCGAGTTTGGTGTGGAGGTACTTGACTGGCCTACACAGAGTCCTGACCTCGACCCAATGAAACATCTTTGGAATGAATTAAAGCAGCTACGAGACTACATGCGAGGCCTTTTCGTCCAACATCAGTGTCTTTGCCCGGTTGCATAAAGCACCTTAAGTGTAATTTTCCCTTAAGTACACCCTTATTTTTCCCTTAAACTTAAGGGTGTTGCAGAAAAAAAAACATTTTTTCTGTTGCATCTCCATGGCAACAATAGTATTTTATAACAACAAACCTGGGCCGCTGTCGTAAAACATTTAACGATCACCCTAACCTAAGGGAACGATTTAAGGGATTATATGCAACATCCTTAAATTATTCTCTTACAGTAGGTAAGGGGAATTTACCCCTTAAGTGTCAAACTTAAGGGAAAAATTTAAGGTACTTTATGCAACCGGGCCCTGACCTTACAAATGTGCTTTTAGAAGAATGGTTAAAAATTCCCATAAACACACTCCTAAACCTTGTAGAATGTGTTCTAAAGCCGGAGGTGTACTAGGGACGTCCGCGTACCTGCGGCATCCGCATGACGTCATTTTCGTCAGCAGTAGGGCACAAAAATTGAGACCGCGCGGACAGTCCGTTTACGACAGGGCATGTGCGAGAAAACAGTAAGACAGGATACTCCACTACAAACAATTACACAAAGGCAATAGACAGCATTTGCACGCACACTATCGGTTTTTCTTCTTTTATTTTCACTTATTTCAAGAACAGAAACCTGTGGAGCATTTTTGTCACCATAATGTTTGATTTCTGTTCCTTGTTTTTGTTGTTTGTTCTAAACTTTGTTTGCAATGGTAGATCCGCTATTTTTGTTCATCTATCCTATTTTTTTATGAACTGTAAATGTCGCCCTGACGGCCTGATAGAGTCATAATTTTTATAAGAAATCATTTGTATTGTGTGAATGTATCGAACGCGGTCATCCGCGTGTGGCCACGGGGAGTATACATGGAAAGCTGCGCGGACGCGGGAAAAAGTATACAGCGGCCTTAAAGGAGGAGTGCACAATGTTTGAAAAACGCTTTGGAAAAGGGATTTGGGCTGACTACCAAAACACACTTGTAGCCAATAAGCTGTAAGGGGCGTGTCTACTAACCAACATCCTTGCCGGGATTGCGTATGTGTGGGTCTATCAAAAGAAGGTCCAGATTCTATTGGGGTAGGGGCATGTTTGTTTAGGTGATTTCAAATGTCAACACTGGCTTTTGAAACATTGTGCACTCTGCCTTTAAGACGAGTTAAAAAGCTTTTATAGCTGCAAAGGGTGGGCCAACTCCATATTATAAAATGGCCCGTTCTGGTTCTTCATTCTGATTGGTTAAAAACGCACTCCAAACCGTAATAAAATACCCCGGTAACCCCACGGTTCAGACCGCATTACATAAGTATCACTGTGCCACTGTTGCTGCGTACTGATTTATAAAAATAAACACCACAGTCTTTAATCGTATTTTTCTACAACTGCACAATTAATAGTGATATCCAGATAAATGTCAATCAATATTGTTGAGTCATCTCATCAATAAAGGGAAAACACTTTTCTTTATTGTTCTTTAACGTCAAATCCGTATTTCCGCTATTATCCACTAGATGGCGATCTTACCCAACATAAACACTGATGCATTCACTCAACACTAAAAACACCCTGTACGTTTTGATCAGGCTCTGAATCTGATCTCTTACAAAAGATCTTCACTAAATGGGATTATCTCAGCGTTTTGAGAGGTGCTAAGAGAACAAACGAAGGTAGGATGAAATGCCGTTTTTTTGTTTGAAAGCGAAGGGTGTGTTCTTTCATTTGATATATTTTGTGTTTATTTAAAGAAGAACATTTTTCTTCAAGGCATTAAACTAAAACTGGGTGGCAACTTAAAAACGCTGACGGGGAAAGAGTTAAGCATGCTTCTAAACATATTTGATCGTCACTAACGTTTATATCGTGCAACTGTTGCAATGTATAAATTAGATGAATGTCGATTTATGAAAATAAACACCACAGTCTTTAATCATATTTACATTTTGCTACGTCTGTGTTGCTTGGGAACTGCGCTCTGTTGCAGACACACTTGATTCTGAGGATCTACTTTGTTTGGCGGAAGAGTAATATTTGAACTAATCCAATTACAACTTATTTGTGTTTTATGTTATGAAATCCTGCTATGCATATAGAGTAATTGTTTTATAAAAGCAATAAGCCCTGCGAAGCAGTGGTGTTACAGTGCATTTTATAACAGCTAAGGAGGTTTTAGGCACTCCACGAATGCCCCTTAGCGGTTATAAAATGCACTGGTAACCCACTGCTTCGCAGGGCTTATTGCTTTATTAAACCCCATGGATAAGAATGGGATGTCATTCAGCTTCATGTGCATATAAAGGCAGGTGTCCCAAAACTTTTGGCAATATAGTGTAGCTTAATATACAGGGAAACTAACATGCACTTTTTAATATAACACTTTTATTCCCAAAGTATAAAAAAAGATTCATTATGTGCATAAATATATGGTTTAGATAATTTG
Organism: Misgurnus anguillicaudatus; assembly: GCF_027580225.2. NCBI lineage: Eukaryota > Metazoa > Chordata > Actinopteri > Cypriniformes > Cobitidae > Misgurnus > Misgurnus anguillicaudatus. Next base: position 29,374,688 of record NC_073355.2, on the reverse strand, counting down.
GGAAAGGGGTCTCTTGCAAGTCATATTTAAGGCTCCTTGTCATTAAATAATTTTAAAAATCCTTGCTATAAACACTTCCTGCCATTTCATCTCCACACCAAAACCTTACTGCCCCTATAAAGTAATTTATAAACTCTGCAAATTCTGCAGATGCTGACAGATTTTTTTAAAGCACATTTTTGCCATTTACAGACAAGTGCAAGGCACTGAGAGTTTCGTGCAAACCGAAGAAAATGTAGCAGTCAGCAAAACAACTGCATTTCAAAGCACTGAAAACCAATCTATTGTCTCTGTTTACCTTCAGTGCTCGGATAAAAAAAGCATGAGAAAAATGTGGGCATCTGCACATTTAGCATGCATTTTAAAATAATTCAGACTAAAATTGCACTTTTTATTAAATTAATCAAACAGCATCTTTTAAAATCAAAATTACATATAAGGTAGTACGCTCTGGTGTGACTCGTTTAGGGTTGAGATTACCGTCAGCCTATAAATAAAAGGGTAGAGAAGAGCATGTGGTGAAGCCTGAGAGGTGAGACAGAGAAACACACCACAGAACAGGCCAGAGAACGGGAAAGAGGAAATAGCTTTTGATAATACTGACACAAATGAGAAAGGAGGCCATTTCCCTGAAAAGGCAACCTGACTGAGTCATTTTTTTTCTTTTGGTGGTGATAAGAAAGCAAATCTTTATCAGAACAATACAGAGAGGGCTGTGCTGAGACAGGTCTGCTGTCACCAAATGCAAGTGCATTCTAGGAATATATTGGTGACCATATTTACTAGTATTTACAATTTTAAGTACTTGCCCTTTTTGAGAGTACTATACTTGGAAGACTTAAGTCAGATTTTGATCCAGTTTAAAATTATTTCAAGTTTACCAGTAGCTTAAAACGTCACTGTATTTCAATTTGTAGAGCATTGCATTAGCAGCACCAAGGTCATGGTTTCAATTCAAAAAGAACATGCATACTAAACGCAGCTGGAATGAACAGAAAGTTGCTTTGTATAAAAACATCCACCAAATACGTAAATGTAAATTTTAATGCGGCTTAAAAAAAAACTTAGATGAATGTGTTGATTCCCGAATTGATCTAGTATGAACTTACAAAAGCTGTCACTGGGGCAGTACCCTTTCAAAAAGTACACTGTTGAACCTAAAGAGTGCATATTAGTACCATCGAATTTACATACTGGTACCATTACGGTACATATATGAGTACATTTTAAAGGGGTACCATCCCAGTGACAGCTTTTGCACCATTTTTCCTCAGAGTGTATAGATGTTTAAAGGGACACTCCACTTTTTTTGAAAATATGCTAATTTTCCAGCTCCCCTTGGGTTAAACATTTGATTCTTACTGTTTTGGAATCCATTCAGCTGATCTCTGGGTCTGGCGCTAGGACTTTTAGCATAGCTTAGCATAATTCATTGAATCTGATTAGACCATTAGCATCGCGCCAAAAAACAACCAAAGAGTTTCAACATCTTTCATACTTAAAACTTGACTCTTCTGCAGTTACATCCTGTACCAAGCCGACAGAAAATTAAAAGTTGCGATTTTCTAGGCAGATTTGGCTATGAACTATACTCTCATTCTGGCGTAATAATCAAGGACTTTCCTGCCGTAACATGGCTGCAGGAGTCGCAATGATATTACGCACTGCCCGAAAATAATCCCCAGCTATAAAAAGTTACAAATGGAACCATTTTCGGTCAGCGCGTAATATCACTACGCCTGCTGCAGCCATGTTACATCAGCAAAGTACGTGATTATTACGCCAGTTTGAGAATATAGTCCTAGCCATATCTGCCTAGATAATCGCAACTTTTAATTTTCCGTCGTTCTTCGTACACAATGTAACTACAGAAGAGTCAAGTTTTAAAAAGGAAAAATATTGAAATTCTTTGGTTATTTTTTAGCGCAATGCTAATGGTCTAATCAGATTCAATGGATTATGTTAAGCTATGCTAAAAGTGCTAGCACCAAATTAGCTGAATGGATTCTAAAACGGTAAGAATCAAATGTCTAACCCTAGGAGAGCTGAAAAATTAGCATATTTTCAAAAAAAGTGGAACGTCCCTTTAAAAACCAGGCAAAACAGCACAGACTTAAAATTCACCGTTTTAGTGTTCTTTATCGAAAATAATTACTGGCAGTATTAGCCAATAAATGTCGCTCTCACCTCTTTCCTGACAGAAACGGAAACCAACAGTTTTCTCAAACACTCTCTCTGACATTTTGGTGTTTCTGTTCTAGCCAGGTGCAAGTAAACAGCTCAAGATTACAAATATTTGGGACTCTTTCGTTGCAAACATTTGCATATGCACATATTCGCGGCCTGGCCCGGATTTTGCTATCCAGAGAATGACAAACTGCAGCAACGCGCTACAGGCCTGCACTACACAATCAGTCTCACATCCACCTACACTCTTGCTAGTGGTGTCTACTGTGAAGAAAACTTCAAAGTAAGCCATTAACAACACCGATATCATTGCGCTCTTATCGGCTTCTCTTACCTCAGTGTAAATACCCTCATGAAAATAACAAGAGCAGAGGCAAAACCACAAAGAAGAATTCTCTTCTCCAACCATCTCGTCCACACACGGGAGCAAGAGTGTTTGTCGGAACTACCCATTTCTGAGAAGTTTAATTGGCGGTCTGATAAGCATCTTATATCAATTAAAGGGCACCTTGCCTATGTAATGCATGACTGATATCTTAAGAGATCTGGTGATCTGATAAATTTAGCGAGTTAATTGGATGTGCACGACATCACTGTGAAACTGTGCTGACATCCGCTGGGTAGAGGTGTGTGACACTGATGTTGGCACACAACCCATTTACCAATATCGTCCGATTCTGAATATCGGACGATACTGATCCCGATGTGATCCCTTTCTGCACTTCTGGGGTGCAGGATAATGTTCTTAAGGGTGCACTCACATTATCCAAACCAAACCTTGCCCCAGTGCAATTGTCCCACCCCCACTCCCCCCAGAAGCACGCACTCACACTGTAGTTTTATCGATCCAAGCCCGTGCGCACCTTCGTCATTAGGATGCGATTTTTTTTAAAAACATAAAGTAAGGTGCTCTCTTAACACTGGAACCCATCGTAATGTTAAGTCTGTGTTTTTTATTCAGAGTCGTTTGGTGTGCAATAACACACAGCCCTTTCACATGCTATCATATTGCTTAGTTGATCTGTCACGTGTGCAGCTCGGACATTCACGTAACCCTGCTGTGCGCTAGTGTTGGGCGATATGCCCTATTTTCAGATCGTCCTATCGTCAGCCTGTGAGATCGGCGATACACGATATTATCGGGGGGCGGGGCAGTAGTTTACTCATTTTTTTATTTGTTAATTTTTTACTCATTATAACAAGTCACTTGATGGGTGGACAAAAATAGAACAACAGCAACACCGTCATGACCGCAACCTTTTTAAACCTGATGCCATTAATGCGAGCGCGTCATTAAAACCCTATCATGATTACTTAATAACTGTAAAAACATGCATCTGCGCACGCACACACACGTGCGCGCACATACAAACAATTCAATGCATTGGTTTAGTGCTGTTGCAGAAGACTACACGAGTCAAGCAGTGGTGCTCTCATGAGGTGCCTTTTTAAACGCATCGGTCCAGCGGAACGCGATCATATTTTAAATACAATCATATATTAAACACGAGGGACGTGTTGCTACAACTCATTGAAATGCATAGGCTATCATAAACAGGATTAATACCTAGTGATCTGACTTCGGACAGAGCGCAGCTTTCTGCACGTACGCGAGAGTGAGAGAGAGGCGCTAATATGCAGCGGGTCATATTTTAAACAAAAAGTAAAGTTTGCCTCAGCTCGCATGAAACGCATTAAACTGAACAAATAAGGATTACTACTTTAGTTTATGTTTAGACTTCGGACAGACGCGAGCGAGAGCGCGTGCATGTGAGACAGAGAGAAGCGCAGCTGCTCATGACGCAGCGCACTGGATTTAGTGGTAGAAGGAGACCAAGACGCGCGCATTAAGTGCAGGTACGTGCAAGAAGGAATTCTCTCTTTACAAGCTCTCCGCGTAAAGTGAAGCCCACAAACCCTCATGTGAGGAAAAACATGCATTGTGGGTGTTAATATAAAACTATGATGATGATAATAATAATAATAATAACCATTCGCCAACAATCGTCATGACCTATCGCCATGAAAGCCTGCCATTGGCGATATGTCTGAAGATCGTCGATACACGATACTATCGTCTATCGGCACAACCCTACTGTGCGCATAAGAAGGTTTTTACGGAGGTAGATGAAGGTGAGTGGTCATGCAATTTATGTCTATCCTTTTGAATCGCGCTCTGGCTCGATTGAACTCACACTAAAGGGCTCATCATAGTTGTGCATAGGTCCTACAGCGTAGCCGTGACGCCGTTGGTTCCGCGTCGGTTTTCATTTATACAGAGGTCCCACACCTTAGTTAACTTCAAATTCAAGGACCTTTCAAGGACTTTCCAGGTCCAATAACCCTAAAATTCAAAGACTAAATGTGGGGACACATTTCAAGTAAGAGCGAGGTTAAAATCGTTTTGCCTTTTAATATACATTGTTACAGTTCCCTTTCGAGGGAACTCGCATTGCGTCACTGTGGTGACAATTTGGGGACACCTCCATGGGTAAGTGCGTCTGAATGTGTATATCAAATTCAACCAGTGGTGAGGCTTAACGACAAAGACAGGGTGACACGGGAGCCAGGAAGTATATCGCCATCTAAAATATTGCCAAAGACGGCGTTACAGGGACGCAGGAAGCAGGCAAAGGAGACGCAGTGTCTCATTCCCTTCTCAGGGAACAACAGTTACATACGCAACCCGAGACGTTTTCATGTGTCAAACACAACAATGCAAAAAAGCATTTTGGTATAAATCAACATTCGCATGCAAAAGATAAAAGCATTTAAAGCAAACAGTGAGCATGTGTGCTTAAAGTTTTTATGCTATTATCCTACACTACACAGGGAATAATATGGATTTTTTATCCATATCTATAAAAAATTTCAAACACTTTCTATGACCTGTATCTATGTATGTATATTTTCAAAAACTTCCCAGAATTTTTTCCCACAGATTCACAAACTTTCAAGGATCCGTGGGAACCCCGTTTATACTTGTGCGTCGTCTTGCAAACACACGCGCACACCGCTGGTAGGCAATATTGACTTCCATAGTTTATTCCATAAAATATTTAGGAAGTATTGTGATAAATGATGAAGAAAATATTTTGATAAATGATGGTAAGCACACAGTTGATGGTACCCATTAATTTCATCATATTTTTTTATTCCTACTATGGAAGTCTATGGTCACTATCTGCTGTCTGTTTACCATAATTTCTCAAAATATCTTCTTTTGTGTTCATCAGAAAAAAGAAATTCATACAGCTTTAAAACAACACGAGGATGAGTAAATGATGACAGAATTTTCATTTTAAAGTGAACTATCCCTTTAAATATCTTCATATATGCATTTGTTTTTCACATAAAGCTGTTGAATCTATTAGGAAGACTTTGAAAACTGTCTTTTATAATAGTCTGACTTTTCTATAGCATGAAGTAACAACCACGAGTAACGCATAGTATCGAATTTGGATCGGCCAAGTTAGTCCGATACCCAATCCAGCCAATAAGGTCCGGATCGTCCCGATACTGATCCCAAATATTGGATCGGCCCATCCCTACTAATAATACAATCTATTAATACCCAAAAGCTTAGCTGCTAGCAACATCGAAACAATGGGTTTGATTCTCAGGAAACACACAGACTGAAAAAATGTATATCTGGACTGCGCGATGCAAATTGATTTTGATAAAGGTCTGCTAAATGAATGCGTGTTAATGGAAGCATATGGTGATCTACAGGACTTGAATACAGAGTCAATACTCCTGAGTCTAAATCACTACACCACAGCACTGAGATTAAATTGCTGAAGGTCACCAAGTTGCTGCATTGTGTCACTTTAAACTTGCATAAAATAGTGTTTCTGTAGCCCACTTGATAAATGATTGCATTGGCAATGCAAATAGCATCAAATCCAGGAATCACACATAAAAAATATAGCTTGAATGCACTTTCAATAACTCTCAATCCTGTCATATCATCAGTGTTGCCATCTCTTGTGGAAAAAAATGACCTTTAGGGACTTTACTGCTTAAACACAGTGGAAATGGCCTTCCAGAAGATGAATCATAACTGTGAGTTTATGGCTTCTTGCATGCGTACAAGTGAAGGTGCCAAAAAGCGGATGTACTCACCGAACCTTTTTGGGCACTCTGTTCCGTCTGCAAGGAGAACACAGACAGATCTCCGTTCAGAACGACATCGGCCAGGGAGTTGACCAGTGGCCGGTAATGGATAATCAGGAACACCTAGAGACAGTGAGGCACCATAACTTATCAGTTTATTCAAAATTCGACACCACTGAGAGAGTTCACACTACAAGTCTTAACAAAACACTGAGTCGAAGCCATGTACACATTTCTGTACCTGTGACAGCAGGTAGAGTGACACCTGAGGGTTAATCTTGCGCTCTTCTGACTGAAAAATAAAGATTGGGACTGTGATAATGCAAGATGGTGCATCTTGGACAGTTTGCACTAGATAGATACAGTGGAAATAATGATATGTCACTAAATATACATGCTATTGTAATATAATAATGTTTATAGTATAGCAAATGAAGAGTTTCTTTGCAAAACGAGATAACCACCGTTTTTTAAATTGTTCAGAAATCTCGTTTTTTGGTTGTGCATTCCAATAATTTCAATGCAACTGCAGTTGGTTTGTTTTGATTTAAACCTTCATAACTTAAAAAATACAGCTAAATAGCACCATAAAACAAAATAATAACATGACAACATAATAATAAACATGTTTTGACAAAAATGTATTTATCTCATTTTGCAACGAAACTCTTCAAATATAGTTTTCTATATCATAGACATATACAGTGAGGAAAATAAGTATTTAAACACCCTGCTATTTTGCAAGTTCTCCCACTTAGAAATCATGGAGGAGTCTGAAATTGTCATCGTATGTGCATGTCCACTGTGGCTCTGTAAGAAAAAAATTTGGTACAGTAGCCTTTGTTTCCTGTAGTTTTTCACCAGGTTTGCACACACACTGCATGAGGGATTTTGGCCCACTCCTCCACACAGATCTTCTCTAGATCAGTCAGGTTTCTGGCCTGTTGCTGAGAAATACGGAGTTTGAGCTCCCTCCAAAGATTCTCTATTGGGTTTATGTCTAGAGAACCTATGCTTCTTACAGAGCCACTCCTTTGTTATCCTGGCTGTGTGCTTCGGGTCATTATCATGTTGGAAGACCCAGCCTCGACCCATCTTCAATGCTCTAACTGAAGGAAGGAGGTTTTTCCCCAAAATCTCACAATACATGGCCCCGGTCATCCTCTCCTTAAAGGCGGAGTCCATGATGTTTGAAACCCAATGTTGATATTTGAAATCACCTAAACAAACACGCCCCTACCCCAATAGAATCTGGACCTTCTGTTGATAGACCCGCCCCACACATACGCAACCCGGCATTTGATTTGATTGGCTATTAGTGTGTTTTGGTAGTCGGCCCGTCTTCTTTTCCAAACCGTTTTTCAAACATCGTGGACTCCGCCTTTAATACAGTGCAGACGCCCTGTCCCATGTGCAGAAAAACACCCCCAAAGCATGATGCTACCACCCCCATGCTTCACAGTAGGGATGTTCTTGGGATGGTACTCATCATTCTTCTTCCTCCAAACACGTTTAGTGGAATTATGACCAAAAAGTTATATTTTGATCTCATGTGACCACATGACTTTCTCAAATGGTCATTGGCAAACTTAAGACGGGACTGGACATGTGCTGGTTTAAGCAGGGGAACCTTCTGTGCCATGCATGATTTCAAACCAGGAAGTCTTACCAACAGTAACCTTGGAAACGGTGGTCCCAGCTCTTATTCAGGTCATTGACCAGCTCCTCCCGTGTAGTTCTGGGCTGATTACTCACCTTTCTTAGGATCATTGAGGTGATCTTGCATGGAGCCCCAGTCCGAGGGAGATTGATAGTCATGTTTAGCTTCTTCCATTTTCTAATGATTGCAGTGGACCTTTTTTCACCAAGCTGCTTGGCAATTTCCCCGTTGCCCTTTCCAGCCTTGTGGAGGTGTTCCATTTTGTCTTTGGACAGCTATTTGGTCTAGGCCATGTTAGTAGATGGATTCTTACTGATTGTATGGGGTGGACAGGTGTCTTTATGCAGCTAATGACCTCAAACAGATGCATCTAATTTAGGATACTAAATGGAGTGGAGGTGGACATTTTAAAGGCAGACTAACAGGTTTTTGAGGGTCAGAATTGTAGCTGATAGACTGGTGTTCAAATACTTATTTGCAGCTGTATCATACAAATAAATAGTTAAAAAACATATATTGTGATTTCTAGATTTTTTTAGATTATGTCTCTCACAGTGGACATGCACCTACGATGACAATTTAAGACCCCTCCATGATTTCTAAGTGGGAGAACTTGCAAAACAGCAGGGTTCAAATACTTATTTTCCTCACTGTATATATCCATTTTACATGTTTGCTGTAACATTTAAGCAAATATGATAATAAAGCAAATTTGGCATGCTTTCCGAGGGGAGGGCTCCAAGCTCATATTTTATGCTTACATGGAGTACTCCCCTTTCCATAATATAGAGAGTAAGGCGATGAGGTGGAGGACGGATGCTGCAAAAACTGTCACATGACATAGGTGTGAGGTGGCTATATATAGAACGTCTTTGTGCCGATTGGTCGGATTACATGAACATGCACCTACCGAACTTAGTTAAATAAACTTCATAAAATAGTACTGTATAACTGAGTCTATACGTCATACGTAAAAAAAATCTACGTTTTAAACGTGTAGTGTGGAGCGTACCAACGGCTGAGACTCACCTGTTCTTGGCTGACTAAAGAGTACACATACAGGGGCAGGAAGAGACGGTTGAGCAGGTGGTCGGTCAGCACATCATTGAGAAACTCACAGTTGATGATGAGGATGTCATTTAGATAGTGAAGATGGTCCAAGTGCTCAGCAACCAAGTCGCTCAGTTTTCCTCTATTCGTATGTCTGATGTAAACAGAGGGAGTTAAAAATCACCTGAGTTGATAATTAGGCTATGTTGTGTATCATCAAAACTCAATTGCCCTATTAGCCTAATGCAAATCATCAATTCTGGTCTATGGCAGCACCTAGTGGTGTTGAGATGAATTGCACATAAAATATTAAATTCTATTAAGTCAATCGTCATCCTTTCTAACAAGTGTCTTTTAAATGTTCATACTCTTTATCGGTCTGCACACACTTGTCCAGCTCAATGACGTGGCTGCCTATAAACCAGACCAAGTTGGAGAAATAGGGCACGGCTGTTTTGTCCCGGATGTAATGCAGCATGTGCTGGTTGTCCACTATAAGGCAAGAAGAAAGTTGCAAGTTACTTGACCGCAGGCAGAGGGATTGGAAAACAGACAGACTTAGGTGTAGTAATAACTTAATGAAACCGCAGCAGACACAGTGACGCCCAACAGTCTTTATAAAACCACGAGAGGCAGCTGGTCAGATGTTAAGAGTGTTAAATGATGCTTCCTAAGCAACATGAACCACTACAGAAGCAGGAGCTAGACTATATTTAATCCTATATGATAAACAAGTTTTATACTTTGCATTACCCAATGACAAAAATATCTGTGTGCATTGCAAAAAACAATATAATATGAATGGCACCTTCTGATGCAAAGACTGGTGTTAGAAAGCTAGGGTGCTGTGGGTGGTGGCCACCAAAAATACATCAAACAATAATTAACTTAAATCACAATATGCACCTTTAAGTGACAGTACAAAATATGTAAATATTCAATTTTTATCTGTGAGTGATTTGTATAAATTTGCACACATACATTGTGTTCACAACATAACCAAAGTGAACATGCAATATAAGTGGCACAAGAAAATAAAAAAACAGTAAAGTTCTGAATTTAAACAACTTACATGAAACTGGAATAAGGCACACAGGATTCACCATAGAGGGAGAGGGGAAGAACAGACAAAGGGTTAACAGGATGAAAGGATTTACCTAGTTGAGCTCTGGCCTTAAAGGCCTAGAGATGTAACAATTACACCACCTAGTGGCTAAACTAAACTTGCACAAAAGCTTTTAAGAAACAGCCCCACAATAGTGATAACTACCCATGAGACCCAGAAGCCAGTCACATTAAACTGCCAGGGCATGCTAAAACTACAAAGGCAATACAGACAAATTACTTTGACAATTAGTGTCTTTATTTGCAATTCATTCAATCCACAAACCAGTAGAATTAAGCATGCAATCTGCCATAAGAACTACTGTATACCAAACCGTAATTCATTTGGTTAACTTTGAAAACATTTAAAATTGAAAACATTGCATTGGATACAAAAATATCATCACAAGTTGATTTATTTGTGCATTTACTATAAAGATAGTAATTTCTAGAGAAAGACATTGTTGTACTATCTAGTTGTCAAACATAACCTTTGCATTATTCACAGTTACTATTTTAGAATGCATGTGTGAATTTAAGTGCAACTAACTTGTTTAAAGGTCATTTTTAGTGGATGTTTATAAAGTCGGTTAAAAGCAACTGCTAAAAACGGCTAAGAAATATGTGAAAAAGTTATTGTGAGAAACAGACTTTGATATTTTGTTATCCAAAGCAATCACACTCATGTTTTATTTGCAACCTAATGTGGAAAGTGGGCCACTGTATATATTTTTTAAGGGTCAATGCTGATTATTAAAGATCAAAAAGACACATAATCAATGTTTCATGTTTAAATAACATTAATATTAATAACAAGAACATAAAAAGTGCCAGATTCGTGACTCCCAACAAATCAGATGGGCGGTGGCCAGACATCGCACTAGGCCACAAAGTAGTGAGTTCCAACTTCCAAAAGAGGTACAGTATTTAAAAATCTAATTATGTTATTGATACATAGATTTTAGTGCTGCCTCACGATTAGTCTCGACTAATGATTTGCAGAACAAAAGCCCCTGTTTAAATAATATACACTCACCCAAAGAATTATTAGGAACACCTGTTCAATTTCTCATTAATGCAATTATCTAATCAACCAATCACATGGCAGTTGCTTAAATGCATTTAGGGGTGTGGTCCTGGTCAACACAATCTCTTGAACTCCAAACTGAATGTCAGAATGGGAAAGAAAGGTGACTTAAGCAATTTTGAGTGTGGCATGGTTGTTGGTGCCAGACGGCCGATCTGAGTATTTCACAATCTGCACACACAACCATTTCTAGGGTTTACAAAAATGTTGTGAAAAGGGAAAACATCCAGTATGCAGCAGACCTGTGGGTGAAAATGCCTTGTTGATGCTAGAGGTCAGAGGAGAATGAGCCGACTGATTCAAGCTGATAGAAGAGCAACTTTGACTAAAATAACCACTCGTTAAAACCGGGGTATGCAGCAAAGCATTTGTGAAGCCACAATACGCACAACCTTAAGACGGATGGGCTACAACAGCAGAAGACCCCAACGGGTACCACTTATCTTCACTACAAATAGGAAAAAGAGGCTACAATTTGCACAAGCTCACCAAAATTGGACAGTTGAAGACTGGAAAAATGTTGCCTGGTCTGAGTCTGGATTTCTGTTGAGAAATTCAGATGGTAAAGTCAGAATTTGGTGTAAACAGAATGAGAACATGGATCCATCATGTCTTGTTACCACTGTGCAGGCTGGTGGTGTAATGGTGTGGGGGATGTTTTCTTGGCACACTTTAGGCCTCTTAGTGCCAATTGGGCATCGTTTAAATGTCACGGCCTACCTGAGCATTGTTTCCGACCATGTCCATCCCTTTATGACCACCATGTACCCATCCTCTGATGGCTACTTCCAGCAGGATAATGCAGCATGTCACAAAGCTCAAATTATTTCAAATTGGTTTCTTGAACATGACAATGAGTTCACTGTACTAAAATGGCCCCCACAGTCACCAGATCTCAACCCAATAGAGCATCTTTGGGATGTGGTGGAACGGGAGCTTCATGCCCTGGATGTGCTTACCACAAATCTCCATCAACTGTAAGATGCTATCTTATCAATATGTGGCAACATTTCTAAAGAATGCTTTCAGCACATTGTTAAATCAATGCCACTTAAAATTAAGGCAGTTCTAAAGGCAAAAGGGGGTCAAACACAGTATCAGTATGGTGTTCCTAATAATCCCTTAGGTGAGTGTACACACACGCGCATGTATATAATTAAGAAACATTTGCATACACATTTGCATACACATATTATATAAATATTTTTTTCTTAAAATTACACATGTATGCATATGTATTTATATATACAGAATTATTATACACACGTAAAGTCACTGTGCGCATGCTCCTCTGGCGCTAGGCATTCTGGGTGATGTAGTTAATGTAGTTTTAAGCTAGATTTTCCACATTTGTTGGTGTTGTAGGCTTCCTTTCATCATCATTATTATTATTATTATTATTATATTATTTGAATAATTTACATGATATATTTGAGTAGTATATTGTCATTATTTAAATAATGTAAATGATTGATTTATTGCCATTATTTGAATGATTTATTGCCATTATTTGAATGATTAATTGCCATTACTTAAACAATTTATTGTCATTATTAAAAAATTATATTGTCATTTATTACTATTTGTTTTTGTATTTTAGGTTTATGACCTGTGGTCCCTTGATTTAAATAAAATTAAGGACAATCACGAGTTATGAAATTGTGTGCTTCCTGGTGAGCCTTTTCAGAGGGCTAAATGATGAAAAGTCCGAACAGTACACATACATATATCATGTAAACAAAAACTTTTATTCTGTAAACGATTAGTCGTGACTATGCCGAGTTCAGACTGCACCATTTTAGCCTTCTTTTTTTTTTATTTTGGCTACAAATGAGCGCACATCCAGTTTGTATGGCAAGCTTCTTGCCGGGTACCATTTTTAATAATAATCCGCAGTGTCATGTGAAAACTCATGCAGTCTGAACTCGGCATAATCGTGAGGCAGCACTTATCGGTTTTAAAAAATGACAGATACCGAGAACTCAGCCAGATCTCACAAAAACTCGTTTGTATTTAATAAATTGACCATGAATTCATATAAAGTAAAATGTAAAAAATCCTAAAATAATGCAACCCCACCCCCCACCCGAACATCACAGGGGCAAAAGGAATTAGTATAAAAATGTGCAAATGTGGTCGTACGAATTAATACGAATAAGCCACCACATACAAAATATGTACAAATTGTCATAAGATAGTGCTGGATAACCATAAAGTGCTTAATATTGGTGCCGATAATCAGTCAACCCCTTCCACTGCATGCACATTAGGACAACATTGAACCAACAAACTCTACTGTAATTCTACTGGGACTAATAGATAGGCTAAAAGACGACCACAATTCAAGAGCAAGCGTCAAGCAGATAGGAGATATTAGGAAATAGTGAGATATTAGGAATAGTTATTCCAGAAAGGAAAAAGAATTAATATACAGTATAAGCTCAAGCCACAGAACAGCTTTATAAAACATATCACCAGAAGCCCTTCACCTTTTCCCTAAATGAAAATGCATGTGAGCATACACAAGTGAAACCCAGCGTCCATCTGTCCATGTGTGTACAGTCAGCAGGCTGCACTGATCACTAAATGCAAATGCGTGTTACTCACAGATGGCGAAGAGTAGCGCCAGCATGCCCATGCATCAGTGGCACGACAGAGCGAAAGACAGCAGAGAGAAGATTCGCCCGGCCGCAGCGGTGAAGAGTCAGGTATCTACTTACCTTTGTACACATTGAGTGTGATCGTCCTGACCGCGATCCTGACCATGCTCTCTGGGTGGTTGAAAAACTTAATGGCCTCCGTATACAGGGCAAAATCATTAGTGTGCTGAAAGCATGGGAAACAGAGAGCAAGGCCGTCAACTTGGAGGATTAGCTCAGAGAGAGGAGAGCTGCAACTAGTGGCATTAACCCCTTCAAATCCATTTGGATGGACATCACATGCTGTTTTGTTTAAGACAATAAAATTTGCAATAATACCATATATTCTACTCTTAAGATATTTTATGTACTACATATTAAAAATTCTACAATTTTCTGGTATTTCTTTTCATGTAAAGGAGTTTTAATGTAACATTGTAAAAAAGTGCAAAAAAAAAAAATTGTGGTTATAACTTATAACATTAATAATACTTGGTCACCGATTGGTCTCTAATCAACCAATCACAATAAAGACATTATCGCTAACTTTATCTAAGATAGCTTCATACATCATATCTTACACACAAATACGCAGGCATGTCTCTACATATATCAGTCCCTCCAGAAAAACGCAATTATGTGATTGCATGATTCAACGCGAAGTCCGCATATTTATGTGGGAGCCCCTTTTTTTTTAAATACGCCTCACTTTCACAGCATTAATTGCATTTTTCTGTGCGCAAAATATGCGAGGCTTGCATATTTTCATAATCCCCGCATTTTCGTAGGAAAAATCACATATATCTTAGCATAAAGTTGAAAAATGTTGTACTTACTTCACACAAGCGCAGCCATGTCCCCTGTTGCCATGGGAATGTTATGAAGTGATGTGATTATGTGACTGAAAAGCTGCTAACTTTTTTTGCAAGTTCCCGCAATTTCATCGCATAAATATCCCACATATTCCATCGCATTTTTTAAGAAAACGTGCCGCAAGATCAAGGATTTTTGCCCGAAACAATCACAAAAAAAAAGTTTTTCTGGAAAGACTGATATATAAACAACTGTATGTTCATGAACTTGTCCCTGTTATTTTTAACATCACTTAGTGATATTATTCAGCAGTTAAAGAGAATTGCCATCAAACATGGTTAAAGTTAGGAATGATTGTTGTATTTAGTTTACACGCAAAAAATGTTTTTAGATTTTTACAAGATGCAATAGCGTGCCGCATGTATGACGGTTATTTGTAGGAAAACCTGTAAGTTAGCGAGATGCTGTTTCCCTCGCAGAAAGGCTATTTTTTCCCCCCAAAGACTTTTGGATTATCGCGAAAAATAACCTCAGTTTTTAGGAAATGTTTATGACATTTACAGGTTTTGTCCAACAATCTTCACAGAACAACACAACTTTAATTAATAATTAAATATTAAAAGTCAAAACTCTGCTTTTTATATTTCTAGTAAACACATTTACACTTCAAAACATATACATTTTTGATTTATCTGTGAAGATTAACTTGTTGCACAAAACGTATAAGTGTCTTTAAAGGTGCAAAAGAGGATGTTTGTTTTATACATTTTTGAAATATTACTTGAAACTGTCTTTACTAAATGATAAAAGACTATTTATTAGGTGCACTGAAAGTACAAACATTAATATATGTCATCTGTGCACAAGGTAGGGCCTTAAAAACATCAGCCAATCGTTAACGTGATCATCGCATAAACGATTGGCCCTCTGGCTTGTCAATCACTGCCATTACGTAACTGTAACTTTACACAGGCAATGCATGCACATGGCGCATGAAACTCTGTTATTAGTTTCGGTTTATTTCATTGTCGCTTCTGCTTTCCCCCTCGAATTTGCACCATGGAAGAGAAGAAACCCGAAAGAGGACGCATAAGAAAGACTTTTATTTGAAGTCACTGAGAAGTGGAGAAAATTGTCAGAAGAACGTAATCTAACCAGAGTCGTTTTTGCAGAAACATTTCAAAGCTGGAGAGCAACAAAGATGTGTCTAGACAGACGCGCAAAAAATATTCTGGACAGGTAACAGTGATTATTCTTTCTTTGTGGAATATTTATTGTTGTACTGTTATTCAGGTATATCGACGTTGTTCTTGTACTGTAGTTGTAAGGCAGTGACCAGTCTGCTACATGCTAGTTGAATTATCATATCATTTCACATAAAGAATCCACTGACGTGACACAGCATATGCCGGTGGTAAACAAACACTCGTGTTTCAATACTCGTGCAAAAGTTTTGGGAGGCGTTCCCTAGAAATGAACTGTGAAGGAGGGGGGCTGTTCTTTCACTTGCACTTATTTCAAAAACTCAGTAACAGTCTTTGGATTCTCAGTCGGCGAAAACATCCTCTTTTCCGCCTTTAACTTTTGTTAAAACACAGATCTTACTTTTTCCGATAATCCAAAAAACTACAGAAAAAAATTAATGGGCTTTTGCGAGGGAACCAGCGTCCCGCCAACTCCCGGATTGTCCCACAAAATACGCCATCCCTGCGGCACTCTGTTGTTACTCTCAAACCTACATTTGGCCATACGTCTGTCTCGTGTATTGACCTCAGTCATTATTTTATTTGAAATGATGCCTGCATTAAATAATATTTAAATAATATCAGATGGGCTTAAACAGGTGCCAGTTTTTTTTATATTTTTCTGCAAAAAACCTGCACTGGTTCACATAACACTGTAAAAAAGTGCACTTTAGCCATCTTTAATTTAACATTAATAAAATGCATACCATCAGTGTGCATATATAAATTGCAGCATCAGATCTCTCATAAAGCAAATCCTTCCATCCAGGCCCTCTCTATTCCTGACACCAATGACAAAAAACCATCAAAGGTGCCAAGGAATAAAGAACACAAGGCAGTGAAAGTACAACCATTTACAGTACACCAATAACTTCCCCCTATACAAAGAAGCCCTGAAAGATTTTGCTCATGCCCTTTTCCTGTAAATTCTCGTAAAATGAGTTATAAACTCACAGTTGGATTGCATATGTCCAAAACGAAAGAACCATAATTGCTCAAAGTACTGGGTTGCATGAACAGGAAATACAGATTTACAAAGTCACCGTGAGGTGTCAGCTCTTCCTGTAAATGCACTAAAGTCTATCACACACAGAATGTGAAGCCCGCCAAAACCAAAAGCCCCCTCTTAGTTATCAGTATATCAAACAGTCATTTCAAAATTGACAGTTGCCCCGGGAAATGTGTCTTACCTCATTGTAGAAGAAGTGAACTGTGTGATTGTTGAGTTTCAGAGACAAAGTCTTCAAAAAGGAAATATAGTAGGCCATAATTTCCTCATCGGAAAAGTCAAATTTATGCACAATGATGGAATTGACATGATTATTGGAAAGCAAGTAATAAAGAGAAAAAGTGAAAACAAATAAACATTAAGGATATAAATACACACGTTTTCTTCTAAACCTGCATATCTTTTGAAAATGTACTCACAAAGAGACGTCTCATGGCTTATGTTCTCAAAAAGGATGTTAAGAGTTTGCAAAAGCTGGACGCACACATAACGCCCGGATTTCTGCCGTAGTATGTTGAGAAAAAATGCAAACATGTTCTTCTCTAAAAAGAAGCTAGAAAAAGAGTGGATTGTTTTTTTTTGTCATAAATACCATATATATGATGTGAATTAATACGAGTGCATTAATCGTCCAATCACATTAGTGCTACAACAAGAACTTACTCAAACACAGAGCTGTCATTCTGATCACCCCAGATAAGAATCTCAGTAATGGATCGAATGGTTTCTACCAACAAGTTCCTGTTATGATCAGTCACAGTTGTGTTCTTTGTCAAAACATGGTACATGTACCTAGAAATAAAATAAAACCAGATTAGTAAACATGTAAATACATTTTAAGTATCACAATTTAAAGGCACACAGATTTACATTTAGAGTTTAACACACATCAGATCAGTTGAAGTGTACTTCCCACAACTAACATTCTGTAGTATAATTTAGAAAATACTATTTAGTATTTCTAAAGAATTATTAGTATACAGAAGAACATTGTACCGTATAATATACTACAGCATTCTGTAATATTTACTATAAAGACGTGATACTCTAAAAAACTGTAGTATACTTTACTATTTACCACGGTAACTTACGGTATATAGGATTTTTAAATCAGATTGCTATGAAGTATAACGCTACTGCAGTATTTTTAGGGTTTTAATAAAGTGACTATTTATTACATTTAAACCCAAATAAGGATCTAACCCAGCGTAACCTGACTTACGTTAACACTGAGAGCTTCCTACGTATGCATTAACCTAACTTAGTTATTCAGCATAACACCGCACATAAACAAACTCCGACATGTTTCAACAGCCTAAAGCAAAATTTATTTCCTAAGTGATTTTACACTGACAATGACAAACACTGGCTAATTTACGGGCACAAAATGAACCTGCACGAGCAGAGCAGGCTAACGTATTAGCTGCAGCAAACTTACTTTAAATGGTCCAACGAGTGAATGTTCTTGGACTTCGCCTGTCCTCCGACCCAGCTCCTTGAACGGCCAAACATTTTTGTGTGTGCGTGTGTGTAATTATATAGCAATATTTAGGTTGTTAACTAAATAAGCCAGGCGAATGAATCCATATCCGCCGCAGAGAAGGCCCAGAAACCTCACATGAAAACATACCTGACCTAGCGTTCATGACAGCCCACAAACCCGCAGATGTACGAAAATATGGGATATGTAGTTCAGTAAAGACATTTATGTAATCGACTTGAATTACAGCGTCAGACTACAATAAACTCAATTTCCCAGAATTCCACGCGGACGCAGCCGTTTTGGGGGCGTCATCAGAAAGCGACATTTGTTTTTGTTTTTCACGCGTTGTAAGTCTTCGCAGAGCTTCCAGATGGCTCATTAAGGTTTTGATTTTGGGCCATCACCGGTCTTTAAAATGACCCAGTGTTTGTTTGCCGTAATACCAGGCGGCTGCTAAAACATCGGGTGTTTAATAAAACAGACGGATATTGGAATATGAATGTTTCAACCAACTAACCGTCAAAAGTTCATACAAGACAAAGAATCGGAAGGAGGAGTGGGCTTTACGTCTGTTGTTCAACGACTCGGGCTGTTTAGGACATCACAGTAAGCTCTTAATGGACATTGCCACGGTTTTCCTATTGTTTCATTTTAGACTTTATTTAAAGTCTTTAAATCGTAGCATTAAAGGAGAGCGCTGTAAAACTGCACCGTCAGCTTGTGGAAATGCATACAGCAGCTACAGTGACAGATGCCTACGATTTCTGACTTTTGAACATGTGGTTGATACATAAGCTTTTATCAAATCATTAACTTTTGGAAAACATACTTTACCTGTGTTGTAAAACCATTATAAACAGTGTCTGATGTTAGGGCAGATGTTATGTGCACTGTTATGAATGCATGCACACACACACACACTGATCTGTCTCGTGTAAACTCAATGCTTTATTCACTCATAGCCTGCTCTGCAATGTGTTGGTTTCTATGACACAGTCGGTTTACTCTCAGTTCGATTTAGTGGAGTCATTCATCACCGAGCTTCCATATATGTTTTATCTCGGCCTGTTTTTTGTGAATGTTTTAATTCTCTACTATGCATTTTTAATGGAATACATAGTCCTTAATGTAGGGATAGTATTCCTGCCGGAGGATATGGACCAGGCGCTGGTGGATTTAGGGGTCCTGTCTGATCCAGCCTCGATTCCCTACGACACGGACATTGAACTGGATGTGTTTGAGGGATATTTGGAATAAACAACCTGTGCAGAACATGACTGGCACTCCCAACCAAAGCTTTTGTGGGGTAGGAGGAGAATATCGGGATCATATTTCATTTGGTTGCTCAGGAACCGCTGACAAAGAGAAACTCTGCGAAGTTATGAAGAATCAGTGGTCAACTTATAAAAGATTCACTATTATGAATAAGTAAGTAATGTTCAAGAACTCAGTTTTTATGTCATGATTCACATTCAGAAATAACATAATATGGGTTATGTCTCCACAGGCTGTCCAGGTTCAAAGGACTGACCTACTACCAAGCTGCTTGGAATATTTATTTGGAACAGATAAGCTGAATGAGCTGGGTGGGGTTTCTATGAAGCAGCCAAGTCTGCGTCTCTTGAGATCAAGTTCAGGTTCCACCCACTTCTGTGAATATAAATAGTACATTAGCCTATTTATTTTTAGTTTGGGAATCAGTACTCAAACTGGATTCTGTGTACACCCTGCAAGGAGTTTGTCATGTAACTATGTTTAGGAGCACTCATATTCAGTTATGTTTGTTTTAATACAACTTAAATAAGCAATACAAACAGGGTGAAATAGGACTGCTCTTATGAACCTCATCTTTGTAAGAACCTGAAAATGGAATTTGATTGAAGTTATGCACAGGATATATATATTTAATAAATGAATCATTTGACTTTCTTTACTCATTCTGTGTCACAACCGCAGCTGAAAATTTAAATAATGTTAACATAGCAGCAGATTTTCATTTTTTATTGTAAAAGCATCAGCAATAGATGCTATTGCACAGATTGCTACAATGTTACAGACAAGTTGACTCATAAAAATAAAAAAAACACTTTTTAACATATTTTATTGTAACAAAAAGTAGTAAAAGAGGTATTTTGTAAAAAAAAAAAGATCAACAAAAAGTATTTTAGTGATTCAAATACAGAAATGTTAGTGCAAAGTGCAAATCAGTTGTAATATACCATACATGTCAGTCATGTTGACTATTTTGGGAGAAGATGAAGCTGTTTTTTGAAAAAGTTTAGTGTTTTGATAAAGTATTGAATCTTATGATGATTTATGATTTTGTAATAAGAAACCTTGCTCGTAATAGCATCTATTGTGCAGCAGCAGCTATTTAAATATGTATTGTACATCAAAGTGATCTAATCCGTGGGTCTTGATGATGGAGATGTTCAAAAACTCCCCATGGAATGCAGTTATTCCACAGCCTGTGGAGGAAGAAGGAAAACTAATTTATTTGCATATCATGAAAAGCACGTAGTTAGATAATGTAATTTTAACTATCTGTACTACCATTAATTACTTTCTTTGTGTTAACTGAATTTAATGGAAATAGCTGAAACATTTAACTACATTTTAAGTTGCTACTGAATGAGCCATACTGTGATATTTATTTCCTTTTTTTTGTGCAAAGTAGTTTACAAAAACATTTTGCTACAAGAAAAGTATGCAAAACATTCTTATATAAGCACCCAAAGACTATGGTGGGGGCGACTATGGTGAAAAACAATTTAGATGAGGTTCGGTCTAGCAGACCATGTATGGAAAAAAGTCATAACATGCTCGATAGTTGAAAAATACTCACTCCAAAGACTTCATTCCAGTGCAGCTTTTCAGAGCAGTGCTGAGCTTTTTAGCTCCAATGTCTGTGAACTTGTTAAACTTAACACTGAAAATAATCATACAAACAATGAATAAATAATAATATAATAAAATACAATACTTTTTTGCATTTTAAACTTGCAGTTGAATTTAAACCATAGACTAATTTAAACATGATAGAACATGAAAATTATGTCCAAAAGTACTGCACATTTTTTATTTAAATAATTATATATTCAGAGGAAATAGCTACTGTAGTTGACTTACTCCAGGTCCTGCAATAGTTTAATATCGGGTAAAACCGAGGCTAGCTGTTCAGCTCCATTGTCAGCAATAAGATTACCATACAGGCTATATGAGACAAAAATGGCATCATTGTGAGAAAAGTTGTTTTATTCAAAATGCCTCATTTTTATAGTGACAATACTGCAAATGTAATATCTGAAGGTGTTTGTACCTGAGGCTCTGTAATGAAGGAACTGATACCAGTGCTTTAGCCAGTTTCTCCACTCCAGCATCTCCAATGCAATTCTGAGACAGACTGGAGGAAAAGTTGAGGGTTTAAATATCTCAAACAATTTCAGACATTAAAATCAATATCACTGTGAAAGACACAGAATAAACTTACTTTAAAAATTTCAAGGATTCCAAAAAGTGCAAAACGCCTGCTAGCTTCTCAGCACCAGAGTCGGCAATTTTGTTTTTCTCAATGCTAAAAGACAACAAAAAAGATGCAATGCTGCTAAAGTAAAATTATAAAGCAGAAAACCACAGTATATAAAAAAATATCTTGTATCAATATAAGCATGTACAGTGTATTCAATGTATAGATTAAAGTGCGGGTGTATTTCCGATTTATTAAACCGGATCTTGGTGATGCTAGCATCGTGCTTTACAATATATTAAAGTTACATGTTTACCAGAGCTACATGATCTTATCAAAAAATCCAAAAGCCTGATGATTAAATAGCAGGCACATTCGATGTCCAAAGTCCTTTTTTTTGCTTTTGGTTAGATAGCTGAATATCATGATTTCCTGTCGCCCGAAATAGTGTCAATTGTGTTACTGTTAAACTCTGTTAACAAGGTGGAGTTAACAGTGTTGATAGTAACAGAACTGGCAATCATACACAGAAAAACAAACACTCTCCCTTTCTCTCACTCACTCACACACACACACACACACACACACACACACACACACACACACACACACACACACACACACATGACTGTCAACACTGTTACTCTACACTGTTGAAAATAAAGGCACTTGAAAAGGTTTTTCACAGTGAAGTGCATTATTTAGGTTGAAACTCCATTTAAAAGAATAAAGGCATTGCAGTGTTTGAACACACTAGCTAAAAATTATATGTTCAGCTGTGTTTGGCTGAGATATAAATAAACACACAATGTGCTCAAAATGTTTAAGAAGCTGTATTTGTAGTAAAACTGCGCAGTAGCAGCAGCATGTAGGCTGTCAATCATAGCAGTGAGCGGGACACCGAGCCAAGCCGAACGCTCTTAAAGGGGAAACACACAAATCAATGAGAGGATGAAAAACAGGGTGGAAAATGGTCATGATTTGCCAAAGTTTGTGTTTTTTTGCCAAAAAGCTTGAGTAATGTTATAAGTAGGGCTGCACGATAACTCGCATGTGATTGTCATTGGGCAATTTCGCAGTAATTATCACGAACGTATCGCCTGCGATATGTATGTGACATGGCCCAGCTTGTCAGGGAACTACAGCTTTGTGTAGTAAATGCCGCTCCATCTGAAAGCAGGTCATGGCGGTTTACTACTAATCAAGGAATCTGCTTTACTGACGAGATACGCATGATATCGCATGCGATATATCGTGCAGCCCTTGTTATAAGTACACCTCAAAGAACATAATAAAATAACATGTCATGACCGTTTTAAGCTATATAAGATTATACAAGAATTGTTATGGTCTGTAAAATCTTGTACCAATTATTAAAATTATTCAAATGATAACCATTTGAAAAAGCTGAAAAAATTATGACTGGACACCAAATGTACCTGCAATTACATAATCACCCATAAACACAATATTATTTGTAGACAGAGTATTAGCAAGCTGTCTGAATTCATTTGGTTACTCACTCTAGATGTTGTAGTGACTGCAGAGAAGGCAGGACCTCTATGAGTTTAGGGAAAACTTCAGGACCATTCTGGACTCCAAGCCTACAGTAAAAAACACAACTCAAGTTAATCATGTAATTTTGCTCATGATAAAAATAACACCAAGGAAAGAACAAATGCATTGGTGGAAAGCTGATCTGAATAGGAGGGACATTTGCTTACTCAAATTCCAGTCTCTGAAGATGACTGAGGGCTGGTACACCTTCATTTAACGAAGACACAAATTCACTGAAACCACAAGTCAACATCAACACCATTATTCAAAACCATGGCTTGAATGCAGTCACTCGATTACAAATAACACAATTTTCATTGTGTTCAGGAATAACTACAATTTACACAAAACAAAAGTAAAATAATGCATATTTGATTCATTACCTCATTGGTAACTTTTTCTCCCTATGAATGTGGACAAGAAGTGGCAGGTTCTCTATGTGGTACCCTTGTGTTGCCTTCAGTGGGTTTAAGGTGAATTTCTCAATGGCACCTTTCAAGTTTAATTCATCTTTTCTTTGATCCAAGTCCTCCCACAATGCAATGGTGTCTGCTGTATGTGCCCTAATTGAAAAAGAAACGAATAAATAAATCCAAGAAAGCAACATTCTTAATAGTGCAGATGGGTGATTCTCGTGAAATTAGACTTATGATGTGTCATGAAACATTTTGTAAATGCAAAGTAAGAGTATTAAAATAAGAAGCATACAGTTACAAACATCTCTTTATGTACTATTTTGCACATGATTTTAAATGACATCATACAAAGCAATTTTGTTGTTTTTTCACATTTAAGGGGAAAATTTTCATTACCGCAATGTGTCCATGACTGGATTTGGGTTCTTTGACATGGAAATATTTATAATTAAAAAATCTAAAAAATAAAAAGCTTCAGTGCATGTTATACTATAAACATTTACAGTAAAGAAACATGTGGTATTTGGTGATCATTGGTAAATGTAGAGAAAATAATAAGGAATATAAATGTGTCCAAGACCAATGTTCTCATCCGCCGCAACAATCTTCAATCATTGTTTAAGCCCTTAAGGAACTAACATTAACAAGACACTTATTTTTTAGTTTAACTAACACTAAAAAGGAACTTTTTGAAATTTTGTTTGTCATAATACCTAGACAACTTTTTAGCTCTCATTACCGGAACATGAGTTTGTAAATGCATATATTTAATGTAATATCATGTTGCGGTAATGATAATTTTTTAGAATGATAATCTAAAAAATGTAAATAATTCTATAGGAAATATGTTTTAAATCCTCTAAAAATAATAGTTATAGTAAGTTCAGGCCTTAATATTAACTGTGCAAAAAAAATTGGCTTCAAGGGCTTTTTAAAAAATCTGATGCTGGACACCTTCTAAGTCTGGATTTCATGAGAATCACCCAGATAATGCATACAATCGCTCACCAGAAAGATTTTATACATTCAAGCTCCACCAGCTCTCTGAGTCCATTAATAGGAATGCATGTATCTTGCAGGTTAATGGAGAAGGTCCGTTTCAATGCCGTGGCGTGTCGAAGAAGATGGCATATGACGTACACGTCCGACGGGCTAAGCTGCGCTCCGCAGAACGACAGATTGTCTGGAAGGTTCTTCAACATCACTCTTGCAAATTTGGTGTTGTTGGTCTCGTAAACACAATGAAAGAGTTCGAGTAACCTGGCAGGAGTAAATTCATTTAGCTTCAGGTTACGCAAATGGGTTTCTACAGCTTTCCTTTTGGCCTGAATGTCAATGCTGCTATCCAAGATACAAACTCCACCCGAAGGAGCCTTCTGAAAGAGCAGCCCCGTGACGAACCTCTGCATCACATCCTGCGACTCCCCCTGAACTTTCCGTTTCTTCTGCTGGACCACACTATGTGCCAGCAGCATTTTTTCATTGACCTGTTTAGACTGCACCGAGTGCACGCCACCTAGAAGGTTCTGGGTGTAAAGATCTTCAAAGTGGTTTTCTCGACGGTCCGACGTTCCATGCGACGCGAGTATGCCACTCTTGAGACAGTAGTCCACCAGTTCTGCAGAATCGATGAGGTTTATGTGCGTATTATGATTCTTGAATCCTTCCCAAGCCATTTTGCACAATTGAAGGATGTCCTTCTTTTTATTGTTAGATAATGAGCTGTTTTCCCGGCCGGCCAGCTGCAGGTGCTTGGAGGTCACTTTTAGATAAAAGTCTGTGAGAGTTGAAGGCAAAGAGTCATCGTGGCTGTCTTGATGCTCCAGCAGAAAGCAGGTAGTCCAGCAGAGCAATGGGTTGGAGCATAAAGTGAATATGTACCTTTCATTCTTAATTTTTTGCAGTGCCTTCTCCTGAATGGAAGAGTCCCTGAAATATTTGGTTGTGTAGAGCTCTATGTCTTCAGGGGAGAAGCAACAAAGCTCCAAAAGACTGTCAGTTTTTCGCAGCACCTGATTTAAAACGTCTTTAGGTCTCGTGGCAATGAGAAGCGTGCAGCCCGGCAGAATTTCCTTCTGGAACAGACCTGAGAACAGCTGTTTAACGGTGTATTTAGTGTCTTTGGGTGATTTAGCGGGGGACTGAAGGAGCCCCTCAAAGTCTTTAATGTCATCAAAACTATCAAAAATAATGAGAACGTCTTCGGGAGAAGAGAGAACATGACTGAACACAGCATCGGATTTCTCGCAGCGAGGAGATACAGACAAATCGAACAGTAAGTGCTTCAAGCTGTAGTTAGATTTTGTAAGGTCTATGTTTTTACAGTTCAGCAAAAACACAAACTGAAACTGAGGCAGGCTGCCGCTCGCCCAGTCTAAACACAAGCGCTGAATCATAGTGGATTTTCCCACCCCGGTTTTCCCAAGGAGAGCTATGGACTGTTTTGGTCTGGAAACATTGCTATGAAACACTTGACTCCTATCCAGTTTTTTTCTCTTACGCTCAGAGTCGCTGATTACAACCAGTTCTTTCTCCAAACACTTGTTAGCATTCTTGCCAGATTTGATTAGGAGTTTCCTTTGGATCAGGTTCATGTTGATGTAATGTGACTCCATTCCCAGTCCCCCACGCATACGAGAGCAGATCTCTCTGATATGGGATTTTGCATGAAGAATAAAGTCCTTAACACATTCTGAAAAAACAAAAATGTGTCATATTTTGAACAATGGCACTATTTAGGGCTAACGCACTGACCACATTGTTTACTCACTTGGTGCTTCCGGACGCACTTTTGTAGCTGGTTTAGGAGGTGGGGAATCGGTGTTCTGTGGCTTTCCATCTGAAAACGCTGTGGTGCTACTTGTCACTAGCAACACAAAAAAAATATATATATATACTTATTGCAAACCATTCTATGACCATAAACGTTAACAAAACGTTTAAAAAATTGTTAGTACATGCAGAGAAAAAAAAGGAAGCAATCCCACATCGCTTAAAGGCAGGGTACTGGTGCCCGAGCACCTGCCCCTTTACCCCTAAATGACCAAAGCACCACTTTGTCAAGGCATTTTTGTAATTAAATGCCCTTTTTTAAGGCCTGCCCAATCTAACTATTAGTAAAATTATCACCTATTGACCTTTCACCGGACAATCTCTTCAGGGACGATCCCTATAGCTCACAGCGCGAGCGTGCCCACAAACTCTTACTATGACACAATACAGAGTACAGGGAGGATTCCCCTCGAGTCAGCATTGACCAAAGCGGTATGCTTGTTAACGTTACTTATTATTATCGTACAAGAATGCTTTTGTTTATATTGCTGTGTGTAACCTCTCTAGAACGATTGATGCAAGTAACGTTAGATACAGCATGCTAAACATCTACACATAGCATACAAATATAAACAATGATGCACGTATGTTCACTCACTTTTATTTGGGGAGAACAGATTTGCAGGCTTCGAGGGGTTGGTCTTTGTTATTTGATGAAAACTATTCATACTTCAAATTACGATCATAATTACTATCATAAGTGCCATAAAAATAGTTCTCACATCACTGGTAAACAGGCTTATACTGATTTTATAATTCCCTGATTTATCCTCATGAATGCTGTTCTTATTTGTATTTGAATAATTAAAAAGAATAAATTCAGAACAGGATTAGAATAAATCAACTTTATTTCTATAGCACTTTCCAGCAACCACAAGGTGCCCAAAGTGCTTCACATCGAATACAAATAACACATCATTTGAAATCACAACATACAAAAAAAAAGAATAAAAGAAGACAAAACATATAATTATATTAGAATATAATTATATTTTAAATATGACAAAAAACACAAGCCTGTGAACCTAATAATACACTCTAAAAACAAACGGTGCTAAATACGGTCGTTCACTTTTAGTGCTATTTAGCCCCGTTTGTTTTTAGAGTGTATCTTAAATGTCACAATGCAATAAATAATATCATATAATATCAAAACTGCACACTGTTGACGCACACACACAAACACAAAATGTATACATTGTAATGCACTGTAAGTCGCTTTTGATAAAAGCGTCTGCCAAATGCACAAATATATCGATATAAAACTCTGTCTATGTAGATTTTTCTGTCTCGTTCTATTTGCAAGGAAAATTATGAAAAATAGGTAACACTTTACTTCAAGGGGTGATCATAAGACTGACAAGACATGTTCATAATCATGACATGACACGTTTCATAAACATAAAGGAGATTTTATGCACGTTTATGACACCTGTCATTAAGTGTCATTCGCTCGATTCTGTCATTTTTAACGCAAAGATGACATTGTTTGAGATGTCTTTGTTATAACAGCTTGACATAAACCATCATAACTTGTCATGACAACTTGACATTACCAGGACAACATAACTGACAACTTTTTACCAGGGATACAAATGGAATTTTATTTATATTATATATATTTTTCTTGACCTCCACTACAGTGGTAAAAAATATAATTTGTCATTAAGTTTTAATACTCTGTCAAATAGTTTTATAACAACGTCAATAATATTATTTAGTTCATAATGTTTTTTTAAGTTTCCTCCATGTGTTTAACAAATAAATTAAACCATTCAATAATAATAATAATAATAACAATTATTATTATTATTATCATTATTAAAATTGAAACCATTATATTTTATTACATTTGAAGACCGATTCACCAAAAATTAAATAAAAACAGTGCATTTATGGGTAAAGCGTACAGGGTTGGGTCCATATAGCTGTAAAAACAGTTTTTCTCAGTTGCTTTGGTGCATTTCTCACATCACTATTTACATTTGCACAACAGTTAGTTCAACCTCCACAACATTTAGTCATTTGTGCACATCATAGTAGCAGTTTCTCATTCTTTCGAACAAATTGCAAATGCTTTTGGACATGCATCAATTGCTTTCATACAATTCTCTGCTGTTTTATAACATTATCATTTGCTTAAGTCATGTCAGTCAAAATTGACTATACTGGTGAATGCTGAATAGTCATTCCATATAAAACTAATAGTCATCATTTCATTGCTTGTGTCATTACATACAAAAATCTTGAACTAGTTGTCAAAATCATTTTTTAAATCTTTTTTTTTTTCGAAAATATCTCCTAGATTGAGCATTTTCTGAAATTATGTGCACTCTAAAAACAAACGGTGCTATATAGCACCAAAAGTGGTTCTTTGCTCGTAATCATAGAAGAACCGTTTTTAGTGCCATATAGCACCGGTGAAGCACCAGTGAAGCACCTGTGTAGAACCATATAGTGCTATGTAGAACCATATTTGGTGCTATAGTGGCTCTATATGGCCCCTATATGGTTCTACACAGGTGCTTCACTGGTGCATCACCGGTGCTATATGGCACTAAAAACGGTTCTTCTATGATTACGATCCAAAGCAACAGTTTTGGTTCTATATAGCACCGTTTGTTTCTTAGAGTGTGGCCAGACGTGCAAGAATGATTACAGTACTATGTGTGTTGTATGTTTAGTTCCAATATGGTTCACAGTTCCAATATTTACTGAAATATTGTTTACAGTTGTTCACAGCTCTACCCAAAGGGAGTTTATGTTTATTGTAAAGAAGGGTGTATTTTTTATTTTGCACAATACTGTGAACAAATTAGAATTGCAAAGAGCATATGCAGTGAAAATGTGAAACATACATACAGTATTCAGTGTCTTGTACTCAGTTACCTCACTAAATACAGTAAGGTGTAACTTCACTGTATTTTTCAAATAGCTGTGCAATAGTACACAGTGCTGTCTTGAGCATTTTCAGGTAGTGTCACCAAGAATTGACTTTTTTGCATTGGAAAACATTTATAGAGTAAATTGTCATAATGAAAACATGGTTGAGCCATTTGACTATCTTGTTCATAAACAATGGTGTGAGGACTTTTCATTTTGATGACACTGACACTTTCATTGACATGAATACTTGCTTTTGAGGAATGAACTATCCATTTTGTGCAAGTGACCCGCTTTTGCAGATTATCAACTAGGTTTTGCAGTTTGTACTAATTGTTTTGAGAACTGCATTAACTGTTGTGCAAATGTAAATAGTGATGTGAGAAATGCACCAAAGCGACTGAGAAAAACTGTAATTAATTAATTAATTAATTATTTTTTTCTTCAATGTCAGAAAATATCAGAACCCTCTGTGTGTGAGGAAGAACAAGTTATGTTAGCTGTCAGTTTTTTTATGTATTGTGCACATACATAAAGTTAAGTATAATATTTTGACGTGTCTGTTGCATTTTGTTAAGGTATTTAAAATTATTTGACAGAGTATTAACACTTAATGACTTTTAAATTACAGTTTAATGTAACGTTAACCCATTAAGCTAGGTAGTTTCTTAAGTTTGATAATTATTCTGCTATGTCATGTTTATGACAGATTTATGACAAGTTATGATGTATGGGTTAATGTCAAGTTGTCATAACAAAGACATCTCAAACAATGTCATCTCAAAAATGACATAATTAAACGAATGATACTTAATGACAGTTGCCATGAACATGCATAAAATCTCCTTCATGTTCATGACACGTGTCATGTCATGTTTATGAAGGTGTCAGGTCAGTCTTATGAACACCCCTTCAAGTAGAGTGTTACTGAAAAATTTTAGACTTAAAATGGTCTTCCGTTTTCCTTTGTTATTGATTTCAATTGCGTGTGTGCGTGTCAGCGCAAAAATGTGCCCTTTTTGTACTTTGAGCTCCTGCCCCTTTCAAAGGTCTCTGCATGGCCCTGATTTTGATAAAACATTATGTAGCTTATGTAGTTTGTGTAACCTTATAAAAATTAGCGTAACGATATTTATGTTTTCAAAATTACAAGCAAACTATTACGTCTAACGTTAAACAACCGAAAACGTGCTGTATCTAATTCCAATTTAAAACAGTTGTTTATGTTGGATATTTGGGTAATGTTATTCACTTTGTACTGCAAAGTTTTCTCACTGCTGAATAAGACGTGTGGGCTTCTGGTTTTTGCGTGTTCATGTGTTTTGGAGGTGTGACTTTGGATGGTGATTTGAACGGAGGGTGGGATCGTGATTTCAGTGCTATAGGCTAAAGTTAGCATTTTTCAAAATCAGATACCCTGCCTTTAAGAAATAATTTATATCAGTGATAGCTGATATAACTGATCTATCTGATATATTGCTTAGGCTGATTAATTTGTTGATTTTTGGTCCCTTAAAGGGATAGTTCACCCAAAAATGAAAATTCTGTCATCCTTTACTTACTCTCATGTTGTTACGAACATAGATATGTATAAAAGAGATGTCTCGCCCGCGCTGCTGGCCAATTGAGTGGAACGTCCGCACTTGCTCAATTTTCTATCGATTTTCAAACGGATTGGTTTGTTATAAACATCAGAGATGTAACTATGGCACTGCATACTTAATGAATAATTTTCATGAATCATGTTAAAGCATCCAGAATTATAGCCACGTTAATAACGTTTGTAAGAAACCAAACCGTATGAAAATTTGAGCAAGTTATGGTCATTTAAAAGTACCTGCACCAGTAAACACAATGCTACGAGTGAGCGAGCTGCCTGTGGTAAGATGGCCGCCAGGTGATGATGTTAGAGACTCCGCCGTAACACATCTAGCCTTTATACATATCTATGGGTACGAACCTGTAAAAATTTCTTTGTTCTGATGAACACAAAGGATGATATTTTTAGAAATATTTGTAACCAATTCGTTCGTAGACCACATTCACTTCCAATAGTAGGAAAAGCAAATACTATAGAAGTAAATGGGGTCCACAAACGGTTTGGTTACAAACATTTCTCAAAATATCTTAGTACCTCTGAGGTACCAATATGAACTCTTTAGGTGCACCCCCCTAGTGACAGCTTACTTACAGTGTACTTTACCCTGTTCAAGAGTAAAGTTTTAGATTAATTATTTAAACAAGGGGTTCCCAAAACATCCTTTGTGCCATTCACAGCAACATTTAAGTCACCTTGCACGACCCACAGTATATATAAACCCCTTGATTTAAATAACAGAAAATGCAAGAGACCTTCTAGTGTATCTTCTGCATCAAAATGAAACCTAACTCATGCACACTTTCTTGGCTTCAAACACTGGCCTACCTTTCGTAGGGGAGAGAGTGTCTACAGATGCTGATGGCAAGCCCTTGCTTGCACTGTCTGATAATGAGCCGACTGGATGCACAGCAACAGTGAGTTCTGGAGGAGCAACCGTACCATCAGCTGTAGGAGGAAGAACACAGTTAACACCTGTTAACCTGCCCTATGATTCATCTTCCAATACAACTGTTAATCTGAATATGCATTGTCCCTCATGAAACATCACCCTGTGTAATGCGACTTACCTGGTGAAACAGGAAGTATTTGCGTCATTGGACTTACAGGTTGCGGTGACACTACAGAATGTGGAAAGTAGATACAGTTGAAACATGCAGGCTCATGCAACAGTTCAAAGATGCTATTACACCTGACTCACCAATCACATATGTGGGCCTCAGTGGAACCACAGAGCCGAATAGTTGGGGGGAACCGAGGGTCTGGAGTATCTGCAATGCAGATCCACCTGAAGGATCCAAAAGCACAAGTGTTTGATCAAAGTCAAGGCATAGTTCTTGAACCGACTATAAATCGAATGCTGTATATTTTATTTGATGATCATATGTACTCACCACTAGAGGTCAAAAGAGGGGGGCTGTCAAAGGAAGTTATGCTGTTAAGGGGCACGTGTATTACAGGCTGGAAAGGATTGTGGTTGAAATGGAAATTTCCCTCAGAAGTAATGCTGGCCGTACCATTAGGGGGACTTTCTGAACTCGCCGTTACTAAAACAGACAAATTAAATATTTAAGCTTTGTTTTACTTCCAGTTTCATTATTATGAGAGGCACATTTATAAATAAATGTTTGAATCATTATTTTTCTTTCTGAAGACATTTACAAACCGCAAAGACTATACTGTAAAACAACACGTCTGGATCTCACTTCAGATTCAGGAATGGTTTATTTATGTTTCAATTACCTTTTCTGCGCTTAGTAGAAGTTTTGTTAGATTTAGATGTTGTTTCCCTTATCTCTGTAAAACATTTTTTACAGACTTATTATTACTTATTCAACACAAAGCCTTAGGAAGAAAGCATCTAAAAGAAATGACATTACCTTTTCGTTTTCTATTTGTCTTTTTGTCTGAAATAGCAGCAATCTCTGGTGTCAGTGTGCAGGTTATGTCTGCTTCACCTGCTGTGTGTACAGTATGCAGATATGAGAAAACATCCCAAAAAGTATGTTAGTGAAACTGGTTCACCTTGTTACCAAACCAAATGTAATGCAAATTCAATATTAAACATTAAACAAATGGTTCATGAAGGATTCTGTTAAAGCACTCTTAAAAATAAAGTTACAAAAGCTGGGCCTTTTGAAAGGGGCGGTACCTTTTCAAAAGGTACACATTTGTACCTAAAGGGTGCACATGTACCTTAATGGTACTTCAAAGGTAGATATTGGTACCTCAAATGGATATCTGTACCTATATGGCACATATTAGGACCTTTATAAAGACCTTTATAAAGGGTATTTTAACAATACTTTTGTCCCAGTGACCACTTCTGTACCTTTATTTCTGACAGTAAATTATTGAGTCACAGTGAATAAATGAAGTCTTACATTGAAAATCAAGATCATCTTCGAAGAAAATGGGATCTGTTGACATACAGAGGTAAAAATTTAAAAGCATTCACATAACATATACATGCTACAGAAGTAGCCTGAACTATTTAATAGGATAAAACACAAAGACTGACCCAAAATGTCTTCAATAGAGTCTTCACTTAGAATGGAGTCAAGAATTTTAGAGAAAACATCGCCTGTCAAAGAGTAAAAATAAATACATTTTACAGCCATAGATTTACATTTACAGAAATGGCATACATAGACTAGCATTTGTTACATTCACTAGCAAAACTTTATATTTTGCCTCAAGTTTGATAAAATACTGTGCTTCCACTCACCAGGTAAAAGTTCTGAGAAAATGTCTAACGATTCAGCATCTGTAGTAAGAAAGTGTAAAATACATTATTTGGCTGAATTACATAAACGTGTCACACATTAATACTGTTAACAGCTCGTGGCGCGCACGGGCGCAGATATGATGCAGTCATGGTGCAGTCAGAGCGCGCTTTCTCTCAGAAAAATAAATTGAGAGAAAAGCCACTACTTAATGTTAAAACATGTGTCTGACTGGTCTAATTAGAATTTCTGTCGATTGTTTATATAATATACTGGTTTTTGTGTACCTTGAGGAAAAAACCTTGCACGACGCAAACCCATTATAAATATAAAACTGTAAACTAAATTGAAAATGGTTTCTTTACCTGTTTCACATGGATATTCCATCTTCATCAAAAAGTTATTACTCCATAAATTAAAAAGTGATAGATAAGAAGCTTTATAATAAACGCGCGACTTGTCCTCACATAACACACTGAGGCTGCTGCATTGTTTGGTAAAGCCAACACCAGAACGGCACCAAACTACTTTTACTTTCGGTATAGATGGGAGTTGGTTTGTTTAGCACATACCAGATTCAGCCCACAATATTATTTGGCCGGTCTTTTGGAAAACCCCAAACTTTCAGTTTTTATATTTTATTAATAGTTTATTTATATAAACGTGCACTTAATGTGATGGAGACTGCAGATGAGGAAGGTGCTGAGCTGCAGTTTTGCTGCAGACATGATGCACTACGTACAGGACAATCGCTCATATTTATTTTCTTCTTCTTCTTATAAAAAAAGTTTTGTTACAGTTTAGTCTTTCTTTAGACTTGTTTAACATGTATATCAACCAGCTGGTTTACCTGTGGTGTCTGGTAATGCCCGTCATTGTTTTTTCAAAGGTTGGCTCTCATACAGGGAAATGCACCACCCTGGATTGGCAGGTATTTTCCATTGTTAACTCGGCCCATTTGTTGCCTGCTTATATAACACTTGTAATCTATATTTTTTTTTTGCCAAAAACCAACCAACCAAATAAGTAAGCATTTGACTCCTGATGAGATCACTGTAAAAATGTTGCTGTAGTTATACAGGTGTTTGCCAGTAACTAATGTAGATTTAAATTGATGTTATTTACTGTCAACAGTTTGGTCAAAGTGAAATGAACAGTAAACATCAAGTCTTTGTCTTTACAGAATAAAATGATAAAACAACAGCCTCATGCAAAGCATTTTGGGAACAAATAATCCCCAACAACCTTTTTCAGTATTTTCCTTTAGAATTTGTTTCCAGAATGCTTTGCATGAGGCTGTCACTTCAGTTCTTTCTGCAAAGACAAAGACTTGTTAATGTGTAATATTCATTTAAAGGGACACTCCACTTTTCTTGAAAACATGCTCATTCTCCAGCTCCCTTAGGGGGCTTGCACACCAAAACTTTTACGTCCGCAGCCGGCGCATGTTTTCAATTGTTTCCAATGGAAGCTCAGCGTTTTTCAAATAAGCGGTTTCACTAGCGGTTTTCTTCACCGCTGGAAACTGGCGCCCGGCGGTTTTTCCGTGCTCAGTGCTGAGAGTTGAAAAATATTCAACTTTGGGTAAAAAGCTCCGCTCGTCAATGTTAGTTCTCACGCAGCCGTCCAATCACAGTGAAGGAGGGGCGGGGGACAAGTATCAGAGCAACCAACCGTCACACAGCTGACGTATCAGAGCTACCAAAGTGCTTAGCTGAAGAAAGCTGACACTCAGCTGAAAAGCAGCTGGCATTCGGCGTTGTCCAGGCGTTTTCAACCCCGTTTGAAAGTTTTGGTGTGCACAACCCCTTAGAGTTAAACATTTGATTTTTATCGTTTTGGAATCTATAGCAGATCTCTGGGTTTGGCGGTACCATTTTAAGCATACACTGTAAAAAATTCCATAGAAATTACAATGTTATTGCAGCTGGGTTGCCGGTAATTGACCGTAGATTTAAATTTATGTAATTTACTGGCAAGAGTTTGTTGAAAGTTAAATAAATGTTAAATATTAACAAGTCTTTATCTTTACAGAATAAAACTATACAATAACAGCCTCATGCAAAGCATTCTGGGAAGCAGAAATCATCTTCAACCTTTTTCTGTTTTTTGCTTCAGATTTTGTTTCACAGAATGTTTTGCTTGATGCTGTTTTTTTAGTTTTATTCTGTAAAGACAACTTGTAAATGTTAAATGTTCATTTAACTTTGAACAAAAAGTTGCCAGTAAATAACATACATTTAAATCTACGGTAAGTTACCGGCAACCCAGCTGCAATTTCTATGGATTTTTTTACAGTGTAGCTTAGCATAATCCAATAAATCCGATTAGACCATTAGCATTGCGCTCAAAAAAGTTTCGATATTTTTCCTATTTAAAAATACGCAGTGCATGAAAGTAGTCCCATGCTATTGAAAGTTAACAAGGGGATTGTTACGCCAGAATGAGAGTATAGTTCAAAGCCATATCGGCATAGAAAATCGCAACTTTTCATTTTCCGTCGGTCTTAGTACAACGATGTAACGACAGAAGAGTCCATTTTTAAATAGGAAAAAAATCGAAACTATTTGGTTATTTTTGAGCACGATGCTAATGGTCTAATCAGATTTAATGGATTATGCTAAGATATGCTAAAAATTATACTGCCAGACACGGAGATCGACTAAATGTATTCCAAAACGGTAAAAATCAAATGTTTTACTTTAGGGGAACTAGAAAACGAGCCTATTTTCAAAAAAAGTGGAGAGTTCCTTTAATGTTAAACAAACTGTTGACAGTAACAAATTTAAATCTACAGTAAGTTAAATGAACTTTAAGCAAACAGCTGACAGCAAAACTGTAATTTCTCCATAATTTTTTTACAGTGCGTCTCAAAATGTGCATTTATTTCCAAAAGCCCAAACATCCTTTGACCAAATTATTTTTCCTTGAAGTCATGCCATCTTCTTTTCAGATACACTCGTTTTGCATGTTGGTGTGGTTTGCTGGTGTAAACACTCTTTTACTATCACAGTCATGTCAGGCATTACAAAATTTAAGGAGTGTCTACTTGCAGTTTTTTAACTTTTATACTAGGCATAGACTCTGCAGGTCTTATTATAGCTTCAGCAAAATGCATTGATGTCGAGTAGCATTGTCTTGCAGCAGCCACAACACATCTACGCTGAATTTGCTCAGCAAATGTACACTGTAAACATTGCGCTCAATTAAATGGCTGGGTTCTTTTTTTACCCATGTTGAGTGTAAATATAGGACAGAACACAACGCAGGATTAAAATTGACTGAATGCTGAAATTCCGTTTTTTATTTAAATTTAATGTAGATCGCAATTTATGATTTTCTATTTTTTTTTTTTTAAGGTAACTATTTGTGTTCGGGAAAACTATTAAATTGTAATTTAATTAAATAAGGCCAATTTAAAACAAAATTTTTAAGACAAAAGCAACATTAATCATTCTGTGACTTTAAATAAAAAATGACATGATCCCAAAACACAATGCTATACCATAATACAAGAATGATAAACGCATTAAATCAAATGTTATATTTCAAAATACAACTCACCAGGATCATTTAGAAATGAATCTAAATCCTCTTCCTGGCTCAAAGCTGAATCCAAAATAACTTGGCTGATATCCCACTTTTGCCAAATAGGTAAAGAGAGTTTCCTTGCCAGATCCTCTTCATCATTTAAAAGGATTTCACACAGACTTTCCTCTGCAACTTCACGGTGTTTAAAGAGAGACCTGTAGTACTCTGTGGAGAAGACTCCAGCTTCATGCAGCTCCTTGAGAAGATCATACAGGAGGCTGGGGCCAACCTGTACAGCTTTTCTCACCTGAAACAGTACATCTTCAAAAGAAATCATGACTGCGCAACAGCTGCTCATTTTGGAACTTCATTTCCTCTTTGCCAGATAAATGCCACCTAAAGCCAAATATGTATTGCTTTTGTTCCTGGATAGAAAGAAGCACAAGTAAAACCTCACCAGATTGATGCGCTGCCTGACAAAAGGCAAGGTCTGGTGAGGACAGTTTCAAATGTACTTTTCCATAATAACCTGGTAGCTAATGTGCTGTCATGGACAAATCAAGTAACCACATCTTTATCTCACTTCTCTTTTGTTATTAGGAATTTATATGAAAGTAAATCAATTGTTTAGGTCCCATTAAGGACCAAATCCTGATCATATTAGAAAATAATGAAATTATTAGTGTACAGTGTCATGCATTCCACACTCATTCAATTATTTAAAATATAAGTAGATTGTAATTATAAAATATATATTTATTTATAAACAGCAAATTGCAGTTAGTCTGAGAAACTAAAACTAAATGCATGTGGATAACACATAAGATGTCTACCCTGCTCTATAGAATAAAATAAAATTCATAACCTGTACATTTAGCTGGCCTTTAAAAAAGACTGACAGAATTTTGCTGAGGTACCAAATGAATCATAACCAAATCTCACCAATCATGTCAGACCTTACTAATGGAAAGTCCCTGAAATTCTGGTCTGGGAATAACTTTGATACACAGTGATAATGTTATGGTATCGAGATAACTTCGGCTGACCTACTAATATAACAAACAACAAAACAGCAAAGGAGAAATGTAGGCGACTGATACTGTAGATTGGCTCAGTCAAAAAATGTGTGTTTATATAGAGTATAGCAAACATGCTTGGATTTTCTTGTGGGATTTTACATATGAACTAAACCTGCCACACCTACCTGCTACCTCATCTGCATTTTGCATTAAGAACACCACGCTATCACAGGTATTCTAGCATATATTGCAATTCAGAAAATAACACAATGCAATAAAATTTAATAGACCAATTTTAATCTTAAGAAATTTATTAGCAAATCTGAACAAAGCATTTACAACATAATAAAACATAAGGGCTATTTATGGTATGATGCATAAGAAATGCTATTGTAGAACCCAAGTTCAATGTTTTCTTATAAAAAAAAAAACATATCAATTTTATAATGGTTATAATTATACTTCTATCATATTTATCTTTATTGATTGTAGACTTGTATTGGAGTAAAACTCTTTGTGGTATTTACTATAAACTTTAACATCAATCAGAACGATTTTAAACATTTAAAGGGACACTCCACTTTTTTTTTTTGAAAATGGGCTCCTTTTCCAGCTGCCCTAGAGCTAAACACCCGACTTTTACTGCCCTGGAATCCGTTCAGCCGATCCCCGGGTCCGGCGGCACCACCCCCAGCACAGCCCAGCACAATCCACTGAATCTGATTAGACCATCAGCATCGCGCCAAAAACAACCAAAGTGCTTCGATATTTTTCCTATTTAAAGATGATGGTAAATAGATAAATGTTACTGATATTACGTAGCAGCCGAATATAGTCCCCTTAGTATCTTTCAATAGCAGTGGACTATTTTCGGGCACTACATAATATCATTGCTCCTGCTGCAGCCATGTTACGGCAGCAAAGTCCTTGATTATTACGCCAGAATGAAAGTATAGTTCCTAGCATATCTGCCTAGAAAATCACAACTTTTAATTTTCCATCGATCTTAGTACACGATGTAACTACAGAATAGGTTTTAAATAGGAAAAATATCGAAGCTCTTTGGTTATTTTTTTACCATGATGCCAATGGTCTAACCAGATTCAATGTACCATGCCAAGCCATGCCAAAAGTGACACCGCCAGACCCGGAGATCGGCCGAACGGACTCCAAAACGTCAAAAATCAAATGTTCAAACTCCAGCGGAGCCGGAAAATTAGCACACTTTTTTTAAAAGTGGAGTGTCCCTTTAAGTATATTTAGATTTTTGAAAAGAACTTAAATAACTTAAATGTCATGTTTTCAAATTCTTTTTCCAGAAAGTGGGTGCAAACAGTTTCACGCCAGGATTATTTTAGGTTATCACTTTGTATGGTTTTCAAGTGGTCATGTATATTGCTCAGATGATTGCTTATCATGACTTTTCATGATCAACCAATCATTAGACACTGATTTGCGAATTAATACCCCAGCACCAAGAACTGCCGTCAAGGATCATCTGACGGAGTATGAGAGCAGTAATCTTTGATTTCTGTGAAAAGGAAAAAAAGGGAATGTTAGCACATATGACATAAATCCATTTCACAGAACAACAGCATACTCCAAACATTACGTTAAAACAAAAAAATCTGGATTCTAAAGAAAATACACTTCCGTATTCTGCTTCTCCTTCTAAAAAATGTGATAAATTGGTCCGCTGGCCTTCTGGTATTCTAAGAAGTTAAATAAAAACCCAGATATTTCCTACTCTGTAGATTGTAATTAAGACAAGATTCTTAAACAAGTCCAGCTTTTGACCGCAGTCAACTAACCATCTTAACTAGAGGAACTAGATGTTTTATCTTGAGATCACTCTCCCTCTAGAAACTTCTGTGTGTGAAAATCTCAGGAGTCTCTAAAATACTCAAGTCACTTTCCTTCAGTTTGGTTTAAACACTTAAACCAGTTAAACAAGTCTGCATACTTTTATTTGCTGCCACACGCATTAAAGTGTGCAAATTAAATAAAAAACAGCCTGTGAGTTTTCAAAGATAAAGAGACATACAAAGGCCCGGATTGGCTATAGGCAGGACAAGGAGAATTCCCGGTTGGGCCGGTCTGTTTTTTTGGCCACGAGGGCCGGTGCTGTCCCTAGGCTGCCAACACTTATCCAGCCTCACTCGTGTAATTAGGGGTGTTTAACATTTTTAAAGCAGGACGCACAGTTTTCTTCTGCTTTTCAAAGCGCTCGGCCGTGAACACAAGTTTTGTTTCAGACATGTCTATATTTGAGTGCGCTTGCCGCGCGTACAGATTTAAAATACACTTAAGTGCAACTTCATACGAATGGCCGGGGTGGGACTCATTTTCTTAGCTTCATTCCTTAGACCGGCCCACTTTAGTTCATGACTGACTATATTAATATAATATAATTAAATCCTCAGTAGCCTAGTGCACATTTCTTTGCAGCCTTGTAATTAATAGTATTTTTCAAATATATAATTTCCAATTCAGTGCAAATACTAGGCACTTTTAGATTTTTGCCATAATCGTGCAGCCCTAACATAACGGCGCATTCACATGGGGCGTCAGCGTTAACGCTTCCCATTCACTTTTAATGGGTGACGTCATGCGTTGCCGAACTGAATTGTGGATCCGTCAGCGCCGCGTCAGTGCCGTTGCTCGCGGCAGAAGTTGAACATTTCTCAACTTTTCAAGCAGCAACGCGTGCGTCAACCAATCAGATCGCCTTATGCAAATAACCTAGGCAGAGCCAGCCAATTACGTTTATGGAAGAACAGAGCATGTGTAGCGGCAACTGTGATTGGCTGTTGGCCACGCTTCAGACAAGCCTTTCGTTGTGTGAATGCGCCGTAAGGTAGTTTAATATTATTCAATTAAAACTACTGAAAGGGAACAAATACAAATGTGTTTGTGTTTCCTCTATATTTCTTGAGATTTCCTGTTAGGTTGAAAAAGTTTGGAAACCCCTGATATACAATTCACAAGCAAGATTTATCAAGTATGCAGGGGAAACACATAGAAAAATACAAATCCTTAGATTAATTTTCTAGCACTTAGGACCAGGCCTTTGAACCAGATTTTTTTCCCAATTGGTTCGTCCCGAACAGAAACAGTATTTTAACGTTTTCGGTTCAACCCTAAATTTGACGTTCCTGAACCGGTTAGAACAAAAAATAAAGTTCCCGAACCAGTTAATAACGTTCCATGTCAGCTGTGGGATATACAAATAAGCAGGCTGATCATTACAACGCTTACACTATGGTTACCACACCTCAAGACATCGATCACATGATATATTTAAAAGGATTCGTCCGTTTTTTGTACTTTTCGCTATTGTGAGTACTACTATTTCTTCCGCGTCTCATCCAACGGCTCTTTTGCTTGTTCCAAAACGTCATTTTAAAGCTGGCAATGGAGGCTTAAGCTGTTGATAGCATTCCTATCCAGTTATGAATGAAGTTATTAAAAAGATAGAGAGCAACAGAGACACACAGAGAAAACGCAAGAAAGAATAAGAGAGCGAGCGAGAGAGAGCGAGATTGTGTGAACGAGGCTACCTCTGTGCGTCTCTTAACAGCGCTGTAATTGCTTCGGAAAATCATCTGTCATAACGGGGCTGTTTACACTTGGTATTAAGATGTGTTTTCATCGATCGGATCACAAGTGGACGAGAGAGACACATTACGTTTACACCTGGTATTTAAATCCGTCTCTTTTGTCCACTTTCGACCGCTTCTGTGCTGAATATTATGAGGGGGTGGTCTGTGAGACGGTGGGCGAGTCTCTCTGCTGTCATTCAAACCCGAGCGGGAGTAATTATGAGTTTGTATGGACGCAAACTAATATTATGTCGGAGTGCACTGCTTGTTTAGCAAGTAAACATGCTGCACAGTGTTTTGTACATGAGTATGTAAGAGCTTTGTTTGAATTTTCAGCGCAATTGATGAAATAGGATCGCGCAACTTTCAGACGCTTTCAAAACGAAACTACGGAGATCAGCCGCTTAGTTTTATCAATGAAAGGCTAAAAATAGCGCTGTTCACCGAATGTTCACGCCAGAAGTAAAAAAAGACGTAAAACTTGTGTTTAATACCTCAGATTAGATAAATGGGCGGAGAGAAGGCGGTCTCGTATGGCTGTTCGAAAGCATTCAACCACATGTGCGTTCCGCAACTCCAAAGCGATCCGATCGAAAGTGGTTTCGACCACCTCTGGATGTGGTTGAAAGTGGTCGAAAGTGGACGAGCTCAAAACGTTTTGAACACCGTTTACACCTGGCATTAACGTCGTCCACTTGTGATCCGATCGACGAAAACACATGTTAATGCCAAGTGTAAACAGCCTCGTTGTTTTTGTTAGTCTGTTATTACAGTTAACTATGCGAAGTGATATGGAACTGTAATGCGGTCAAGAAAGCTGCCTGAAACTACGCTCGCCGTGCGTTTCCCAGAAAATAATTGCACACCTCAGAACGTTCATCAGCCAATCAGATTCAGGCATTCAACTGACCCGTAGTATAACAAGAAATAATACATGCTGAGAAACTATATTGTAGGGCTGTGCCGATTAATCGTGCAAATGCGCGTTTTCTCAATAAATGAATTTAAATGAATTACGGTAAAATGCCGCCACATCTAAAAGCCAGGGGGCACTCTTGTGTAGAAACCCAATTTGTGCCACAAAAGAAGTAGCATTACAAACACTATTCCAGGAAATGTCTAAAGGGACATTTATATCACTGTTCTTCAGCTTGTTTCAGGTATTTTCATGATAATAAAGAATATTTTGAATGATTGTGTTTGACGAGTGTTGCTATTTTAAATTTACATTATAAACGACTAAAACTCTTTTGATTTTAGATTGATAAGGACATCCTACTGATCACAGAGCCGTAGTACACACACAAGCTGTGCATGAAACACAGAATCGGAGCCTTGCGATTCAGAATCGATTTCAGGCACGTAATGGGGAACGCGATGTATCGTCACAGCCCTACTATGTTGTTCATTGCTAGTTCATGTTAGGTAATGTATTTACTAATGTTTACTAATACAACCTTATTGTAAAGTGTGTAACTCAAGGTCTTAAAGTTATCTTGAGCATTCTTATCACTGGAATCAGATTAAATGGCTTTCTGACCCATGTCAAGATATGAGTCTTAAACTCGAGGCCATCAACAGTAAAAACGTGTTTCTCACAGAAAGAATGGGGAAATCAATTGACAAAATTTCATGGACATTGTAAAACTTCCCCTCAAGTTCTTTCTTGTCTTGGGTCATAGAATTCAATAAGGTTGATGTAATTTTACAAGACTACGCTTACGTACTTTATACACTCAAGAAATGATGGCTATTTTTAACCTTGCACTAGGTCAAAAAGAGACGAATCCAACCCGCTGAGTATCTTAACTGGGATTTTTAACCCATTGTGGGTCAAATGTAAACATTTTTGGGTAAATTTAATCAACGGCTGAGTTAGTCCCCTTTTGATGCAACGCTGGGTTAAAAAACCAGCAACCCCAGAGTGCAGCAACTGACTTTTGATTTTTTTATCATGACTTCGGCTGCATCCGAAAACTCAAGGCAGTGACTCGTTGCCTCGCTGCCTCATGAGGAAATGACTTCGGAGGCATGAAGGCAGCTCAGAGAAAGACTTTCGGACACACTTCAAAGGCAGCGTGTTTGAAATATAAACAGAGAGCACCTTTGTGATAACTAATCACATATTTAAAAACAATAATACTAGTTTCTCACTAGAAATGCATTTAAAAGGTGTAAAAAGTGAAATTCTACCTTCATTTACACTAAATTTGTGCTCCAGTCGCTTTCTTGACCGCCATTTTATTTTTTCGAACTCGACCAGGCTCGACCAATAACATTCTTATTGTAAGCTCACGCCAGGGCTCGCAAAATCGCTAGCCCGACGTCCCGGGGCTATTGTGCTTTGCAGTCGGGCTATCAAAATGCATCCCCGCCCTGCCCGTCGGGCTATCTTGACTTATAGGGAGGAAAAAATACATTTAAATGCTTATGCATTTTTTCACAGATTTGGATGGGTAATAATTAGAGCCCGACCGATATGCGTTTTTTCGGGCCGATGCCGATACAGATATTAGGGAGTAAAAAAAGACTGATAACGATATATCGGCCGATATTCTTTATGTGTACATTATAGTTCAGTATATACTACAGTATATTATACTAAAGTACTGTACATAGAATACACTATATACTTTAACATAATATACTATGAATAAATACAATGCAATGCAATGATCACTCACAAATGTGGTGATCACTCACAAATGTGGTGATCCAACACTTATATTGATGTGACAAAGATATGTACTATAGGCAAGAAGTTAACAATAAACTTTATTATCCAAAATTAGTTGAATATCAGTGCACTAAACAGTAAACTTGACTTATTATAAATAACTTTAAAACACAAAGAGAACAAAATACATAAAACTTGCATCATTTGCAGTTTTGACGAGAATAACGTTATAAAGAGAAACTTATGAAGTCATTGATTAATATTAGCTTTACAGTAAGTTGTGT
Organism: Misgurnus anguillicaudatus; assembly: GCF_027580225.2. Taxonomy (NCBI): domain Eukaryota; kingdom Metazoa; phylum Chordata; class Actinopteri; order Cypriniformes; family Cobitidae; genus Misgurnus; species Misgurnus anguillicaudatus. The sequence goes on along the minus strand of NC_073355.2, from coordinate 29,329,706 downwards.
ACTTCACAAATTAGTTAGCCACTCACAGTTACGAAGACAATGCTTGACGGAGCACATACTAATGTACGCTATGTTTAATGTTGTGCTTGTGCACAACGTTTTTATAACACAAACCCAGGGTTCCGTGCAAACTTTAGACTTTAATAAAACTAATGCGTCTTCGCTCCGCCTCTTTTATTTAGCAAGGGTGTAGAGTTGCGCGAGCTTATTGAATCAATTGCTCTGAAATGAGCGTGTTAACTAACAACACAAGCAGCAGTAATCTCATATAGTGATATATAAGTGCACGGCTGCGCGTAGTTTAAACGTGTCATTTCTCCGTCTCGCGTCATTTCTCTCGCTTGCGTTTTAACTCGCAAGTCGACAAAGAGACGGATTAAAAACACCAAATGTAAGCGGGAATGCGTCTCTCTTGTCCATTTATAATCCAATCGACCAAAGCGCGTCTTAATACCAGGTGTAAAAATGTTGTGAAGAAGACACTGCGTGACTGCAGCCACCTGAACTGAGAGACTGACTGACTGAAGTGAAGGGGGTGGGGGATTGGCTGGTGTCACTACAGTGAGTGATCTGGGTCGCCATTAGCAACCAGTATGGCGCACTCTGCTGGACAAACAAGTACTTACATCTTTCAAATGCATTTAATGTGTTCTGTAACAAACGTTCATATCGGCGCATATCTGCGGCTTATACGCCGATACAGATATATCTGCGACATGCTCATATCGGCCGATAAAATCGGCAAAACGATAAATCGGTCGGGCTCTAGTAATAATGGTGTATGAAATTCAGGCATTGGGTATTTAAATTATGTTTGAGCGCGCGCTCGACTTTTACTTTCACTTTCGCGCGAAAAGACGCCGTACAGAAAGCAATCCGTAATGATTTGTCATGGATTTGTTGGGCAAATCCTCCAACTTCGCCCTGTCAGTCATTACTATCCCCACGTAAGAAAATTAAATCTCTATCAGCAAGCTTTAAAGTATAGATTGTACGGGCAGTGAAGAGAGTGACTCTGTGCAGAATCGCTCTTAAAGCGTCTGGATGATCCAAACTGTGAGTTTTGTGACCCACTAAACCACTTTTAAATAGTGAGTATATCTGGTGTGGGGATGAGAAGGAACAGTTGGTTTACATCAGTGCTTCTCAATTAGTGGGGCGGGACCCCCAGGGGGGGTTCGAAGCGACACCAGGGGGGGGGGGGGCGCGACACCCTGGGGAAAAATACTTTTTCAGGAAGAGATTTTTTTTGCACCGTCACTTAAAGACATTACACCCCAATCACGCTGATAAGCCGCTTGAGTTTTTATTATTATTTATTGATTATATTTAATTAAATTTTTCAGTATCAAATGGTCAAAAAATATTATACTTTATATAAGGATTGATTTTTTTCAGGCAAATTGATGCATTTTAAGTATTTTCTGTTACAGACTAAAAAACAATGTTAATAAAGTTATTCTTTGCTGTAAGTTGATCAATTTTTCTTTTTTTGTGTTTTCTTTAATGTTAATAAGGATACAATGATTTGCAGATGTGTCATTTTATAGATAAATTATACTATTTACAGTCGCGGCGGAGAGTTGGGGGGCGCGAAATGTTTACTTCTTCCTAGGGGGGGCATGACAGAAAATAATTGAAAAGCACTGGTTTACATGGAAATCCAGTTTTTTTGTTTGTTAAAAAAACAACAGCATCAAAACAACAACAAGAATAGCAGATTAAACATTGTGGTTAGAGGCCCTATTGGCTTTGTATTGCCAAAATTTGGCCCGTGGTAAAACTAATTGAATAAGCCTGTGCTATGCCCACAAAGTCAAGTGTCATTTTCTTATCTGTGACTTCAGTTACTATTTCAGATTCAGAATCTGATGTATAGATATTTCACTTCGGTTAGAAGAAAAATTTGTACTGATGATTGATATGTACTGAAAATTGATGTGTGTTATTTGTGTTTTGATAGATGTTTTGTCTTAATATTCTACATTAAAAGTAATGTATTTTTATTCTGGCTACTTGCATTCATTTCGGGCTACCAAAAACTGAAGAGTGCCTGCCTGAAGGGCTACCAGGGATTTAGAAATTTTGCGAGCCCTGCACGCATAGGTATCTCAGGAGACAGGAAGTAAACCTAACATTGAATTCGGACATGCCTTGATGCCTTCCTGCCTTGGAAAGCTGCCTCAGAAGGCAGCAGTTTAGAGTTTTCGGACTCAGCCTCCATTATGACTTTTGACACTGATCTCTAAGTTTAATAATAAAACAAACAAACTCACCACAAAGTTCAAATACCATGACAACACGAGACAAAACACAACAACACAAGTACGGTGAGAGTTTACTGGCTTTAGTTGTGAGGTTCTGTTGGTAAACAAAGGTCTGCTGGGGTTAGTTTAACTTACTCTGCACTATACTGTGATAAGCCATTGCTGCAGGAGAGTCAGGAACTTCAGTAAGGAAAGACTTTCCTTCATCACAACTTTTCCCTTTAAAACAAAATACGGAACAACATTTAGAGAACTAGAAACTGCTTGTGCAGGCCTTTCACCAGACATTTAATAGGAACAACGGAGGGGAGATTTTTGATACAAGATGGTTCCTTATAATGACAATGTGTGTTAAATTAAAAACAAGGAAACACTCTTAAAAAAATAAATAAATTAAGGAACGGGATACACCGCATCACCACTTTGTCATGTAAAACTTTCTCACATCCTCCTAACCTCTGGACTAAGAGTAGGGTTGTATTTCATCACCGCTGCATTAAAAAATGGATTAAGATCGGGTGCATCGTACCTATCCGTGGATCCAGAGGTACTTTGCCCAAAAGAGGGAGATTTAGCTCTTCACACATCCGTTCTGCCCCTCCTGTAGTTGGAGGAAAGATCTGCGATGTATTCTGTCACCAGAAAGAGCGGTGTCAGTAATTAATGTGAGAGAAATTATTTCACATCATGTGAGAGCACACGGCAACATTTTGGGACAGAGTGCAGGGATACATTTGCATTAAAGAGTATTAGGATACGTTACATTAATGCATTTTCATTTTAGCCCCTATTTGACTATTAAAGGCGGGGTGCATGATCTCTGAAAGCAAATGTTGACATTTGAAATCACCTAAACAAACTTTTTTTTTTTATTTACCCTTTATTTTACCAGGCGATGTCCCATTGAGATATTCAAATCTCTTTTGCAAGGGAGCCCATTTGCACATGTGCACATGTGTGGGGCGGGTCTATTAAACTTCTTTTAATAGACCCGCCCCACACATGTGCAACCGGGCAACGATGTCGGTAAGTAGACACACCCCTTACTGCTGATTGGCTACAAGTGTGTTTTGGTAGTTGGCCCGACTCCATTTTCCAAAGTGTTTTTCAAAAATCATTCACCCGCCTTTAAGCTACCCAAAGATGACGTTGACCAGCCGCAATGACTGTGTAAGCAATAACATGAAGACTTTTAAGAGTTTAAACCCTTTATCTAAGCACATTGTGTGTTTATTAAAGCGACACCATGTAATTTTTCAACCATCATAATACATTTTCAAGACCCTTGTGATAGTACATCGACTTTAAATAGGTTGAATGACATGTCTACCATAGCCTGACGGGGTCTGTATCGCTTTTACTCGTACTTTAAAACTTAGGGTTTCTGGTAGTAACCAGAGCACAAAAAAACTACAAAATTCGACTGCTTTATGGCATACGTCACTTCCTCCACACAATTTTTTTTAACGTGAATTTTGCTGGAGGCTACTGAAGAAGTGTAGAGAGCAATTTCTATTATGCAATTCTGTGGCACCGTGTTAGTGTCATGGACCTATGACACGGGCAACACGGGTTCAATTCCTCTTTAAGGCAATTTTTTTATAAACTCACGATCTTGATTCATACATAAATGCGATTTTCTTTATAAATGACGGTGATTATCTTGCATATAGTTCCCTGTATTCAGATGCTGCATTTACGTGTTCACGTATTTACCTTTCTTTTACTGTCTGTATTTACATTACAATCCAGGATGCTATAGCAGTCAAACTTGCTCAAACTCACACAGTGTAAAACCAAACCCTATTCATTCACCAATCAGATCCGAGCGTTTCTCTCTTCTCTTTTCCTAATTTGCTGCGTTCCGCTGTCACTCACTTGATGTATTACAAAGCGGCAGACATAAACACATCGGTTTACTTGGATTTGGAGCGACAATTTTCACACAAAAGAGAGGAAATATGAGCGCCATTGTGGAAAATCATGGTGGCGAGGGAGAGAGAGACGACGCAACAATATTTGTTTCGAAGAAGGCAAGGAAATACTTCTGGTCGTTTCTCAATTGGAAGACTGCAGCCTCCGGAGGTCAAATATGCAGGCTGCATACGTCATCAAGCCTGGTTTATTAGGTAAACTGAGCATTACATTCGCAAGTCATAAGCATACTGCAACAATTTACGATTAACTAATTATAATAGTCAACTTTATAATTGTTAATATTCTGAAATAAGACAGTCTTGATGACGTATGCAGCTTAGAAATACGACATCCGGAGGCTGCAACCTTTTGATTGAGAAATGGCTTCTGCCACGAGTTCCTCATCAGAAAGTTGTAACATGACTGCGTTTCTCCCTGATGTCTCAAAATGTTGATCGTTTAGCGTTTTAAAGGTTTAGTTTTTAGTTTAGTTTTAAGGTTGGCCAGTTATTTTCCTTTGCGACAGTGCTGCGGCGCTTGTGGCCTCTAGGGGCACTAAGCGTGAAAAATACATGTCTAGCGCCCCCTAGTGGCCAAAAAGTTCTGCGGTGTGCCTTTAATGACACAAACACCCAACCGCCGAAAATAGTCCCCTGCTATTGAAATATACTAAGGGGACTATTTTCAGGCACTGCGAAATATCATTGCGCCTCCTGCAGCAATGTTACAGCAAAGTCCTTGATTATTACACCAGAATGAGAGTATAGTTCCTAACCATATCTGCCTAGAAAATCGCAACTTTTAATTTTCCGTCGGTTTTAGTACACGATGTAACTACAGAAGAGTCACGTTTTAAATAGGAAAAATATTAAAACTCTTTGGTCATTTTTTTGCGCGATGCTAATGGTCTAATCAGATTCAATGGATTATGCTAAGCTATGCTAAAAGTGCTAGCGCCAGACCTGGAGATCAACTGAATGGATTCCAAAACAGTAAAATTCAAATGTTTAACTCGAGAGAGCTGGAAAATGAGCATATTTTGAAAAAAAGTGAAGTGTCCCTTTAATGCAGCAGTGCATCATTTAGGTTGTAACTGTATTTTAAGTCGAGAGAGACTGTAGCGTTCTCGCAAGTGGGTGTGGTTTCAACGCAGACAGTGGACACGCTCTCACCCCTTGACAGCAGAGAATGCTGCATATTTTTGAAGTTCTTTTATTTACTTATTACGTATTTTCCATCATTCAAATTCACATTTAATATCTGACTTCACGGGTACTTCAAAACAATGTGTTAAAATGAAAACACACTAATGTAAACGTAGCATAAGACAAGCTTGTGTGTAAACTTAAATCCACATCATAGTAAAAATCATACCTTGCATTTAGGGCAAATAAAGCCACTCATGTTTTCTATCACACCTATGATCGGCAATTTAACCTTCTTACAGAATCGGATCTCTTTTCTCACGTCCTGCAAAGACACTTCCTATTTAAAGAGGGAACAATAACAAAATGTTATGAGTCATAATAACAAATCAGTTACATATAGGAATATTTGCATTTAAACTGATGTTTTTTTGATTTTGGTCAACAGCCATGCTTAATTAAAAAAAAATAACATCTATGACCTCATCACCAAACTAAAATTTGATGGGTTATTTTTTGCACAGTGACGTATTTTATTGTTTTTAACTATATGTGGAACTATATGTGACCCAGTATGGGAAAACTATATGATTGATCTTAATATTTGTTTATTAAAGGTGCCAAATAATGCATTGAGATAATATGTTAATTGTTCTCTGATATCTACATACCTGTAGAAGGTACAGGGGGGAAAATAAGTATCAATACTTATTACCTGTGTCATTTCGCTTTATCTATTATGACTCAGCTTGTATACTTAAATGTTCTGATTTCTTTGTATGAATTCAATATTTGGCTTGATAGCTACATGGTGGACATTTTGTGTCAATAGCCCACAATATGGAACTGCTCAACATAACTGTAACGCCAATAGTAAAACTTCATCCTAAACGCTAGCATATAGCACTAAATCAGCAGTCACAACTTCGTTTTTAGCATTTTAACAACATTGTAATTAATTTAATGTTGGGGCGTACATCAAGACTGTAACGTCAGAGTTTGTGTTATGTTGCGATTGGCCTGTTTTCCACCTGTCATTAAGGCTGACGATATGTCATTACCATGTACAGAACCTATTATTTATCTATGCAAAAACAGTTTTTCATTCTACGGCACCTTTTAGATTATTTTTAACATATATATGGCTGAATGGTTTGCAGACAAAAAACAAAGCCTCTCATACATTCATAACACTAGTTTAAATGCATGATGGCAGTCAGGGAGTTTTCTTAACAGCAAGAGAAAAATACATGCGACAACTGTGACCGTAACATTTACATACATGTTTTGCTTGGCTACTTAAGCATTTAAATTAGAACACAACTCTGCAAACAGGTATTGAAACATACAACTGTTCAGCAAACAAACAATAATTCCTGGTGATTACGAGGAAGTTGGCACAATAATGTGCCCTTTAACACCGTTGGAGCAAAAAACATGCACAACCATGATGAAAGCTAATAATAAACTTTTACATATTTAAAGCTTAGCTATGTAAAACATACAAAGAATTAATGCATTTACATTTATGAATCTGGCAGGCGCTTTTATCGTACATTTAAAGAAATATTCCATTTTCTTAAAAGAAAAATCCAGATAATTTACTCACCACCATTTCATCCAAAATGTTAATGTCTTTCTTTGTTCAGTCGAGAAGAAATTATGTTTTTTGAGGAAAACATTGCAGGATTTTTCTAATTTTAATGGACTTTAATAGACACCAACAATTAACACTTAACTCAACACGTAACAGTTTTTTTCAACGGAGTTTCAAAGGACTATAAACAATCCCAAACGAGGCATAAGGGTCTTATCTAGCAAAACGATTGTCATTTTTGACAAGAAAAATAACAAATATACACTTTTAAACCACAACTTCTCGTCTAGATCTGGTTGTGATGCGCCAAGTGACCCCACGCAATACGTCATGACGTCAAGAGGTCACAGAAGACGAACGCGAAACTCCGCCCCAGTGTTTACAAGTGTTGAGAAAGAGGACCGTACCGACGTTGTTGTATGTCAACTGATACTTATTAATGTCTTTGTGTCAGTTTATTGTTTAAAATGGTCCGCAAATGTGCGTTTTATATATGTAACACGTGACCTCCCTACGTCACTACGCATTTACGTTAGGTCGCGCTGAACCGGACCTAGGCGAAAAGTTGTGCTTTAAAAGAGCATATTTTTTTTTTCTTGTCAAAAATGACAATCGTTTTGCTAGATAAGACCCTTATGCCTCGTTTGGGATTGTTTATAGTCCTTTGAAACTCCATTGAAAAAAACCGTTAAGTGCTGAGTATTAAATGTTGGTGTCTACCAAAGTCCATCAAAATGAGAAAAACCCCGCAATGCATCCCTCAAAAAACTTCTCGACTGAACAAAGAAAGACATCAACACCCTGGACGACATGGTGGCGAGCAAATTATCTGGACCCTTCCTCCAAGAAAACTGAATATTCCCTTAAGGTATACATTTCACCAGTCCATGCATTCCCTAAGAACTGAACCCTGGGTTTGTTAAAATAAGTTACAGGAACATTAAAATATATATTAATATTGTGAAAGCTGCTAACATCTTGTGTTTCACTTCATGAGCAGCTCTGCGTACAGGAAACCAACTGATTTTTTTAAAAACTTATTTACAGCTTAGTGTGAATGTGTCTTGTTCTCCAAACTTACAGTTCAATACACACAGCTACTATAAGGTACTATCCACTGGTTGCATCTAAATTGTACACCAATATCTTTTGTTAAGTGCCAGCAGATGACAAATAGGGCAGAACAACTTCCTGTAACATGGGGAGTGTTTTGTGTGCTTAACAACTGGCATTTACCTGAGGAGTGGTGATGATTACAGCCCCGTCAATGCCAGCGCCGCTGAGGTACTGCACAATGGACAGGTGCTCATCTGAGGTTCCTGGGGGCGTGTCTACAATCAGATAGTCCACTTCTCCCCAGTCCACATCCCTCAGGAACTGTTTGATCATGCCTAAACGTTAGCAAGATACAGGACATGTAACAATCCACAAAAACAAATGGGACACACTGCATTCTGAACACACCAGTCTTATCTCGAACTCTGTGAACTTTGAAAAGGTGCCACAGAAGCTGGATCTGCGGTGGCTTTTAGACGGTTTAAGCTGCTCAAAGGTAATTTACCCAGCAATTACAACTGCACTAAATAACTGTTTAGATTAATGTTTAAAATTAAAAAACGAAATTATAATATTTATACCACTTTCTCAATGTAAGAAGGCCCAGACAATTATGAGTACAAAAATATTCCCCCTGTAGTCAATTTTATCCCTTAAACTCATCTCATGTAAAAGTTTTTTTCTTAAAGGGACACTCCACTTCTTTTGAAAACATACTCATTTTCCAGCTCCCCTAGAGTTAAACATCTGCCTCTCACAGTCTTGGAATCCATTCAGCCGATCTCCGGGTCTGGGGGCACCACCCCCAGCATAGCCCAGCACAATCCACTGAATCTGACCAGACCATCAGCATCACGCTCAAAAATAACCAAAGAGTTTCGATATTTTTTCTATTTATAGATGATAGTAAATAGATAAATGTTAATGATATTACGCAGCAGCCGAAAATAGTCCCCTTAGTATCTTTCAATAGCAGGGGACTATTTTCAGGCATCACGCCTAAAAAAATAACCAAAGAGTTTCGTTTTTTTACTATTTAAAACTTGACTCTTCTGTAGTTACATCGTGTATTAAGACCGACAGAAAATTAAAAGTTGTGATTTTCTAGGCAGATATGGCTAGGAACTATACTCTCATTCTGGTGTAATAATCAGGACTTTGTTGCTGTAACATGGCTGCAGGAGGCGCAATGATATCACGCACGGCCCGAAAATAGTCCCCTGCCATTGAAAGGTACTAAAGGGACTATTTTCGGCTGCTGCCTAATATCATTGCACCTCCTGCAGCCATGTTAAAGAACAGTATAGTTCCTACCCATATCTGCCTAGAAAAAAAATTCCGTCGGTCTTAGTAAATAGAAAAAATATTCAAAACTATTTGAATATTTTTTAGGTGCGATTCTTTATAAAGTAATGCATTAGAATAATTAGTTACCACCAAAAAAGTAACTAATTGCGTTACTTAGTTACTTTTCATGGAAAGTAATGCTTACGTTACTTTTTATCTACTTTGCGTTACTTTTTCTTGGCTGGTGTTTTTTATAACTGAAATGTTCTGCGTTCAGAAATTGCATATTTCATCACAAAAATGTTGAGCTCTCGCCTGCCATCTCAGTTTCTGACGCAAACTGTTCCCACATAGGCGTGTACACGTAGTGTTCATAATGTGACTATGTTTAGTTTAATTCAGTACATTTTTTTAAATCTAATTAATTAAACTAAAAGAGTAACTTGCATTACTTTTTTTTGAAAAAGTAACTCAAATATTAATGTGTACATTAAAAAAGTAATGCGCTACTTTACTCGTTAAAAGTAATATTATTACGTAATGCACGTTACTTGTAATGCGTTACCCCCAACACTGCTAATCAGATTTTATGGATTGTGCTAAGCTATGCTAGACCCGAGATCAGCTGAATGGATTCCAAAACGGTAAGAATCAAATGTTTAACTCTAGTCTTGCCACAGCTCGAAAATGAGTATTTTTTCAAAAAAAAGTGGAGTGTTCCTTTAAATAGCTTCATGCCTTAAAATAGCTTAAATGTAACATCGTTGCCTCATTTAGTTTATGTGGCTCTTTGAATATGCAAATTATTCCTCTCTCTAATCTCTCTCTATCACTCGTTTACACCAGCTCGGACTATAAATATGAATATGTGAATTAATCTCTGCCTCCACTCAATCGTACCAGCTCAGACCATAGATATATGCGTACATAGATGCTGCATTCAGTTCCAAACCCATAACTGATGGTTTAACAATGCACATGTGAGTTGTGCGTTTGCAGCATATATTGTCTTTATTGCTGATGTTTAAGCATTCACACTACAAGTGTGAGAACCACATGCTTGCCTCATATAGCTGAAGCAGCAGTGCTGCAATCGTTTTAGCAGTCTTGCGACATACACATCTATGGCTCAAACTGCCTGATCCACTCATTGAACTAAATTAACGTCATTGGTTGCATGTTTGTGATGTAGGAAACGGCAGATTTGAGACTGCAATGAAAAATACTCAGCAGTGGTGTTGAATGATGAATTTGCACTCTGCTCAGTATTTGGCCCGAACCTAGAGCGATCCTCCCCCTGAGCTCGGTATTTGGCCTTAACCTAGTTATTACAAAAGCGCTTACTGTTTATATTTTAAACAGAATTCTGTTAAGGTGCCTATATGAAGGCGGTCTGAAAGTGTTTCTCAGAGCTGCTTTCATGCACAAAATTGCTGCCTCCGAAGTCATTGCCTCATATTGACTCAGTAAGGTCATGCACATCAAATATTGAATTAATGACTAAATCAAACTTTGATGCTCCTAATGCTATTATTATTAGATAATGAGATTTAAGCATTGATTTCACAGAAAGTTATATGCACTACCATTACATTTAAGAATGATGTGATGCTAAATTTTATTCAAACAGAAACTATGCAGCATGAAAGGGTCCTTTCATAGTAGAGACTGAGGTGGGTGTGAACAGGCAATGTTGACTCTCAACTTTTAGGTGGAGTTTGTATTTATACTTATGTTTCCTGTTGCTTAACTGGTGGAGCATTAGTAGGTCACAGACAGAATCCCAAATACCACACATACTCTTAAAATGTTTATAAAAAATGCACCTACCAAATGCATAAGAGTGCAATTTGAGTACAGAGCCACAGTTGTGTACATTTTTTTGTACATTAATGTCTGCTGATCACCTCAAAGAAACCAAAGGCATGCAAATGTTTTAAATGCCAGTGCTTTACTTCCTCAATAGATGATCTTGCTTGGGCTTGGTTTAGCCATGAATGTCATTCGGATTATCTGATGACCATTCCAGACTAACACCCGCCCAACTTTAATTTCTCACATATGCAGTGCGACCAAAACCAGGATTCTTACGAGAGCAATACGCAACGAAATAACAGTTATTACATCTGTTGCATGGTAATATCACAAAAAAAAAACAGATGGGGAAAATTTCATCACATACCAAACCCACCAAGTAAGACAAAGCAATGTTTTTGTTGCATCATTCGACATGCTGCCAACTTAGTGCGGTTGTAAATTGCAACACTACATACAGTAGGTGCCACTCAGAACCCCAGAGGATGGACGGAAAATGTTAAAGATCACGTTCTTTCTGATCCCATTTTTAAACCCTGGTTAGTGTGTAATGTTGCTATAATAGCATAAATAATACCTGTAAAATGATAAAGTTCAAAGTTCACTGCCAGCCAATTTAGTTTCTTTAAAAGAATTCCTTTCAAAGCCTACAGCGAACGGCCGGTTTGGAGTACAGTCCTTTACTTCCTGCTTTAATGATGTCAGTAGAACAGTTTTTTGACTAAACTCCGCCCACAGGAATATGTCAGTTAACAGCTAAGCTAACGGCAAGCTAAGCTGCTGTTGAATCACAACACACTAAACAAACTACACAATCAGAACTCGTTAAGTATTTCTGAAGGAGGACCTTCATAGAATAAGGAAGACATTAGTAAATTGTGTGAAAAAAACGTGTTTTTTGACACGTGAAACATGAACACGTTATATTGCGCACTGTAAACACAATCAAAGCTTCAAAAACACAGAAAGAGCGGGACATTTAAATTTTCTTGACAAAAAAGCAACAATCTATTACATTCATTATCACCTCACTATAAAGGTCAAATTATGGCCTACTTTTTGTTTATATGACGGTACGCGCACAGTGCGCGTGATGCAATTTTCGTCACCAGAAGAGTGTGTGCGTACTGTACACGCACCATCAGTTTTTAAAACCATGTTTACGTTGTACATGTCGGTTGCACATGGTGTACAGGGGAATGTGGTGTGTAGCCCAAGAGAATTGCAATCCATATGCGTTGAATGTCTGCGGTCTGCTTACCCCCAATAAACATCAACAAAAGTTTGTCATCATACAAACGCACCCAGAAGAGCAATGTGTGTGACCCTATGCTCTAAATACCTCGATCTACATCTGTACTATACTAGACATCCTCTCAACTTCCTCTGAATACCAGAATGTGATTTCCTGACGTGCAAGTTGTGATAACACCTATTTGAACAAAACATACTCATGGTCTCCTCAAGTCTATAAATGCTCTCTGCAACGTCTCGGGTACATTTTCTTTGCACTCGGGGGTTCAGCTACATCATCCAGAGTCAAACAACTCGAATCAATGTGGCTAGCCACACTTAATGCACCTGTGAGATATACTGTAAAGGAAATGTGCTAGGAACAAAGTCCTTAAACATCACAGATCGTAAGGAAGTGAAACCAGACTAAACTTAGACTTTGAGATAAACAGAGCTCTAAACCTTACAGAAAATAGACCCTTTTGCTGAGAATCTTATCATGAAACATAACGCCAACTGTATTTCTGTTCCTTTTTATGAGTATATATATATATATAAAAGACTGTTAATAATAGTACTGACGCAAAATGAAATACCCACTCAAAATGTGTAGTTTTATAAAACAATATAAAGTCAAGATGTAGGGTGTTAAACTATCTACTAACTGTTTTGCATAAAAAAACGAAAGAAAAGTCACGGATAAAGATCTCTTTAAAGGTATAGTTCACCCAAAAACAAATATTCGGTAATCATTTATTAACTCTCATTATGTTACAAACCTGTATAAATTTCTTTGTTCTGATGAACAGAAAATAAGATATTTTGAGAAATGTCTGTATCCAAACCATTCGTGGACCCCATTTACTTTCATAGTATTCTTTTTTCCTACTATTGGAATTGAATGTGGTCTACGAACGGTTTGGTTACAAACATTTCTCAAAATATCTTCCTTCGTGTTCATCAGAACAAAGAAATTGTGTTTGTAACAACATGAGAGTGAGTAAATAATGACAGAATTTTCATTTTTGGGTGAACTATCCCTTTCAAGGGGTAGTTCACCGAAAACTGAAAATTCTGTCATAATTTTTCTTGCCTTCATGATGTTCATAACCTGTATCCGTTTCCTTATTCTGTTGAATACAAAGTAAGATATTTTGATAAATGATGGTACGCATTCAGTTGAGAGTGTGCTTCAATAGTGGCGATGTAAACATCCCTACTATTGATAAGAATTAAATCGATAAAAGTTAACGATTGTCGAAAAAGCAAGCACGTGTGTGCGGCGCCTGCGCAAAGCGCATACACAGCTGGTGAAAAAATTAAACAAGCGCGAAGAAGTTAAACAAGCCAAGTGCTCGATGCCAAACCCACACATGGGTTTTTTAACCTCATTCCAGACAAGGCTGGCTGCTAACGCAACAAAATGGCATCCGGAGTGCAAAAAAATGCAAACAGGGTTAATAAAAGCAAAGACCCTCTTCAGAGAAGCCTACAAGATTAGCGTAGCAACGCTGCTATACACAGGAAAGGAGACCAGAAGCCGTTTTTAATACACAGAAAAATTAAATTCTGGCAAGAAACTGTTAAATGTAAACTGTAACTGACTGTCGTTAGACTCTGAACGCCTGCAACGTATATCATTGATCATCATTATTGACTGGCTGAGGCAGAGTTTACTGTGTCTATTAGGGGCCAGTCACACCAAAAGCGTTTATGGCAGTTGCAGGCGCCTTTTTTGAATGATATTCTATGGGCAGGGCGCTTTGCGCGCTGTTTATGCGCGCCGAGCGCCTTGCGTTTTTTGGCCGCCTGCCACGCACGCGTTTTTGAAGGAGCGCCCGACGTCATTCGCGTCTTTGCATTGTCCAATCGAATGAGGGGAGAGGCGGGCCTTACGTTGTGGTGAGGGAAGTTTACAGCTGCTTTGAAGAACCGGACTCCACTCGCTCACTCTCTCCCTCAAACAAGGTTAGAGCAAGCGCCCTCTTTTTAAAGTTTCTGCTAATATGACAGTTAACAGCAAAAGAGCGCTCACGCTTCAATATTTGATTGACAAGACAGCTGACTCGGTGGTTGCTTAGCAATATGAAAAGCCGCGTCCCACTGCTCTTTTTTAAAAAAAGGCAGTGCGTCGCGCCTTGCGTTTGCAAGCATTTAAAGCGCTTTTGGTGTGACTGGCCCCTTAGTCATTATATTTCATTACGAGATTAAATTTATGATTTTTAGCAAAACAGCAACTACACTGACTCATTTTACAATCCCACTAGCATGTTACTTACACAAAATAAAATATTTTAATTCACGTGAGGAAGCTGGCATTTTTACGCACACTTTTATGTCATTGGCTATATGCCACTGCTGTAATGGCTTATTGCACTATTAATGTTAACGATTATTCGATTGATTGATCGTTAATTTAAATGATCATCGAATATGGGAAATTGCATAATTTGACATCCCTATTCAATAGTATTGGTTTTTCCTACTATGAAAGTCTGTGGGTGCTGTCAACTTGTTTGCTAACCATCATTTATCAAAATATCTTATTTTGCATTCATCAGAAAAAAGAAACTTAAAGGGATAGTTCACTTTAAAATGAAAATTCTGTCATCATTTACTCATCCTAATGATGTTCTAAATCTGTATGAATTTCTTTTTTCTGATGGACACAAAAGAAAATATTTTGAGAAATGATGGTAAACACACAGCAGTAAGTGACCATTGACTTGCATAGTAGGAAAAAAATATTTTGGAAGTATTGTGATAAATGACTAAGAAAATGTTTTGATAAATGATGGTAAGCACACACTTGATGGTACCCATTAAATTCCATCATATTTTTTTATTCCTACTTTGGAAGTCAATGGTCACTTACTGCTGTGTGTTTACCATCATTTCTCAAAATATCTTCTTTTGTGTTCATCAGAAAAAATAAATGCATACAGATTTAGAACAACATGAGGATGAGTAAATTATGACAGAATTTTCATTTTAAAGTGAACTATCCCTTTAATGACAGAATTTAGATTTTTGGATGAACTTTCCCTTTATTTCTCCAAGTTAGTACAGAGACACAAAAGAGAAAAGTTTGCTCAAGTCTCTCGCAGCTTAGATATTTTTCTAGAGATGAATATCTAATAATCACACATGTCTCCACCACAACCACAAACTGAACACTGGCCAGTGCCATTTTTATATTTTTGCACCTGCCTTGGAGTGTATTGTATTGTTATGTCTTCTGTCTTTTGCACAGTTTAAACTAGGTTCCACATATGCACTTTATTGAGATTTTTTTTCTTAGCTCTTTGTCATTTTATGTAAACATTGTCTCATTTCACTTTGTACTACTGTACTGCTAGATCTGAATGAAATGGGAATAACGCTTATTGACTTAACAGGCATACGTTTTATCAGTCTGTGTGTTTCACCGAATCCAACTGTGACAAACAGTGATCTTTGTGTTGCTATCATGTTTTATCACTTGATGTAAATCATTAAAACAATGCATTTGGTCTCCATTTAACTGTGGCCAAGTTCTGCTAATGGTCACGTCTGTATTTTGTGTTTCTGTCTGTGGGGAACCTTTTTTTTTTTATTTAGAAAGCAATAGTTCTGCTTTATAAAGTTTAAATGTCACTCAGGAAGCTGATGCTGCTAGTACTATAATAAAAGAACAGAAGTTATCATTTAACATTGAAAAACCGGTTTATGGAAATGAAACCAGCAGGTTAGTCAAGCAGAAACTTCTTATTTAAAGCTGGTTATGTGACACTAAACCAGCTACGCTAACTTAGTCATAACATTAACAATCACACAATTTGAACCCTTTGTAAGAATACTACATGTTCCTATTGAGTTGACATTTTTGAACTAATAATAAAACAAAATTCCAACACTAATATTCATTATAGATTTTTAACAGAAATTATTTATTCCTGCACTCTTAAAATGAATGTGTTAAATTAACACATCTTGTGTCTAGTTAAGGACAACACATCTAGTGTGTTGTCCTTAATTTAACACATTCCTGTGTTATTTTTGGAACAACACACTTTGTGTTGTTTTAACACATCTTGTGTTGTCCCTTTTATTTTTTATGAACTTAAATGACACATAATGTGTTAAAAACAACACATAATGTGTTAAATAGTTTAACACAAAACAATGTGTTAAAATTAACACATCCAGGGTGTGTTAATTTTAACACATTGCTTTGTGTTAAACTAGTTAACACATTATGTGTTGTTTTTAACACATTATGTGTCATTTCGTGCTGATTTAGAGTTCATATAAATAAAAGGGACAACACAAGATGTGTTAAAACAACACAAAGTGTGTTGTTCTAAAAATAACACAGAGATGTGTTAAATTAAGGACAACACACTAGGTGTGTTGTCCTTAACTAGACACAAGATGTGTTAATTTAACACATTCGTTTTAAGAGTGTGTAACCAGACAGTGTTACTGACAGTAGGTTTACCAACAAATGAAAACTCATAATTTACTCGCTCTTAAGTCGTTTCAAACCTGTATAAAATAAAGATATTTAAAAAAACAAAACACATCAGGGGCACCATTCACTTCCATAGTATTCTTTTTTCATACTATTGAAGTGAATGGTGCCCCGGATCTGCTTGGTTACAAACCTTACAAACTCGGATTTACAAGTCATTTCAACTTACTATTATTTATCTTGACTAGAGGTGAGTTGTTATAACTACAGGTGAGTTGTTATAACTTATAAAATTAAGTTGACTTTTCTCATAAGTTGTGACAACTCATCTCTGTTGACATGACTTGTAAATCTGAGCTGATTTAACAAAAAAATGTAAGATAGCAAATAGGGGTGTAACGGTACGTGTATTCGAACCGGACCGTTTCGGTTCAGGGCTTTCGGCACGGTCCACACGTGCACCGAAAGGCCGAATGCATTTTGTGTGCGCCTGTGCGGAACATAATACGTGCGTTTCCGCACGAACATATTAAGTGGCGGAAGTCTCCGCGTTCAGCGCAAGTCTTCTGTCAAACATATAACATAATTCGGCCGCGCAGAAAGATTTTTATTTACTTAGTTGTATATCCGTTTGATTATTGATGTAAACGTTTACGTGTCGTATCTAAAAGCGCATGTTAAACGCGTGTCAACGAGCTGCTTTGTTCTTTCAAAGGTGCGTGAGAGGATGCACGTCTTTCGTTGCTACGCATTCATGAGACGCGCTTTCTGTGACAGCGAGAATAAGGAATGCGTGATCAGATTTTTCATCTGCACATCACGTCAATCATATCATTGTGCCAATGCGATCAGCTGGTCGGGACAGAGAAGAGCTGTAACCCGGGCTTACTCAGCTGTTACTCAGCTGCGGAGGGGTTCGTTACAGCTTACATTGACGACACAAGCAAAGATTAGGAGAAACATGCAAAAGATCAAAGATGGCTAGGTATGCAACTCACTAATCTCAAAATGAGTGTATAATAAGTATATCATCATGTTGCTTGCTATGCAGTTACACATAGAGCAGTAATATTATTTTTATACAGAGATGGTACATAGCCAATTCAATACTGTGAGTTAAACAATCCAAAATAAATCAAAACAGAAAATTTTTGGTGGCAAAAATGTAGGCTAATAGTTCATAAATGTATTCAGGAATTGAATTTGTTAGTTCAAGGTTTTAGTAGAAAAAGTTTAAGAGAAGGTTAAGAAAAGAGTTACCTTCTGTTATAAAATAATGTAAAAAAGAACTTTGCAGTAGTATTTTATTTATTATTTTTTCATTTTTTATATATTTTATATGTTATATTTTAATAAAAAGTGTTTAAAAAAGTGTAAACAAATTGTAAAAAAAAGTTTATAGTAATAAACAACCTGCAGTTTAATGATTGCATTTCTCCCTTACTGTACCGAAAATGAACCGAACCGTGGCTTCAAAACCGGGGTTCGCACCGAACCGTGATTTTTGCGTACCGTTACACCCCTAATAGCAAAGTATTTTTTACAGTGTACCTTTTTTGTGTTCATTTAATTTTTCAGTGAACTACCCCTTTAAGCAGAAATTGTCCTTTTTGGAACAAAAGATGACAAGTTTAGCATTAAACAAAACAAAGATTTCCACTGTCCATACTGTTTATGTGCATTTCTTTTTACATCCAGGGGAATTACAAGACTTTATTCTATTTGTATTTGACAAATGTGTGGTTTAGTTTTATTTCTTCCTGTTTTCGAGCCAGGGCATTCGTGTTCAAAATCGCAGGGATGTTTAGTGTGATATTAATCTACTGTGTAGGCATTTAAGACTTAAACATTTCCATAGCTCTGTGAAGAATTGTAGGGAGATTTCAAACCGAGTCGTGGCTGGTGCCGGATTGCCTAGATTGTGATTGTACTGTGCCATGACACTGAGATTCACTTGTGCCAGGTCAGATAAAAGCGATTTGTTGTTGTTCTCATGAGTACAACAGAATGCAGGATTGAAGCTAAGTACAAACCATTCTTTTTTGGCCCTCTCCAGATAACAGCATCATCTGGACTACTGAGCAGGAAACCAATGGACATGATGGCCAGGTTGTCCTCCACATACTAGACAGGGAAGATATATATTAGTATGTATTGTAAGAAATGTCCAAACATTATAAAAGGCATATCTAATCAAATTTTACACTGTCAAAAATAAAGGTACAAAGCTGTCACTGGGGCAGTACCCTTCAAAAAAGGTCCTAATATGTACCATTTAGGTACAAATATGTATCTTTGAACTGTCAATATGTACCTTTGAAGTACTAACATGCACTCTTTGGGTACAAAGGTGTACCTTTTTGAAAGGGTACTGTCCCAGTGACAACTTTTATACCTTTAGTTCTGAGAGTGTACCAAGTATTAAGGTCAAAAGTTAAATATTATAGTTTTCTTACCACTGGAGACCAGCCAGAGCCACTTTGATGAACCTACAGGAAGAGTACAGGCTGAGATCATTTGCATAAAAGTCATAGATACATACAGTAGATGTCGCCTTGGCTACAATACTGAAAAATTCAGCTAAGACCAGCATAAGCTGGTAGCTGGTTTAAGCTGGTCCTCCCAGCCTGGCAAAGCTGGTGGGTCAGCTGGTCTTTCAGCCTTACCAGCTAAGTCAAGCTAGACCAGCATAAAAAGCAACCAAAACACAGCTAGACCAGCATGCTACACCAGCAGCAAAACAAGCTAAAACCAAACTTATGCTGGTCTTAGCTGAATTTTTCAGTATGGCAGTTCATTGGAATGAATGCGTCAAATAGAGCCACCATCTTGAAACAGGGGAGCCCTGCATCAGCATCATTAAATCACTATCAATCATCATGAATGCAATTTTCTTTTTTTTCGTTCCAACAGTCAGACATGTATTAGCATTGTGTACAGAAAAAAATTAAAGTTTTGATATTATGAAAATCTACTTTTTCTAACTATAATGCATAGTGCTAGTAGACCTAACATCCATACATAGCACAAAAGTCCGGCATCGTCCATGAATTGCGGAGATAGTAGCATTACCTAGCTACTTCCTACGACAAGACCCCTGTTCCAAGACGGCGGCAGTTTTGACGAATGCTTGGAACCCCAAGCGACATCTAGTGTATATATTGATGCCTAAAAGTACTTGTAGCATGTGTGTGTGTGTAAAGCCAGTATGTGATCCAACATACCTGTTCACCCTCCAATCCCATTATCTTTGGTATAGATGGTCCGCAAATGTCCACATCTAGCAGCGCTACCTAGAATAGAAACATTATGTAGATTATTTAGAAAGATTTGCCATTTGTTTGTTTTTTAGATAGTGTGGCTTCACCCCTTCCTTAATATTATAGTTTTCAGAGCAGTACACTAAAGTTACCACTAGATATCAGTGTGGCACAGGCTCTCACACACACACAAACACAGCATCAGTCTGTTTGACCTGCACTGACTCATTTCTTATGTAAGACAGCTTTAGTCTGAGCCTGGGAAACCGACCAAAACCAATACACACTTTGGCTCTTTAAACTCATCTGTGAATGCCTCTTCTACCCTGCTGCGACCAGGACGTATAACCTTTCCATTACATGCGTGGGTATGAATGAAAGCATTACGTCTGACTGTAAAGTCTGGACTTTGTTTGGGTATGAGTAGCAGACCTGAGTCACGGTTCTAGCTGAACTGAACCAGATGCGAAGCAGCGATGTGAGATAAGAACAGGTGCACAGGGCACATCTAACTAAGCGTGTCGGTCCGAGTAATGACACATTCAGAACTACTGCCAAAACGAGCAGACGGGAGATGTTTGAGGTTTAAACTCAAATATATACTAAAATAATCATCATGCAAACACAATTACTATCACATGAGTTTGCCAATAAGCTGGAAAAAAAAAAGTAGTAACCTGCTACGTCTGCAGCTTTATTGGTATAAGCTTTTTAGTGTGTTCAAAAGCCAAATGTAAAAATCTATATAACCACATGCACCATAAGCTATATGTGAATATGCAATTTCCTCAATAGGACTGACAGACTATCCGTTTGTATGTTGAAGTAGACACAGCAAACACAGCGGGGCATGACAGCTCGACTGCAGATGTTCGCTCAGCATGCGAACAACAGTGGGAAGCTATCAGAGGGGTTATATTCCTGGCCTTTGTAGAGGAGATCATCAAAACTTTTCCTCTTTTCTGACAATAAGCCCCTACTGGCTACTCACAGCAAATGTTTATTTGATCACAGCAAAGAAAAATATCTCAGCATGATTTAGTGTGGCTGGGTGTGCGAGGCTGATCCGCGGCCAAAGACATGAAGTAATAATTCCAGATGTGTTGAAGGTTCGAGTCTGTTTGCATATGTGACTTGGACATGATTGGACATCAAAGTGATTAGCAGTTCTTAGGGCTAAAAAGTATGCAAACCCTCTGGACTGTCGTGCAAGTATGTGAATTTGGTCTTAAACCAGATTGTGAGTTGAATAAATGTTTGTCCTTTCTGACCACGGTTTGAATTAACTTGTCGATGACTGAATGCACTGCATTCTTTAAACGCAGCCTATGTGCGGTTTCATTCAGAAACTGTTTATTTCTCCCTCCCGTTTCCTGAAATTCCTGAAAAAGGAAATTTACTCGAAGCAGACTGGGAGGTAAAATAAGCAAAGGAGTACAGAACCACACATAACAGTCCCACAGGAACCGTGCAGGTTCCCTCACTCTCCCTTTCTCTCTGAGGAAATGTCTGCTTGTTGAGCAAGGTTGAAGGGAGGGTACGACAGCAGTGGCAAAAGTCAGGGATTCTCCCCTGGAGCTACAGGGGAAGCCACACCACTTCCTTTCAGAAGCTTAATAGTTTTCTCTTGGCAACCGTTGCTTTTTTTGGTACTTCTCGTTTTCCTGGATTAAAAACACAAACATGCTGCTCTGCCTTGTTCTGCCTTTTTTAAATAAATGTCAGAAAAGCCTTAGGGTAAATTTCTGTTCACTGGGCAGTGGAAAGGCACGCCTTAACCTATGAAAAACGCTTTTAATCTCTTGGAACAACCACAAATGGGCCTGAAATGTTTGAGATGTTGGTTCGGTTACTATATTGTAGCCTATATGTCTGCTATACAAGCAAAAATAAATATAAGTGAAAAATTATCCAACAAATGTTTGACTGATAAAAATACCCGGTAAGGGGCCAGTCACACCAAAAGCGTTAATGGCAGTTGCAGGCGCTTTTTTTGAATGATATTCTATGGGCAGGGCGCGTTTGTGCGCTGTTTATGGGCGCCGAGCGCCTTGCGGTTTTTTGCCGCCTGCTGCGAACGCGTTTTTGAAGGAGCGCTGAGCGCGGAGACGCGCCCGACGTCATTTGCGTTTTTCCATAGTCCAACCGAATGAGGGGAGAGGCGAGCCTTACGTTGTGGTGAGGGAAGTTTACAGTTGCTTTGAAGAACCGGACTCCACTCGCTCACTCTCTCCTGTGTGTTTGTGCACCTCTCACCCTCAAACAAGGTCAGAGCAAGCGCCCTAGCTTGACTTTTTAAAGTTTCTGCTAATATGACAGTTAACAGCAAAAGAATGCTCACGCTTCAATATTTGATGGACAAGACAGCTGACTCGGTGGTTGCTTAGCAATATGAAAAGCCGCGTCGCACTGGTCTTTTTTTTAAATGGCAGTGCGTTGCGCCTTGCGTTTGCAAGCGTTTACAGCGCTTGTGGTGTGACTGGCTCCTAAAAGAACCCCCCCCACGGTTCAGACCGCATTACATAAGTATCACTGAACCACTGTTGCTACTGATTTATGAAAATAAACACCACAGCCTTTAATCATATTTTAATTTTTTTTACAATTGCACAATTAAATGGCGATATCCAGATAAATGTCAATAAATATTGTTGAGTCACCTCGTCAATAAAGAGAAAACGCTTCTCTTTATTGTTCTTTAACTTCAAACCCATATTTCCGCTATTATCCACTAGATGGCGATCTTACCCAACTTAAACACTGACGCAGTCACTCAAAACTAAAACACTGTGTAAGTTTTGATCATGGCTCTGCATCTGATCTCTTACAAAAGATCTTCACAAAAGTGTAATTATCTCAGCGTTTAGCAGAAAATTTGAGAAGTGATAAGAAAACAAATGAAGGTAGGATGAAATGGGGTTCTTTTGTTTGAAAGCGGATGGTCTGTTCTTTCATTTGATATATTTTGTGTTTATTTAAAGAATAAAATTTTTCTTAAAGCCTTTAAACTAAAACTGGGGGGCAACTTGATGCTGACGGGGAAAGAGTTAAGCATGCTTCCAAGCATATTTGATCATCACTTCAACAGTTGGACGATATAAATGTTAATGTATAAATTAGATGAATGGTGATTTATAAAAATAAACACCACAGTCTTTAATCATATTTTCATTTTGCTGCATCTGTGTTGCTTGGGAACTGCGCTCTGTTGCAGACTGATTCTGAGGAACTACTTTGTTTGGCGGAAGAGTAATATTTGTACTAATATAATTACAACTTATTTGTGTTTTATTTTATGAAATCCTGCTATGCATATGGAGTAACCGTTTTATAAAAGCAATAAGCCCCGCAAAGCAGTGGTGTTACAGTGCATTTTATAACAGCTAAAGGGGTTTTAGGCACGACGCGAAAACGCCCCTTAGCTGTTATAAAATGTACTGGTAACCCACTGCATCTTGGGGCTTATTGCTTTAACAAATAACTCAAATGTGACAGGTTCCTGCTTTAAGGGGAGATTCCTGAGCTATTACCATTAATGCGTACTTGAAAAGGGCATTTGACCCCAGTTTGCAAGGTTGTAAAAAAATCCTTAAAAGAAACCTACATTTTGGTAGTTCTTAGACGGATTGAGGTGGTTTCCCGGACAGGGATTAGTTTAAGACAGGACTAGTAATTAGTTTAATTAGGAAATATAACTATTTTAAACAAAAAACATTACTAAAAACATTACTTGTGTGCAATTTGAGGAAAACAAAGGGCACTGATGTATTTTAAGATATGTCAGTGCAAGTTGTTTTTCAGTTTGGACAGTTCTTTTGTTTTAGTCTAGGACTAGTCTAATCCCTGTCTGTGAAACCGCCCCATAGAGTTCTTTCTAAACTTCAATCTTGAAGTCTTAAGCAAACTTAAGTCAGATTCTCACTTATGAAAAGCAACAATGCTATTAAATGAGTGAGAATTTTTAACTTACAAGCTTCATACAATTATTTATAAGCATTAAAAGACCTGTCTGCTATATTCATCAAAATTCCTAAACCACATCCTAGCAAGCGAATCGGGAAACATTGCAAAAAAAGGGAACAGTTTAAGACAGGCACAGCGCTCTTGTAAAAGGTATTTATGCTGTTAAATCGAAACAGGAGGGGCACCGAGTTCATCCAAAGGGAAATCCATTCTTATTTCCAGAGGCGTATCTACCATGTAAAAAATGTCACTGCATCTCTACAGACCAGCAGTAAGATATTTAAGAGTTATGAGGCCCAGGCAGAGATTGTACAATAGAAATAAAAACAGGCAGAAATTTCAGGATAAAAATTTAAACTAAAATTTGGGAGTTTGCAACAGACTAAAGACTTTAAAATGGCAGAAGAAAAAACATTCCCCAGTCAAACGCGAATCTAATCCCAGTTTCAGTTGGGTGGAGAATTCCCCTGTAATCAAAACTATGAGACAGACTTTATATGGGAAGAACAAAAACTCTCAATAGTTAAAGACAAAAAGGCAAATTACATCATCTTAACTGTATTTATGACTAAAGCTTGTTAGAAAAGTTTTCAAGTATTATATAACAGTGTGTAATTTTGAGTTTCTTTGCTTCCAAATAAACATGTTATAGAAAGTAAACTTACTTTATGACTTATATTTCAGATAGTAAAATGAGAAAGCTGGGTCTGATTACTTTTGCAAGGCCCTATAACCGGTTTATCCAGTTATTACCACCAGCACACAAACTTTCTCATTAACTGCTACATAATGCTGTTTAGGGTATTGCAATGGTGACTTCATTCCCTTGCAGGCTCCAATTACGATGAGTGAAAGCCACACCTGTAGATTACTGGAGGCACTTGGGCTAAATTTTAAGAAAAAAGTAGAATCTGAGAAAAATTCTATTCACAGATGAACATTAGCATGAGATTAGTTTCTTGGGGGCAAACAATACAGTTTACTATAATTGGCTGATGATTTTTTAGAATATCCAACTGAACTCCAGTTTACACCTCTAATAACTTAACAGCTACACGCTTGGGTTCCTAAATTAAGGTTGTCATGTATGGCTTCATAAACAAACTTTAACATCCAAAGAAGCTTTCTGTTGCAAAAAAGGCTTTTTGTTGTGAAAAAAGTTTTATCAGACTATAAAAAGGTGTGAATTTTTTTTTTTTTTTAAGAAACGGTTCTTTGAGGAACCGAAAATTTTTCTTTTATGGCATCGCTGCAAAGAACCCTTTTAAAACCTTAATTTTTCCAGAGTAAGCAGTTATGGATTTCGACTCGCCAAAGGGTTTAAGTATTCTGTAAATTCATTATAGCCTTACAACATCAATGTGACCTTTAGTGTTTAGCAAACCAAAATAACAAGAGCCGGAGGCTGAAAGACATGCTAAGCCAAAGTCAATTACTGCGTTTACATGTACACCAATAATGGGATTATTTCCAATTGCAGTAAAATGTTTACATGACTCCAGCAAACCTCTTCACTCCCATTTACATGCAGTTTTTATTTTCTGATTATTGGCTAATAATTGTGGCTATTATTCACATAGCCCAATGATGAACTCACATACTGTAGGTGTGTTACGGTCCACTGTTTTTATTTATTTTATGTTTAATGACAAACACGCTCCTATGGATAAATCTCATTGTTTGGTGACATGATGAAGACAATGCCTTTCCTTTAATGGTTTTAAACACTGCTGTCTATGCGCGGTTTCTGCTGAATTCATGCTTAAAGCGATACTCCAGCCAAACATCAAAACAACCCCATGATTCACTCACTCTCAAGCAATCCGAGATGCATACGTCCACCATCTTTCAGACAAGCATAAAACATTGGTCAGGAAACAACTTTTTACTTTGAAACCACAAAAAAGCTCATCCATCCTTCACAGAAGTAATCCACACGGCTCCAATCACTCCCTACGCTAAAAAAATGTGTCCAATATGGCATTGTACTGGAAGCATGTTATTACAGTTTAAAAAAAAACTGAAATTTTATACTGAAATGTATGTATTATTTACAAAATCGCATCAATTACCGGCAAAAGATCTTTAATAACCTGATGGAGCCGTGTGGATTACCTCTGTGAAGGATGAATGTACCTATTTTGGGTTTGAAGTCAGAAAGTTGTTCTCTGATCCCTGTTTCAAAAGCTTTTATGAGCAAGGACATTTACTAAAATAACTCAAAATGTGCTTGCCTGAAAGATGATGGACATATGCATCTCAGATTGCTGGAGGGTAATTAATTAATTAATGGGGTAATTATGATAATTGGCTGGAGTATCCCTTTAAGGTGCGTGACTAAAACATTTGTGCACTTCAGCTATGGCGCTTTTTCTATCGCACACACCCCACGGTTTGGTTTGGGTCAGGTCGGGTCATCTCACCTCACTTGGCTTGGTTAGCTTTTCCATGCCTACTGCTGTGACATCATAACTGAGAGTGTCGTTGTACATTCCCATACATTTATTTCTCAGTCCGCCTCAAAATTGAAATTGACCACCACAAATAGATGTTTGCACATTGTGTTTATCACTACCTCTGTCTCACATGACAGTTTCTGTACAAACACCCGTGGCTTCAGTCCACACACTCCGCTGAGCCTGATTTATGTTGCATTTAAGCATATATACGGACGTGCGCATCGTTCATGTGCCACCACAAACTGCAAAGCTGGAAAAAAATTGGTATGGTGTTCCTGATTCTCAGCCTGTGGATGTTTTTCATCGCTAAAAGGGAGTTTGGGAACTTATAGCAGAGCACAGATGACAACAGGTTACTCGAGACAGCGCAAGCTAGCATGAAAGTAAAGCTAATCTTTTACATTATAGCGATGCCGCTGGTAGTGACGATTCTTTCTGACCAATCAGTGATTACGTTTTGTTATCAGCTCGGGTCGCTTGGAACCCCGACCGAGGTGGTACTAAGAAAGTATCGGGTACTGCACACAGTGGAAAAGCTCCCAAAAGTAAGCTGACCCAAACCAAACCATGGGGTACTATGCAATGGAAAAGCGCCATTAGTGTGGTATAGATGCAAATAAAGCCATAGATGCGCGCCCATCCATAGAATTGTGGGACAAGACGATTAAGGTATCTCAGGAGACAGGAAGTAAACCAAACATTGGATTCGGACGTGCCTTGATGCCTTCCTGCCTTTTAATGCTGCCTCCGAAGGCAGAATTTTAGAGCTTTTGGACACAGCCGTAGTCAATGTTTATGAAGGTACTTTACTATAACCAGTAGCACTAAACAACACTTTGGAAATTTATTGTCAATACAGAGATTTCTGTACACTTATATGTTCAAAAACAGCTACATTTATTATTAATTATGAGAATAAACCGCTTAATTACCAAATGACAGCAAATTTTTCTAACTATAAACTTACTGTGTGACATACAGCAATTTTGCCACAGGCTTTGCCAGGTTTTTGCCATTGCCGGCCCTAAACTGTGGAACAGCCTACTTTCTATTAGATTTATCACTTTTCAAAGCAAAATTAAAAACATATGTCTTTGAGAAGGCTTTTAATCGATTTGGCTTTTTATCTAAACATTAATTGCTGTATTGTCTTCTTTGTGTTTTATTTTTATCTTACTGTTGGTTTTTTGTTTAAATTGATATTGTTCAGTACATTTTTAAAAATTATTTAGCAGTCTCTCACTAAAACACATTTCTAAACCAAGACTCGGAGTTTGTATGTTGAAAAGCTCCTTTAAACCGACCATGAAAATGTGCTGCTGTGGAAAAAGGCAGATAAGAGCGACTCTGCAGACTGACGGTTGCACTGCTGGGACCTCTCAACACCTCCTTCACTCATTTAGTTTTCATCAACAGGAAGTGTGAACAAAACGACAGGCGTACAACAGGATGTTCCCTGTTCCGAGCCCTTCAGAGAGGTCCAAGGCAAGCGTTTGACACAGCAGACTAAATTGAGCTATCAGAATGGTGCCCGGAGGTTATCTATAACACAAAACACGCACAACAGTGGGGTCTCAACTGTTAAGTGTCAATCACTGTGCCTCGGGTCTCAAAAGAACCCAATTAGAAAGCACAATTACTATGTATGCCATTCGCTTACCACTGCGATATAATGACAGCGTCTGGAAAAACAACAATCAATCTGTAGAAAAGAACAGAAGTGCCATGAAAACAACTTTATCAAACAACGGAAAGATATGGAGATATATAAAGAAAGAAAGAAAAAGGCATGACATGTAGTTTAAAGTGATACTTTTTAAGATGTTCCCACAAAGGAAGCAGAAAGCTTTGACTGTATTCTTTGCGGCTTATGGATGCTGGCCGACTATAGAGAATTTCACACAGTGGAAGTCCCCAAGCAGACGGAATTGAGTTCAATGTGAGATTTGAATTGTTGGAGGGATTGAAGATTATTTCTGCCATTGAGCTGCCAGAGGGTAAACAGGGGCTGCAGTCTGCACACAGAAAGCGCTGTGGCGGCCCTGGTGTGTTTTGAGATGGAATCAATATACTAAAGCTCTCCCTAGTGCACCGTCTCAGAAACAG
Source organism: Misgurnus anguillicaudatus (assembly GCF_027580225.2). Taxonomy (NCBI): domain Eukaryota; kingdom Metazoa; phylum Chordata; class Actinopteri; order Cypriniformes; family Cobitidae; genus Misgurnus; species Misgurnus anguillicaudatus. The sequence goes on along the minus strand of NC_073355.2, from coordinate 29,301,148 downwards.
TCCCAGACTGTCGTGCTCTCTTCAATGAACCCAACAAATACAGCTTTTTTGGCCATACAGTCTTGCGTTTTTTAGGGCACTAAACATAGCCAGCGATCTCAGTTGGCAAATATTTACATGCAGTTTTGAAGTGGTTGGGGATGCTGAGATACAGACAGGTTTCTCGTATTAGCTGCTCTGTCATAGTGATTCAAATGCACGTTACGTTCTTCTCGGTGGCTGGCTGGGTTTTCTAATTTGATTAAAATGATAATGTCATAGCCAGCAGCAGCATCACAGTAAAAATGTCTTATATGATTTCAGAAAGGTTTTGAACATGTTTGGAAATGTGATTTAGGGTCTACAGCACTGTAAAGGCAAAAATGATCTGTAACTTATCCACTGGAACAAGCTACAACATGAAAAAGAATCAAAATAAAAACCTATGTATTAAAGGGACACCACCATTTAGCATCACGCCTAAAAATATTGGATATTTTTCCAATTGAAACATGACTCTATTGTAGTTACATCATGTACTAAGTCTGACAGAAAATTAAAAGTTGCGATTTTCTAGGCCAATACTGCCCTACAAAGGCAAAAGACCTTAACTCGCTAGAGTGTGAAACTGAGAAAAATGACTTTAAAGTTTAGACTTATAGTGAGTTTCAGTTGTCAGTTAATTTCTTCTTTATTTTTATTTTCTCGAAAAAACATAAAATTGACTCAAGATACTAATGCAAATAATAAAGGAGGTCTCAAAAATATCATTAAGTAATTTTTGACCAAAAACGAAGTTACTGCCTTTTGCCTTTGTAGGGCAGAATATGGCTAGGAACTATACTCTCATTCTGGCTTAATAACCAAGGACTTTGCTGCCGTAACATGGCTGCAGGAGGCGCAATGATATTACGCTGCATGAGGCATATGGCTGCAGGAGGCTCAATTTTATTACGCAGTGCCCGAAAATAGCCCCCTGCTATTGAAAGTTACTAAGGGGCCTATTTTCGGCTGCTGCGTAATAAAATTGAGCTTCCTGCAGCCATGTTACGGCAGCAAAGTCCTTGATTATTACACCAGAATGAGAGTATAATTCCTAGCCATATCTGCTTAGAAAATCGCAACTTTTAATTTTCTGTCATTCTTAGTACACAATGCAACCACAGAAGAGTTAAGTTTTAAACAGGAAAAATATCCAAACTCTTTGGTTATTTTTGAGCGTGATGCTAATGGTCTAATCAGATTCAATGGATTATGCTGAGCTGTGCTGGGAGTGGTGCCGGCAGAGCCGGAGATCGGCTGAATGGATTCCAAAACGGTAAAAATCTGCTCTAGGGGAGCTGGAAAATTAGAATTTTGTTTTTTTTAAAGTGGACTGTCCTTTTAACGAAAGCTAATTGCATTAGTTAAGCTTGTAGCACACCTAAAGAAATTAATATTCATATTGTAGCAAGTATAAAAATATTTTTATAAGGGCATTATGATGCTTAGGTAAACTGCCTGTAACCAATTTTCTGAGACAATACCTTAATAAAAAACTGTTACGGTGTCAATTTTTTTATTTATTAAAACACATTATCTGCCAATTTTTATAATTTATGTTTCAAAACTTTAACATACAGGATCATTAAAATAAAAAGTGCCAAAGGGAATAAGATCGATTGACTCAAACTAGCTTGACCACTTCAACATGATAAACTATATGTTAACACCTCCATCTTAATTAAATTTTAATGAAATTCAGGCATCGTGTGGAATTTGATGCCACTGGTCAAATGTTGTCCTAAGCAGAGTAACCGTGTCCATAAACCCATCTGCTAGGAGACGTTATGAACAAATATAACCAGGTTTAATTTGCCCTAACTGAAACATACTCGTATTTCTGGACTGACACTGTTAGTGATAATTAATATCTTTTTTAAAAATAACAATAAAAAGTTTAGATATTTTAAGCTTTTATGACATGGCAACATCTAGGCATGGGCCGGTTACCGGTTTCAAGGTATACCGAGGTTTTAAACAGTCAAGGTTTCAAAACCACTAATATGTTCTGTGATACCGTCTTTAAGGTATGAGCCGTGTTTATACAAAATTCATTCAATCATTAAGTCATGTGATTGATTTGATGTTTACATTTAATATACATTACGAAAATATTATGTTTTTTGAAAGCATATTAGAATTTAAAAACTTTATTTTTACCTGGCATTTGAAAATAACACATTTTAGTGTTGCAATGGCAATACCGCAACACTGTGAAACTGTGGTATTTTTGCTAAAGGTTATCATACCGCCAGAATCTTATACTGACCCATGCCTAGCAACATGATACACTTCTTTTCTGTAAGTTATATTTTAGGGGCATTCATGCCTTCATTTGAGGAAGATGACAGGAAAGTGTGAGGTGGAGCAAAGGACCGCAGAGAGCGGAATCGAGTGCACTGGTGCTATATGTCGCTGCACTAATCACAGGGCTTTCGGTGCCGACATGGTCATACATTTCTAAATAACGTAATAATAAATAACAATAAAAATACCAAAAAAATTAATGATATATTTATTAGATTATATAAAATAAAAAATATTTTGTATTTTGAAAAACATGCCTGAAAACATTTTAAACACAAAACATCAAGCGGACTGAAAATGGTACTGTATACAGGTTTTAGATCTGTATGATGGAAAACAAAGCAAAAAGTTTAAAAATGCTAAGGGTGTTATTAGACACAATGCAGAGCAGAGTGCATGAAACCCTCTTAGCTGTTCTTAAAAAGCACTGCTTCACAGGGCTTATTGCTTTAATAAAACGGTTATTTTATTTAACTGGCAAGGTTTCATGAAATGAAACGGAGCAAACAAAATGTAGTGATATTGCTAAAAACTTTCTTCTTCCACTAAGCAATCTAGTTCTTCAGAAACAGTTGTGGGTGCAACCATAGATATAAATAGTACTGCACATATCTATGGGTGCAAAACAAAGTTGTTGCCAAGCAACACAGACACATTAGGAAGCTTGCATAAAGCCATCGTCACTGGAGGCGCGAGTTTGACACGCGACTACAGTGACACGTTGTAAGCTGAAGATGCGAAGCAATGCATTACTTATTTATTTGAGCAATCTGAGAGAATCATTCCAGGGCAAATACTGTGAGGACATGGCAAATAGAAATCAAGGAAAGTCAAGCAAACAGGCAAATCCACAGAGAAAACACACACAGTGGCGATATAATACTGATTTAATGTGGTCAAAAATATATATATTTTGAGGGTTTGACAATGGCTTTAAACCAATCAGAACCGAGGATCAAAACTAACGTATTAGTACAAAATGCTGTTTTTTAAACTATAAAGATCTTTCATTATTTATTGTCTCAGATATACATCTTTATCACTTATCCAATTTTACAATAATAAAACTACCAATGAGAGCAAATTCATATGGTATTTGTTAGACTAATACGGCATTTTGAGGAAATCCAAAATGGGCATTTGTCTAAGATGTCACATTTGATTTAAAGAGCCAGTAAGATGACAATTTTAAGCATCCTATCACTATTTATAAGTCCCGGACAACAGGTTTAAATGCATGCAAGGTCAAAAAACACTGTAATTTTCTCAAAATATAAATTTAAAATTACCCCATTTCTCAGAGATCCCCAAACGATTCGTGTGAAGCCATTCAACGACTCTGCCTGCCTAAACCCCACCTTTCAGTAGCCTACTCTGCTCTGATTGGTCAACTGACAGAGTGTCTTTGCACACAATGCACAGATCACAGATCAGTCTCACAGACCACAGATCGGTGGCACAGACCAACAACAGTGCAACATGTATTGACCTAGTGCTAACATGATTTACTGAGAAGACATTGTCAACATCAATACACATCATTCATCATTAATCCAAACAATACAAACAACGATTGAAACTAACAACTTTACACTCATTTAAGCATTTATCTAAACTAACCGGGTCATAGCAAAACCGTAAATAAGCATGTGTTAGCCGTTTGCTAACGTGACTCTCTGACAGTAAATTAACAGCTTAAACACACAACATCATTCATCATTAATCCAAACAATACAAACGACGATTGAAACTAACAATTTTACACTCATTTAAGCATTTATCTAAACTAACCGGGTCATAGCAAAACTGCTTGCTATCGTGGCTCTGACAGTATATAAGTTAGAGTTTAAACAACGATATCATTCATCATTAATCCAAGCAATAAAAACGACTATAGACATTTTACACTCATTTAAGCAAGTATGTAGCTATAATCATACTTACAGGTTGTGGTAAGGAGACACATGTTGTTCCAAATAAAGTGGGTACTGAACCATCTTTCATTGCCAAACGTCTAAATCCCTCCGTTAAAAAATTATTTTAACCACTGATTCTTCACAGCCAGACACGTTTAGAATATCCCTCCTTGAAAAAGTCTCCTTTGGTAGTGAAAACAACAAAAGCTGAAAACAGCGTGAGCTGATGTTTACACTCACACACTAGCTAGCTGTGGGCGCTGGGCGGGTCATAGTTTTCGTTTCTCCCGCAGGCAAGGCTGTAGGCGGAGATTAGTATCTCATGTGACGTGGATAAGTTCGTGTGACATGGATAATATCAGGAAGAGGACTCACTCCCTATAACGACTCGTTTCAGTGATTCAGAGTCGACTCCCTGCTTTAGAAGCCAATAACTTTATTAATCGTGCACTTTTTGGTTCAACTACTTTGCACATTGTTTACATTGATGGGCAGCTACACGACACACTGCAATAAAGGTTAGTTTTGATTTTGGATCTGTGTGGCTCTTTAATGAAATACTCAGGTATAACAGTAGTAGAGTATTTAGGCTGAGCTTACCTCTGTGGAGTCATCACTAGCTAAGGCATGAGATAAATGTGCACTGAATGTGCTCTTCCCAACACCACCTTTCCCAGACAAAACTAGAATCTTGTGTTTCACAGACGTCATCTTCTGTCTGATTTCTTCTATAGCTGCAGTCGGGAAAAGAAGATTACAACCTTGAGACTTGTGTTGGGTGAAAACTGTGCAATTTAAAATAGTTTTTTGTTGCATGTCAGACTGTACGAGCATCATCCCAACTATAAGTCCTGTCACACTGTGAGATCTCAGTTGTCATTAATGTCAAACTGCACAACGGTCTAGACAGACACATGCAGGAACACTCATGCAGCGTTCTATGTCTTTATGTTTTTATATATTGTCATAGGAGAAGACACAATGCCATTATTTTGTCTAAGGAAACATTTGATCGCAATAGTCATTAATCAGCTGTCAGTGAACATGTCAAACTCCAGGATTCCTGGCATCTTTAAGAATTTATGAAATTTTTGTCAGACAGCTAAATTGTGGCCAAAATCACAAAGTGCACACTAGGCTTTAGACAAACAACTAACAAACAATTCCACATGGTGTAAATATTCTGGAGAGTAGGGTAGGGCTGGGCAAAAAAATAAATAGATTTTTCCATTAATCAGTTTTTTTTTTAAACGTGGTCGATTCGAAATAGATTCTCAAAGAGCAGAATCGATTTTTTTTCTTTCATATTTATTTCTGCAAGCATTAAACGTAAGACTAACGTTAATATTATTACTAGTCTTCTTCACTAGATGTCACCCTCTTTTTTGCCTTGCGCGATGTTACCAAGGAGCGAGGGGCGAGCCTGTCATTCATTCATTCAGTGCTTAAAATGGCGGTTTCAGGTGCTTCATCGACGTTGATGCCACCTTCACATAAAAAGGTAGCATTTTAGATTTCGCAAGCAAGACGATGACAATAGTGTTGTGGCTTTTAATTTATTTTTATTAATTACCCACTTGTAAACTGCTGTTCACTGTTCTTTTTTATTAACATAGTATTCGTATTAAATCTATATTCATTGAGTTGAATCGAGAATCGAGAATAAAAACCTACCAGAGAACCGGAATAATTTTTTTTATTGAGAATCGAAATCGAATTGATAGCTTGTGAATCGAAATCGAATCGATCTGGAACATCTGAATCAATACCCAGCCCTACTGGAGAGGTTTTACTGACATTCAGGCAACTTTTTTAACAAATAAGTCCTAAAATTAAACAAAACATGAGTACAATATTTGTAAATGATACATCATTAATAAACGCAAACAAATATATCAGATTTCAAATTTATCATATGTGATCATGCCTGTGAAAACCCAGCTAAAGTTGTTTTTGTTTGCGATTTACTGTTTTCTACATCAGTGGTTCTCAAACTTTTTCAGCGTGCGCCCCCCCTTGTGTACGGTGAATTCCTTCACGGCCCCCCCAAAGAAAATTTAGGACAAAAACAGTTCTAAAACGTAACATTTTAATTAAACAAAACATGAAATTATACAACGTAGTGCTGTTGGTTAGAAGCCATAATTTTTTTTAGGTTTAATTACACAGAATTCATGATAATAAAGTAATGTATTTTATAAAATGTCATAAAACTGGGGCCCCCTGGCACCATCTCGCGGCCCCCAGTTTGAGAACCACTGTTTTGCATGAAAACATCCTACATAATGTAAAGAACATTTTGTGAAATAATATAACCTTTATATCTTTAATATTGACTGAGAAAGGTCATGTTCAAGATTAAAAGTAAATTGAAATCTTATTGAAATCAATCTTTGATGCCCCTATGAGATTTCACAGACAGGGTGACATATATACACACAAATAAATATAACTAAAATGTATAGCAGGGTCAGGGTCTTTGGCAGCACCAGACGCACATATATTTTGGTTTGGACATCCCTGACATGCAGAAGTTTTCCCAGCCTGGTCACTGCTTGTGCCCGGACAGTCTATAGAGAATTACAAACAAACTAAAATTAACAGACATGTATAATGTGTATATGATTAGACTATGGGCTTTACCCGACCATAAATGCCTTCTTAAATGATCAATAACCAACATGACAGACAAATAACGTTACAGACATAAGTTTCTGATGCCATTTCAAGCCAAAACAGAAATACATAAAAGAAAAAGTAACGTGAATTGTATTTATGGATGTTAAATAAACAGCAAGTTCAAATATCCAGACAGCTGAAACGTGTGGTTGTAGTACCAGATTATCTGATGACACTGACAGATGTTTTTATACTTTTAGTTTGTCAGTTTCCATAACATAAAAATTTGAATAAAACATAGCGGAATATATATTATAGAGGACATGCTAACGTTAAGGAAATGTAAAATGAATACGAAAATGCTCTTTAAACAGTGAAGTTTTAACGTGTCAATTGTAAACGCCTTCAAAAGACTCACGCTCTGGTGCATCATTTGGAACGTCCGCCATCTTTCAAACACTGGCGCACTTCCGGGTTCTGGTGCAGCGGTCATTAATTCCTCGGAAACAGCTGGCTGTATTTCCAAGGTTCCGTTCCGTTTTTGAAATGTAACATAAGAGATGTGGGAATCAAATAAAAAATGCGCACCTTTTATTAAATTTCTGTATTTTATTTGACACCCTTCTTCACGTTACACTCTCGGTTTCACAGACAAGGCTTAACATAGTCCCAGGCTAAAATACATATTTAAGCTGAAAACGACTTCAGTAAATGCAACCAGTCAAAGATATTCTGGGAAAATTTGCCGACTAGACGTTTTTAATAGAAAGTGGTTGAGTAAAGGAATCTGAGAAAGTTTCATTTTGGAGAAGGTGAGACTTCTTTTGAGATCATGCCTTTGCCAGACATGTCACAATTTTTATGAATATACATTTGTGCGGTATACATAAATATTACTTATATAAACTAAACAATCCTTCATTTTTAAAATCTACGTCATCACATGCAGTAATTCAAACCCATTGGAAACTAGACGTTAAAGTTATGAGACAAGTTTTAATGCATAGATTTTTACAAAGAATTCCTGATTGCCCTCAAATAAGATTATAAGGATTTATCTCTATACATATAAAAGAATGAAATATTTGTAAAGGCTTTTCTCATTGACCTTTCAATAACTAGTAGTTTTAAAGCTGCCTTAAAAACATTTAAATTGAGAAGTTTGCCTTTTGATTTTCACAGATTCAAAACAGTGAAAATAGATCAAAAGTTTCATAGATCAAAAGGAATGTCACTATATGACTAATGCCACAGTTTACTGTATTCACCAGCAAACAGCCATTGTCCTACCAGATCTTTTGTCATTTTAGTTGATTAAGTATCTTATTCACTGAAGGGTTAACTCTGTGTACAGTATACTTACAGGGCTTTAAGGAAGCAGAATTTACTTTCTTGGCAATGCTAGTAGTTTCTTAGACCCTCCCAAGGGTCATGTCACTGTAGACAGCACTGCTTTGTGTTTGAATTGCCCAGTCACAGATGTTTCTTTTTAAATGTCACCGGACGTCATGAGAGGAAAGGTGATTGGCTGAATGTTAGCCGTTTGTCATCCACACTTCTTGCTTTCCCTGAAGAAAGCTTTGTGAGTTGTGTCTGACTTTTGTGTCTGACTCTGAAAAAATTCAAAAAGAACGCCTTTAAAAGGAAAATACTCAAACCACCTTAAGAAGAGTTGTGTTGGAGTTTCTGTACTGTGAGTTGTTTTGTACAAAAGAAGAAAGTTTTAATACGAATTGCAAACTTAAAATGTTTCTTGTGGTAAGTTGTGTCACCACAGGGAGTGGAGTTTGCTGCCAGGCAGTTGTTGCTCCAGGTTTCCAGGCATTCGTTTTATCCGAAAGCAGTGTTTATTTTCCCCCTGAGTTTTTCACCAGACAGAGAAGTGTAATGTGATATCTTTTGTTTTTCCCATTCTTGAAAGCATGCAGGCGGGCAAGGGAGAGACACACCCTTGGACAGGCGTTATAGGTCTCCGTCACATTTCTCCCCTATCCCTCATTCAGATGAATGCTCTTTTATTAATCCCTCAGGTGTGCTGGGGAATTTTCTCTTTTGCTGAGGATGCTAGAAAAATCTAATTTGTTTGTGCAATACCTATTTTTCCTCTGGAAGACAATACCAAATATTAGTGAAATTAATATTTAATATTATACAATTTTATAAAGCAGCATTCTAATATTATCAATAAAGAAAGAATCGAAACATCAGCATGTGCAATACATCACATAGACCTGAAGGGGGAGACAGGTGAATTTCTACTGTAGTAAAGTCATAATAATGTCTTAATTGAACATAATTCAAAATTATGATGGGATTTTAGTTCTATAATTTTTTAAATTTTATTTTATTGTAGATATAAAAACTTAAAAATGATGTTCAGATGAATAAATCAATGTTAAAGGTGCAATCCATAACCTTTCTTCTCTGTTGACGCATATGTTTGAAAAGTGATACCTTTAGAAATGTTTATGATACTTAAAATATTTTTATTGCCTGTGACATTATAATAATTAAACACTCCTATAATTAAAATGTGGTAAAACATTATATGACAAAAAGCATGTAAAACATTATATATGCATATTTTTATATATCAAACTGACATATTGCAAAATTAAAGCTATGGTTTAAATTATAAATCATTTTGTTAATTGAGTTAAGTAAGGACACTGTTTTGAGCAATGTTTCTTATGTACTTGGTTTACTTTTTGTAAACCAAAAATAGTTGCGAATTGCATTTTAATGCCTATATTTTTGAAAATTCAAACATTGCACTCTGATTGGCTTTTCCATTGGTCACATGACTTCTGAAAGCAAACAAATCATACAAAGCTGTATAATGGCACTGACACAGAAAAGACTGTAAAAAGCAGTGTCTGCCCATGAAGGTCTCTATATCCTCAGATAGCCCGGGGCAAGTGCACATAAATGTCATTTTGTTGCCAAGGAAACTATTCCACCTGGCTAGCTTAAGATAAACCCAGTCACCGCTTTTTCGGTCTGCACTGATATCAGATGACACTGGGGGTGTGCTTGTGTTTTTTTAACTTGAAAACCAAGAAGCGTGTGCCTGTCATCATCTGCTTTAAGTTATCTTAAAGACTGACAACAAAGCAACAGGCTGTAAAAGGTTTGCTCACATTCAGTTTGCTTTACTGTGGTGAAATCACTGTAACACAGGGCTTATGTATGGCAGCAGCAATGTGATTAACACACCAATGTTTAATAAATGAAGAGTAAATATTGACAGTTGAATCAAAAGATTATTTTTCATCTTTTGAAGCTCATTTAATTCATTTGTTTTGTGAGGATTTTAGAATAGCTTTATTATGAAGTAATAAGGCTAACTGAAGTTGACAAGATATACTCTAAAGCAGGATTTTCAATCTGGGGTCCCCCCAAGGGTCAAAGCAAAGTAGACTGTAAAGTCTACTGTGGTAAACATTTGCTGTCTTCATAATATCACAATTACACATAACACAGTTTAAATGTTTCTTCACACAAATATGGTTGGAAAGGGGTTCCTCACTAATGGTCCATCATAAATTGGGGTCCCTGCCATCATAAAGTTGAAAACCCCTGCTCTGGAGAATGTCATGTAGATAAAACATTCAATTGAATAAATAAAGGAATTTTATCTTGCCTCATATTTGATTTTAAATCAAAGACATGCATAAAATTTTAAACAAATGTAACAAATAAACACTCTACTGTTGAATGTTGCATACTGTTAACTCATTTGGATAAAAGCATCTGCCAAATGCACAAATTAAAATCGAGTCATGAGGCCCAGACTGCATGTTTCTGCAATTTTTCTTTTTCATTTTTAGAACCTATTGACAATTCGTAGGTATTTTACGAGCAGTGGCGGCTTGTGACTGCTCATTCGAGGGGCGCAAATTCAAAATATGTGTTCGGAGTGTCATGTGGACCATGTGCATCATGAGTTTTTTCAAAATAAGTGCCTGCTGCACAGGCGTCAAAACAGTTTATGATAAAAGAGACGCTCACGTTTACAAAATACACGCATGACACTACCTTAACAATAAACTCTGATTACGCATGAGATTATGTGAGCACCTGGCAAACGCGAGCGTCTCTTTTATCACAAACCCTTTAGACGCGTCTGCAGCAGGCACTTATTTTGACAAGACACGTGATGCACACAGGATCGCTCGACGCGCAGAACACATATTTTGAAATTACAAACCACACACAGGGCCGCCTTAACCTCATGTGAGGCCCCGGGGCTAAGAGGTTTTGTAGGCCCCCCTTCCCCTCGATTTATGGGCTATTTTTTTAAGTGTAATATCTAGGTAATCTACATATCAAAATGCATTAGTTTCTTTCGAGACATACAACAGTGAGTTTTCCCTCTTTGAGCCAGAAAACACCATAATATTGTTATTAACATATCACTGAGCCCACTTGAGCATAAACACAAGACACTTTATTTAACAACCACACACAGCAACATGTGGTGATAATAAAACCAAAATGTGTGAAAGTATATATGTATGTTTATAAGCTTTATGTTTATTTAGTTTTTGGAATATACAAATTTGCAGAAAATTGCCACTCACTAACTAAATGCTCACCAATATAAGAAGTTAAAGTTAGTTTTAAAGTGAAAATGCATTAATGATAACAAAAGATAAGTCTTTATAGACAGAATCTTATTTTTTAATCACTTATTTATTTTGTAGGCTATTGAAGATATAGTATGCATTGTATTTAGTATTTATGCATACATAAGCATGTGAAACGACCAAGTATGCACAAGACAGACAGGGAACATACCTGTATATAAGATCTTTAGATAATGAGATTATAATGGTGCTATCATGGGATGATCATTTGAGATGGTCTTGTCGCTCTTTACTTTATTAGACTTGCACCTTTACCATTGCGTCTCTTTCTCGTCTTTCTAAACCAACAGATGTGTGTACTGAGCTAACGTCGCGTCAAACTACATCGCTCCAGCTGCGCACGCGTCACTGATATAAACGCGAGTAAACTTAAACTTTATAACCACTAACAGCATTATGTGCGGGAACGCCTTTCTTAATTTAGCGCACAGTTTCTTGCGCACGTTTGGAGAGACTTCTGCATGCCAGAGACTCAGACAGCTGCAGGAGCACAGAGAGAGCGAACGAGCGAGCGCGCGCACGAAAGAGAGAGAGAGAGAGAGAGCTGCACCTCACTAGAGCTTATTATGAAATTTCAGAAATTACTCTTTCATTTGTTGGTGGATTATTTCCCGTTTCTCTGTCACACTCAGTCTAACGTGCAGGAATGTCAAGTTGACAACGCGCACTTAATTACATTACGCGGAATAAAAAATATGTTACGTCTAACATTTTATTTCACGTTAAGTTACAACGGACCAATCAGCAGCCATGAAACGTGCAATTAGAGTGATTGACAGAAAACCTGACAAGTTACAAAACAATATGACCTTTTCAGCTCATCATGAACGCAAACTTGGGAGGCCCTTGAACTTGGGAGGCCCCTGGGCTTCAGCCCAGGTAAGCCAGTGCATTAAGGCGGCCTTGACCACACACATGACGGGCTACATACATGTTGTGATGAACTTCACATCGAGCACTCTCGAATAAAGAAGTCACCGGCCGCCACTGTTTACGAGCCCCTAACTCAATAGTAACCGGGGTCAAGGCAGTTCGTATAAAAATGTAAGAATGTGGTCGTACGAATTTATGCGAATTATCCACCTCGTAAAATACGTACGAACTGCCATGAGATAGCATTGGTTGTGCTTTGGTGAGCTGTCAGAAGGTCTGATTTTTCAACATAGAGCCTTTAAGACGAAAGCACTGAGATTCATGGACATTGTGAGATATGCTCTTAAATCTTTTTTCCAGACATCTCAAGGACAAAAACATGTGCTTTCTTTTCTTCAGTGTCGGACGGGTTGATCACGGTTGAACTAGCAGTCATGTTTGCCAGATTTGAATTTGCTCTCTGAAGCTTGACCATACCCCACGCTAAGACGCTGGATGAAGGACTGGTCAAGTTGAATAGTCAGTATGCACTCCAAGAAACCGAAGAATGTGTGACCAATCAAAGCACTTATCCTGAAAAGCTAAGGGCATGTTTGACACTTGTTAACAAGTGTGCTTTTGTGAAAAGCCTGTGGATCATTGACAGTTGATCTTTAGTATTGTACAGCACTCTACAGAATGTCACCAAGGTTTTTCATTATACACAGCCTTCAGTTGGTATGCTGAAACAACATGACTTTTGTTTAGAAAAGTGTCTTAACAAAATAAGATCTGTCGTGAGAGATCCAGGAATTTAGCCAAGTCTCCATTTAAACCAATATCTATGGAGGTTTCTTCAGTAATGGGCTCCTGTGAGAAACCATTCCTTAATCTTTCACCTAAATATATTAAACTTTTGAGCGATTGGTGATAGTTAATTACAATAATTACGCTGCTGGGATTCGTCACCTGTGGCTGTGAAATTCTAACCTGAGATGACTCCTAAAAAGTTTGTGTACACTCACCTAAAGGATTATTAGGAACACCAAACTAATTCTGTGTTTGACTCCTTTTATCTTCAGAACTGCCTTAATTCTACGTGGCATTGATTCAACAAGGTGCTGAAAGCATTCTTTAGAAATGTTGGCCCATATTGATAGGATAGCATCTTGCAGTTGATGGAGATTTGTGGGATGCACATCCGGGGCACGAAGCTCCCAATCCAACACATCTCAAAGATGCTCTATTGGATTGAGATCTGGTGACTCTGGGGGCCATTTTAGTACAGTGAACTCATTTTCATGTTCAAGAAACCAATTTGAAATGATTTGAGCTTTGTGACATGGTGCATTATCCTGCTGGAAGTAGCCATCAGAGGATGGGTAGGTACATGGTGGTCATAAAGGGATGGACATCGCAGAAACAATGCTCAGGTAGGCCGTGGCATTTAAACGATGCCCATTTGGCCCTATAAGGGGCCTAAAGTGTGCCAAGAAATCATCTGAATGTCTCAACAGAAATCGAGACTCATCAGACCAGGCAACATTTTTTCATTCTTCAACTGTCCAATTTTGGTGAGTTTGTGCAAATTGTAGCCTTTTTCCTATTTGTTGTGAAGATGAGTGGTACCCGGTGGGGTCTTCTGCTGTTGTAGCCCATCCGTCTCAAGGTTGTGCGTGTTGTGGCTTCACAAATGCTTTGCTGCATACCTCGGTTGTGATGAGTGGTTATTTCAGTCAAAGTTGCTCTTCTGTCAGCTTGAATCAGGCGGCCCATTCTCCTCTGACCTCTAGCATCAACAAGGCATTTTCGCCCACAGGACTGCCACATACTGGATGTTTTTCCCATTCTTTGTAAACCCTAGAAATGGTTGTGTGTGAAAATACCAGTAGCTGAGCAGATTGTGAAATACTCAGACAAGCCTGTCTTGCAACAACAACCACGCCACGCTCAAAATCGTTAAATTCACCTTTCTGTCCCATTCTGACATTCAGTTTGGAGTTCAGGAGATTGTCTTGACCAGGACCATACCCCTAAGTGCATTAAAGCAACAGCCATGTGATTGGTTGATAAGATAATTGCATTAATGAGAAATTTAACAAGTGTTCCTAATAATCCTTTAGGTGAGTGTATATTAAGTTAACCCATGTGGGAATACATGCATAGGACAAAACTAGTCTTTACCAAGCAGATTGCACAGAAGGAAGGACCTCAAATAGATGCAGTTTCAGCCTAAATTTGGATGACAAATAAAACAGAAGTGCACTCATTAAAGCACTCAAGTTATTAAGATGTGCACTACAAGATCATCGCACAGGCTAGGAGCAGACTTACAAAGTGATTAAACTGGGCTTAATGGAATGCAATGCAGTGTGAACACAAGAAATAGAGCAGTCTAACATTTTGACACGAATGAACAAGTCTCAAGCCCTCTGAATCTCATGGGCTGACGGTAACAGCATTGAAATGTGTGTGAGTGAGCTTGTAAAGTGCAAAGGAAAGGGAGGATGCAAATGGTCGCTCTTGCAGTGTGTCGGTGGCCCAGGGGAAACGTCTCACTGGCATCACCAGCCATCACAATGATTGGATTCGCTCAGTACAAAAGTGCTAATCTTGCTATTTCTCATTTGTCTCTATAAAGCTGTAAAGGAAATAAGAAAGTCAGGACAAAAACATCAGCCCACATTTTTAGACTCGAGCTCCTGAAACACTGAATGTCAGAATATGACAGCAAACCCACCACAATTTGTTATTGTGCTGTGTTTCCAGGCCCTGCAGGAGTTTTAAAATGGAGAACAGGACCAGTGAGCTGGAACAGGACATCTCTGATGGTACAGAACAGACTCGAGGAGTGGGCCAGACAACCGAATTTAAGATTGCGATAGCTTCCCACACATGGTAAGTCGGTCAGACAAACTTTTTGTTTTTTGGCTTTTTTCAACTTTTTTATTAAGAATTTGGGAGATGATGTGGATGGAAATGTAAGGGGATTGGCAAATGACAAATCCCAGATTGCATGAAGATTGTAACATTTTACATTCACATGCATTTGGCAGATCCTTTTATTCAAAGCAACTTAAAGGTATAGTTCATCCAAAAATGAAAAAAAAACCTGTCATCATTTACTCACTCTCACGTTGTTGTTACAAACCTGTATTCATTTCTTTGTTCAGATATTTTGAGGAATGTTTGTAACCAAACCGATCAGAGACCGAGACCCCATTGACTTCCAGTGTTGGGGGTTGTGATCGAACTCATGACTTTTTTATGTGCAACCAGATCAATTTAATGGTTTATTTTCTACATACTAAATGAAGTTTAATCTAATCGTTTTTTAATCTCTTATTCTATGTTAACTTTCCACATTTAACTGCCACATTAGGTTGAGCTCAGAGCAAGTAAGAAGAGACTCAGTAGTTCTCAGTACCGGCATAAGCACAGTTCCTGTGTACATCATGATTTTTATTATGTCACCTGTTGTCTATACACAAGCACCACTCTTCTGAATGATGGTAACCACAAAACTCAAAACAAAAACTCTTCTAAATCTCAAAGATTATTTAACCTTAAACACTAACAAGTCTTTCTTTTTTGTTAAAAGCACAAAAATAGCGTTTACTTTCTAATTTACTCTCCAAATGCAGTCCCATGCAAAGCATGCTGGGAAGTTCAAGTCCACTGCCTAGTTAGTTTTATTTACTTAAATAATTCAAGTAGTTTCAACACAAAATTATTAAGTTAATTTCCTTACAAATTTAGGTGGATTTTACATGATAAAATGAAGTGAAATTTACTGAATAATTTGTTAATTTAGAATTACTTACCTTTTTTGTGTTATTTTTACTTTTTACAAATTTTTTTAGTTTAATTTTTCTAAGGCACAGAATCTCGTGAGATGTCACTTTTTGAACGGTTTTCAAACAAACGGAGCATAGCTAACTTCTCCCACTCCCTTTCGTGCTTTCATGAACGCGCCCATCCCCCACCCCCAAATCCTTCTTGTTGTTTATTGGCTGGAACACTTTGTTTTGTTTCGTGGTGCTAGGTTTGGCCACTGTGTTTATATTGCAGTTTGTGGGGGCTGGGCTGTCTACAGAGATCGCGTTTTTTTACAGTTTGATCAGCGGACAGGCAGCAAGCAGATAGTGAGGAGATGTTTGCTGTATGTAAAAAAAAATTATGGTCTAAAATCCGTGAATACGCTTAAAGCACCTTTAATATTTAAGTTACTTTAGTTTAATTATTTTGATGAAAAAAAATGATGTACTGAATTAAACTAAACGTAGTCACATTATGCACTCTATGCGTAGACGCCTATGTGGGAACAGTTTGAGTCAGAAACTGAGATGGCAGGCCAGAGCTCAACATTTTTGTGATGAAAATGCAATTTCTGAATCTGAATGCAGAACTTTTCAGTCATAAAAAACACCTGCAAGGCCTGAAAGAGATCAAGCCTCAGCCAAGAAAAAGTAACGCAAAAGTAACTAAAAAGTAATGTATGCATTACTTTTCATGAAAAGTTTTCATGGAATACATTTTTTTTTCTTGAAAGTTTCATAAACACTTAATTCAAGAATTTTTTTCTTATTCCATTGGCAGACTTTTTTTTCTTGTTTTAAGCACGAATTCGCTTAAATTTGATATTTTTTGTCTAAAAACTAGACTTATTTTCCTAGGTCATTTTGCTCATTAAGAAAATACATCTTAATTTAAGACTTTTAAGATATTTTTACTGAAAACAAGACAAAAAATACTAAGTAAGAAAGTCATTTTTTGCAGTGTATGATTAGCATTTACCCCAGTTTTTTTTGGGTATTCCCCATAATCACCCTTCCCCTAACCCCCCCAGTCAGCCTATGTATATTCACATCCTCAGCTGTCATCTATCTTTAAAGGCACACATTCCTTTGAGTCAATTATTGTTTGGCTCATATCTCACCCGTTGTTTACGCCGTCTAGCCTTTGTTATGAAATCTTTCGGCTGTGTCAGCGCCCTGCATGACTCTCGTGGTAATAGCGCAGCTTTCACCGCTCATATTGCAGTTTGTCCGACAGGACCCCACAACGGATCTGTGTGCCAGCTTGGAGATGTTTCCCTGTGCATTATGGGAAAATTACATGTCTGTTAAGATAAAACGAGCAGAGTCGGTGGCACAGTAATTGGATGTAATATTAGACCTCTCTGATGTAGTGTAATGTGTGTGTGTGTGGCACTGAGGTGTGTGATATCCGTGGGACCGCATATACGCTGGAACGGTGATGTTTGTGCACGTGACGCAGTGCGGCAGCTGTCTGACTTCAAGGCCGCCCTGGAGTTCATTGTTTATAAACCAGGAGCGTTGCATATGCCTGCGCAGGACATTTTCCTGTGTACCCCGCCAGGTGTAAGATAAACATAAATACACAGCTCACAACATGATAATAAAAGGCATTCATGATAAACTTGAAACGTGCATTACTCTTACATTGCACATGCAAAGCAGGAATGCAATGTAGTGTAAGAATGTCATTGTACAGTGAAGATATTTATTACAAATAAACCTGAAAAACCCGTTCAACCATGGCATCCATCTGGATCGATTCATTACCCAAACGTTTGGTTGTTTCAACCCAGGCACACCTTTATAAAGGAAATTGATTGTTCCAAATAATGATGCATGAGCGTTTCCAATGGCAATACTAAATAGCACATGCGTGACATGCAAACCTCTAACATCCACAGACCCTATACTACATTTTCTATGTAGTTTCTATGTAGTGGAAAAAGGTCCATAGACTATGTTCCACTAGGTAGGCTACAGATATGTATACTTGGTACCAATATGTACCTCTGAGATACTAATATGTGACCACAAAAGTCTTAAAGTTATTTTTTTTTATTGAGATGTATACATCATATGATAGCTGAATAAGTAAGCTTTCCATTGATGAATGGTTTGTTGGGATAGGACAATATTTGAAAATCTGGAATTTGAGGGTACAAAAAAATCTAAATATTGAGAAAATTGACTTTAAAGTTGTCCAAATGAAGTTCTTAGCAACACATATTACTTTCAATAAATACATTTTCTATATATAATACAGTAGGAATTCACAAAACATCTTAATGGAACATAATCTTTACTAAATGATTTTTGGCATAAAAAGATTATTAGTTTTAACCCATACAATGTATTTTTGGCCATTGCAATACTTATAACTGGTTTTGTGGTCCAGGGTCAGATATGTACTAATAACGGTATAGCCCCAGTGACAGCTGGAGTACATATTTTGACAAGTTCTTCTGACCATGTACTCGCACCAGTATTTTGGGCACATTTATAAAAGCTATTTAAATGTAGCCTACTAATTTTACTAAGGCTTACTCCTGGCTTAAACAAAGCCCTGTCTGTCAAACCAGTGGCCAGTTGTATAAAACTTTAAGACTAGTCTTTAAAGTTAGTCATGAATTTATTTCTTCAAGACTAATCATAACTGGTTAAAGTTTTCTACATAGAAAGGTAGATTGGTCTAATTTAAATTCAAATAATAAGACTGATTAGCCCTAACTAATTTAGTCATACTCATTCTTAAGACACAGTCTTAACTTCATGGCTATGTTTATGCAACCGGCCACTAATGACAAATATATTACCAGAAAACTTTTGTGACTCTGCTGTCGAAACTCTGCTACTGTAGCCATTTTTTGAGATGTACTGTTTTCTACATAAAATCATCCTATGTAATAAAGAACATTCAGTGACTGAGTAAGGTCATGTCAAAGAATGAAATCAATTGGAAATCAGTAATTTAAAGGTGCAGTGTGTAATTTTTAAAAGGATCAAGGATCTCTTGACAGAAATGCAAAATAATATACAAAACTATATTCGACAATTGGTCCCCACAACGTGATAATTACCAGGTACACACATGCACACACACACACACACACACACACACACACACACACACACGCACGCACGCACGCACGCACGCACATACACACACACACACACACACACACACACACACACTTCATCGGTGTACTATAGTGCTTTGCCACAAACCAGCCTGTGACGTTGACACGATATAAAGTTTAAACTCGAAAGACAAAAATATCACGGACAACACCACCGTTTTCAATATTATACTATTTTCTTACCTCAACTTAGAAGAATTAATACATGCCTATCTTTTTCCAATGTGTGCACTTTTAATCTTTGTACAGCGCTCCGTAAATGTTTTAGCATTTAGCCTAGCCCCATTCATTCCTATGGCTCCAAACAAAAGTTTTATTTTGTGCCACCATACTTGTGTAACTACTCACGTAACAGTCTTTAAATAGGAAAAACATGGAAGTGTTTGGTTGTTTCTAAATTCATCCCTGTTTGGGGCCATAGAAATGAATGGGGCTAGGCTAAATTCATGGCACATTCAGGAGGCGCTGTACAAAGATTAAAAGTGCACGCTTTGAATTAAGATAGCTATGTATTAGTTTGTCTAAGCTGAGGTAAGAACATAGTAAAATATTGAAAAACTGTGGTGTTTTCCTTTAAAATTAATAGATGCTAACATTGTCTTCAATGATGTGCAACCCAACTAACTCAATTAACATTTAAAAAAAAGATGGTTGGTTAGTGTTTCAAGATGCTTTAATGCTCCTAATCTCCTCATTAGACTGAGACTTTAGCTTGCATTTCACAAGAAAGGGTCATCTTTTTTGATTTGTTGTAGGAATCTATTCACACGATCTATTCACATGAATTATACAAATCAGGAAAAGACTCAAACACGGCCAAAAATGACATTTGCTTGCAGTGATGGCAGACTATGAGTGCATTAAAGGGTTCATCCAAACATCCTGTCAACATTTACTCACCCTCATGTTGTCCCAAGGCTGCAAAATTGTTTTCCCTGCTGAACACAAAGGAATCAATGAATCAAGATATTTGTAATCAAGCAGGAAACAGGAGCACCATTAACTTCCGAAAAAAAAAGCACTATGGAAGTCAGTACTTAAAAACTGCTTGGTCACAAACATTGGTCAAAATATCTTCATTTGTGTTAAGCAGAACAAAGACATTTATACAGGTTTTTAACAATTGAACGATGACAGAATTTTTATTTTTGAGTGAACTATCCCTTTAAAGGGGCCATGGCACAATACTTTTTTAAGATGTCAAATAAATCTTTGGTGTCCCCAGAGCACATATGTGAAGTTTTAGCTCAAAATACCATATAAATAATTTATTATAGCATGTTTAAATTGCCACTATGTAGGTGTGTGCAAAAATGTGCCGTTTTGGGTGTGTTCTTTAAAAAGCTAATGAGCTGATGAAATTCAAACACTGATCAGAATGATGGTGGTTTGTTGCAACTAAAACTCAATTGTGCTTTTCTCTGCACTAAATGGCAGTGCTGTGGTTGGATAGTGCAGATTAAGGGGTGGTATTATTATAATAAGAGCTCCTAATGACATCATAAGGGGAGCCAAATTTCAACAACCTATTTTTTCATGTGCTTTTAGAGAATGGTTTACCAAAACTAAGTTACTGGGTTGATCTTTTTCACATTTTCTAGGTTGATAGAAGCACTGGGGACCCAATCATAGCACTTTAACATGGAAAAAGTCAGATTTTCATGCCATGGCCACTTTAAAGGCACTTGAATGTGCTCTATAATATGACAAAAAGGTGCTTGGCTACACATCTGTTTGTGGCAGGTCAGGCAGTTAAAAGAGTGCTAACCAGCCAGGTTAACTGCTTATCTCTTGATGACAAAGGCATTTGTTAGGTCTATAAATTCTTGTTATATGCAAAAGGCTATGTTGTTTCTTTGCATGTTACCAGCCTTTACATAACATACAGTTTTGAAGTTATTGAAGTTATTGCAGTTTTGAAAGTGCCACCCTTGGCTTTAGTGGTTGCTACGCCCCATTCATTTAAAAGAAACGAAAGTGAAAGTGTTGCATCTGTTTGTGGATTTTTCCCTTAGTATTTGAGCATCAGCTTTGTAAAGCACGGACCAACTATCTTTCAAACAGAGATGATAAGACACATTGTGTAATGGGATTCTTAAAGTCTGGGCTTCAGAATTGATTTTCTCATAGCAGTGAACCAGAAAGCACAAAGCAAGCCTACAAATGTCTGACCACGACTCAGAAAGTTTTCTGAACACAGCACTCTACAAGGTTTTGTGTTGTGGCATGTAGAGTAAATCTAGCTTCTATTTGAAGAGGATAAATGTGTTTTCATCCCATTTGTTTGCACAGCAATCCTAACACACAGCTCCTGTTGTGCCAGCAGGGAGCTGTCCATTGAACCCTATCCAAGATCAGGTATTGTAGCTACATGATTAGCAAAGTGACATTCAATCTTAGTTCTCAGATTGAATACACCCATTCGATGGAGTTTTGTAATGCCATGTGTGGATTCTGGTTTTCCAGACTTATTAGCCCGGTTTATTCTCAGTTGGTAAAATCAATGAAACTCCAAGATCATTGTGGGTTTTGTTCAGCACTAAATATATTTGGCACGGATGCCATTATGGGAAATGCTTTTTACTTTGATCTTTACACTTGAATCTCTCCCCTATACGTACACCATATGGTTAATCCATTTTTAACCCAATAAACTCTGTAGGTCTGAGGTCAAACTAAGTCACCACAGCAACAAGCCAGCTGGCTTCATGACATCGCGAGCAGCGTTCATGACACAGTTGCTCCAGGATAAACTCAGCCCAGAACAGTTAAGAGGAAGGAAAATACTTCTATTTCGGTTGTGCTCTGACCAGCTAAAATTTAATCCATTTCTAGCAAAGGAAATAGCCAGACGTGCATTTCCTCAAAATACCAGCTACGAGTATTTTGTTTCTATGAATAGTGCCATGTGTTGTTGGATGTTAGAGTGTGTGTATGGGACGTCTGGATCATCAGTAACATTAAAGGAGGAGCGGTAGATGAGGATTGCTTGCAACGACCTCAAACAGCTGCGCAAACACACTCCCATCTTCACAAATCACATCAAGTGCAGTTAAAAAGACTCTGAAGAATGGTTGAAGCCAATGGTAAGGTAGCTGGTTAATATAAGGTGTGTTTAAAGGAAAACACCACCTTTTTAAATATTTTACTATGCTCTTACCTCAACTAGACGAATTAATATATACCTATCTTTTTTCTTTGCCAGCGCTTTTAATCTTTGTACAGCGCCTCGTGAATGTGTTAGCATTAAGCTTAGCCCCATTCATTCCTTAGGATCCAAACAGGGATGGATTTAGAAGCCACCAAACACTTCCATGTTTTCCTATTTAAAGACTGCCACATGAGTAGCCACACGAGCAAGTATGGTGGCACAAAATAAAACTTTTATTTGGAGCCATAGGAATAAATGGGGCTAGGCTAAATGCTAAGACATTCAAAAAGCGCTGTACAAAGATTAAAAGTGCACGCATTGAAAAAAGATAGGTATGTGTTAATTCATCTAAGTTGAGGTAAGAACATAATAAAGTATTGAAAAAACGGTGGTGTTTTCCTTTAAAATCATGTTTGCAGCATAAAACACTCGCAGAGATGATACAGAAATTTTGATGTTCACATGAATATCAGGGTTGTGCACCATTCGGAATTAAGTACTTTTATAGTTAAATTCCATTGGAATAATTGAATAGTAAGTATTTTTAGTTTTTAGTATTTTTAAAAGTTTGAGATGACGTAAAAACAGATGCTACTTTGTACGCTAATTCACATACAGCTTGTTCAAAAAGAAAAAAAAAGTGTCCTTTTAAATGCAAATGAGCTGATCTCTGCACTAAATGGCCGTGTCGTGGCTGGATAGTGCAGATTAAGGGGCTGTATTATCCCCTTCTGACATCACAAGGGGAGCCAAATTTCAATTACCTATTTTTTTCACATGCTTGCAGAGAATGGTTTACCAAAACTAAGTTAATGGGTTGATCTTTATCACATTTTCTAGCTTGATAGAAGCACCGGGGACCCAATTATAGCACTTAAAGAGACACTCCACTTTTTTTGAAAATATGCATTTTCCGTCTCCCCTAGAGTTAAACATTTGATCTTTACCTTTTTGGAATGCATTTAGCTGATCTCCGTGTCTAGCGGTACAACTTTTATTAAACCACTTAGTCCCCTGCTATTGAAAGTGACTAAGGGGACTATTTTCGGCTGCTGTGTAATATCATTGCGTCTCCTGCAGCCATGTTACGTCAGCAAAGTCCTTGATTATTACGCCAGAATGAGAGTATAGTTCCTAGCCATATCTGCCTAGAAAATCATAACTTTTCATTTTCCATCAGTCTTAGTACACGATGTAACTACAGAAAAGTCAAGTTTTAAATAGGAAACATATCGAAACTCTTTGGTTATTTTTTGCGCAATGCTAATGGTCCAATCAGATTAAATGGATTATGCTAAGCTACGCCAAAAGTGGTACAGCCAGACCCGGAGATCAGCCGAATGGATTCCAAAACTATGAAAATCAAATGTTTAACTCTAGGGGAGCTGGAAAATGAGTATATTTTCAAAAAAAAGTGGAGAGTACCTTTAAACATGGAAAAAGTCAGATTTTCATGATATGTCCCCTTTAATGCTTTTTATATATTTGGTAAACTAATTTTCATTTTATAGACTATGGTGGAATAACGCTTCATTTGCAAGAATTCTTACAATTACTCAAGTCATGTAAAAATAAACAGCTCACCAATGACATAATCTGTAATCTGTCCCTGCCCATTTTGTTTTTTAATTTGGACCGAAATTGCTCTATAGTGTGATGGTTTCATTTTTTTAAATTGCAGTTCAGTAAATTAAACTCTAATTCAAATTAAATTCATTTTCCAGAATTTTTTAACGTAAAATGGCCCAAAGCTTTCACCTGGGTGGGCAGTAGCTTATACCCTTCAAAAAGGTCTTAATATGTACCATTTAGATAAAGATATGCATTTCGTACCAATATCTTTGAAATGCAATTGTGTACCCTAATATGAATTTATTAGGTAATTTTTTAAACTTTTTGATCATTTTTTTCTGACAACGTGAATAATAGTCAGTTCTTAAAGGAACAGTATGTAAGAAATGTATATCAATTAATCATAAAATGGCCCTGATATGTCACTAGACATTAAGAAATCATTTTCATTTCAAATACTTACATCACTGACAACAGTGGTCCGGCCAGGATATTATCATTTAAAAAGTTGCAGCCCTCAACTGATGTTTATGTTGTCATGTTGTGTATTGGCCACCAGTTGTGTGATTGCAGTACCGGTTTTAGCCACAAGTTTTGTGATTGCAGTACCAGTTTTGGCCACAATCCTACATACTGTTCCTTTAAGTTCTACATTTTGCCCAACACTGATGGTCATCCATGTACAACAGAGCTACAATTACTGCATTTCATGGACCTAGAGTATATCAATCATTTATTAAGGTTATTGAAGTTAGTTAATTCAGAATGTGTGGTCTCAAGTCAATGGCTAGCAGCCCAGATTAATCAGTTAAGCAGTTGGCACAGAAACCACTCCAATGGCAGACAGGAACTAGACCTTGTTCAAGAGCCTTGGCACAATTAGAGCTCATGTATTGTAAAAAAACTTTCATTTAGTTTCATCAGAACTGGCCACTTTAGTCTTATTTTCCCTTGACTTACGCAGGGTTAAAGAGCACTTGAAGTTAATCAGAACAGAGAGAGAGAGAGAGAGAGAGAGAGAGAGAGCGAGAGAGAGGGAATTTCATTACGCTTGTTAAGTAAAAGCAACTACTGTCATGATGTTGGAGAGCCCTTGACTCCTCAGCACAAATGCACCCCTGAGGCTCACATGTTTTAAACAAATGAATGACAGATAAAATGCAAATTGTATGGAAACGTGTCCCGTACAATAAATGTGTTGTCCTGTACTCAGCCAATCATGGGAAAGGTGTAGCAGGCAACGACAAAACGGATTTTACTGCCAACATAATAGAGCTCTTTTCTTTAATCCCCCCTCCCACCAATTTCTCCCCAAGCAAATGGGTGGTGTCCACACGCAGTACAAGAGGTTTGAGTTAAGACCAGATCAAGTTCCTGGTGGGAATCGTAAAAGGGGGAGGATCTTCCTGTCTAGGCCGAGCGGCACAATTTCAGTTCCTTGTTTCTCTACTGAAATCATAGCTCATGAGTAAAAATGTGGGTTGAGTTTTTAGATAGGATACAGGGATGTCTGAGGCCACACTACTGGAAGGTTGAAGCTTGGTGTAATAATTCTCTGTAATTCTAAGTTTTAGAGTTAAAATAAATATTTTTCTCTGTTTCTTTGTATGTACGTTTTAAAACATAAAACTAGTTAATTTGGGGCAGTGCCCTTTTATTATTTGCATCAATTTGTACCTAAAGAGTTCATATAAGTACATTAAAGGTATTGGTATACAATGGAACATTTTAGGAATATTTCAAAAGGTACAATCCCAGTCACAACCTGTGTATCCTTCTTTCTAAGAGTGTACCTGGAGAAAAATGCATTGGAGAAAAAAAGTGTGACTGGTGTCCTGCTGTACATTTTCTCATGTCAAAGCAACTATTACTGCAGTTACTATAAGAGGATTGAGGGACATATCCCTTTAAAAACAATATGCTTTTGCTTTGATTCTTAAAGGGACAGTTCACCCAAAAATGAAAATAATGTAATTAATGACTCACCCTCATGTCGTTCCAAACTCGTAAGACCTCCGTTCATCTTCGAGACACAGTTTAAGATGTTTTAGATTTAGTCTGAGAGCTTGTTGACCCTTCATTGAAAATCTTCGTACGGTATACTGTCCATGTCCAGAAAGGTAATAAAACATAATCAAAGTAGTCTGTGTGACATCAGTGGGTCAGTTAGAATGTGTTGAAGTATCGAAAATACATTTTGGTCCAAAATTACGACTTTATTCAGCATTGTCTTCTCTTCCGAGTCTGTAGTGAAGCGCATGCCAAGACTAAAGTCACGTGACTGCAGTGACAGGGATGACGTATGACACAGCTGACGTGTTATCTGGTGCGCCCCAGCTGTTTTTTTTGTGTGCACCCGGGCTTCGTTTACAGTCTGAGGGAGACACACACTGTAAGTTTGAAAAAAAAACTTTTCTGAGGATAATACGTCATCCGTGTCACTGCAGTCATGTGACTTAAGTCTCGCGCATGCGCTTCACAACAGACGCGAAAGAAAAGACAATTCTGAATAAAGTCGTAATTTTGGACCAAAATGTATTTTCGATACTTCGTAATTTTTGTTTTTTTTTCCAAAAAATATTTTCGATACTTCAACATATTCTAACTGACCCACTGATGTCACATGGACTACTTTGATGATGTTTTTATTACCTTTCTGGACATGGAAAGTATACCGTACGTAGATTTTCAATGAAGGGTCAAAAAGCTCTCAGACTTAAACTGTGTTCTGAAGATGAACGGAGGTCTTATGAGTTGGGAACGACATGAGGGTGAGTCAATAATGACATTATTTTCATTTTTGGGTGAACTATTCCTTTAAGCAGTGTACACTCTAAAAATGTCTGGGTTATTTTTGACCCATAATGGGTAAATACTGGACAGAACACGTGCTGAGTTAAAAATTACCCCATGCTGGGTCAAAAATGACCCAATGTTGTTGTTATGCAACTATGGGGTATAATAACCCAGCAGTTGGGTTAAAATAACCCAGCATTGGTTTAATTTTTAACCCAGCACGTGTTCTGTCCAATATTTACCCATTATGGGTCAAAAATAACCCTGACATATTTAGAGTGTATGCTACAAAATTTTTCCCGTTTGAGCTTAATCTGCAGTTTTGTATAAACGGTAAACTAGGTGTTTGTTTGGCATTTCGAAATTCACCTAACCTGCTTGTTTTTGGCCTGTGGGAGGAAACCTGGAGTAAACCCACGTTGACCCAGGGAGAACATCAGAAACTCCACAAAGAAAGGCCACCTGACCTAGCCGGGACTGGAACTTTTTTCATTGCATTTACAATTTTAGACATGTGGTATAGTCCAACCCACCCCAGAGGGTTTCTCTGGTGTATTTCTCCACCTGTGACCAGGTCATCACCCAGAGCATAGTGATCCTGAAACAGCCTGCAGATTCTGACCTGCCTCCCCTGCACTTCTCACCCCGACTACTAAAGAATTCTGATTATTGCATAGGCCGCTTTGTGTGTTCACACTTGCAGTCTGCAGCCCTGCAGGATCCATGCGTTCCATTAACTGTCTGGAATTTAAATGATAACTGTCCCTATTACTGACAAAAATACCCACAATTCCCATCTTCATCATCACTGAGGTGGAAACTATCTCTCTGTGCATTCACACAACAGAGAGCATTTGATAGAGCATTAAGTTTACATTTAGTCATAGCAGTAGCGATAAGATGGAAGAAACCAGAGAAAAACCTTTTGCTCCTAAGTTCACAAACTTCCACAGAATGTGGATTGGCTATATATATATATTTCACATATGGATTCGGATCTAGTCCACACGCTTACCCAGGTCATAGACTGCATAAAGTCATACCACATTCCCGTCACAGATGCCTGAAATGGAATTCTTGTTCTATTTTTTTGTCTCATTAGGAAGAGAACTGAAGCATAATGTTAGTCTGGAGAAAAGTCTACGGATGTACGGAGGCCACGGTGGGGCCGCCTCAATCTTGAGCTCCACCCTATATTGCTCTGCTTGGCAGGCGGCCTGCTATTTCACAGCTGTCTGGATCAACAGAATTTCCACATCGCTACACCGACCGAGCCAGAAGCATCCAACAAAAAGTCTGAGCACATAAACATGCTTTGTGGGATTGAGACCAGAACCGGATATGTAAACTGAGCTTCGATGTGAAATGTGCAATTTTCTCCAATTAATACATTTACATTGACATGTAATCACGAATGGTTTAAGTTTGGGTTGGTAATTATCTGTTGGTTAACCAATGGCAAATGATGGCAAAATAGTTCAATTCTATTCAGTGGAAGAGAAATTCACCTTTACCACAATGATATCAAATGTCTATGTGATTATTGTATGTGTTTATGGGATTGTTTTGCTTTAGTTTTTCTTATCATTTGAGTTAAAAGAATAATAGTACAATTAGTATTATAATATTAATAATACGCTAATAATAGTGTCACATTTGGTTTTTAACAAGGCTGTTTATGAATACACATTGTATCACATCTGCATTTTTTCCTGCGACAATTAAAGGTGCAGTGTGTAATTTTTAAAAGGATCTCTTGACAGAAATGCAAAATAATATACAAAACTATATTATCAGGGGTGTATAAAGACTTTTTTATAATGAACCGTTATGTGTTTATTACCTTATAATGAGACGTTTTTATCTACATGCGAGATGGTCCCCTTACATGGAAGTCGCCATTTTGTGCCACCATGTTTCTACAGAAGCCCTTAACGGACAAACTTTTTTACTAAGTTGTCTCTGACGATGTTTGTGCGGTGACGGCTACCGTAGCTTCTCTATAGGGGTTTTCACACTGCGCTTAACCCTGGGTTATCTTCATTCTAAACCCCGCTTTTAACCCTGGGTTAAGGAGCGTTTCACACCTGTCATTTGAAAGCGGTGTTAGCACCGCTTTTTACCCAGGGTTATGAAACCCTGCTCTTTTGCAAAATATATGTGCGTGTACTGTGTCTAATAATTGTGTATATTTAACCACACACATTCATATATTCATTTCAGAATTGTTTTACTTATATATAATTGTTTTTAATTTATTTTTAATATAGAATATATAAAAATATAAATAAATATATAAACATGTAAATGTTTCTTAAATACATACATGAATGTGTGTGTATTTGTTTATACATAATAATTACAAACAGCACATACTCATATATTATGCCAAAAATCACTTTTATTTTGTATGCGATTAATCGCGATCAATCTTTGCCCAGCACTAATATATATATATATATATATATATATATATATATATATATATATATATATATATATATATATATATATATATATATATATATATATATATATATATATATGGTTGCAATCAATTTATTTAAGCTACATTTAAACAAAAGAAATTAGTAAAGTAAAATATAAAACTTTTAAATTCAATGAATCATTTTTTCAGTGTGCCTTTAATTGAACCATGGCATTTCATAATCCATAGAAAATGTATATATAACTTGAAATGTTTGCCCACTCTGTAATCATGGCAGAATACATAAAATGACAGCAGAGAGGCCAATGGGAAACTTATTGAGGTCACATGAGCTTTCAAAAATAGATGCTCTCCTTTAAGAGTGGAATTTGTTTGTGTGGGTTACATTGTTAGTCAAATTTTTAGAATTTTTTAGGTGTTTTTTTAGCACCAGGGTCAGTGTGACCTGGTAACAGATGCACACTCATAAATGGCCAGAATCATTGATTCAAAGTGTGACAGGATTTGTTTTCGTGTACATTGCACAGACAGCATGAGAATTTGCTATTTGTGGTCCCTTTGATGGTAAAGGCTGGAGTCACATGCTTTCAGTGACTGTGTAAAACATCAAATTATCACTTATAGTTCATGCCAAAATGGAAATTCTGTCTCGTTAGCTCACCCTCATGTTGTTTTGGGCCTGTATGAGTTTCGTTATTCGGTTAAACACAAAAAAAGAACACAAATATATCCACACAAATATTATTTCATGTTCAACAGAATAAAGAAACTCATACAAGTTTAGAATAACATGAGAGTGAGTTGACGATGACAGCATTTTAGTTTTGGGGTAAACTAACCCTTTAAGGATATATAGGGCAGTGGTTCTCAAACTGGGGGCCCCTGAGATGGTGCCAGGCGGCCCCCAGTTTTATGGCATTTTATAAAATGCATTAAGTTATCATGAATTCTGTGTAATTAAACCTCAGAAAAATAAGGCTAGTAACCAACAGCACTACATTGGGGGCCATGAAAGGCACAAGTGGGGGTCACAGTACAAAAGGGGGGGCCACACGCCAAAAAAGTTTGAGAACCACTGAAATAGGGTGTCCAAAAGTCTCTTTTTTTGTTTGATCATATTTTAAAATCTACTTTAAAAATAATAAATCTTCCTTATTATAAAGAAGCCACATGTAAAAAAGTCTAGTCTGCATGGGACAAAACTGTTTGTGAAACCTAATCAATCCAGTGTTAGATTGGATCAGTGTCCATATAAAGCAGACTAGCTCAAATATTACACACACATACTCAGGAAACCCATGGAGCCAAAAACCTGGGAATGAAATGCGAATGGGAGGACACGGGAAACGAACACAAATATTTGCAGATGGCTGCAGACAACATTAAACAATAGGCCTATATCCACTCCACATATTGACTTTATAAATATGTATCTATTGATATTACAATAGCACTATAAACATGTCAACACACATCCATAACTGTAATTATTGGATCTATTTTATAACTACATATAGATCATCTGTTTAAAGGTAAAGAGCTGCTCAGAGAAACAAATGCATAGGGGAAGTGGAGGGCATTAAATGGCTAAAATAGGGGGTGCTCGTTGGATTTAACAGTTTCCTTTGTGAGTAAATCTACATGCGCCTCTCTTCCAGCTTTAAACCTCATTCACTGTTCCCGCCAGGAATAGGCTAAAACTTTCCTCTCTACTTTTAGTCTTCACACACACACACAAAGCACAAACCAAATCTGTCACAGTCTCCTAAAAGATCATGTGAGAATGAGAACAGTTCAACCCATTTGATATCCAAAGTGACTTATATTGCATTCAACCTGTACATTTTTATTAGGATGTGACTATGTGTTACCTCTTAAACCCATGACCTCTTTGCATTGCAAACCCAAGCCTCAACCAGTTGAACCAGAGGAACGTTTAAAGACAAGAGAAAAGTCTGTATACATCATAAGTGTTCAACCTCTTCTCCAAAAGGAAGCATTAACACAAAGAACTTCGTACACAATGTCAACACCTCAACTTTCCCTCCCCGTTTCCTCATCTCAGCGCGTGTAGAGTTGCAGGCCACACCCAACTAGACTTCTGTGCGGTTCAGGATTTTGGAGAGGAGGAGCGCGCACTTTTTCCTCATTTCACTACTACGTTACCCCGCTGTCACGCTTACATCACGTCGTCGCAACATCTGGCCGCCGTATCCAAACTATACAATATTTGGCACTTTTGGCTTCTCTACCGCGGTAAGTGTGTTTAATAACCGTTGCTATTTTACCTACATGCACAACAGCTGTTAAAAGCGCGAAACTTGTAGAGCAGATCAGGCACGTTTTTATATTTGTCCAAATGCTTTATAACTGGAGTAACTGTGTTGGGTTATGCTGCCTAAATGGGTTTGTCTATAAGTTTGAGAAGTTTCAGTTTATTTAAAACTAAAAGAAAGTGAGGAAAGGGGCGTTGGCGGTGCGTGCGCTGATGCGCTTTTACTGATGCTTCAACGATGAATCACTGTAGTATTATTATACGTGTTTTGTTTACTTATTAGTCACATTTAACTAAAGGGAGTATCCACTTTGACTTTCTGTGTTTGATTTTAACAACAAAAGGCCCATTGTGTGTCGTATTAAAAAGAAGTTTGTATTTAATTGTGATTAGCAGTACTGTATGTTGAAGTTTGAGTAATGTACTAATAACTTTGTCTCGTATATCGCCCCCCGCTGGTAGCATGTGGTAAATGTTACCTAATATGAAGTAATGTTTTCATTTTATATATTTTTTATATTATTTATGCTTCCATATTTATTTACTGAAACTACACCCCAGGGTGCAAAAACATTTTTTTTCAAAACAATTATCTATAGCCAACATCCTTAAACGTATACATTATATATTTATTCATTTAGTAGATTATTTTATCCAACATGACTTTTTGTGTCGTGTGTTAAGACAAGAAATCCCCCTAAGATGTAAAATGACAGAAGCATTTATGTCTTGATTTTAGAGAATTGAACAAAACGGATTAAAACAAAAAATCTTGTTTTCCTTTTGATTTATTTTATTTAAAAAATTCTAAACCTTTTTATTCAGTTAGATTACGTATATAAACTGTTAAATAAGTTGTAGATAAAACATTTGGATGTAAATTTTGGAATAATATGACATTTTAAATGTACATGTTATTTTTTGTGGTTTAATTACTTCATTGTTGCTGGGGTGCTCATACAACATGTTTTGCATGTCAATGGTTGTATGTGTGAGAGATAGGCGGCAGTGCTTTCCCTCATGTTGCTCATGGGACTATTTTTGGGGGTGGGGTTTGTTTGTATATTTAGAGGTGCAGTAGTTTTCACTAGATTTCCAGACACGGTCTGTTCTGTAACAAACTCACACACAGTCAGCATTATAATTCAGTCCTAGTACCCATCAAAGGCAGAAATGCAATAGGAAAGGATATGTGCACAAGGATTTTCACCATATTGCTGTTTCCTCTATAATGCAGTGGTTCTCAAACAGGGGGCTGTGGCCCCTGGGGTGGTCCTACGATTGTGCTAGGGAGCCCAGTTTAATGAAATTAAAAAATAAAATTTTTAATTTATCATAAATTCTGTGTAATTAAACCTCATGAAAATCAGGCTACTAACCAACACCACTACATTGTATAATTTAATGTTTTGTTTAATTCAAAGTTTTATGTTTTTTGAGGGGGGGGGGCCACGAAGGGATGCAGCATACACAGGGGGGCGCACGCCGAAAAAGTTTAAGGACCACTGGTATAATGTGGTTGCCATGAAACTCACATCCTCCATCATCCTACACGCAGTTTGCAATGTATTCTTATTTTTATACTACAAGCTTTTCTCTCAGTTGTGATTCTGTTTTTCATGGATTGCTTGGGCCAAGTGATGACTTCTTTTCCATCTTTTAATTTTCCATTCTGCAAGAGTGCAAGATTTTTCCAACCGTTTATTGACTGAATTGTTTCCAACCCAGTTTTTATTTTATTTTGTCATTGATTGATCTAACAGAACTGATACCATTCATAAATTTGCTCCTTGTAGGGTTTTCATAAAATGGGCGATGTGTTGTTTTGTGGATGAGTAGTTCAATAAGAATCTGTTTTGTCAATGTTTGGGACAGGAACGGCCTCTCCCTTTGGCCAGGCTGAAGCTCTGGACATTTTGTGCTTTTTAACATTACGGAGTGACTAACCTTGAATTCTGCTACAGTGAATCTGCTCTTACAGGCCTTCCAAAAGCTAAAGTTTATCCATTAAATTATATTTAAAAGTTTAATAATTTCTAACTATGCAAAACAAAACTCCATTATTACTATAACAAATATTTCAAATACTTTTTGGTCACAGTATGAAATTAACAGTGGGGTGTTCCCAGCCACACAATGCTGTGAAATGAGATGAGCAATAAAGTGATCCATGCTAAAGGTTTTATTTGACTTGGAGGGATTGTTCACTTTGAGGTGAGGATTCGGTCATCATTTATTCATCCTTATGCTGTTCTAAACCTGTATTCATTTCTTTTTTCTGATGAACACAAAATAAGATATTTTGATGGTAAACACACAGCAGATAGTGACCATTGACTTCCATAGAAGGAAAAACATATTTTGGAAGTGTTGTGATAAATGATAAAGAAAATATTTTGATAAATGATGGTAAGCACACAGTTGATGGTACCCATTAAATTCCATCATATTTTTTTATTTCTACTATGGAAGTCAATGGTCACTTATTGCTGTGTGTTTGCCATCATTTCTCAGGGTGTCTTGTTTTGTGTTCATCGGAAAAAAGACATTCATACAGGTTTAGAACAACATGAGAATGGGTAAGTGATGACAGAGTTTTCATTTTGAAGTGAACTATCCCTTTAAGGGTTTTGCAATCTTTCTTTTTGTGTTCTGATTACAAAAAGAACAACAATGCAACTTATCAATGCTCAATTATAGATAATGATGGACTTTGGGGTGTCAGGGACAAAGTGGCATGAAAAATGTTAAACTCATTCTTTAAAGTCTGGGAAACTATGATTTGTTTGCATGTTTTTGGGCAGGGCTCAGTACCAAGACAATGAATTGCATGAATTGTTTAGCTGTGGATGTTGGTAGCCAAATCTGTTCAGGGGTGAAATTTTTTAAGCTTAGCAAATGAGAAACTGCTGGAGAAGGCCTTAAATAAGATAGGAGTCTTACCAGAGACCCACATCAACTTCAAACACAAAACAACTGCAGGCTTAGCAATAAACACGCATTTGCATTCCACACTAATACATGAGGGGGAAAGGAAACAGGGGAGGGTCTTTTTTTCAGACATGCACTTAGGGCGGACTCCTTTTGAGTCATGATGCAATGACACACCATGCATCATATTGCTTAGTCGATCCATCACTTATTCCGCTAAGATGTTCAGAAGGTTTTTACGAAAGCAGATGAAGTTGAATGATTGTTGCGCAACTGACGCCTTTTAAACCACGCACAAGCCCACCTCTGCAACCGGGCCAGGGCGTGATTGACCAAGGTATAGAGCGATCACACTAGTCAAATGAACCAGGCTTTTGGGGTTAAACGCATTCAAGTGCTTAATAATTTAATAATTTAGTTCAATATAGTTTATTCAGAATCAGTAAGAAATTACACACACAACATTTCAGTTCATATAAAAATACATTTATATTTCTTTTATACTATAGTATCAGTCTCAGCGCTACCACATCCTCTTTCAGCTCCCCCTGAAATACACAAAGATGGTATTTTATTTCTTTCTGCAAGTTCCCTACTAAGTTGTTCTACAAATTTAGTATTTTGGTATCATTTTTTAGTATCATGTCCCGCTTTTTTAATGATAGCATGCCTTCGAGCTGGCATGGACTGCACAAGTTTGTGCAAAACCTGATGATCCATGTTATCTCAGCATGATCTGATAAAGCTCCAAAGAACATTCTTCTTGTGCCTCAGCTAAAGAAAATCTGACTGTTTTGGTTTTATAAATGATTTATTAAGAAATCATTATGCTTCATTTCTGTTAAATCCTAAAACTCGTTGTTGACTTAAACGAGTATTCGAATTGTCAATATGATCCAAGACATTTGGACTCTATGCACCATATCAGTTGTTCATGAATGACATTGAACCCAGTGGCGGCTGGTGACTTCTTTTTCGAGGGCGTTTGATGCAAAGTTCGTCAAAACATGTATCTTTTTCAAAATATTTGTTCTGCATCCTGTGAGCATCACGTGTCTTGTCAAAATAAGTCCCTGCTGCAGATGCGTCTAAAGGATTTATGATAAAAGAGAAGCTTGCGTTTGCCGGATACTCGCATAATCTCATGCATAATCAGAGTTTACTGTTAAGTGAGTGTCTTGGATGTGTTTTGTGAACGTGAGCGTCTCTTTTATCATAAACGGTTTTGAGGCGTGTGCACTTGTTTTGACAAAACACGTGATGCACATGGTTCAGATGACGCAACAAACACATATTTTGAAAACGCAAGCAACACTCCGGACACTTATTTTAAATTAGCGCCCCTCGGATGAGCAGTCATGAGCCGCCACTGTCAACCATAGCACACTTAAGATTCAAAACCCCAGTGTAACCCTGCTGCTAGATCCACTGGAAGTAACTCGCAATGCATCAGGAGTAAAAAAGCCCTCGCTTTATCCTCGGATCAAAGGAACTGGTGAGGTTTTGCACGCTGCATGAGCGAATCAAACGCAGCAGTCTTGATACCCACGTGGATGGCGCGTTGAAGGTTTGACTGCGTGTATGTTGACAGCTCCATGTTGGAGCCGTTACTCAATTTCATGGCGTGTCATCTGCTGAGCGCGATGTGAAAACAGGGCCCGCAGCACCTGAACATCAGAGGTCTGCGGTAGAGCTACAGTGTTCAGCACCCGGTGCAGGCTTTCAACCCAGCAGGCACAGCGCAGTACCCCACTGGGTGTGAATGAGGGCCCTCTTGAGATCAGATTCAGATGCATCCGGAACAGATGTCTAACCAAAATACAATCCTTTACAAATTAAAAATCAGCCTTTGTGCCAGGACTGTCCAGTACTGTTGAAATATCTGTGGAAAAGTGAAGATAAGGCTTTGTAGGAGCTGCAGACTGGACCACACTGTATGTGTCAGTCTCTCTGGGAGTTTGTCAGCTTTTTATCTCCAAGTACTCAAAGCTTGTTATGCTCTATAGACAATATCCAAAACAAAGTTTTGTTTTGTTCTGTACATTAAACCTTGATTTTTAGATGCTTGCCGAAGTGCCGAATGTGGCTTTTTATATTTCCATTGCCGTTTTTGCTGCCTGAGTGGAAAGTAGGGCAGGGCAAAAAAATTGATTTTTCGATCAATCGTGTTTTTTACGTGGTTGATTCAAAATCGATTCTCAAAAAGCAGAATCGATTTTTTTCTTCTTACATTTATTTCCCCAAGCATTGAACGTAATATTAACGTTAATCTAATTGCTAGTCTTCTTCACTAGATGTCACCCTCTTTTTTTGCCTTGCACAATGTTACCAAGGAGCGAGAGGTGAGGCTGTCATTCATTTATTCAGTGCTTAAATGGCAGTTTCAGGTGCTTCATCGACGTTGATGCCACCTTCACATAAAAAAGTCAGAGGTATGGAAGCATTTTAGATTTCACAAGCAAGACGAGGATGATAGTGTTGTGGCTATAAAGTATTTGTATTAAATCTATATTGATTGAGTTGAATCGAGAATCGAGTATAAAAACCAACTCGAGAATCTGAATCGAAAATTTAATCGAGAATCGTAATCGAATCGATTTGACAGCTTGTGAATCGAAATCTAATCGATCTGGAACATCTGAATCGATACCCAGCCCTGGTGGAAAGGGAAAGATGATTAGCAATATCAACAACTGTAGGTTTGTCGGTCTGTCTTTCTGTCTGTCTTTCTGTCTTTTTGTGTGTAATAATTCAACAGAGAGAATTTTATTGTAACAAAGTAAACAATGGAGCTAAAAGTATATACTTTTATAGTTGTAGAGACAGATTTTTTTGAACAATATTTGAATTCTGCTGTGTTCAGATGAATTGTCATCAAGTTGGCAAAATTCTCCACTTCCAAAACTTGATAACTAAAGCCCGGACTACATTGCGCCATTTTTACACTCCTATAAGATCATTACATTATCACACTGTGCGACATAGATTGTTTAAACTTGGACACGGAGGCTTCGACCGCTACGTCACACATTAGCGCAACGTCACCAGCATGCGCTAGTGGTAAACAAATACCAGTATGCAGGTCATAGCAGCAAACGCACTGTGCGTTGATCATGCTGAATTTCTGACACTGTCAGAAAACTATCGTAGGCTATCTTTGGACGCAAAACTGCCGTCCTTGAACCTCTCTCACTGTACAACATAGGACCACCAATGAAGAGCCACGATTACAGAAATCACGACGATTGTGTTACGATGGCAATCTTTCATCTGGGACAGCCAAAAATCGTTCTGTTTATCCCGGGCTTAAGAGAACTGCCGTAGAGAAAATACTGCAGAGATGTGTGGTGGAGATCTTCACGTTTGCTCCATTGGTCTGAAATGATTCTTGTAGGGATTTGTAACACATACCACAGATTACAGATCTGGGCTACAGATTAAACAAGGCATCACAGACAGATATGCTGTACAGCAGGAGGTTGCATTGCATAAATCACATGCTTATCATCGTAGATGTGATGTCTTTGTGTGAACTGCCGCCATAGAAACTCGCACAAAATGATTGTTAGGATATCGGTTGGGCTACGTGGGACCCAGCAGGCGCATTTGAATTGCTTGTGCTTCATTTTAACTTTATTGAGCAAGAATAGGGCTGCTTAATTATTTCAAAACAAACTCCTGTCCCTAATAGGATAAACATGGGAATAAATGTGCAATACACAAGATCTTCTGTGGAAATGAGTCTGTAAGAAAGCATTGATCTTAATTAGATCTGTTTTATAGCTTGCACTTACCAGGAGATGAAGATGTTGTTTATGCGTGACTGTTAACCATTCAGAGGTTCATAGCTGTTTTGGAGATCTCTTCTTTTAAAGCTCATCCTTATAGTAAAAGAACCAAAAATATAGGGCCTACAGGAGGGAAAAACTCATCATTTCACTCTCATTTCTGACCCATTGCATGTCTTTCTTACTTTTATCTGCATTCTCTCAGATCTCAAAGTCAGAGTTGGTCTGAGGACTCAAACAACCCATGAACGGTTTGTTACCTTTGGGTCGACCTTCGAAACCGCAGCCAATGTCGAATTTATGGTACAGCATTCCATATCCCACGTTTACTTTCAGGTTTTTCCTTTTGCTCTTCACCGTTGTTGGGTAGTTAAGGTCAGGTTAGGTCAAACTGGGCGGTAATGGGCTCTGCGTTCACATTTGTTTGTTTTTATTATCATTTATGTAATCATTTATTGATTTATTTGTCCAAAATTGTCTTTCGTATTAAGCATCAAACGTGTTTTCTTGAGCAGTGAGGTCATCACTGACAACCTCTGAAACCTTAAACCTTGAACAAAGGATTTCTGAAAGCACTAGACATAATTGAATAACACTTTGGGGTGGTTTCCCAGACAGGGTTTAGCTTAATCCAGGACTAGGCATTAGTTATATTAGGACATTTAAGTAGTTTTACAATCAAAACTATTCTTAAGACAAAGCAATGTCAGTACAAGGTGTATAAAGTAAAGGTTGCTCAAACATGCATTTTAGTCTGGCACTAGGATAAACCCTGTCCCTTTATCCTTTGGTTTAGCTTAATTTGTATGCAAAGGTATAGAGGTTATAACATTCCTCTGCCTGAGATTATTGCACTTCTGTTTACATATTGGAAGAAACACAATGGCCCGATCTCAATGTTAACACCCAAATGAAAAATTCATGAGCCGTTTTTGTGGTGTCTTGGTGGCATAGATGTGGTGCCATAATTTCCAACTTTATTTTCATTTGTCAAATCTACCCAATGATTTAATTTCTTCTTACCCGTCAGTGTTTTTACTGGCCCCACTACAATAATATACATGTGACCCAGTCTGTGAAAGCCCAGCTAAAATGTATTTTGTAACTTACTATTTTCTACGTAAAATCATCATACGTAATGTAAAGAACTTGCAGTGAAAATTATAACCTTGATAGCTTTAACATTGACTTAGGTCATGTCAGATTGAAAACAATGTTTAGGAAGCCATGGCCTTATGAGACTTTACAGCCCAGTCTCCTGAAGATGCGTATAAATGGCACGAAGTGTAAAACTTGTGCAATACATACGCCAAATTCCACTTTGGCGTGCATATGATACGCCAGTCCTTCCCATTCACTTAAACGGTGCATCTTTTTTTGTCGTTTTATTTATTGGTTTCTCCATTTTTTTGCTATTTTTTTTACCATTTTCCCTTGGGTTTAGGGTTAGAACAACTGTTTGTTATATAAAATGACATCCTAACCCAAACCCCAACTCTAACCCCAACTCCAAGCGACCATGGCTTAAATATGGACAAAAACATGGAGAAACCTGTATATTAAATAACCTCATTAAGCAAATCTAAAATCTAACCCTAAACCCAAGCGAAAATGGTTTAAAAAACAGAAAAAAATTGAGAAACCAATAAATAAAACGACAAAAAAAGATGCACTGTTTAAGTGAATAGGAAGGACTGGCGTATCATATGCACGCCAAAGTGGAATTTGGCATATGTATTGCATGAGTTTTGCACTTCGCGCTATTTGTGCGCATCCTCAGGAGACTGGGTAGGACTTTAGCTTGGGTTTGATTCACACATATTTACATTTTTCATCAACGATTAGCCAAATTGTGAATCATTTATGATTTAATTTATTTTAAAAACCTTAAATACTGTACAACAAAGAATATTTAAGAAATAATTGATGACGGAGTCGTTAAATTATTTGAAAATAATGTACACCCAAGGTGGTAATGTGGCACAACGTGAATTATTTTAAAATAATTCAAAAGACCGCAGTCAATTTTTGCGCTTATACCACAGACATTGCTAAGACATTGCTCTGGTGGTTATTTTAAGACATTTGACAGCTCAGGTGTATGCTTATCGAAAAATAATGAATCCCTGTGAAACATTTCTCAACCAATCAGAATAAAGCATTCAACAGCCCCATGGTATAAATTTAAGTCGTTTAAGATATAGTAGCTAGAAATTTGCAGCTATCATAAAACAATCACAGCTTTAATTCATAAAAATCTCAAAACCTTCCTGCCTCAGCCAGCTAGGTAGTGTCATCCTGCTGAAATCTAAGAATAAGCACTGAGGCCTTACTTACTGTTGAGGGATCAGCGTTTCAGCACATCATAACACATAAACACGTGCACCGGCTTTGCAGGGTGGCTCCAGAGCTTTCCGTCTCATCTCAGTCATCTGTTCCATGACTACAGTTTCTTTTTTCGGCAGTGGCCGACTTGGAAGCCTCCTGGAGACTGCGGGTTGTTTTTATATAAAAAAATGACATTAAAGTGAAACTCAAGTCAGCGTTTTCCATCAAGCTTAGAGGAACTACACACACGTACAAGTATTTCTACATGGTAGACATGGCTTATGGGCTACCACATAATGTGCCGACTCCAATTAATTTACTAATGATGCTTGGTGAGTCGGGAAGGTATGACTGCTATTATCACCCCACAGGATTGCACATAGCAAATTTAAACCAGCCTAACGCTGTCTGTTTCCAAGACAAACGCTTATAGCCTATATCAACTTAAATGGGCCCTCAAGATCCCAACTGCATTATAAGGCTGAACTAGAAGATGGATATCTTATTGTGCAGCTGTGGTCCAGATGTATGTGATTTTAGCCTGATTGATTGATCTAATGTATAAAACTGACATATTTATTCATCTAAACCTTTAAAAGGTGACTAGATTACAGGTTTTATAGCTATTGTATTTAATATCTGAGGTCTCTTGTTTAATTCATCTTGAGATCATTTCGAAGCAGTGTGCTTGTACATTGGCAGTATGAGTGATACCATGTTGTCAAATCCAAGGTTTTCTGGATTCCGCTATTAGTCTCCGATTTGGAAGTATTGGTATAACTGTCTTTTTTTAACATGCATTTTTTATTTTTTGTGTGTATTGTATTAATGTGCAGTGTTTGTTACTGTTGTCAGACCTTGAGTCTGGAAATAAAGTACACTCATTCATGTGCCTGGTTAAAAGTTAATAACAGGTACGCAGTAAAGGTTACGCCTGAATAAAATCAACTGTGAAGTTCATTCCATGCTTTCTGTTGGCCATGGTAAACTTAGATCAACAGTAGATCTTTTGTTCACCAAAAGGCTTGAGGAGGGTCTGTGCCAGACGATAATGCCATTTTTCGCTATGTTCTTTCACATGTATTCAGTGTATGTGGGGCCTTTGTGCGTCAAAGGTTTTCATTTTTTCTTTACTTCTTAGCCGTCATAAATACTTTTCTTCCCTAATTTCCCATCGTTCACAGAGTCATAAACAACGAAACATTAGTTGTAGTGTTTCTACAAATTAACAGGCACCTCCCAGAAACTCCTGGGAATGCACATTCATGTTTGGTTGGTTCAGTAATGCTTTTAATTGCAAAACAAAGCAGTAAATTCAAGACAGGTATTAAAAAACTCAATTCTTAATTTCTTTGCAACTAGTTCTTTTTTTATTATGCCCCTCCCACTTATCAAACAAAATCCTGCCCCAGCTCAAACTCACACCATTGGGCAATGGTGCCAATTCAGTCTGCTTAGGATTCTCAAACAAGCACGGGTGATTCTCACGAAATCCGTGTCCAGCATCAGAAATAAAAACAACTTTTTTTGCACATATAAGATTAAGGTCTGACTCTGAACTTACTATAACCATTATTTTTAGAGGATGTAAAACATATTTTCTGTAAAGTTATTTAAAAAATTTTTTAGATTATCATTATCAAAAATTATCATTACCGCAACATGATATTACATTAAATATATGCATTTATAAACTCATGTTTCGGTAATGAGAACTAAAAAATGATCTGGAGAAAAAAATAAGAACTGCTTACCTGGTAGACATCTTGAGTGTCACAGTCAATTATGTCCCTTTCAACATTTTTTTTTAAAGTTGTTTAAACAATGATTGAAAATTGTTGCGGAGGATGAAGAAATTGGTCTTGGACACATTTATATTCCTTATTATTGTCTCTACATTTACCAATGATCACCAAATACCACACTTCTTTATTGTAAATGTTTATAGTATAACATGCACTGAAGCTTTTTATTTTTTAGATTTTTTAATTATAAATATTTCCATGTCAAAAAACCCAAATCCAGTCATGGACACATTGCGGTAATGACAAATTTCCCCTTAAATGTGGAAAAAACAACAAAAGTGGTTTGTATGATGTCATTTGGAATCATGTGCAATATAGTACATGAAGAGATGTTTGTAACTGTATGCTTCTTATTTTGATACTCTGACTTTGCACTTTTTTTTTAATCAAAATGTTTCATGACACCTCATAAGTCTAATTTCGAGAGAATCACCCGCACGCAATGTTTTGATAACACCACAGAGCCACAGTGTTTACACTCCTTAGGGAAATCAACCTACAAATGACTTACACACAGCTGTTTGAAACAACACACACTTCAGCTTGATGTGTTTGCTTTAATGTGTTTGATTGCCAATTTAATCTTATTGCAGGTTACAATAACGCATTCGTGGCATTCATTACATGAAGAAAAACACGATGTACTTTGGCCTCAGGAACATTCTTAAAATCATCTGCTCAACACACTTCATAATGCGATTTAAGGCCAGCATGTTTTTGAGTTTGTAACTCAACATTCCTTCTAATCAGGCCCCTCCCCCTTTAGCCTGCCACGCCCCTCAGTGCAACACAGTCAGGCAGCTGCAGTGAAAATTAGATCCACGTGTGGACCGAGACCACAGACATTGTGTTTATTGGTGCTAATCTCTTACTTTACACTTTACAGAGACAGTTGTGCCTGAGGGAACGACTGGTTATTTTCATCTAGATTGCCTCCCATTAAAACGTAAAGTTTAAAATGTCACGCTTTTAGGTCTGTTTGAGTATCTCAGAGCAGGGAAACATCTACAAAACAAGCGTCATTCTCTCATAATATGCTTCCCTTGTGTAAGGCCGGTTTCCTGTTGCCCAACCCAA
Source organism: Misgurnus anguillicaudatus (assembly GCF_027580225.2). NCBI lineage: Eukaryota > Metazoa > Chordata > Actinopteri > Cypriniformes > Cobitidae > Misgurnus > Misgurnus anguillicaudatus. The sequence goes on along the minus strand of NC_073355.2, from coordinate 29,257,654 downwards.
GTCTGGATTATTTTGACTTAATGTGGTGGAATCTTCAGATTTTGCTGGCTTGGTTGTGAGCTGTACTTGGGTTTGTCCCTCCGTCTTTCTTTTCTGACTGAGCTGAGCTGTAACAGTCTTTACTGTGTAAACTCTTAATTATTTTAATGCCACACCCTGTGTCTTACATTACATTTGTCTTTATTTGTCCTAATCACCCTATGAGTTTTTCATGGATGGATGGATGGATGGATGGATAGACAGACGGATAGACATACATATAGATAGTCTCTTCACATCCTGATATAAAGTAGATATAGATATAAATCTATAAGTGAGGACAGATAGATAGATAGATAGATAGATAGATAGATAGATAGATAGATAGATAGATAGATAGATAGATAGATAGATAGATAGATAGATAGATAGATAGTCTTTTCACATCCTGATATAAAGTTGATATAGATATAAATCTGTAGATAGATAGGTCAAGAGATAGATAGATAGATAGATAGATAGATAGATAGATAGATAGATAGATAGATAGATAGATAGATAGATAGATAGATAGATAGTCTTTTCACATCCTGATATAAAGTTTATATAGATATAAATCTGTAGATAGATAGGTCAAGAGATAGATAGATAGATAGATAGATAGATAGATAGATAGATAGATAGATAGATAGATAGATAGATAGATAGATAGATAGATAGTCTTTTCACATCCTGATATAAAGTAGATATAGATATAAATCTATAAATAAATAGATAGATAGATAGATAGATAGATAGATAGATAGATAGATAGATAGATAGATAGATATTCTTTTCACATATTGATATAAAGTTTATATAGATATAAATCTGTAGATAAGTAAATAGATAAATAGATAGAAAGATAGTATCTTCACATCCTGATATAAAGTAGATATAAATCGGTAGATAGATAGGTCAAGAGATATATAGATAGATAGATAGATAGATAGACAGATAGATAGATAGATAGATAGATAGATAGATAGATAGATAGATAGATAGATAGATAGATAGATAGATAGATAGATAGATAGACTTTTCACATCCTGATATAAAGTTGATATAGATATAAATCTGTAGATAGATAGGTCAAGAGATAGATAGATAGATCTATAGATAGATAGATAGATAGATAGATAGATAGATAGATAGATAGACAGACAGACAGACAGATAGACAGACAGTCTCTTTACATCCTGATATAAAGTAGATATAGATATAAATCTATAGATGTATAGATAGATAGAAAGATAGATAGATAGATAGATAGATAGATAGATAGATAGATAGATAGATAGATAGATAGATAGATAGATAGATAGATAGATAGATAGATAGATGGATAGGTGAAAAGATAGATAGATTTTTAGTACAGGAAATAAGTAATTTCTCATTTCCAGTATAAACTTCCACCCACTATATGAAGCTATTCATAAATTGTGTGGAGCGGCTCTGGTACAGGTTGAGATGTATTGGTTGTCTGTATGTGGCCATGCCGCAGTGAATCACAAGAGGATTTATTAGTAGGCGACCTCTGATGCTCACGTGTGACGTAGGCAAAAGCTCACTGCAGTTGTTCGTGAATCCCATGTGTGCTCAGATGTTTTTAGACTCGTGCAGACAAATCCTCTCCTGAATGGAGCTTCAGATGAGAACGTAGAGCTCAGGAAGTTTGTAGCTATCTGGCAGAACAATGAAGTCAGCAGGGCTTTTTCTGCCTTTCTGTAGACAGACTGTGATATTGATCAAATCAGGTTCAGACCCACAGTCATGGGGAAATCCTTCAGCCTCCATAGACAGAATGGCTTTATTTTGAGAGCAGGATGTTTGAAAGAGCCTCCAGGAAAAATTCTTAACTTACAGGGTAAACCACTTAAGGGTGAAGAGTTTCAGTATAATATGTGCAGTCACATGAATCTCTCACTGTCACATGAGTATTCATCTGGATGTCTATAATATTCTGTTTGTTTTTTCTTTTATAGATTATCTTGCTATTGGTTTTCTGTGTGACCATCAACCATGTTGATCATTTTGGCCCTTATCATCCTCTTCCATGTCACCTCAGTGATATTACTCTTCACAGCAACCATCAATAATGTAAGTGGAATAGTTTCTTTCATCTCCGTTTGTCCTGCAAACAAACCCACAAGCTTCATCATTCTTTAAAGAAACTTATCTTTAAAAACACTTCATTGTCGATTTCAAAATGTTGTTATCATGCACTATCAAATCAAAGAGGTTAAAAAAATGTGTGGTAGCAGATTGCGTTAGCAGCGCAAAGGGTCTTGGGTTCAAATCCAGGAAACACAGAAATACTGATCAAAATGTATACCTTGTAATGCACTTTTAAGGCTGGATTTACACCGAAAATGTTGATGCCCAATTCCAATTTGTTGCCTGTATCCGATCTTTTAAAAAGTGACTCGTATCCGATATCAGCATTTACACTAAACACTTAGCAAAACAATTCAAGGTAGACATACATCAAGAAAGGATCTGTAGATAACATTGTATACATTAATTTCATACTGTAACATTAGCTCAGTGTTATGGTTAATACACTTTAGCTATGATTTTGGAAATTCCTGGTTATTTTACTCTACAGAGACTGTTGTTATTGATTCTATGTAGAAATCTACCGGAAGTTTGGACCACAAAAGCCATCTGTTTCTGTTGTTGCCGCTGAAACAGTCTATAGAATGATATATATGTTAATATAAAAGGATGTTTGATACATAAAAATGATAGAGAAATTTAGCTTCTTTTGTCCATCTTTTCAAGGTATGGTGGGTTTCAGGTAATTCCTACATGGATCTCTGGTACCACTGCAACGAAACAAGCTGTAATGAAATACCAAACAGTTCAACAATTCATGGAGGTAAGCGAAGCTAGATCTAACTTGGCAGATCCAGGCATTTCCAATCATAGTATGAAGAAGAGCAACATTTTTACAAAGACCTACCGTGCTTTGTTCTGTCTCTTTAACAGTTTATCTTCAGGCTGTGCAGGCCACCATGATTCTGTCCACTATCTTGTGCTGTGTGGGCTTCTTTGTCTTTATTCTTCAGCTCTTCCGTCTGAAGCAGGGCGAGAGATTTGTCTTTCCAGCAATCGTTCAGCTCATGTCCGGTGAGTTCACATACACACTATGGATTTAAACATTTTCTCTATGTATATTTGAGGAACATTTGAGATTTCCCAGTCGTTGTCTATGTACTGTACAAAATGTACAGAATACGATAGTTACCACAAAAGTGTTGCATTTATTATGACACTTACAATCTGGTGAAGGTGGATTACTCCGTGGCTATAGAGGAAAAATTCCTAGATCTTGTTAAAGGTGCAATGTGTGACTTTTAAAAGGATCTCTTGACAGAAATGCAATCTAATATACATATCTATATTATCAGTGGTGTTTAAACACCTTACATAACGAACTGCATTGTTTTTTTCCACCTTACAATGTGGCATTTATATCTCAATACGCCGCGGGTATCCTTACATAGAAGTCGCTGACATATTCCTACAGTAGCCCTAAACAGACAAACTGTTCTACACTGCAATGATTTTCAAGAAAAACTAAATTCTTAGTATTTTTGTCTTGTTTTCAGTAAAAATGTCTTAAAAATTGTAATTCTTAAATAAGGATGCTTTTTCTTGATGAGCAAAACGACCCAAGAAAATAAGTCTAGTTTTTAGACCAAAATATCAAATTTAAGTGATTTTGTGCATAAAACAAGCAAAACAATCTGCAAATGGGGTAAGAAAATGTTTCTTGAATTTTGTTGTTAAAAAAAATGTTCAAGATTTTTTGCTTACCCCATTGGCAGATTTTGTTGCTTGTTTTATGCACAAAACCACTTATCTTTGATATTGTTGGTCTAAAAACTAGAGTTATTTTTTTCGGTCGTTTTGCTCATCAAGAAAAAGCATCTTAATTTAAGAATTTTTAGATATTTTTACTGAAAACAAGACAAAAATACTAAGAATTTTTTTTCTTAAAAATTATTTTTTGCAGTGTACAGAGCGTGTTTCGTCCCTACGTTGTCCTAGCCTGGTTCTACCAGACTCTTGTACATTTCATTTGTACAGAAAGTCTGACCTCTCTCCATTCAGAAACGTTTACTTCCTTGTAGACGGGTTCTCTGTTAAAGTTCAACACTATTGGATCTGCCCAGAGTCACTCAGGATCTGCCATAGCCAATCGCTAACGTGTGGTCGTGACGTATATCATGCGCCAAAACCGGAGGGAAACAGCAAGTCCGAATGATCAGAGAATTGTTTAGAAAATGTCAACGAGAGATGCAGGTTTTGTTCATCGAATTTAAGAGTTCAAGGAACAATTGTAAATTCTAAATGTATATTTGACACGAAAGACAATGACGTATTCAGTCAACTGTCGAAGCTGGGTCTGATCATTAACAAAACGCTGCTCCGGTCGTTGACACACAACGAGACACAACATCATCGTTCTCAGCCACTCCCTCTGTTCGCTGGTCCTACAAAAATGTGATTTCTGAAAACGTTAGAATAGACTGAAATCCCAGGCGTAGTACTGAAGGAAAATGAAATTGAGCGGAAGTGCGTAGGAGGGCGCAGCCAGGCTAACGTTGTCGACAGCGATATGTTAGTCCTGTGGCGGCTACTGTAGCTCCTCTTACTGTGGGTTCACAGCAGCCGCGTTTGAGGCATCAAATTCACGTCTACCATGTCTAGTTTGCCGCTTAAACATTTTGAGTTTACTCGCTTCATTCGCGTGTGAAAGCCGAGTGTGAAATTCTAGTCATCGAGACATTCACGCAGAAATGCGCGTCATGGGAGGGGCTTCTGCGACTCCGCTCGCTTCCTATAATCACGTCACTACTAGAGCAGGTTTCTGATTGATTAACGCGGCACATTTTCCAAGTTCCAATTTTTTTCAACTTGTGCGTTTCCCGCGGCAACGCTCTACCGCGCTAAACGTCTCATTCGCACCGCGAGACCTCCAGACGCGCGTCAATGCGTCTTCACATTGACTTCACATTGAAATCACTGGTGCTAGACGCCTCTACCGCGACTGGTGCGAACGCAGCATTAGTGTTTCGAAATTGAGGTTAGCTGCAATTCGCAATCTTACCACTAGATGCGCTAAAACATTGCACCTTTAAAAAAATATAACATTTATAAGTCTTTGAAAAACCCCTATAAATTAGCCACCGATAAATCAATTACTGACCATTTTTTAATATCAAACCTGTATGTTGTTTATGTTTCCATTAAAAAACAAAAAGGAGAATTTTTAAATTCCCATTCAGCTGCAGTTTATAAACCACAAGCTGATTAAAATGATGAAATTATTTTATATGTACCATGAAAAGTTGTTCATGCAACTATATTCAAAACCTTCTGAAGCCATATGACAGCTAATTCATTATTTGGCCCAGTCACATCAAATATGTAATTAGTTTTTCTGACCAAATGTTGTGATGTCAGACCTGCTGCATATTTAACTTTAAAAGGATAGTTTACCCAAAAAAGAAACACAAAGTTATTGGATAAATGATGGAAACCAATTGACATTCATAGTAGGAAGAAAAATACAATAGAAGTCAATGGCTGCAGTCAACCATGTGGTTACCATCATTTATCAAAATCTCGTTTGTGGTAAACAAAATAAAGATATTTAATAAAAATAACCAACTGACAGATTTTTTTGCACTTCGGCCTGAAATAATCTAACACCTGTAATACTTTACTGATTTACAGTCAAGACACTGACCACATAAACTGTTTATTTCCGTAGCGCTCTGTGTGATGACCGCTGCATCCATCTACACAGCAGAGCACATGACCTTCAAGAGCCAGGAGTTTGAGAAAGGGGATTATGGGTACTGCTTTGTCTTGGCCTGGGTGGCATTCCCCATGACGCTGCTTAGCGGCTTGATGTATCTAGTGCTAAGAAAACGCAAATAAAGCACAACAACACTCCACCTCACTGGCTGCCACCGGCTAAAGCCTTAGCGAAGAGACTTTATTTGTAATGATTCTTGTTTTTTATTATGTAGATTAAATTCATGCCAAAGTTAAAATGAAGAATAGATAAACATTTAATCACTGCATACTGGAAACATAATTAGATTTTCTTCATGGTATGTTAAGTAGTCTTTTAACCTTGTGTGTAATTTTGTTCTGCTAGCCCCTCTGGCAAAAAATAGGCTGTGATTTAGAAGGGTAAAATAGGGTGCAGAGGAAAGAAGATAAATGTGGCAGGTATCTGTAATGAGTAATATTTATAACATGAAACCACTATAGGCTGGACAACCCACCTGTCCTTAAGGCTTGCAGGTATTCATAAAAAACACATTGGCCTTAATACTATCGCCTGTTTTGCACTGCACACGCAAGATTACAGCAGCATGGTGGTGCAGAGTAAGTTGAAATTTAGCGCTAAACCTGATAGAAAATATGTTGGAAAATGTTTTTATAATGTAGGATTTTGTGACAGCGCTTTACTTGCATTGACTTACATTACATGCTGCTAAAGGCCACAGTGTGAAACAGGCCTTAGTGTGTGTGTGAAGTAAAAATGTTTCCTGGTCATTACAGCCTGACTGTACATGGAAAAATGAATTAATAACAATAACAACAACAACATATGACATTATATTGTGCTGCCAATTTGCTGAGCACTATATCATACTTGAAGCTGAACAAATTGTCAATATTAGTGGCACGATGTGTTCTTGTGTATAGCTATTTTGTAAAATAGTCTTTTAGTGTTGACTAGTTATATATTGCATGTTTTTATTTGCAACATTTAGTTTGAAATCAATATTTTAACATAAGTACAAATTTTAATTGCTTAAGCATCGTAACTAAACATGATTGGGCATATAGGATTTATGTTAAGTAATGAGAATAAGATCTTAAGATGGTGTTGATGAAGCACACCAATAGTTACAGTTTTTCCCAGTCTGTTTGTTTGATCATCATCGGATCATTTATGGAAAAAGCATTTATCTAAAATGAAATGGTCAAAAGTGAAATTAAGCTGTATTTATTAAGACTAACTGCATTGTCGCTGTTAATATTTGTTGTTATGAAGTATTATTTCAACAGGCCTAAATGTCTTTCTTTCGCTTGAAAAGGTTTAAATGAACATTAGTGACGGCTTTTATCATTGGAATGAAACTACAATGGCAGCTTTTTTCTTTTTTTAAATGTTTGCTAACTTGTTCAGGTCTGTTTTGTTTCCGAAGACTGACCCCACCAAGGTCTCAATACTTCTTTTTTAATCAAATAAATGTATTTTACATTAACATAATAGTTTGATGCCTTTTTTGGTTACACCAGGGATTTTCAAACTGTGGGTCGGTTTTGGTGAATGACACAAAATTCAGGGTTCCTACACCCTAGTTAACTTTAAATTTATGGACCTTTCAAGGACTTTCCAGGTCCAATACCCTCAAATTCAAGGACTAAATGTGGGGACACATTTCAAGTGAGAACAAGGTTACATCGTGTTGCCTTTTAAGATACTTTGTTACAGTTCCCTTTTGAGGGAACTCGCGCTGCGTCAGTATGGAGACAATTTGGGGACGCCTCCAGGGGTAAGTGCGTCTGAATGTGTACATCAAATTCAACCAATGGTGAGGCTTAACGACAAAGACAGGGTGATGTGGGAGCCAGGAAGTATATCGCTATCTGAAATATTGCCCAAGAGGGCGTTACAGGCACGCATGAAGTATGGCAATGGAGACACAGCGTCTCGTTCCCACATACGTAACCCAAGACGTTTTCATGCGTCAAACACAACTATGCAAAAAAGCATTTTGGTATGAATTAACATTCCCATACAGAACATATAAGCATTTAAAGTGAACAGTTTAGCACGTGTTCTTAAAAAGTCTAGAATTTTTATGATATTATCCTACACTACACAGGGAATAATAAGGATTTTTTTTTCCAGAAAAAATATTGGATAAAATAGACTCAAACACTTTCAATGACCTGTATCTATGTATGTATATTTCAAAAACTTTCCAGGGCCTTGAATGTTTTCCCCCAGATTCACAAACTTTCAAGGACCGGTGGGAACCTTGAAAATCTAATGACTAGCAATGACCATGATTTTGATATGATATAGCATAAATTATTTTGATTATTTCAATCAAACTTACATTTTAGTAATAAAATGACATGGAAAATAAAACTAATAAATCATAAAAGGGTAAAACATGCAAATTTACATTTAAAAATATGTTGTGGGTCCCGGGAAAGATTATACTTATTTAAGTGCGTCACAAAATGAAAAGTTTGGGAACCACTGTGTTACACTGAACACCTACAATACGGTCATTTTAAAATATTTTATTGACTTTATTGGTTTTTAGCTAAACATTTTGTTCCCACGTCACTGAACTGCACCAATGTGAACGCAGCCAACAGAAATAAAAAGGTGTCTATGTAGTGATTTTCTGTTTATTCTGGCTAGGGATTGCTTGTTTGGTGCTCATGTTATAAACGTATTTTTACTATAAAGGTTACAGGAAAACACAATCAGGTTGTCATCTAAAGTATAACTGATAAAACTAATACCAAGTGGCATTTTCTTCATACTATTTCTGTGCTCTGGCATTTGGGTTGAAACTTAAAAACAAACAAACAAAACACGAACACTGAACAATTCTGCATAAAAAAAGAAAGAAAAGAAACGTACTTTCTATTACAGTGTAAACAAGCACATTCATCAATCCTGAATCCGCCATCGAAGATAAGAGTTTTTTTACATGCCGTAGAGAAACGTTGGCTAAATCAAGTCTGTCCCGGTCCAACACTTTGAATGTCACTGTAAGGCCCATAACGCCCAAATATATCCTTCCCCACAACAATAAAACACAGTCTCTTATCTCCTTTGCAGTCTGAGACCTTACAGGCCATAGGAAGGGGCATGGCTTTGATCACTCCCAGACATTTCCACTCTGAAAAAGTGTTATTTTTTTGTTCGCGGGCAACGTAAACGTAGTAGCAATCCATTTCGGCTACATGTGGATCTTTAGTTTCAACGTTCCAAGCTATTCCGATTTCTTTTGCCGCTCCAATTCGTGCTAGTTTCAATACTGGCTTCTGGGGCAAGTTATGAGTGGCAGCTGCAAGGGGAAGCTCCTTGGGAAACGGTTTATCTGGGAAAGGATGGAGTTTGGAATGCCAGTCCTCCTGTGAAATAATGGTAGGTGTTGAAATGTTACAACGGTACAAGACTCTTTGATGTGACGGCACATAATATCACATATACATACCTCTTTCGGCTGCTCTGAGGAACTGTCTTCCTCCATATCACATTGAGTTTCTGCTGAGGCAGAAAAGATGTTTTTTAATCTTGCTAAATAATGAATAGTTTATTCTTAAAAAAAATAAACATCAGAAGTTGCCTTTTAAATTTTAAACAAAATGTGAGAAGACATTGAATTACTGCACAAGTAACCATCAGTAGTGAAATGTTATCATACCTTTCACAGGGCTTGGTGTGTTTCTGGGAGGTTTTGACTGTTCTGAATGTTCCACATTCTGCAAATGGTTTACAAATGTTAAAAAAAACACCACAACGACAATGTGGATATTTACAGTTGACATTAACTATGATGGGTACCTGATCGGATGGCGGTGTAACCAGGGCTTCTCCGTTCGGATTAACTGCTGTAACAAAACAAAGCCATGCTCATCACACAGGCAGTAAAACAAATGTACTGTATTTCTCAAAATTGATTAATTTTCGTTCAGGATAAAATACCTGTGTCATCATCTGTAAGGTCAACAAGCTGGTTCTGGGATCGCTGAAATACAGTAACAGGCAAATACACAGTACAAAAACAACTTTAAAGGGCAATGTGTGTGTTGGTAGTGTGTGAACACAACCAGCCTACAATAAAAAAATAAACTCTATAATCTCAATTAAATCAAAGCGGTCTCATGTTGATGATGTTACAATGGTAAAACCCCACCCACAGCCACTGACTAACAGTCCTGCATTACACAGTATCCGCCCTCAGCGAGTTGTACGTTGTCCGCCATATCTCAATAGTAAGATACTACAGTCTGTAGATTGAGTTGATCTAAAAGCGTTTTTTTTTAGGGCCGGGACTTTAACGCGTTAATTAAGATTAATTAATTACACAAAAAATAACATTTTTAAAGCATTTTAATCACACTTATTTTTGCACCGTGGAACATTTCTCATTGGATGAGTTTCGGCGCACCGATTTTACTGGAGCACCAACTAGCGTTCATGACTTCAGACAACAACAAACCACAGTGAACATGATGGAAGCGTCGATAAGAGCATGTTTGTGTGTAAGCTATGCAACAAGGAATTCGCATATCACCACAGCACATCGAGCCTCAAGTATCATCTCAATGCAAAACATGTAGCAGCTAGCGTGGACGTTAGCCCGACTCCGAGTACAACGACTTGGTTGAACAAAAATAAACAATAGTTTGTTGCTTAAGCTTATGTATTCAGTCATTATTCATGGTATACTAAAAATCCATGTGAAAAAATAACTTTTCAATGTTCTCAGGTCAAATATTTATATGTGATTAAAATGTGATTAACTTCGATTAATTAATTACAAAGCCTCTAATTAATTAGATTAATTTTATTAATCGAGTCCCGGCCCTAGTTTTTTTGTAAGGGAGTGAGGAGCATTAGCTCATTTGCATTTAAAGCTACACCCAAATAGGGGCATTTTGGACATGATCTGTAGACCATTCTAGACACACCCGAGACTCATAGAATACACCTTGGAAAAATTAGCATAATAGGTGCCCTTTAATAAATAGTTCACCCAAATAAAAGATTTTGTTATTTAGACACACAACTTTTTTTGACATTTAAAAGAAGAATGACAGAAAGAGTTACCAAGCTCTGCCAGAACCCCTTTTTAGGTCTTCTTAAAGCGGCGGCTTCACTGTCGTTCTCACTGTCTATTGCTGCAAGAATAATCATTTCAGTATGTGAATTTACATGCATTTTACAAGATCATATGCATACACTTAGTAATGATCACAGCACCTGCTGAGGACTCAGAAGTGTTGTCACCGAAACATCCACCGCTGACTGAACTTCTAATGAAAAAAATCAATTCAATAATCACTTAAAGCATTTAACAATACCCATAACAAAAGCCCTTAGTTCACGTAATTAAGTGATTTGCTACTGCTAGTCAAACCAGGGTTCCCACACCTTAGTGAACTTCAAATTCAAGGACCTTTCAAGGACTAAGTGGGACACATTTCAAGTGAGAGCAAGGTTTCATCGTGTTACCTTTTAAGATACATTGTTACAGTTCCCTTGCGAGGGAACTCGCGCTGCATCACTGCGGTGACACTTTCGGGACACCTCCAGGGGTAAGTGCGTCTGAATGTGTATATTCAAATTCAACCAATTGTGAGGCTTAACGACAAAGACAGGGTGACACGGGAGCCAGGAAGTATATCACTCTACATAACACGAGACATTTTTATTTGTCAAACACACCTATGAAAAAAAGCATTTTGGTATGAATCAACATTCGCAGATTGAAGATAAGCATTTAAAGTGAACAGTTTAGCTTGTGTGCTTAAAAAGTCTAGAATTTTTATGATATTATCCTACACTACACAGGGAATAATATAGATTTTTTTCCAGAAAACTTTTTGCATAGAATAGATTCAAGCACTTTCAATGACCTGTATCTATGCATGTATATTTTCAAAAACTTCCCAGGGCCTTGAATTTTTCCCCCAGATTCACACACTTTCAAGGATTTCAAGGACCTGTGGGAACCCTGTCAAACATAAGCAGTAATATATAGGGGGACCTTTACAATCTAAAGAGCATTTGATTGGACAAAAACAGTATGAGTCATTAAAGTTTTTGTTCTGCATTGAGTGTTTATGCGTTTTATATAGCATATGGATGACCTCAAAGCTAAAGGCCGATTATGACGTACGTCGTAGCCTGTATGCCGTAGGTTCAGCGTCAGTTTTCATTTATACGTCTGCGTTGTTGTTCATGTCGACGTGCAATTACACAAGCAGATCCAGGGGCATATTACTGGTGTTAAATATAGCTCTCAGCTTGGTTTGTTTTACTGTCACAAGCGGAAATGCATATGAAATGTGATGCAGATCTTTTGGAAAGAAGGGTTCTAGCAGACTAATCACAGCGCTTGCGGTCCACGTAGAATTGACGCGTTGTTACATTTTCAGAGAGATTTACCTCAGACTACACATAGCTACACACAGCCTACAGCATAGCTATGATGCAAAAGAATTAATCACCCTTAACAACACACACAGACTAAATCCCACACAACATCTTTGTTTTACCAGGCCCTTTACAGATTATTTTAACATCTCATGAATGAGGATGCAAGCATCTTTTGACCGTCTCTTTTAGTTTTTATAGTGTGCATTTAATTAAGCAGATGGTTGGATTTAGACATTGCTATAATCATATTGAACGAATCTGCTTTGCTGGCCTTGAAACGCAAACGTTCAGCACAAGTGAAAATCTTTCAGTAAAATGAACAAGTTTATAAGGCTGCAAAAGCTACACATAAAAATGAATGAATGCCATTCTGCATGCAGCCGGGCGAAAGAAAAATGAAAAGATGCCAAGGCTGCAGCTTCAAATCATTATTGAATTAAAAACAACCAACCAAAACGATGACACGTCCACAGTGGACCACTGACATCCCTTTGATCATGCTATTAGTTATGTATGAGGCTCTATATATAGAAAAGAAAGGCTTTAAGAAAAACTTTGATTAAATAGTAAATGGATTCTTTTAATAATTGACATTGTAAGCGAAACAGCTGTTACTCACTGGCTCTCTGCAAATATTTTCCCAACACAGGTCGCACAGAAGCGAGTCTATGGCACCAAAGTGTGTGCCACGAAATCTTATCAAAATCATTTATTAGCACCTGTTTACTAACTTATCTCAAACCTTGACACATGTAGGGGCAGTACAAGTTTAAATAAACTGTAAAAGCCCTTTCCAGAATATTTTGACATTTCTGAATACCTGGACGTGCGAGTGATCACTGGATCAGCTCCAGAGATGAAACGCAGTGGCTGTCCAGGGGAAGCAGTAGAACTTGAAGAAAGAGACTGATAATAAGAAGCAGTTTGTTAAAAAAATACAAGAAAATAATAAAAGTCAGCATTAGGAATGTCATGACAGTCATTAAGGTTTGGATTTAAAGATAAGTGCAATGTATCTCATACCGGATTCTGACAAATCCCTAAGGATCTGAGTTTTCTGATATAGGTGAATACTGGATCCCCCCTTCGTTTTATTTTCAATACGTGTGCCTTTGAAAAAGAAAAGGATTGATTTGAACCAGTGATTGTGTGAAGCATCGTGGTTCACATGGATGTTATAGAGGACATTTAAGAAAATGCAAATGCTGACTGAATTCTGATCACTCACTTCCAGTTTCTTGATCCTTGCATCATATCTGGGTTCATTCTTAACCTCGCCGATTCTCTCCAAAAGATTCTTCATCTTGTGATCGGACAGCTCAACTGCAAGCCTAACTTTGTCTGTAATAATCTTTTCGACCTGTTCATAAACAGTTTATAAAATATATACCTTCTTTCATAGTACATAAAGAGGAAGGAGTATCAAATGCCAAACTTACCTCTGTTCGAGGGAGCTTGCTTCCTCGTGCACCACATTCTTGAACCACGTCATCTTCAGGTCTACTCCTTTTCATGCCTAAAATGTCATTTTCTGAATGCTTAGAAAACATGCTTGCAGTATTTTATAATTGTTTTGTTGACTTTATATCCTTATTAGATATGATTGCGAGGACAGGAATAGAAAATCATGTGGGGAGATGGCAAGAGGAACATCAGCTGGGAAAGGACCTTAAGCAGGGAAGCACAGCCTACTTGACTATGGGCACCAACAATATTACAGTATTGTGATGAAAATAAGTTTTCACTCTTCTTTATGGATATCCTCAAGGTTAACATTTTCGTACTAAATGGCAAAAAGGTCAATTTTGATTTCATGGGGACTTTGTTATAGGGGCGGTGCCCCATACAGGTTTTATCCTTGTCCCAGACTAAAATGCAAGTTTGAACTGCCTTAATTTAAAAACAACTTGCATTGACGTATTTTAATATATATTTGTGCCATTGTTTTGTCCTAAGATGCACACCAGTTTTGTTTTGTAAGGCATGTTTGTAAAAACTACTTAAATGTCCTAATAAAAAGGTCTAGTCCTGGATTAATCTAAACCATGTTTGGGAAACTGCCCTATTATTATGATTTTGAAGTTTGCCATGAGCAAAGTTTATTTGCATTGCTAAAGATGAATGAGACTGATTTGCTTTAACTTCTGGTTTGTATTCGTCACTAATGATGTCAAGACATGTTTACTAGTGATCCCATGTTAAGGTTACAATTCACCCCAACATCAAAATAATTAATAATAATCTTATTACAATGACTTAAATATTCTTCTTCTGTGAATTCACTCTGTGAAGGAGGACGTATAAAACAACCCTGTTTTTATCGATGGCAGGATCAAGAGTTACAGTAGATACACATGTACAAACATTACAATACGTCATTTCCGGTTTAATTCTAATCATAAATATCTAACGGAACAGTACACTGCTAACAGTTATATCAAGTAAGAAAACGCCACCAGTGCGGCTTGTTGCGACCTGAAGCGCACTTTATATACATTCGACAATTATGAATCAGGCGCTAAAACTGTTGCCATTTACAACTGTAACTGAAGCCGACGCATGCCATGTTTATTGTCCTGGTCCGGTGAAAGGGTAACGGTAAAAAGTCCCACAAAGGTACATCACAAAGAAGTCTAAGTTAATCAATTTACATAAGCGCTTAACGTTACCTCAATAGTGGAAATCACTATTACCAAACGAACCGAGCCAGCCATGTGTAGTCAGATTTGCAAGCCAACAAAAGCTAACTGTGCAACCCGCGTGGCAAAAACCAAACGCATCCTGCCTATATTTTATAATAATGCGTGCTCTGGATTCTCTCTCTATACAGTATACGTTGTAATATAACCCACCTGAAAAACCACCTCAAATTCAGGAGTATACAAATAGATCTGTGGCCAGTGGTTAGCTTAGCGTATGGAATCGCTGCAGAAGTAGTTCCTGTCTCATTTAAAGAATAGGCGTGTTCGATTGCATGCAGCGGTGCGCAGACTGATCAAAATATGACGTGAAGGCCCTGCTTTTCGAATCGTTCTCGCGGTACTTTGATGTCATACGCTGATCGGTCTGCGCATTGCCACATGAAGTCACATATTTTTAGTCCCGCCAGAACACACGGTAAGTGGAAAACACAAGAAAAAGAGAGCTGCGTTAGATATTCACTATTATTATTGTATCTTCTGTATTAATTGAATGCCTTTATGTGCTGTATGGTATTTAACGAAGAGCAGGGTTTCCAGTTTTACAGAACCTTGGTCTCGACGTTACCCACACTCTCAGCCGACCCCAATTAAAAACATTTTACTTTTCTAATATATTATGATTAAAATATATTATATTTTATTTACGACTAGTTTTATATCTTCAATGCTTAAACGATCACTACAAACAAATGTTTAGAGAACAATTGTGTTTTACATACTTTGTGCTGTCTCCTTGCAGTGCTTTGATTGGGTTCGTGGACTGACTGGATTTGGGTTAAAGTTATCTAAAGTTTTTGTATGGCTTTTTTCTACAAAATGGGTGTCGACTACATTTCTAATGTCTAAAATATTTAAATTGCTCGCAGCAATTCTGTCATACGTGCATCAAAAGAAACCCTCTTCGCATTAGCCCTCTGAGGGATAAAGCACCACCCTGCGCCCAGAGCTATTATTACATCCACAGTGCTGAGTGTGCATTTACAGTACAGCGAGAGGTTTGCTTTAACATAATGAAAAGAAAATGTTTTGGTGTGCTGTTAAAAATTGAAATGGTGCAGAAATTAACCACTCTAGATTAATAGGGAAACAGGTAAGCAATATTCAAAATCGTAATTGAACGCTATGGGTTTTTCAATAACTGCATTTTTGAAGGCGCTGTGATTTACGCCATTTTACTTGGTCACTAAATTTGACCGGCCTCCTTCCATTTTTGCTGTTTTTTAAGACTAGAGCTACAACTATATTTCAGTGACATTTGTATGTAGTAGCACCTATAATGTCATGTGCGATAATTAGGTCGTAAACTGGCTATACGTCTTAAAGCCAAAGTTTCAACAATGTCCTCACAAACCAGCCAAAATATGTTTTACCTGTAATCTAATAAAGTGTTATTTGAAAATATCATGAGCCTGATATAAAAACAGTGTAAGTCTATGAGATTTGTGTATGTGTTGTGTGTGAGAGAGAATTCGTGGAATTTGTGATTGAATGCGGTTTCTTGGCGTAACTGCTCACATTTTCTTTGTTTTGCAGTAACATTCACTTTTCATTACTTTTCAAACATGATCACGCTCCCCTGCATTCCCACATGACTCATCCGGCACTACAGCAGATAATACAGTATAGGGTGAAACGCAAAGGCCTTATTGAATACTATAAGATCTTGATCTAAAAGCTTGATTTTTCTTAATAAACATGAGCTAGGGCTAAGTCGGTGTCCAGAATAGGGGCCAGTATGATGGTCGGAAGAAATAGACCAGAATAGAAGGAATGGCAGAAGTGCTTGATGGGCATTTTTCTGTTTGACATGCAGAGCTAAAATAGCAATGTGTTTGTGCAGATGTGATATGAGGGAGTTGAGACGACCTCTGGCAGGTGAAGTATGCTCCTTAGAAATGTAAAATTGTAGCATCAGCCACGTTCTGCTGCTTCTGCACCTGCAGGAGCAGTCCACTGATGAGTAAAATGTGTTTCTTACAACGGCACAAAATGAGTCTTTTCCTTGGTCTCTGGATGCTTTTAATAAGAACATTCCATGAGCTAACCTATGTTTTTCACAACACAGTGTGTTGGCACAGCTTGAGCACAGCAGGGTCGTTCCCACAGAGCCCTGTGACATCACATGAGGAGCTTTCTTATGAGTCATGACTATTTCATTGAATGCTTAGATTGAATCATACAAAACAGTGCACAGTTACTGTCACATTTACTGATTTATGCAACTATATTCGGGCTTTTCTGCATGGTATCTTTTATTTTATACTAACTGACCTAAAGGATTATTAGGAACACCATACTAATATTGGATTTGACCCCCTTTCACCTTCAGAACTGCCTTATTTCTACGTGGCATTGATTCAACAAGGTGCTGAAAGCATTCTTTAGAAATGTTGGCCCATATTGATAGGATAGCATCTTGTAGTTGATTGAGATTTGTGGGATGCACATCCAGGGCATGAAGCTCCCGTTCCACCACATTCCAAAGATGCTCTATTGGGTTGAAATCTGGTGACTGTGGGGGCCATTTTAGTACAGTGAACTCATTGTCATGTTTAAGAAACCAATTTGAAATGATTTGAGCTTTGTGACATGGTGCATTATCCTGCTGGAAGTAGCCATCAGAGGATGGTGGTCATAAAGGAATGGACATGGTCAGAAACAATGCTCAGGTAGGCCGTGACATTTAAACAATGCCCAATTGGCATTAAGGGGCCTAAAGTGTGCCAAGAAAACATCCCCCACACCGTTACACCATTGCATTAATGAGAAATTGAACAGGTGGTCCTAATAATCCTTTAGGTGAGCGTATAATATGCCCTTTTTGTCCATATTTGCACTCTAATTAAGGTTTGGACATAAAAATGCTGGGTTGTTTCAAAGTTAATTCAAACCAACTGCTTGGTTTGTTCATATTTTACATAACTATGGGTTGAAACAATCTAGGATTTTTGGTTAAAACAACCTAGCACAGGTGAATTAAAACCCAATGTTTGGGATTGTCCATATTTTACATAAATATGGGTTAAAACAACCCAGCATTTTTACAGTGTGGTTTCATGCATCTGGTGAATGAAACCATGAATGAAATGGTAAATAATAATATGTGCCATAACTGTTATATGATTTCATGTATTTGATGGTGACAATAAAAGGTATTATTCTTTTTTGCACCAACAGGTTTCTCTTCATCTTAAGAAGTAATGAAGAACACGAGAAATGCAGAAAATTGGGACCATGGTATGAGCATTTAGTAAACGATTAGGTACTGTGTGTAAGAGACGCAGTGACGCTGAGGTCCGCGCATCGTTCGCTGTGCATGTGAGTGATGAGCGCTCTGTGAGCACCGCAGTTATGTTTGGCTCTGGGATTTCAAACGCTCGTACGTCACCGAGAGGCAATCCCTCACCCAAATGACTCAGATCAAAGCTGAAGAATTACCGCACCACATTAAAGCACCACAATGCCAACAGAGGTAAAACACTGATAATCCATATCACACAGTCGTATTGAGTTCTATTAACTTTAGTGAATGTGCGTAAGTTGTGACATTTAAACACACGGATTCATGAGACCCTGAGCATCTCAACTTCAGTCTGACGATTTGGAGACATTTGCATTAAAAGGTTGTTACTGTTTTCTTCTATAGGGGTGCCTTGTTCTAAAACAGGGTGTAATTCTCATCTTCACCTTAAGGATGTGTTACTGACGGCATCCCTCAGATCCTGAGAAGCTGTGGGAAAAGAGGACCGCGAGACTGTCCTGTGGTCCTGCTGCATCCAATTTCTTGCGGATTCAGTTATCAGCGTGCGTCTCTCTCGGTTGTGCTCGAGAGCGCGATGCGCGGAAGAGTCATGGATAAATCATAAACGTGCGAACCACTGGATTTATTTGATGCGTATGGTTGTGGGCTTGAAGTTATAGGCATTCGGAATAATTCTTCATATTTTCAACCGGGCTGCTGAGAGGAGGACTGTTGCAATGTCATCCCGTTCAACATTCTTGGAGCTTTGTGGAAGAGGGATGCTGTGAGTATATGTTTTCTTTGTTAAAATTTACGAAAGGCGCTGGTCCGTTTTACGCATGATGATCTCCAAAAGCGAAGGACGTACGAGAATGAGCCTAACGTGTTGAGGTGGTGATATTTTTTACATTCAGTAGAGATTTACTGGTCTTTAAAATTAATTTGATGCAGGGAAACGCATTTCCACTGCATCACTGGGGATCCGCGTACTACCTCACAGCCTTAAAACGCAGGAAAAGAAAAGCTGTGACTTACATTGTGTTTTACAAACATTGCCATCCAATCAGTAAGTTGTGTCTTACTGAGTTATGTTAAACAACATATTCTTGATTTACATGTATGGAAACTCGTGCCATAGTCATGTGAGGGTTCTCTAAGGATTTTTTTTTCGGAGTGCGCTTTGCCTTTGGATAAAACGAGGGATTTACTAATAGGCTAATCGTGTTAAAAAGACTAAACAAGCATACTACAAACGAATGTACAGATGTAGTAGTCGAAAAGGGTTTTAAATAAGAGAACACTTGTCTGTGATTTTTTTCGATAGGTAACAGATGAATGCGGATTTTGGTCCAGTTGTTGATCCAACTTCATATCGCCACTTTTCTTCTTATATAAGACTGCATAGTCTATCTACAATAATGGCTTTTTATTTATTTATTAAGTGAACATATGAAGCGGTTCTCTTATTTCCCTTAATACCATTTACAGTTGCGTTTACTGTAAAGTTCCCACGTATTTCTATTGAGTATTATTATGTCCTAAGCGTATGAGGTTGACCGTTCCAGCTGAGAACGCAAAGCGCGCGGCACGCGTCAATAGGGGGCGCACTTGCACAATGGTCGTTTTGGGGAAATTAATGAGGTATCAGAAGAAATATTCATCTAGATTTATTTCTCAATATTAAGATCACGTTGCAAGAACACTGCTATGGCGTTTGTCTAAATAACGAATCAGGGCATTATTTTTAATAATAATAAAAAAGATTATATAAATGTAAAATGTTATTGCCAAACCTAAGACATGGCCTCCAGCTAGTTAAAGTGTTTCTGGATGCTTACACATTCATTATTATTTTACAAAGTATAGTTCAGTAATCAGTCCCGTGATGATTTTTACTGTTTAGAAAATTAACAGTTAACATGTCATGCTCGTTTAAAAAAGAACATGGGCACCTAAAAACACCACAACACAAAAACTGTATTATATTCAATGATTAAATATAAAATGTGTTCTCCTCTTACCCATAAAAGTGTTAATATAGCTTATAAGGAAATTGAACAGGCACCCATAAATGCAGTTTTAGTGGGGGAATGCGGACATTCTGACATAAATCAAATTACACCCACAGCATGATATATATTTTAACCAAGATTCACTCAGCTGCATTGAAACGAACCAATGCTTACGCTCCTGTTTTACTGCTCTACTGATTTCTTGGTTCAATCAGCTGAAATAAATCTAGTTTGCTTTAAGCTCGCTTAATGATAGTACGACACTTTGGATGCATAAATAGCTTTAAACAGTGCCTTTACCGTATGTTGTTATGCCTCTTGCTTTATTATGCATCTGTTTGCGTATACATGCTGGCCACAGTAGCATAGAGTCTCTCTTCTCAGTCAGCCCAAGACTCTTCATGTGATGATGTCAGCTTCACTCGCTTCTGCCCTGCTTGCGTCTCAGATCCAGTGTCACATATAATATTCATCATTTGCCCATTGCTAGCTATTCATTGCCTAAATTTCAAAATTAGATTATAAAACACTTGTCATAGTTGTGTCACTAGGCTAGATGCAGTTGTATTTAAAATAAATAAATAAAACATATTTAACGGTATGCATCACCTAATAATTAAAAATCTCTTACTTTCATGTAAATTAATGTTACTTTCTTTCTGCCATGTAAAACAAAAAAACAGAATAGTGGAGACTCACACAGTCTCAGTCAGAAGTCACATTTATTGTATAAAAAAAAGAACCAATGAAAGTGAATGGTGCACAGCAGAATTGTACCTTTGTGTACATGCAAAAAAGTCATGCAGGTTTGGAACAACATTAGGGTTTGTTGAAGATGACAGAATTGTAACTTACTACCAGTGGCGGTCGGTGACTTCTTTTTCGAGGGCGCACGATGCAAAGCTCAATACAACATGTAGCGCATTATGCATGTGGGTCTTCATTTTAAAATATGTGTTCAGCGCATCATGTAAATCTAGATGCATCACGCGTGATGTCAAAATAAGTGCCTGCTGTAGACGCTTTGAAGGGGTTTATGATAAAAGAGACGCTCGCATTTAATCTCGTGTGTAATCAGAGTTTGGTGTTAAGTTAGTGTCTTGCAGGCACGTTTTTTGACAAGACACACGATGCACATGGTTCACATGACACAACATAACACTTATTTTGAAATGACGAGCAACACACATGGCACTCCGAACACATATTTTGAATTTGCGCCCCTAAGAAGAGAAGTCACCGGACGCCACTGCGGCACTGTAAAAAATTACAGTGTTACTTGCAGCTGGTTGCGGGTAACTTACCGTAGATTTAAATTTATGTTATTTACTGGCAACATTTTGTTCAAAGTTAAATGAACATTAAACATTTAAAAGTCTTTGTCTTTACAGAGTAAAACTAAAATAACAGCATCAAGCAAAGGATTCTGGGAAACAAAATCTGAAGCAAAAAACAGAAAAAAGGTTAATGATGATTTCTGGTTCCCAGAATGCTTTGCATGAGGCTGTTTTTGTAAAGTTTTATTCTTTAAAGACTTGTTAATATTTAATATTTATTTAACTTTGAACAAACTCTTAAGTAAATAAAATAAATTTACAGTAAGTTACCGGCAACCAGCTGCAAGTAACACTGATTTTTTTATAGTGTACTTCTGTGCATCATTGTTAAAAGTCCCCCAGATGTTCACTGCCAACACTCCTACCAAACCTACAAATTTTGTTATATATTTACAAATATGTGTTTGTTCTTATAGGGAATGAAGTCGAGCACTATGGGGTTTTCCAGGTTGGTTCTTCTGACTCTTCCAGCTCTCCTTACCCTCATTAACATCTCACATGCGGCGGAAAAAGTTCCCATACTGAACATTGCCGTGATCCTGGGTCAAACACGCTACATCTCAGACAGAGATATACGGGCTCTGTGGAGCAAAGACGATCCCATCGACGTCAACGTGGTGACCCTGCTAGTGAACGAAACGGACCCCAAGAGCATCATTACCCATGTGTGCGATCTCATGTCCGGGACTAAAATCCACGGGCTGGTGTTTGGGGACGGCACAGACCAGGAAGCCATCGCCCAGATTTTGGATTTTATTTCCTCGCAGACGTTGATACCCATCCTTGGGATCCACGGGGGCTCATCCATGATCATGGCGGATAAGGTCAGTCTGTAGTATCTCAAGCATCTGCTCACCCAGAGCACCGAATTAACGTTCGCAAAAGGGGTTAAAAAAAGGTATTTCTGGTTCTGTGGATAAAAATGTACAGTTGGGTAATGACATTGATTTTAAATAATTCGATTAGTACAACATGCATCGTGCCTTAACTGTTCCCCTGACAAATTACCATATGGAGCTATTTCACAACAGATGCTCCATCAGACCTACAGAAGCCGAGTTTCGCTGGAGTAATCATTTTTACGCAACCGATAACAAATATCTCTTTATATTGAACCATCATCTCTTCAGTCACAACTGTCATCCGGCATCACTCGCTTCATTCTGAGAGAGTTTGTTTACGCCGGGAAAATCAGGTTTAAGATGGAGTTTAAGATGGGAACCCTAAAGAGGCAACAATTTGCCAGTCTGTTGCTTTTTTGTGTCTTTCTCATTACCAACCGCTGAGTGCACAGGTGAATTCCTACTCGCTATGAAATGTCTTCGTTTTAGAGTTTATATAATAATCTTGTGCTTGAGTTCTCACTGCTTTGTATAAATGTGTTTACTCTGTTTTCATGCCAGGATGCTGCTGTATTAAATGAAGCGACGTTTCAAAACCTTATTCTCGGGAGATTTTCTTCAGAGGTATATTAAGTCATTCTCAACGACTCCTTAAGGAGATAACGTCGGCTTTGTTTTGGCTCACTGGGACCCTTGCGTCCTTTCTTGTTTTGTCATACGTTTAAATGTTACACTATACCTTTAAGCTGTGAGTATACGTTTCCATACGTTTCATGATAGTGTTATGAAATCCCTATCTGCATTAGCTGTTGAAATGTATCCATGTTACGATCGTGTAGATCAGTGGCTTAAATGATACGCTGCTTTGCAGTGCTTATCATCATCTACATGACAAAATAGTTATTACTTGCATATCAAAATGATTTATCATCAGAGGCGTTATTGGTAAAAGGAGAAGAAATTAATAATAGCTAATGGCTTTTTTTATTCCAGCGTCTGTTGCTGTTTATCTGGTTAGGAGACGAGAATCCGTACACATGGTAATTAATGTTGGGCTGCCAGGCAGGTCTTACTTCATTTAGTGCCCGTACAGCGGGATTTGGGCTCTATAAACACAGCGAGCATTGGCATGTGTCAGGGGAATCTTTGTTTTATATCTAAAGTGCTGCCGTTCACAGACTGCGGCCCATGCGCAGGCACGCTCACCGGCAGTTACGGGCAAAGATCAACAGACTATCTCATTGACATTTTGTAGGTTTCTTTCACATATATCTCCAGCCTAAAGTGATTGATTTAAGACACACGATTGTCATTTAATATGGGCAGGTGTCGAGAGCAGAGTTAACATACAATAGAGATGGCCATTTAGGTAATTACTAAGCAGTGCTTTTCTTTCTCTCCTTCATCACTGTCAGGGAAATGTTCAATGCAGCGATCTTGCCTGTGCGGTAAAGTTCATCCTTTAATGCAGTCTTATTACACAACCCACTAGATCGAGCTGTTTAGTATGTGCTTCAAATGAAACTAATGTATTAACTAACAATGAGTTTGGGTTTATTTTAATGGGTTTATTTTAGCACACAATTGGCTATGAGAATTATGCAAATTAAGTAACGACCGAACATACACAATTCCCCATCTTGTGTGGTGGGATCGTATATCATCAGCCCACCACTGCAGTCCAGGCACTTGAATAGAGAAATGCGCTCGACTGCACAGTGAGTTTGGATATATAATGATCAGCAGAAAATATAAACCAATACAAAATGTATTTAAATGTCTCTTTAAACTCAGTTCCATTCACTATCGGCCCTTAAAGGGAATATATCATGAAAATCAGACTTTTTCCATGTTTAATTGTTAAAATTGGGTCCCCAGTGCTTTTATAAACCTAGAAAATGTGAAAAAGCATGTAAAAATTGAAATTTGGCTCCCTCTGTGATGTCAGAAGGGGATAATACCACCTATTAATCTGCATTATCCAACCACAACACTGCCATTTAGTGCAGAGATCAGTTCATTTGCATATAAAAGGACACACTTATTATTGCTCACACCTACAAATTGGCAATTTTAACATGTTATAATAAATTATCTATATGATATTTTGAGGTAAAACTTCACATATGTACTCTGGAGACACCAAAGATTTATTTGACATTTTAAAAAAGTGTTGTAAAATGTCCCTTTAAGTGCAGCAAGTATGGTGCACAGTCAAAAAAAGTTCATGGTTCATTGCAGCGGGCCAATAGCACTGAGATTGTTAAAGGATTAGTCCATTTTCTTAAAAAAAAATCCAGATTATTTACTCACCACCATGTCATCCAAAATGTTGATGTCTTTCTTTGTTCAGTTGAGAAGAAATTATGTTTTTTGAGGAAAACATTCCAGGATTTTTCTCATTTTAATGGACTTTAATGGACCCCAACACTTAACAGTTTTATTGTAGTTTAAAATCGCAGTTTCAAAGGACTCCAAACAATCCCAAACAAGGCACAAGGGTCCCATCTAGCAAAACGACCGTCATTCTCGGCAAGAAAAACTGAAAATATGTACTTTTAAACAACTTCTCGTCTATCTCCGGTCCTGTGACACGAGGTGCGACCTCACGCAATTGCGTAATGCTTGAAAAGGTCACGTGCTACATTTATGAAACGCACATTTGCAGACCATTTTAAACAATAAACCGACACAAAGACATTAATTAGTATCATTCCACATACAACAACGTAATTTTTTGCTAGATTAGGCCCCCATATGCCTCGTCTGGGATCGTTTAGAGTCCTTTGAGACTGCATTGAAACTGCAATTTTAAACTGTTGCGTGTTGGGTTCCATTAAAGTCCATTAAAATGAGAAAAATCCTGGAATGTTTTCCCCAAAAAACGCAATTTCTTTTCGACTGAACAAAGAAAGACATCAACATTTTGGATGACATGGTGGTGAGTAAATTATCTGGATTTTTTTAAGAAAATGGACTAATCCTTTAGCTGCAATAAACAATAAGGTGTTTGGCAACTGTTTACAGAATTTGACTCAAACGCTTTCGGCTTGTACTTTATAGTCACATGTTTTGTAGCCATTAGATATAGTAGTGCTACAAAACCCAATGATTTATGTGTAGCACATTGAGGTGCACAAATCAGAAGGGACGTGGTACCATGGACCTGTTATCCAGGGAGTTTGCTGATCACACAGTTCATGAGATATGTGACCCATTCTTGAGATACGGCTGCAGCTTGGTATCAGGTAGTATCAGTTTAAGGATGTCAGTTTAGATGAGGGACATGGCTCCCATGGGCTTCTGTAATGCATTCAAGAGCTCACAGCGGTGTAATTGGGAATTGTGCTGCGGTGATGGTTCATGCAAATTAGAATGAGATCATGCAAATATGAGTACGTCTTGCTGGTTAAAGTACTTAAGAAGCCTGGTGGGGACATCGGCATAGCGACATCCCATGCTGGGGATTATCGGTTAAAACACAATATATGCTGCGGCACATCTATGCTGGCCTTGAAGCAGGGGTTTCGCCCAAGTCATTGCTAAGAGAATTAGTTGACTTGTTCAAGTGCTGTTGTGTTAATCTAAACAAGCCTGACTATGGCATTTAGACATATGAATTGTAAGGCAAATCTATTTGAGCACTTTATTGTATTTATTTGAGAAGTGATTAAGGCATGCTGTGCACTTATGTGTTTAGCATTCACAAATAAGAGAGCATTTATGAAGAAAATGTAATTAACATGCTGCCATCTCAAAAAACTAATAACCGACTGTTGCTGTAGATGCGAAAACAATCATAGTTTAAAATGCGTAAATTAAATTAAAAACTACCCACCGTGATGCCATGATGATGTCACTGCTTTTTTCAATTCGCCATAGCCTGTTGGGTAGCAATGACGTCAGTCGGAAGAAGGTCGAAGACATTAAAACTTTCACTACTCATGCAGTGATTTAAATAAACAACCTTCTCTTTTTAGACTGTTTTTAATGAGCCAGCTCAGCCCACAAAATTGGCAGACTTTAATGAGTTTTTTCATTTAAGAACTCATTCTGACCAATAGGATAGAATTGGCATCGGCTGCCAGAAATACCTTTGTGCATCCTCATTGTGTTCAATCAATGTTTTCCCTATTTGCGATTTCGAGTGCTAATCTCACCTCTTGTGCACAGTTTGCCGCTGTTTCCATTTGTTAAATCCTAGCATTCGTGCCAGACACTTAGGAGCCACCTTTTTAAACAAAATAATTGTGCGGTTGTAGAGAAACACAACAGCAGTGGGCAGAAATATTTACACCGATATTAATGTCCCAGAATGCACCTTCCTTTGTGCCTCATTAGATAATTCTTTACAGCTGTATCATTGCACGTCTACCATTAACTTGTCTGCTCTCCTCTGAAATGACAAAGTTGTAGATGTGACAACATTAGGGACTCCAAACCAAAAAACTCATGATTCACCAGTTTGTTCTTGGTTATTTAAATTACTATTTAGGTTACAGTTTTTTTTACTAAACTCCGCCCACAGGAATACGTCAGTCGCCAGCTAAGCTAACGGCAAGCTAAGCTGCTATCGAATCACAACACACTAAACAAGCTACACAATCAGAACTCATTATGTATTTCTGAAGGAGGGACTTCATAGAACAAGAAAGACATCAGCCCGTTTGAGGACAGTGAAGACAGCGGTATACACATAAGTCAATTGTGTGAAAAATACGGCATTTATTTACAAGTGAAACATGAACGTTATATTGCACACTGTTAACACAATCAAAGCTTCAAAAACACAGAAAGAACGGGACCTTTAATAAAGTCCCACCCCAAACCTAAGCATCAATGGCATGGAAGGAGATCAGTTTACAACATATAAATAAGATCGTACAAGTTAATACGAATTAGCCACCTCGTAAAATACATTACAAATGAGATTCTGTTGACCGTGACATGGGAGACTTAAGAATTCAATCTCATTTAATCTAATTTGAAACTCGATATAATCTCATTGCTATCAAGGAGAAACAAGCAATATATATTAAGAAGATTTAGGGCCAGATTTACTAACAGCTTGCGCCAGTGCAAACCGTCATTTTTGCATTTATTAACGACTGTTGGGATTTTCTAAAGACGCACAGTGGGTAATTAGCGCTGAAAAGGTTTGGTTATTTTTGCGGCTGACCTTATAGACCCGTTCACAGTTCACGTCACAGGCGGTTCCCACTGCGCATGTCGGGGTCAGAAAAGTCATTACAGCAGATTGAGTTGCATATTATTCGGTTTCGTCAAAAATGCCTAATTACGTTGTGGGCCGTGAAAATCGCACCAGGTCTTCCGTTAAGTTTTCGCGATTCATGCAGAATCTCAAAAACAAAAAAATACAACATCTGCGTCTGCAAGCAATTAACATGCAGACTGATACAATGCAAATATCAAAGAGGCTTGTGTTTGTAGTGCTCACTTCATTTGAGGTAAGTCATCATTTTTGACCCCATGCTGCGCGCGCACCCGATAGTCATTCAATGTTTACAAACCTTGAAGGGGTCTATAACATATGCATTTCTAGGAGTTTCCCTTTCAGATACAAAATGTATGGGAGGAGTTATTTAAATGATTCACGCAATATTTGCGCATGTGATATCACTGGTATTTGCGCCATTATTTAACACCGAAAAAAGCATGTCTTA
This sequence comes from Misgurnus anguillicaudatus, assembly GCF_027580225.2. Lineage (NCBI taxonomy): Eukaryota > Metazoa > Chordata > Actinopteri > Cypriniformes > Cobitidae > Misgurnus > Misgurnus anguillicaudatus. The sequence goes on along the minus strand of NC_073355.2, from coordinate 29,229,586 downwards.
AATTTTTTGCGCTTGAAATGGCTACAAGGCAGTTTTTGTAACACGTAACAGTTTATTTGGAATGCCAGAGAAACATGTTATAAAAAAATATTGGTTGCCAAGCCATGTTATTTTTCATTTGCTGGAGGAAATAAAAGAGGTAGTGGATTGCGTTGGTCATTATGGAAATCAGCTGTTCTGCCTGTGTTATTTAATTTGCGCCTTTTTATTAAATAACCCGCAGATATTACCACTCCTATCGGCGCTTTTTTGAAATTGCGCTCTCATGCTAATTTGCCCCATTTAGTAAATCTGAACCTCAATCTTTCTTTCCATCTTGATGGATAGTTCATGGTTAAAATCCTATACCAACCTGTTGTTAATTCAGTGGATTTTTTTTGATAAATTATCCAGTAATAACACTTGTTCTTTGTTATTAGTATATTTGAGTGACTTCCTGCCCTGTAGCCCCAAAAGGGTTAAACAAAGCTTTCCATTCTTATTCTGTATCTAGTGGTTTATACACAAGGTGCTGAAGTCAGTCATCAGATTACAGCGCATGTCTGCAGGACAAGCGATGCAACACAAGCGTTTTAATTATTGTTATGCTTTCTTGTGTGCCAGGCTCATATGGACAGGGCAGCAATAGATTTAATTAAATAACTGCGATTTCCAAGGCAATAAGGCTTTGCACAGCCGTGCCGGAGAGTAATGATGAAAGCACCTTCCCACAGCGATGAACACGCACAAATAAGATCACTTTGATGTCTCAATTGTTTCTCATAGACAACAATGAGATTACATGAAAAGCAAATAAGCATTTAGAGAAGTATCCTGTTTCTTAGGGTTGCCTTCTGAGAAGTCTTACCGTACTGTCTTGCATCTCTGAAAGGTCAAATAAAATCTCGACAGTGCCCCACAATGAGCTCAAATTTGCCACGGTACCATATTTGATCAGCTCTTCTATGAGCTTGCTTGACCCGGGTCACATGATTTACAGGCTAACCAGTTTATGGTCTCTATTTTTGGTGAACGCAAGATCAGGATGTACTGTAGGAGAGGCAAGTGGCTAGTGGTATAAAGAATAGCTCCATGTAGTCCTGCTTTTGCTATTAAAAGTAAATGTAGAGTTAATTGTAAGGCTCGCAAGACCAATGATGGTTTGTGTCCAAACAAGGTTTTTGTTGCAATTTAAACCCTGTTAAATCTGCCAGGGAACATTTGGCTGAATTGATCAACATAACAGTCAGCGTCACGTTAATAGGTCCCGAATACATCCATCTATTAATTTAACTGATAATACTTAAAATACTTTCATTGGAAAGTCACATACTGAAAATTGTATTTGAATGCGATGTTTGTTTTTCTCCTATTTCAATGCAACTATAAGTGAGCTATTTGTGGATTGATTCCCCAGCGCTAGTACAAAGCAACATTGGTTTAAACAGTGGTGTGAGTCTGGGGTGGGGCTCTCTATTGGTCCAACCAGTGGCAGATGGGAGGATATTTGGAAAACATGCTTAAAATTATCTCAATTGATACATTTGATTCGGGAATATATATTCGCTGATATACAATATAAACATGTTTGCCGCAGTCCTGCAGTTTAACGCAAGGATTCCCATGCAGCTGCAAGCTGTACTCTATGCTGGAAATGTGCCATTGACCCTTGGAAACACTGCAGCTCGGTCTTGCTGATGTCACTATTAATGAAAGGTGTTATGAAGACAAGGTGGTTTGCACCAAAGTGATTCGGCTAACCGTCTGTCATTTCGGTCGTTAAACGCAACTAATTGTTTAACATCATTTATGAGCTCAACGAAGCCTCTGACAGCAAAGGTCCAACACAGAGATTGACCCCACAACTATGTGCACCCTTATGTAAGGACAAATTCGTTGGAGGGTGTAATCACACATCGGGACACTGGCGAACAGCGAACCTTAACACAGCCGAATAACTGTAATCTTACGTAAGGCAAGCTGGAAGTACAGACCAGGTTTCATAATTCATATGAATAAAGAGCATTATAGAGCTTGGCTTATTAATTAAAGTCAGGTCATTGCAGCTGTGAAGGGTGAAGCATTAGGCAGATGTTTTCTGGCTGCTGGAGGGCTCATGTTTGCCCTTGTTAAGGGCACGTGAAGCTTATTTGATTTTATTCACTTTAATATCAATCGTTGACATGGCCTTACTCAGTCAATATTAAAGATATCAAGATTATGAATGTTCTTTACATTATATAAGACAGCAAAACAACAAAGTACCACAAAATTTCTTTAAAATGATCTGGGCTACTTTGTCCATTATATAACTCTGTATTGTTACCTTTTGTAATCAGTTATTCTGTTCACTCTAAAAAATGTGTTATTTGATAGTTAAAGGGGGGGGGGGGGGGGTTCAACGGTATTTCATGCCTTTTGAAAGTTTCTGAAAGTTTTTGTCGAATACGGGTCCGGCTGACGTTTTAGGGTTATGCTATACGTATCACTTCTTTTTATGAGCACTTCCCCCAGAAAACCCCGCCCACACATCAATCAGCGGGAGAGTGACAACCGAGGACATTAAGTTACAGGCATCACTTCACACGACAGCTTTGTTTTATATCAAGACTCAACAAAGGCACGAAAGAAGAAGTGTGTTTTTGGATGTTAGTAGAAGAAAGCCAGCATTATGGAAACAATTAATATAGTTTGTTTATCTGGGGTAGCAGCGGAGTTTTGCATGTGTGTTTGTTTTAACGCTGGATTTTACTGAAAAGTCCTAACTGGGTCATGAGTTGCATGCGGTAAGTAAGACTTCTGTGTTATGTTGGAAATAGGCGCGTGCATATTATATAAATGACACGAACATGTAGTGAATCATATAAGTTATCTAGTCAGTGTTGTATAAAGTGTTGACTCGTGACTCGCTCCTCCCGCAGTTCGTAACTCATCGTTTCAAATTTTTTTGTAAGTTATCGGAAAGAATTGGTAAAGCTGATCCGTCTTTTATAAATCTTATAAAACTAAAGATGTAATACTACTGTACTCCAGATTAACATCAGATACGCAGAAACAGCGTGTGTTATGGATGCTTTAAAAAGGAACAAACCCAACCGTTGGGTTAGGGATGGGACGCTATGAAAATTTCATATCATGATTATAGTGACCAAAGTTATCACGGTCATTAATTTTATCATGGTTTTGTTAAAATGAGATGGAAATGTAAAAAAAGAACTAATACACACACTGAAAACATTTGAACAAGTGGCGCCTTGTGCAAAAAACTATGTTGCATGTGCGCGCCTGCGTCAAATGGTTTCTGGCTGGACAGGATTTACTTCGAGTTTTCAAAATCATGGTAATCAAACGCAGTTGTAATGATAATTACATTTTAAAAGATAATACTAACCGTCAGGACATTTTATCATAGTTAATCGAGAAACCGGTAATCGTCCCATCCCTACGTTGAGTTTGTCCATCCGACAGCATTTTTGTGTTAGTGCTTTTCACGATATGTTATAATCCAGCAATTGCATCCAGCAATGTGTTTTACAGTTTTCCTCTACTGAATATCAAGCGCAAAAAGAAGAATATCTTATCCAAGTCCTCAAGCAGAGGCCGATAAGCATTTAGAGTTCATGACTGGGTGCCAGAAAATCACATATACTTTGCAACTAACTTGTTAGTACCTGATACTGTATTTTAGGCAGAGCAGGCCTACATCTTCATAGCTTACCGCTGGCTTTTATGTGACTGCAAAATGAATAAAGCGATCCACACACTCGCTTGTCCTTTGCCGAAGTGCTCTGCAGCGCTCATACAGCCAACACAATTACATCATAATACACTCCTCTGTATCTCTATGAATCCATGTCAAAACCACTGAAGTGTGTTCAAAGATGGAAGAAGATTGAAGTGAATAACATGAATTAAATATTTTCTTTGTTCTTTCCGCATTCATTAGAAACACACTTGCACGTACTAGAGCCCAACAGAAAGTACAAGATTGTTAATTGCTTTTAACAACCACGTTTAATTTAGAGGAAATGTAAGGTTTTCTCAGGTAGATCAAGAAAGAGCGAAACTACATTGGGTGGAACTCTGTCTGGCATTGGTCACAGTTCGTGTTATTGATGTTAAAGGGACACATATTTTAAAAATATGCTAATTTTTCAGCTCCCCCAGAGTTAAACATATGATTCTTACCATTTTGGAATCCATTCAGCTGATCTCCGGGTCTGGCGCTAACACTTTTAGCATAACTTAGCACAATCCATTGAATCTATTTAAAACTTGACTCTTCTGTAGTTACATTGTGTACTAAGACCGACGGAAAATGAAAAGTTGCGATTTTCTAGGCAGATATGGTTAGGAACTATAATCTCATTCTGGCGTAATAATAAAGGACTTTGCTGCTGTAACATGGCTGCAGCAGGCATAGTGATATTACGCACTGCCTGAAAATAGTCCCCTGCCATTGAAAGTAACCAAGGGGACTATTTTCGGGCAGTGCGTAATATCACTATGATTATTACGCCAGAATGAGAGTATAGTTCCTGGCCATGTCTGCCTAGAAAATCGCAGCTTTTGATTTTCTGTTGGTCTTAGTACACGATGTAACTACAGAAGAGTCCAGTTTTAAATAGGAAAAATATCGAAACTCATTGGTCAACAGACTTTCCGAGCTCCAGAGATTTCCACAGTTAGGTCACTAATCTCAAGAGGTGGGAGAATTTAAGGAAGCAGTCGAGCTCTTGAAATAGTCCTATTTGCTAATGTACACATGTACATATTGTATTTAATTACGTTTTGGAGAAATAATTTCATGGAGGTTTAGATTAGATTTAGAAATTCTTGCTTGTGAAACCTTGACTGCTTTTGTGTACGACAAAAGCCAAAGACTTTAAAGGCGGGAGCATGCGCGAGTCGTGACAGCTCTCTTCTTATGAAGAAAAGTGTGGAGGCATTCTGATTTATAAAGTGGCCTTGAAAATGTACAGAACATTGAGTTTATTGCATTAGTAAAGTGACAATGTTTGACAGAGTCATCGTATGAAATATTGTGAAATGCTACCTTGCATGAACAACACAAAGGAGGGAATAATAAAGAACAGGTTGTTTATTGGTGCTGAAAAGAATAATGATGCTTCCCACATTGCACGGTATCCAAGGTGGAAAGACTAGGCCATATGAAATGTACCTACAGTAAATGTAGGTCAAATAAATGAAAAATCGGCATTGCACATTCTAACAAAAGCAAAGGAAAGATTATTGTGTAAGTAGTATGGATTCAGACACTACTGTATGATTTTGCAAAGCAGGTTTATTAAAATTGCTGGGTACGTTTGGGTCCCCAGTCTGTTCACACATTCAGTGAATTAAATCAAAGGGAGGGTGTTGATGCATTTTAAGAAGTCGGGGTACTTTAAACAGACACTGTATTTTCCTGGATCTCCCTGGCAGCAGTTCAGGTGCACCAAAGGATTAAACAAAGCCAATAACCTCTTCACTGTAAAATATCAGATTTTGTGAGATTTAATGCATTATGGAGAACAGAGGCACATGGCCCATTTTAAAGAGTCCAAAATAGCAGATGCTCAGCAAAGATCTCATCCTGTGACACAGTTTCTTCTGGAAGTGTCTGTGGTTATTGCCAGAATGGTGCATATTGAAGTCAATCTGAAACATGTGTTTTGCCCCAAAGGGCTAAGGTCTTCAGTGTGGTTTGGTGCATAGAAAGCGGGCCCAAAGGGCAGAACTGCGAGATCTCCAGTGCCAGCTGAGCTCCACCCTGCCCAGACATCTGTCATAGCTCTGTAGAGCTGACTCTGATCTGTATTTTGTGTTTGTGTATTGGGGCAGAGCAAGGTCAGAGGTGCGTGTCTGTAGGGTAGAGAGCATCACATCATCTCTGTCTCTGGTGATGCCATTTTTACGGATGTGGAGTAATGTGTGTGAAAAATGATTTTTCAGACTAAACGTTCAATAGCTTTGTATCTTGGCTAGTCATGTGAAACGCAGGAAAATAGGATGGGGGACTGGGCAGTGAGTCTTTATTTTACCACTGTTAAATACTTTATAAAGTGCATAATTTATTTGCTTCAATTTAACATGGTTTGATATTCTAATCACGTAAGGGTATAATTTGTGTCTCCATTGGTTGAAATAATAGAAACTGGGAACAAAAATCTGCTGACTTGAATAATGCTAGTTGTAGGCCAAGATAACATTCATGAACATAATCACAGATCAAATTATATAACAAACATTCAATTTCAAATTTCTATTGTCACCTAATAAAATTTGTTTTACATTTACGCATTAGGCTGATACTTTTATCCAAATCGACTTAGGGGCCGTTCACAGTTCACATGTCGCGCCTAAAACGTGTCCAGGCGCGCCGCTTTTTCCTTCTTTCCAAGCGCTCGGGCAGTTGCGCTCCTTAGGCGTCTGTCATTAGACCACAATTATGAGCTGCTCCTCCATATTTTTGCTAAAGGTTTCAAAGTAACCGACAAGGCGAGGAAGCTGATTGGTTGGTTCTTGTCACATGACCTGCGGTGCGCTTGTGGCATAGGGGTTTATCACTTTTAGGCGGGACTTGTCAACTTTGTGCATGTCTACTACCGACACAGTTAGGTTACTGTAGGTATCTAACATCCTGTTAGGCAGTGGTGGAATGTAAGTTATCGAAGTACCAATACTTCATTACTGTATTTAAAGACACACTATGCAGTTATTTTACCTTAATATAACAGCTTCAAAGTTATTTCGGTGGTAAACAAAGTCATAGTAGGGCAAATCATCCTCCTGTTGAAGCTCGGGGAGGACGCCGCTAGCAAAACCAGCAATGCAAGCTTTAGAGGAGCGCCCCTGACAAATCTCGCGAGAATCACGACTTGCTTTACGGCACACACGTTAGGCTTGTTCGACTTTGTGCGGCGCTGCAAGAACCGACCGCCGGATGACGTCAAAGTACCGCGAGAATGATCCGAGACGGCACTTTGACGTCATCTGGCTGACGGTTCATGCAGTGCTGCATAAAGTCGATCAAGCCTATAACAACAACTGCACGCGCGAATTTGAGACGTGAGGCTAAACGATTTAAAAGTTAAGAAAGCGCGTTCGGAAGAGAGTAGGAAAAGGAAAAGAGAATCTGGCCACATTAGGACCCGGACAAGAGTCCCACTCGGTCAGACTTTTACTCGTTGGCGTGAGCTAAAAGACCGCACTGGATGCAACAGGGATGCTGATCTGGCGATCTTGTTGATGGACTAGTAAGTAAATCTCTTATTTGTAAACTTGTTTGCGGTCTATGTTGTATGTTGTTGCTTGTAGAATGTCATGCGATTATCATGACAACAGTTGTAAATATCTCACATAATTATCAGGACATAAATAAGCCTAGAGGTTGTAAATACTGTAAACATGCACAATTTGCAAACTACAATGATAAATAGCAATAATCATGTATAGTGACATTATAACGACTAATGTTATGAAATAATGCAACGTACACAATTAACTTTGTCATGGCATTTTGTAATGTTTACAAGAACACAAATGAAATGATACAGTAGACATAGACTATAGACTGTTTACTTGTGATTTAGCTGCAATCATGTAAAAACGTTATAAGCCAGCAAACGCGGTAGGCTACTTTATTATTACAGGCCTACTCTACACTTGAAATAAACTTCTTATTATCCTATTACCATCATCTGTAGTTTAGTAGACTATGCAGTAGCCTAATATTTGTATGAAATTTTGAAACATTACCTGGTCATTATCTTCGGAGGTGTACTAGAGTGGGAAATTACGACAGTTGCACGTATTCTCCAGCGACTCTAGGGGTCGCTGTTTGACAAAATGCCGAAAATGCATAGAGCGCCTTTAAATAAAATTTCCACGTATTTGTACTTTACTTAAGTAGAATCTATAGTGCATACTTTTAACTTACATTTTCAACAAATTATCTGTATTTTTACTTTACTACATTTCTACAACACCATCGAAGTACTACGTATCGGCGTGATAATCCCTTATTCTGAAAATCACAGTGTCGCGTCCATTATGAGCGCGCATCCTGTGCACCTACATTTGAAATAAAAAACTTGAGCCTGCAAAATACGCGATATGTGAACGGCCCCTTACAGTGCATTACATGTTATACACTTTTTTATCAGTATTTGTTTTCTCTAAGTTTGAACCCATGACCTTTTGTGCTGCTAACACAATGCTCTAACACTAAGCATATTTCTTGTTTTTATCGCTATTGTAGGTCGCTTTGGATAAAAGCATCTGCTAAGTGCCTAAATGTAAATCACTGTGCTAGCTAATTTATAATTGGTGAAACACTCTCAGATGTCCCATACCAGCTTTATATCATTCTGCAGTTAGATCTTAAAGAAAGAAAAAAGTACCCTTGAATTTTTAGTGTCTCTGAAAATGAACTGCATTGATATGTTGGACGTAGCGTAAAGGCTCTGTGTTTTCTTTTTAAACTCTTATTTCAGCTTTATTGTTAATAGGCTTGGCATGAACAGACATTAGCATCAATAAACCCCAGACAAAAAGCAGAATATGATATGATTGTAATGTAATAATCAGCCTGTGCTGCTGATTTCATCGCTGCGCATCGTCATTGCATTAGGGAGAAATCTTTCTGGCACACAATATTACAGCATTAAGACCATTATCAAAACTCGCTGCGATCACAACACCCTAGTTAGATAACATATGCATGGACAGATATCTAATCCACTTTGCTCCTCCGGCTGTACTTCTGCTGGCGTGTCCTCTTTCCATTCTTACCCGACACATATATGACTCACGGGGTGCTGATGCATGAGGAAAGGCACACAGATGTGCAAACATACTAATGACATGTCATAATGCCACCATGCTACGCCTTCCTCATAAGCTGCCCACTGACTAAAGCCTATTGGCTATATTTTAAAACAGAATAGGATGGAGAATTGCGCATCTCATGCAATTTAATACAATCTTTTATTCTTTTAAATTTGAAATGTATGAACTACTGTATATACAGTATATAAAAAGCAGGATATTGTATTGTAGTTCCAGTATAACCCAGATTAAAATAGTAGCCGAATTCTCTGCTCCCCAGTATCTTCGCTCTCTTCTTGTCTTTTCTGTCAAATCTTCTCCCTTGTGGCAGCTCATCGAGTTTCCCCCACGGGACCCCCCTGCACCTTTCAACATACACTCTCTTATCTCTTTGTCCAACACATGGACCTGTTTGGATTTCTTAGCTCCTCTCTGCCTCCAACATGTCAATCATTCTCTGGTTCCCCACACTGGTGATGAGAGTATCCATCAACACAGATGGAAAGAGTTAAGGAAGAAGAGGAGCAGAGGTTATATCTACCGGGTGGACTTATGCCATCACCACTAACTAAATATTTATGTGAATATATTTAAATTTGGCATTCTGATCACATATTGAACTTAGCAGAAATTGCCGCACTATAGTCATGGTGTTGCAGATCTGCTTTAAATATATTGCGGTCTAGAATCACCCTCTTTGGTACTCTCTCACCTGACCCCAATTTAGCTTTGATGAGCTTCCTCATTAATGGATCAAGTGGAAACATCTAAATGGCAGCTCCGATATAAACTGTTACCCACGTTTCATTGTGGCTTTTGAGAAAACCGTGAAAAGAGTTTTTTTAAGCTTGTAGTGCCGTGTGCTCTGTTAGCAGTTGTAAGCAGTGATTTGACAATAGCTTAAATGATAGTACACCCAAAATTGAAAATTCTGTCATTATTTACTCATCCTCATGTTGTTCTACACCTGTATGCGATTTCCCATGACTTCATTCACTGAAAAAAATGATTCATTGAATTTAATAATTTTTTTTAAGGTAAGTGGTTGCAATCAATTTATTTAAGCTACATTTATTTAAGCTACATTTAAACAAAAAATGTAAATTTTGTTTAAATGTAGCTTAAATAAATTGATTGCAACCACTTACCTTAAAAAAATTTATTAAATTCAATGAATCATTTTTTTCAGTGTTGATGATTATTCAAATGCATATTTTTTAAATAAAAGTTATTCAGAATTTTTACTGAAGTATTAACAAACAAAAAATACCCCACGGTATTTGAGTCAGTAACAAAAACGGTTTGGCAAGATGAGAATTTTTTTAAAACTTGTTTTTAAAGCATGCATCAGGTTTATTTCAATGGATGGTGTATTTATGTTAATTTTATTCAATAAAAAAAAAAATATTTGCTCCATTTTTATGAAAGTTAAGACTGAATGGACCTGAAAATGTAAAATGGTGTAACCGCCAATTGTGCCAAAGAAAGAGAAATATTAAATATGTCATCCTTCTTTATGGCATGTAAGCATAATCATAAAAAACATAATTTTAAAATATCACTTTATTAGTTATTTCTAAATGTAAATTTTAATGTGTTTTAGTAACATTTGTCCTGACATATGCTGAAAACAGCTCTGTTTTCTAAATAATCTTTGACAAATGATTTATATAAAAAATCACATTACACTAAACTAGATGATTATATTTTATTCCACTTTTTTATGTATATATTTATATTTTAAATACTAGTTACACCAATTGACACAGACCGGTTACACCACAATGACATTTTTGCAATTATCCCCCAAATATTCTTTCAAAATGAAATAAAACCAGGAATTTTGGACTTGGTCCTCAAAAAAGATTTTAACCATTTTACATTTAATTTATCCATACGGACACAAAATAATTAACGCCACATCATTAACCCATTTGCTAAATGTGTCTGTGGCTGTACTGACCTACAAACACATGTGCCACCATCAGACATTTAGCTTTTGAATGAGTTTATCATCATGACCAGCCCGTGTATCGATCCAGTACCATTCAGAGATTCCTGCTCCACGTTTTCACCCAAATCTCATTATAAAAGCAACAACAGCAGCGCTATCTATACTTGCAGTGTTGTTTTCACCAGCCAACAATGTAATTGGCTCAAGCAAACAGAATCTTTTATTTAACTTTTTATCCCGTCATGTGCTGTCTGTCCCTTACAAAAATTAACCATGGTTTTACTACTGTTAAAAAAAACATGATTACTGTAGTAAAACCATGGTTACCACAAATAACCATGGTTTGTAACTATGGTTTTCAATAACTACACGCCAAAAACAATCGGTGCTAAATAGCACTAAAAGTGGATCTTGGCATCATAGATGAACCATTTTAAGTGCCATATAGCATCGATGAAGTACCTGTGTAGCATCTGTGTAGAACCATAAGGTGCTATGTAGAACCATATGTGGTGCTATAGTGGTGCTATATAACCCCGTATGGTTCTTCATAGGTGCTTCATAGATGCTATATAGCACTAAAAATGGTTCCTCTATGATTACGAGCCAAGAACCACTTTTAGTGCTATTTAGCACAGTTTGTTTTTAGAGTGTATAGAGTATGGTTACTGTAGTAAAAAAACATGGTTTTGCTAATCAATACACCAAAAAAAAAAGGTTAATTTTCTTAGGGGGTGATTTTTGCTCTTGTGCCCCATCTATAGCAGGTCTGGCCCAAATGTAGGGACATTTTACCTGTTATAAATCCATTCACCAGACCTGTTTTCCATTGACTTCAATTAATCAATCATCTTTGATCCTTTTGCTTTAGATGACCTGATTGACTGCTTCTCCGCATGTTTAATGAGACATAGAGCCCCGGTGATTATATTTGTGCGTCACCCTTGTGCTTCCCTAACATCAGCCAGCTTACTGTAAACCTGCCGTTCTTGGCAGATTAATTATGATGGGGTCAACACGCCTCCAGTTGCGTCTGAATGCTGGAAATAGATTGTTCTCTATGTGCTGGAGGTGTCTACCACGGACGAATGTTCACAGTTGAGTCACAAGTCGTGCTATGTTTCGACTAAAGCTTTCTGTAAAAGACAAGCTTTGTCTGCTGATAAGAGAAGAGTTGGACCTCATGCAGGGATCACTTTTACATCACATAGTTGTTGTATACAGATTTGTTAAAGGGAGGATTCACCTGAAAATTCATGTTGTTTTTAAGTTAGTACGCTGGTATTTTTTCATGGGAAGACACAGCATACAGTGTGGACTGTTAAGATTTTCAGTGAGCAATTAATTAAAATTGAACAACACATCTCCATAGACTAAAAAAATGATGCCAAAATCTTAAAAATGCCCGCTGATGACTTCATCTGGAGCCATTTGGACACACAGTATACGCACATGTAACAACAATTAAAAAAGATGAGGACAACCATGAGCAAGTAATAAAAAATTGGGCCAGCTATCCCTTTAAGAACCTGAATAGCTATGTATTAAGACATACAAGGAGTTTTCATGAACATTATGCTCTGTATTCAATTTGAAACTTTTCAAGGACAGTTCCTGTTCTTCTGTTTTGTGTGTTCACCTAATAGTGCTCAAGGACGCTTTGAAAAGATTATTATGGGGGTGTTTGAGCAAAACGACTCTTTGACTTTTTTTTACAGCTTTTTATCGCAGATTTCTTCCTCCGTAAGTGCTTTTATGTGCAGGTCAAAGTCAGAACACGATGCGGCGACAGAGTCTGTCACAGTTGTCGTGGAGATGGCGCGTATGACGAGAATGATGTTTTGCACGTCTTGCCCAAGAGAAAAATGTGCGGCCTGTGCCTGGCTGTGTGATGAATGGTGTAGAGTCTCTATCTGTCGCTCACAGGCTGTACTGTTAGATGCCACGCGTGTGTTCGCAAGTTTTTTGCTTTTTTTGTTTCTGAGGGTGTGTGTTTAGCGTAGGGTGCTGTGTTTATATGTGTGTATATTGGAGTGTGTTCTAATGTTCACGTGCCCTGTGGGTTGCTTCTTTTATACGGTGTAATTATTAATGGTGGCCAGACAGTGCCAGCTCTTCTCTCTGGCTCTGAATGACTGTGCTGGGTGGACCCGGGGCTCTTAAACTAAAGTGGCTGGTACTACGGCCGTCTGGCAGGTGGAGTGGGTCATCACCATGGTGGTGAGTCCTCTTGCGTAGACCTTCTGTGTGTGCGTGTGTTGGGTTTCTACAGTATAAAGGGTTTAAAGTAGGCTCCATCAGGAGGCTTGTTCTTGTTTTGCAAAGAGCTCAGCTTTGCTGGATGGCCCAGATTGTGATATGATGATTATGATATAATACTGGGTTGTGTCTCTTCAGCAGTGGCGGCTTGTGACTGCTCATCCGAGGGGCGCAAATTCAAAATAAAAAAAAAATGCATGTGTGTTGCTTGTGTTTTTAAAATATGTGTTTGTTGCATCATGTGAACCATGTGCATCACGTGTTTTGTCAAAATAAGTGCCTGCTGGTCATTTATGATAAAAGATACGCTCACTTTCACAAAATACATGCAAGACACTCCCTTGACATTAAACTCTGATTACGCTGCATGAGATTATTTGTGTCTTTGGCGGCCGGTGACTTCTTTTTTTTCGAGGGCGCTCGATTCGAAGTTCGTCACAACATGTATGAAGCCTTCATGTGTGTGGTTCGTAATTTCAAAATATGTGTTCTGCACGTCAAGAGATCCTGTGTGCATCACGTGTCTTGTCAAAAAAAGTGCCTGCTGGAGACGCGTCTAAAGGGTTTATGATAAAAGAGACGCTCACGTTTGCCCGATACTCATGCATTCATGCGTAATCTGAGTTTACTGTTAAGGGAGTGTCTTGCGTGTATTTTGTGAACGTGTGCGTCTCTTTTATCATAAATGGTTTTGATGCGTGTGCGGCAGGCACTTGTTTTGACAAGATGCGTGATGCATGTGGTTCACATGACGCAACAAACACATATTTTGAAAGCACAAGCAACACACATTACTCTCCGAACACTTATTTTGAATTTGCGCCCCTCAGATGAGCAGTCAGAACCCACCACTGATGCGAGTATCTGGCAAACATGAACGTCTCTTTTATCATAAATGGTTTTGACGTGTGTGCAGCAGGCACTTATTTTGACAAAACACGCAATTCACATGGTTCACATGACGCAACAAACACATATTTTGAAAGCACAAGCAACACACATGACACTCCGAACACAATTTGCGCCCCTCAGATGAGCAGTCACAAGCCTCCACTGATGCGAGTATCTGGCAAACATGAACGTCTCTTTTATCATAAACTCTTTAGACGCATCTGCAGCAGGCACTTATTTTGACAAGAAACGTGATGCACACAGGATCACTCGACGCGCAGAACACATATTTTGAAATTCCGAACAACACATGACGGGCTACATACATGTTTTGGCGAACTTCGCATTGTGCGCCCTCAAAAAAAGAAGTCACCAGTTGTGACTTTTCAGTGGTCAGTCTCTTAGCCCAATAAATAGCCCAAAAGCACCATTAATTTATTATATTTATTTATTATATTTACAATATTTATATTTATATTTAGTAGACATTTTATCCAGTGTATTCAAGGTGTACATTTTATTTGTATTTGTGTTCACTGGAACCTAAACCCACAACAACATCAGCATTTGGGTTTGAAAATGTTTAAGGTTGAGTAAACTGACAGAATTTCCTTTTTTTTTGGGTGAACTTTCTCTTTAAGGCCTACGAGGCACATTTCCAAATCCGCCTCTCACTCTTGTGCACGATGCAGTGTTTCTGCCTCAATGCATTATGGGGTACATGCGAGGGTAATGGATGAACGCTAATTCCTCATCTTCCTCGCTTTTGATCCCATCTTTAAATCCTTCGGTCCACTTCTATCTCTCCGTCCGCTCCTTCATTATCTAAACATCGACTTAAAGTGTGTCGACTCAATAGCGCACATGTCACAAACATAAGGCACACCTCTCACACGCATCCGCCTTTTCCTGCGAGGCATTGTATAGCGAGAGCGAGCCATACATAGACTTGCATCACCCAAGTCCGCCTGCGGGCGCTGAAGCGACTGTCTGTCTGATGTCCTCCGTGGGCTTGGGAGAAGCAAATGCCTGCGTTTTCCTGATTCATTTGTCACTGCGGTAAAGTGCAGTAAGCCGCGTGGCTCTGTGTGCCTCTCGTTCTGGCATCCACATTAAAGCCAGCAGAGTTTTGTCAGGGAATCCACAAGAATTATAAAATCAATGATACGCCGAAAGAGTCAATCAATGGTGCCAGGCTGATTTTGCAGGCAGCTCTCCTTTTTCATTGAGACGGCACGGTTGGTGGCGTAGTCAAGCGATGGATAAAGGATGTTGTGTGTAGGGGGAACAGAAGAAAGAAATGAGGGTAGGGATTGAGGGAATTGGAGGGTGTGTGAATGAGTGAAGCAGACAGATGAGAAGAGAGGTGGAAGGATGCCCAGCATTCCATAGACTGTCGGTGTTGATGTGAAAGCGTCCAACCGACGCTGCTAAATGAGGCATTCAGGAGCCCTCTGCATTTTCTTTTCCCCTTCTTTTCCTCTTTTTTTCCCCATTGCAGTGCTGTTTGGAGGTTTACTGCAGAATTGGCCCATGCACTGGAGTCATTATTCCATCCCTTTCCTGGTATCGATTCTCTCTGTATTCTATCACGCAGCCCCTGCCCGATGGGGTGGGTGGCCGTTTGTCGCTAAAGGATTTGTTCTTATCTTCAAGGTTGTCTGGCCCCATGCTAAGACCAACCTTGTGAAAACAGCATGTCCATTACTTCTGTCCTGACACCTCTGACAGAACCTGTTAGACCAGGCTTCAGTCTGCAGAATGGTCACAAACAGCCAGTCCACCAAAATCTACCACCTCCATTAAACCCTCCTATGGAGAGACATGATACGTCTCTTAAACCCACTGGGTACTTAACTTACCTATGCCTTGTAGGATGTAGACCTTCCTGCGGAGAGGTGGACCTCTAATGGCACTACCAGCGATCATCTAAAAAAGGTCAAATGTATTTGGGTCAATGACGTGACGTTAATTATTTTGTGTCTGTATGGTTCAATTAATTGTAAAAGGGTTAATATTTCAAAATAAATGTGCAGATTACTTGCATACATTTTCTTTTTTGAGGACCAAATCTAAAATTTCATGTGGGGAATAATTGCAAAAATGTCAATGTGGTGTAACCGGTCTGTGTCAATTGGTGTAACTAGTAGTTTTTTAATGAAAATATAAAAATATTCATAAAAAATGTGGAATAAAATACAATCATCTAGTAATATGTTTTTACATAAATCTTTACATATTTTGTCAAAGATTATTAAGAAAACAGAGCTGTTTTGAGCATATGTCAGAACAAATGTTACAAAAACGCATTAAAATGTACATTTAGAAATAACTAATAAAATTATATTTTAAAAAAATATAAATTTTTGATGGTTACACTTACATGTTATCAAGGTGGATAAAATATGTAATATTTCTCATTCTTTGGCACAATTGACGGTTACACCATTTGACATTTTCAGGTCCATTCAGTCTTAACTTTCATGAAAATGGTGCAAATGTAATTTTTTATTGTATAAAATCAAGATAAATATACGGAGCCCCTAAGGGGACACGGATGAAAAATTAAATAAAGTTTAGTTTCACGTGCACACGTGAAACTATCATGTGCGCACGTGAAACTATAGCGCACACATGAAACTTTCGCGCGCGCACAAAACTATCGGTGTGCAAAACTAAACTTTTAAAAAAAATTCGGCACATGAAGGTTTCGCGTGAGCACATGAAACTAAACTTTTGATTTTTTTTACCCCAACCTTCATGTGCCGAATTTTTAAAAAAAGTTTAGTTTTGCATGCGCAAACTAAACTTTATTTAATTTTTTATCCGTGTCCCCTTAGGGGCTCCGTATATTTATGTTGATTTTATACAATAAAAAATTACATTTGCACCATTTTCATGAAAGTTAAGACTGAATGGACCTGAAAATGTCAAATGATGTAACCGTCAATTGTGCCAAAGAATGAGAAATATTACATATTTTATCCACCTTGATGGCATGTAAGTGTAACCATCAAAATTTATATTTTTTTTAAAATATCATTTTATTAGTTATTTCTAAATGTACATTTTAATGTTTTTGTAACATAGGGGGCTTGGTATAAATACACTGTGTGCATTGAAATAAACCTGATGCATTCTTTTAAAACAAGTTTTCAAAAAGATTTTTGAATTTCTCATCTTGCCAAACCGTTTTTGTCACTGACCCATTTTATAGAAAAAAATCTAAAATTCCAAATGATTTTTTTCTTCATAAAATATTTTATTTTGTTTCGAACAAAATTTTTCAGTTAGCTTTAGATTTCTTCTCAAACTAGTTTTACTGCTTCAATGCTTATAATGGAATACAAGACAAAATACTCAAAACTTGAAAATGTTTTTGCACCACTAAACTGGAAACAACATTTCCTTTTCCAAACTTTTTATTATCAGAATGATGGATGGACTACAGGCAGATAACCTCCATATTTTTACAGGTCACCTTTAAGCAGTCCGGAAACATTATTAGATTCTATATTGATACAGAGTTTCTTGATGGTAATGAAGAGATGACCGTTGATATATCTTTCATCCTCCAGGTCTCACGGCAGCATCATTGATTTAAAACAGGGCCATGCCGCAGAAGAGCCACGAGAGGTTGCTGCGTTCTGAATGCTGATGGCATTTTTCTTGTACAGGATCGCTTTTATAATTAATCTGCTTGTCTTCCTGCAAACCCACTGCTGATGTTCAGGATGGGTAGCATCTGTGTACCATAGGGACTACTTTGCACACGGTTTTCGGGGGCCAATGTAAATGGTGTTTAAAGGACATCACCGTCGCTGTAAAATGCTGCCAGGGGATTCAAGTAATAGGCTCAGGGAATATAAATCATACCGTCTCTCTTATTTGACTTCTCACATCCATGCCACAAGAGCAGCCAAATCATATGCAGGCTGTAAATAAATAAACAGAACCCTATGTTTTACTGACACCTCGGCACTGTAAAAAGTTGGATTAACTTAAAAAATTACTTCAATTGGTAACACCTAAAAAGTTTTTCAACTTAAAATTTCACGTTAGTTTCACTTTAGGTTGAAAAAAATTTCAAGTTTTTAAGTTGAACCAACTTTTTACTTTTTATAGTGTGGATCATCTCTAGTTGGTGAACTGTTTGAAGTTGAGACTGTCCTGCATCACTGGTGCACTTTTGCTGATTACTTGCTGTTTTATTCTTTGCCCAACTGTGACATGCACTGTAATCTTAAAGTCGCAATGAAATCAAAATTTACAATTCTTATTTTTTATGTAACATTGCAGTTATTCTTATAAACAATTTATATAAGTTTATTCATAAACTTCAAACGCTGAAAATGTACTTCTGCCCTCTTGTAGAGATCATTCTCTGATGACGTCGTTTAGATGGCTTGGGTGGGAGTATCTGTTAACTTCGCCCCTCCAGCTGTCAGTCAGCTTTATGCTCAGCTGCACTACTTCCTGAACTTCCGCCAGCTTCTTGTTTCCTGTCTGCCATTATTGGACAAACTGATTCATTCAGGTGTGCCTGACCTAAGTAGTCACAAACAAACTGTTTATTCCAGGTGTGCCTGACCTCAGTAGTCACAACAACAATAACCAGACACACCTGGATTAATCAGTTTGTCCAATAAGGGCAGACAGGAAACAAGAAGCTGGCTGAAATTCAGGAAGTAGTGCAACTGGGCATAAAGCCTGTTGCCAGTTCCATTTTGAATAAAACGCCTACTTTTCTATATCCAATCAAAACATAGTGGAAAACACAAGCCACGCACACTATTTTTCCTTGCTGTTTTACACAGAAATACGTCACAGCATGGAAGTAAAGTCGATCTTTACTTCCGGTTAACAGGGACTTTAATGTCAACTAGGTCATGTTTTGCTTTCTTAAAACTAATCAGCTTGGGACCTTTCAGTTATACAAAATAATATTTTCATGTCCCCATCATATACATTACATGACCCAACAGTGCAATAAGCAGTAAGAATGGATGGATAAAACTTAATTTTACTTCTTTGGTTTGATTTTTAACATTAAGGACTCTCCATACCTCATTGAGAAATGGCTAACTTTAGTTTTTTTATTTTTACTCTGTTAGGCTTCCTGTGACTAAGAGGGAGGAGGGGAGGGAGAGAGTAATGTTTTGTGGTGGTCCTGACTAATAAAGAGAAGAAATATAACTTGTATTTTTATTCAAAGCCGTTTATAGCTAAGACTGTAACATGTTAGTATTAGTACATTATTTTATGGCTCCTCTTGTTGGAACAACGAACGCAAACGCCAATATCAACACTGAAAAATGTGATGTGATCGTTAAAATGTGATCATTAGCTCATCAAAATATGTTAAGCAATTTAAAATATTTTATAAGCAACTTGTCATTAATAAAGATTTTGGTGAAATGACTCACAGTTAATTTGATTATAATTTAAAGAGCTCCTATTTTTTGTATATGGTGTAATACAATGTGTTTGCATGGTTTATGGTTCAAAAAACACATTATTTTTTACATTTCGTACATTATTGTTGCAACCCTTTATGCTGCGCCTTTCTGAAACACGTCGATTTGTACAAAGTTGATCATTCTGAGAAAGCGCAGTGTGCTCCGATTAATCGGCTATCCGGTGCGCTCTAATTGGCCGAATACCTTAAGCATCTGGCGGAATGGGATGCTTACCATTTTTGGAAGATCAGCTCCTATCAGGATATAATAGGGACTTTAAGCAACAGCTGCGAATGGAACGGCTACTATGACCGGGAAGTATGCTGTCACACCGCCGTAGCCAAGAACGTTAAAATCACTAAGAAGCCGTAAACAGGACAGCGCAATGCGGCATTCATTAGTTTATTGAGATACAAAAAAATTTAATTTAAAAAAGCAAGAGAAGGATTGCTTTAGGCATTAAATGATCAACTTTTGTCAGAATATGAGTTTTTACTATTGTATGATGTAAATAAGTCTAAAAACCTAAATTTACCATAAGCAATACTTGCCTTTGAACCTACAAATGGAAAAAATCGTATAGACGAGTGGTAAAATCATAAACTGATGCTATAACAATATCATATGCCATAAAA
Organism: Misgurnus anguillicaudatus; assembly: GCF_027580225.2. NCBI lineage: Eukaryota > Metazoa > Chordata > Actinopteri > Cypriniformes > Cobitidae > Misgurnus > Misgurnus anguillicaudatus. Next base: position 29,209,577 of record NC_073355.2, on the reverse strand, counting down.
CATAACATTTATTTACCTAATATCTCACGTTGACTCCACCAGAGGCTGTTGCTTAAATTACCTATTACGTCTTTACTACATATTAAAACGAGCCCAAATCTGATTCAGAAAATGCAGATTACCAAGCTGATAAATCAACTTTGCCAGCGCAGCTTGAGCAGAATGTAACAGATTGTTAAGGTAAGGATACTAAAACATTAAACCATGTCTGCATTTGTGATGTTAGCAACATTAAACAACAAGCACTACTCTGCTCAAAATATTGTTTGAATCATAGTTTGAATAGTGACTAGTAAATTAAGGTAGATTTACAACATTTTATAGCTTTAATAGAATTACTAGATCAAATGTTAATCCTTAAAGGGATAGTTCGGCCAAAAATGATATTAAACCTATAATTTACTCCCCCCCCCCGAAGCCGTCCGAGATGCATATGTCCATCGTTTTTCAGACGAACACATTTTCAGTTATTTTAGAAGATTTCTTATATCTTCCAGCTGCTAAACAGTAAAGTTACAGCTGCTAAACAGTAAGGGGTTCCAGCTCCTTCAAGTCCAAAAAATGTGCATATATCCTTCCCCAAAGAAATCCTAACGGCTCCAGGATGATAAACAAAGGTCTTCTGAGGGTAATCCGCACAATGTTGTTGTAGAAAGATCCATATTTAAAGGCGGAGTGCACAATGTTTGAAAGCCAATGTTGATATTTGAAATCACCTAAACAAACACGCCCCTACCCCAATAGAATCTGGACCTTCTTTTAAAAGACCCGCCCCACACATACGCAACCCGGCAAGGATGTCGGTTAGTAGACACACCCTTTCTGCTGATTGGCTATAAGTGTGTTTTGGTAGTCGGCCCGTCTCCTTTTCCAAAGCGTTTTTCAAACATTGTGCACTCCGCCTTTAAAACTTTATAAACGAAAATAACTAGCTTCCGATAACGCCACCATCTTAGACTCCTCTGTATTCAGGAGAGATTATCAGCGTAGTGTACGCACTTTTCTTAGTGACGTATGACAAATGCGGAGGGCGGGGGCACAGAGCACCAGCAGAGAAACCTCCGTAAACTGCATACGCTCTCATCTTGAATGCAGACGCGACAAAGATGCCGGCGTTACCGGAAGCTACTTATTTTAAGTTATAAAGTTTTAAATATTAATATTTCTACACTAAAACAGCATGGATAACCCTCAGAAGGCCTTTGTTTATCATTGTGAAGCCGTTTGGATTTATTTCGTGAAGGATGGATGCACATTTTTTGGACTTGAAGGATGTGGACCCCGTTACATTTGATTAACTGAAAGATCTAAAACATTTTCTAAAATAACTGAAAATGTGTTTGTCTGAAAAATGATGGACATATGCATCTCGGACGGCTTCAGGGTGAGTAAATCATGGGTTTAATATCATTTTTGGCCGAACTATCACTTTAAGGCATTTCTGTCGCATTTATTTAAAAATCCAGATTCTCATCAAATAGGCTCATCATTTGCAGCAGCTGAACACTAAGCAGAAGTGCAGAAACCTGTGCTAACAGCTGTGCTTTTTATCACACTTATGACATTTGTAGCACCAAATACATTTTACCCACATTTCTCCTGTTGAGTCATGATAAAAGCGATAACAATATCCATATGTTTAGTGTTTTAGCAAATCATACCTGTTCACCTCAAAGTCATTTTGTGGTGCTGTGTGACGCTGTTTGAATCCTAATTTGAATAGTGACTAGTAAATTCTTTAAATATGAAAACACAGGCTGAAAGTCAGAAGCGGGTGGATTTATGATAATGTGCATATGGTCCATGTTAAACAGCTACAGAAGTATCTGTTGCCTACAATTTTTGTGTTCATTGTAGTCCAATAAAAGAGATTTCAGTTGGAGGCAATAACTTGCGTCATCGTAGGCTTTGTGCTGAGTAACTTTGCGGATCGTTAATGTACTAACACTAATTCAAGGCAGTAACAAATTTTTGCAGTGTACCCAAACACAGGAGCAATTTTATTTGTTAATATTAAAGGAGATAAAACATCCGTCATTATATACTCGCCTTCACATGTTATATTTTTTTGGAACAGAAAAGGTGAAATCTCTAAAGAATCTTTTCCATATTGCCACTTAATACAGCAGATATCATATGGATTACTTTATGGGGCTTTTATGCTGTTTTATTGTCCTTTCGGATGACTGCGGTCATTATGAAGTGCTATTTTCTGGCAAGAGCTGCATACTGATTCTTCAATTTATTCTTTTGTGTTCAACCGAAAAAAAGGAGCAGCATAGTGAGTTTGGAACGGCTTGAAGATGAGTAAACAATGACAGAATTGTTATTTTTGGCTGCTTTATTCCTTAATGCAGCCCATTCTGCAATTACAATCACTCCTGTACGCCGGCTTTCAGATAGGGATAGATTGTGGAGAGAAATGTCATAGTCCCCAGGAGCTCATTGTTACTCTCAAAATGACTCTTTATCCAGCCAACATGAAGTGTAAGACAAGCAAAAACCCTGCCAACCTCCTTCTCTTATATCCAAAACACTACGCGCTTGACTTGTTATTGCACACGACTCTGATCGCTATCAGGTGCAGAACGATGCCAGGAAGACCGCCCGGGGTGCAATCCAAGATCCGATTTAATCTGCACAAAATGTCTGTTTATTATTGCTAATCTATCATGTGTTAAACTCTATATTCTAATACAGAAAAATGAGTATATCAGCTAAGGGTTAGAGATAGCAGGGTTAATACGGCTTCTGTTGGCGCTCAGCTGAACGCATCTGCTGTGTTTATTATTAATTTACCTGCAATTTGCCAGACAAACTTCACCATCCGATTTGCAGAAGCCATCAATTTTTTAAAGTATAATTTGGTACATTTATAATTCAACAGCTGCTTCTAAAATGTGAGATTTTTTTTTGCAATGCACCCAAAGCCCATAGGTAGAAAGTCTAGAAATAAATATTACATTAAACCCCCCCTCCTTTTGACAAAAGTAATTACTTTTGTAGAGGGTTAATGCTCAAGATGAATACACAATATAGGTCAATCTATTTCAGTCTGTTGTTTTTCCTTTACACCTCTCCTATTTAGTGTTGCTTCATTTATCAATGACTGGCAACCATTTAATAGTTTTTAAAAAAGCTTTTACAGCTTTAGTAGAATTACATGTTCTAGATCAAATGTTAATCCTTAAAGGCTGGGTGCATCTTTGAAAGCCAATGTTGACATTTGAAATCACCTAAACAAACACGCCCCTACCCCAATAGAATCTGGACCTTCTATTAATAGACCCGCCCCACACATACACAACCGAGTCAACGATGTCTGTTAGTACTGCTGATTGGCTACAGGTGTGTTTTGGTACTCGGCCCGACTCCAAAGTGTTTTTAAAAAAACACGCACGCCACCTTTAGGGAATTTTTGTCGTATTTATTTCACTGTCCCACAGGTGGGACGTTTGGCATTAAATATTTAAAACAATAATTTCATAGTCTAAACCTACACCAATCTTGACGAACTATATACCGTTGGAAAGCTCTAAGAATGTAGTTTTTATATTCTAACACCATTTTGAAAAAAAAATGTAGTAAGAGTCATTTTCTAAAATGGCGCTGGCCAACAGGTGGGCCCAAGGTGTTATTACATATTTATTTGTAAATATCCTATAAACCTGAAATAATCTTGACAAACTATATATTGTTGCAAAGCTCAGGGAATATAGTTTTCATATTTCAAGGCCATTTGATGATAGAATTTGTATAGTGACAGTAATTTTGTTAAATGTCACCTACCCCATAGGAATACATATGAATGATTATATATTTATAACACTAATACCCTATAAACTTGAAATAATCTTGACACACTATATATTGTTGTAAGGCTTTATGTATGTTGTTTTGGGGAACACTTATTAATTATCAATTATGACTTTTGCCTTAGTAAACTCCCAATTTACTGCTAATTAATAGCTAATAAGGTAGTTGTTGTAGACGTTAGGTTTAGGTATTGGATTGGGTTAAGGGATGTAAAATATGGTCATGAAGAACAAAGCATTAATATGTCCTTTATAAGCACTAATAAACAGCTAATATGTAAGCTAATAAGACACTAGTTAAAAGTGAGAATTGGTCCCGATACTAAAGTGTTACCGTTGTTTTCATATTTCAAGGCCATTTGATGATGGAAATTTAGTAGTGACAGTCATTTTGTTAATTGTCACTGACCCCGTAGGAGTACATATGAATTCGTATATATTCTTTAAAATGAATCTATAAATCTTCAAAAATCTTGACAACCTATATATCGTTGGAAAGCTCTAAGAATGTTGTTTTCATATTTCAAAACCTATTTGCAATAAAAACAATGCAGAGACAGTAATTTATTAACTTGTGACAAGATGATGCAGCTAACCGTTGACACCTAGTGGCCTTGGTTGGTAAAACCACTAAAAGTGTGACAGAAACTTCTATTTTTGTTATTTTAACTTGAAATTTGGTTCAGAACTAGTTGAGACTTGTGTCTTTATTGTTGTGGTGTTTTGAGAGTAAAACATTTTAATTTTTATATACATTTGATTAGAGAATATACTTTATTGCATTATTTTTATTTCAAATACATTTAAACGGGTATAACTATTTTTTCATATTCACAACTTCAAACACTTCAGTGTAAAACTATAAATTGTCTTCTTTAAAAAGAGACCAAGATTTTGCTTTTAGACCAAAGAATGCAAGAGTTTTAGTAATTTGAACGTGCAGATCACCTTTTCACACAGTTAAATGGGTAAAGATGTATCCAAAAATTCTGATTCTCATCATCCAGGTTCGTCATTTGCAGCTGCTGAACACTCAGCAGAAGTGCAGGAACCTGTGCTAACAGCTTTGCTTTTTGTCACACTTACGACATTTGTAGCACCGAATACATTTTACCCACATTTCTCCTGTTGAGTCATGATAAAAGCGTGAAAAATATCCCTATGTTTAGTGTTTTAGCACATCATGCCTGTTTACCTCAAAAAGTGTTGTCAAATAATTTAGTGGTGCTGGGTGACGCAGTAGCTTTGGGGCCAATGTTAAGATCAATGTCACACATACATGAAGGTGAGGGTGTGAAGCAACGTTCTAGCTCTCAAACCCCCGGAGGCTGCTACGTCACCCCTGGCCTTATTAAAATGGAGCAAAGAGGTGCAAGACGTGCTCATTGCACAAAAAGAAATAGTCTATTCGCTCTTTTATAAGCCCACCTAATTACTGTTAATGCAGCAAAACCCCACACACCCTTCTGGAAATCTCCTCATCTGCTACTGTTGGTAGCAAAGCGTGAGAAGATGTTAGCCTCCAGTTTGTCATTTTAAAGAGAATCAATGTAGGATCAGGGGGTAATTTATTCATCAACGAGGTGCTCGGTAGGAGAAATCGCCTATTGGCAGATTTAAGATTTAAGTACGGGGCAGTCGCCGTTCCGACGGACGTGCTGTAATACAGATAATGCTAAATCAACAACACTGTAATAACTCATTACGTATTGAAGCTGCCACTATGTACAGGTCAAAGTGAAGCTAGTTGCAAGGGTAATTGAATATTGGTATGAGGGAACATTGTGGGTTTATGAGGTGACTGTCCGTGTTTGTTAAACCTCTGCTTTGCTTTGCTTGTGTGTGTGTGTGATATAATATTTCAGCAGGAGTGCTATTGTATAGGTGTTAATGAATGGAAAGAGAAGCATGGCTTGTTGTGTAAAAAAACAGCAGGGGTGCAAAACGGTAGCCTGTATGCCATACGTGGTGCATGCCAAAAGAAAGGGTGTGGTCGAGTAAATAAAGGGGGAGAAGACGAGTGGTTGTTCGTAAAAAAAAAAAAATTTCATTGAGTTTGTGTGGTGTTTAATCAATAGATTAAAGTGAATATCCCAAGGACATGCATTATAATTTATGCATATTAAATCAAGAACATGCAATAAAAAAGTAAACAGGCCCATTATTGATGTTATGTTGACTGCATTTTCTCTAATGGAAAACTAAAAAACATGATGTCATGTCATTATTCAGATGTTCATGGGGACGACGGAGAACCTTGACAGTTCCCAGAGGTTTTAAGTTCCCAGGTGGCAAATGCAAAAAAACAAAGGTAATCATATGAAAGAGTTGCAGCAGTTACTTCACTTTCTTAAAAACAAAATCCTGATAATTTACCCCCATGTCATCCAAAATGTTGATGTCTTTCTTTGTTCAGTCGAGAAGAAATAATTTTTTAAAGAAAAACATTCCATGATTTTTCTCAATTTAATAGACTTTATTGGACCTCAACAGTTTCAAGGCAGTTTAAAATTGCCATTTCAACGCAGCTTCAAAGGGCTCTAAATTATCCTAACCGAGGCATAAGGGTCTTATCTTGCAAAGCAATTGTCATTTCAGCAAGAAAAATAAAAAATATGCATTTTTAAACCACAGCTTATGCGAAACTACCGCTACAATGTTTACAAGTGTGGAGAAAGAGGACCATTCTGACATCGTTGTATGTGGAATGATACTAATTAATGTCAGTTTATTGGTTTAAATGGTCTGCAAATGTGCATTTTACATATGTAATGCGTGACTTTTCGACCTCCTTACACATTACGCGAGTCCGCGCTGGGCCATCACAGGGCTAGTGCAAGACGAGGGGTTCTATCATACACCAGGTTGCATGCAAGTGTATTTTGCTAGTTTCAACTCGGCGCATCGAGTCGGCGCAACATTTTCATGTTTAGCGCCCGTTGTTTAAATAGCAAATGCATTTGTGCCCATTTTTGTGCCCATGGGCATTCTGATCTAAAAACGAGGTGTGTTCAGGCACATTGTTGGCACGTTGCTATTTTGAGGCAACTTTAATAGACTACGCCATTGACCAACTAAAACCTGGTCTTAAGTTTAAAGTCAATGGCGCAATATTGTTTTTGTTATTAATGAGCGCGTTAGAAATATGCGCTTATAAACGAGAAGACAACACAGGTTTGCTTATCACACACATGGATGCGCAGCAGCACAAAAAAGCTTTTAAATATGAAAAAGTAAAGCATTAAAATGTAAAAGATTATTATTGAGTCTCTTGGACATAAATGAGGACCGATTATGTGACGTTAGAAGGCGTAAAGAGCTGCTTCACATGTGGTAAGTAATTAAATGCTTCGCTTTAAAAAAAAATGCATCTATTTTTAAATGTTTTTTAATGCTTCCTCACGGATATATTGTATATGATGACTCTGTACCTGTGGATATGGTGAGATGAAAAACATTTTTAAGTAATGCTTTAAAAAAAACTCATGGCGCTGTCTGGGTGCTGAAACGGCTATCAGCACGTTTGTAAATTTTTATCTCCTGTTTGTTACAAATAAAGTATTTTTAGAGTAGAAACATTTTCTTACATACTTGTAAATTATTTTTTGATGATATTGGATAGCCATACATTTACAGCAATTAAAAGCCTGCTTTTTTACTTTCATGACTAAAAGAAAACGGGTTTATAGGTTTTAATTAAAAATAACAATTTCAATACAAGTAAAAACAACACAATTATTTAACATTAATCTTAAACTGGGGGTCTTCCTCCTATGATTAGTTTTTCAGTTTAGTAAGTCCGTCATCTAAATAGGGATTAGACATTGTGCCAGCACAACTGGCTTTTAAAGAGGATGAGAGCTGAGACTCTCATTTTATTGCACGTTACGCCCAAAACACACCCATTACTCATTAAAAGAATAGGAACAAGCCTTTTTGACTATGTGCTCGGTGCACAAACCATTCCTCGTCGTTAAATTAGCAAAAGTCGATTCGGACACGCCCATTTAGATGTTGCGCTATGTGCTTTAGACCATGCGCTTAGATCGTTAAAATAGGGCCCGAGAAGTTTCGCTTTAAAAGTGCATTTTTTTGTTGCCAAAAATGACAATCGGTGTGATAGATAAAACCCTTATGCCTCGTTTGGGATCGTTTAGAGCCCCTTGAAGCTGCATTGAAACTGCAATTTTAAACTGCATTGAAACTGTAAACCGTTGGGGCCCAACAAAGTCCATCAAATTGAGAAAAATCCTGTAATGTTTTTCTAAGAAAAAACTTATCTGAACAAAGAAAGACATCAACATCCTGGATGACATGGGAGTGAGTAAATTATTTACATTTTTTGTAAGAAAGTGGAGTACTCCTTTAAGCCCAAATGTGTTCCTGTAATTGCTAGAGCATGTGTCGACAACACAAAGGTTATAGGTTCGATCCCCAGGGAACATGTATAACTCTTTGCGTTGCTTTGGAAAAAGCATAAAAAGATGTATGTAAATGTAAGCAGGACCCAAACTCTCCTTCTCCCTCTCTTGTATCTCATTCCCCAATTAGCAGATGTGCCCGGGTCACCGACCAGAGCTCTAAAGATTGCCCACGTCCGCTGAACGTGATGGACAGAATATCGGAACTGAGGTTTTGCATCTCAAACGAGTCAACACTTTGCAAGGGGGAGCGATGTTTAAATCCCATTAAACTGCATCTGCAGGGGATTACGGCAGTTCAGTCCTTTTCCGAGCTGCTGAAGAGGCGCCGGCGACGAAATCAGCTTGAACGAGACGAAGGTACAATAGCACTTGTTGACAGGGTTACACTGTCAAATGGTTAATCATCAATGGGCCATGCAGTGAATATCTCTACAAACAAAGAAAAATCCAGAAACTGTCAGCCCTGTGGGAAGTTTTAACACGTTCCAGAACATGGATTTCATTCACACAGTACACCAAAGCCGCCTTTTCTAACCCTTTGATGCTTCCCTGCACCAGAGGGGCTTTTAGCAGGAAGTCAAACTCTTATTTAGGCATGCAACACTTTCCGGCTCTAAAGGGAACATTCTGCTGTATCGTTGCTCTTAATCAATTACGTCTTGGGAGAATAGTTCTTGGTCCCAGCTGTAGTTATGGCCAGGTGACTGATAAGGATTATTGATCATTTTTTTCCCCGTTGAGACTGATCTGAGTGTTTCCTATATAGGGATCTGTTTTCAGCACCACGGACAGTTCACGCTCATCCACTGCTCTGCAGACGGGATTTTATTGTTTATGGACACGCGCATGCTTGCCTTTGAGATCAATACTTTTATTGATTTATTTTGCCACAGGGGATTTCTGAGAACATAGATCAAACTAGTCTCATCTCTTCTCTTTAATGCTTTTGAAGTAATCGCTTTCATTTCATATATGGTTAGCAGCAGTTATAGGATTCTTTTGTAAGCCCCAGTAACTTTGTCCGATTTTGTAGATCTGTTCCGATGAAATCTGTAATGACATCATCATTTTGAAACACAATAATAAGATTTGAAAAATATCTGTCTTCCTGTTAGGTGCTCAAAAGTGATTGGAATGGTTAAGTGGAATCAAAAACAAGAATTCCTTAAGTTTCCAAACCCATTTGCTGCGTCTTTTTCCTCACTCCCGTGTCTAGTTGAATAACCTGAGCATAGAGAAGTTGTGTGCGGCTTGCTGCAGTGCAGCTACTGCCCACCCCATTTCCCTCCTTTCTCTCTCACCGTCTCTCTCTCTGTATTTCTCCCTTTTCTCTCCCCCCTCCCTCTCTTTCTGTCTTCCTCTCTCCTCCTTTCTCCCCCTCTCCTTGACTCTGGCGTACCATGCATTGTTTGCTCACCATTGCTCACTTCTTTATTTCTGTGTTTCTTTCTCTAGCTGTTGTATTTCTTAGGTAACAGGCGTGTAATGCTGTTTCCCTCTCTCTTTCACAGCCGCTCTTTCCATTGGTTACTCGGGTTGGCTGTTAATGCGAGAGAATAACCTTGATGGTATGTTTGTCAGAGGTTGAAGCTCACGTGCACGCGCGTGTGTGTGCGCTCGAGTGATGGATCTCACCTGGGACTCGTCTCGGATCGTAACCGCTTCCAGCTGTTACTTTTCATCCATTATAAACACAGCTGCACCTACTTCCCTACTCTGTTTTCGTTCCTTTTTCATTCTTCCCAACCCATTTTAGGGCTCTCGTGCACTCACGCATTTCGCAGTGTGATCAGATTCTTCCCGAGCTGGAGCTGCGTTTTGCTGACTTGCTTTATTTCGCAATTCTTTCGAGCTATACAATTTACTTCGTACGTGCGTGCGTGCGTGCACTTTCACTAAATAGAATTCGCTGCCCACCTGCGTGCGCCGTTGATAAAAAGAGCCAAGGGGTTTTATTACATTTGTGTAAACATGTGCGAGGGCTTTGATACTTCTGCACTTTTCAACCTGCTGCTGTCATTTTTTTGCAGGAAAGATCAAACGCAAAGGGGAATGTGCTATTTAAAGATCTGATGTAAATGTCTGCGCAGGGCCTTTGGCGTCAGAATACTTTAATGACTGTCTCAATTAGTCATTGTTTTGCTTTTCCTGCTTTTCCGCTTTTTATTTCATTACTCTATGGAGTTTCTGAATTCTTTCCAAGTGAATTTGCTGATCGTGCAAGATATATCTATTAGGACTTCAAATCGTCAGGGGAACAAAATTCCATCTCATTAAATCATGTTTAGTATTGATTTTTATTTAGCTGCTGTTGCTTCAGTTTGAGCCAGTCTGGTCCCGGTCTGTGCCATATCTGCAGTGAGTGGTTTGGGACGAGCAAATGATATGGAAGACCGTGATCATTCAGGGGTTTTGTTTTTGCAATTGAGATATGAATGGATAATATATCAGAATGTGGAATATATTAGGGATGGTTTTGCGGGTGAAAAAGCTTAATTGAAATTGAGCAACATTGTGAGTTTTGCAATGATTATAATGCTCTTTCTATTTGGCCATTAAGTCTTTTATCTGACGGTGGGGTTAGATTCTCGTGGCTTCGGATTGTCAGAGCATTAAGACAAAGGTTTTAATGATGTCTTGGATTTAAGCTTTAAAAGCAAGTTGTTATAATTTATATATTTTTTTGAATCAGTTTAGAATTGATTCACAGCTATGATTTCAAGATTTCATCGGAAATGTTCATGGAAGTTATTATGTTTGGCTGAAATATAAGTGGGTAAATATTGCTGATTATTAACAGTCATTGGAACATATGAATGAAACTAATTAAAATAATTCATTCATTAAAGGTGCAGTGTGTAAATTTTAGCGGCATCTAGTGGTGAGGTTGTGAATTGCAACCAACGGCTCAGTCCACTGCTCACCCTTTGCTTTTGAAACACATAGAGAAGCTACTGTAGCCACCACCGGACGAACAGGTAATCGTCTGAGACAACTTGTTAAAAAAAAGTTTGTCCGTTAAGGGCTTCTGTAGAAACATGGCGCTCAAAATGGCGACTTCCATGTAAGGGGACCCTCTGTGTTTGTAGATAAAACATCTCATTATAAGGTAATAAACACATACTGGTTCATTATGAAAGGTCTTTATACACCCCTGATAATATAGTTTTGTATATTATTTTGCATTTCTGTCAAGAGATTCTTACACACTGCACCTTTAAGTGATAAACACTGGAAAATATGCCATGATTTCAACTAGATTTTTAAAAATATATTTTTGAAACATATGTTACAGTAGGTTATACAAATTAAATAATTTGAATATGTATATATTGTATATTGAATTCTAGGAGTGCAGACCCTACAAACTCCAACACTGTTGTTGTCATTGTCATCCAATTAAAATCTCACAGCAGGAGTCGTGACACATTTTCTGCCGGGATATAATGTGCCTGGATCATCAGATGTTTTTAAAAAATGGGCCGATGTAGGATAGTGGGGAAAAATGGCTTTTATACTGTATGCCCATACCATTATATGCTGATATTCCGGCACATACCTAGTTATAATGCTTTACTTCTGTGCTTTCAAAAGATATATGCATTAATAGTGATGGGGATGTTGGCTACTGTCCATACGCTACTTTCGGTCAGCTCTGCGGCGTGCGGCAGGCGCAGGTTTCGTTCTGTCCTAATGATGTCCCTGTAGATCAAGAGAAACTTTCTCCACCTCTGCTGAGATGCCCAGTATAAGAAGTGCTTATGCTGTAAAGGTAGACGGGGTTCAGTGCTTCCTATCCAAGAGGCTTAATTGGTTAATCTGAATTTAAAATAACCATCTTAATAACACTCTGTAGAGTTTTCCATCAGGATCACTACAGAAGCGCTGGTTGCATTCTGCCATCGCCCACCCATCCCAGCATACATAGTGTGCATATATGATCATGTGCCTTGATAACCTAGCTAGGAGCCTTTTGTTTTTATGGTCCTCCTCAGCTAATATGATCTTAAAGGACAAGTTAAGTATTTTACACTAAAGCCCTGTTTTTTCAGATTGTTTATGATGAAATAGAACGGTTTTGACTGAAATGGCTGCATAGGTGCACTGAAACAATCTGTCCTAAATGCATTAAACTTTCGTTTACAAAGACGTGAAACTCATCGAGTGGTCAGGGGTGTTCACTGATGCTCGCACAAAAATTGCTGCAAAAGATGCTTTCCAACAGGTTTTATCGTAGTTTTTGTCCAACTCCATTGACTTGTATTAGATGTGCTGTGAGGTACGGTATTACTCCGCGCCGGGAACTTTGTTTGTATTCTTGCAATTGGCAAAGGTGGATTATCGCCACCAACTGGGCTGGAGTGTCTATTATTCAAGCTCTCAACTGAAGAATATACGGGTGTGAGGCGTTTAGAAAAATAGGTCCACAAGTTTACAACGAATGCTAAAACAGCTGTTGGAAAGCATCTTTTGCAGCGATTTTTGTGTGAGCATATCAGTGAACACCCCTGACCACTCGATAAGTTTCACGTCTTTGTAAACGAAAGTTTAATGCATTTTAGGAAGGAATGTTTCTGTGCACCTATGCAGCCATTGTAGAGGTGGGGGTGACACAACAAACATCCGAAAATTCTCAGGCCAGCATCATATGTCTAAATTTCAGTCAAAAGCGTTCTATTTCATCATAAACAATCTGAAAACAGGGCTTTAAGTGTAAAATACCGAACTTGTCCTTTAATATATTTGTGTCGAGCGCTGATGCAGGGTTTAAGATCATGGTAGAAAATAATGTCAGTGCACATTTTTTGGGCTACAATGTGATGATCATGTGAAAGATGCGAATTTAATTCCAGTTTTCGTTGTTTCTCAATTCTGTTCCCCCCTCATCTCCAGTTTGGCAAATTAACATTATATTGATATCTGGGTCACAATACAATCTCTATTTTTTAGTGTTTTAGTATTTAAAAATTTGTTTAGACATTTTGCTGTTCGCAATTCAGTCATCTGAGTTTAGATTTTGGTTGATTAAAAATATTGGGTAATACTTTACAATAAGGTGTTATTTCTTTTAATATTAGTAAATTCATGAGCTAACATAAACTAACCATAAGCAAAGCCTGTTTTCAGAATTTATTAATCTTTGTTTATCTTAGTGTTAGTTTGTAAAGTGTTGCCAAATATTGTGTTTGTGTGTTGTTGACACAATCCTGTATGTTTAGCCTTCCCACAGATTTGCTCTAAATGGTTGTTAGTCCTTTTTAGACAAATAGTAATATGTGAAAAATAGGGCCGCACGATTCTTGCTCAAATATGAATCACGATTTTTTTTTCTCCATGAGAAACGAGATCACTATTCTCTCACACAACTCTCATTTTTTCAACAACAGAAACATTCATTGCACTCAAGTAAAAAAAATTGCTACACAGGACTTTCAGTTTTATTAAGTGTCTTAGAAGTCTCTTTTCCTTATTTTAGACCCCTTAAGATGACTAATTTAAAATTTGTAAGCTGTTAAACATAAACAATGTTGACATTAATATGTAAAAAGAATTAGAATAAAGAGCACCTGGGCTTTTGTACACTCAAACTGGGAAACCTTACAACTTTAAAAAACACGACACCTTTGACATCAGGGAGAAACACAGACATGTTAGGCCCTGTCCAAAATGGCGCACTTCGTGTGGACTTTTGGTTTCGTGGCCTTAAATTACGTGTGCTCGCTTAGTCTACGAGTCCGTAGGGTGTCCCATCTGTCATTTTTATGCTCCGAAGTGTGCTCATCAGCGCCTTCTTTGCACCCATGATTTGGTCGTCGGCAGTGCCTGCACTGCGGCAAGCTTTACGCACTTTACCAACCCAGAAGTCCTTGCGAAAGAGCAATAAGACCAATCAGACGACCGAAGGGTTTCCGGTGTGACACTTGAGTCTGTCCCAAAATATGACTATGGTGCGCCCTCGTGGACATGAATCAAGGGTCCCTAAGGTCTGCACTACTGTACATGATGTCATCAAAATGTCATCAAAAGTGCCATTTGGGACAGGGCCCAAGTAAACGGACTGTGTTTAGGTTTGCCGCCTTGTTATATGTAATGCAAGTGACAGGGGAACACCACAAATGAGGAAGAGAGGAGAGAAACGATGGGGTCTGATTGGTGAATAAATAGGGTTTAGTTTAACACTGTGTGAGAGTGAGCAAGTTTGGATTCTAATGTAAATACATGAACACATGAATGCAGCATCTGATTACAGGGAAATATGCAAGTGAATCGCAGTCATTTACAAAGAAGATCGCATTTATGAATCGAGATCGTGATTCTTTTTTTCAATTAACTGTGCAGCCCTAGTGAAAAAAAAACTAATTCTTCACTCTAAAAATGGTTGGGTTAAAAACAACCCAATTGGCAACCCAGCGCTGGGTAAATATTGGACAGAACACATGCTGGGTTAAAGTAACCCAACACGTTGGGTAACACATTTTAACCCAGCAGGTTGGGTTGTTGAGAAAACCCAACATGTAGTCATTTTAACCATTTATGGGATTAATATTCTGGGTTTTGGGTTATTCTTGCTGGGTTCTTTTTATCATGTGCTTTATTGTAAATCAAGACCATTATTAACAGCAAATAAATGTTTATTTGATTGCAAAATAACTACAAACTCTTACATTTTTACAGTTGTAAGTTGCAAAATCATTTAAAGGACTGCTTACTGACCCAAGTATAAATATATTTATAAAATATCATAAATTATGCACATTGAAGTAACAATGTAACAGGTTGAATCAATTCGTTTGAATTTAAGACAGAATTTGTAATTTTACAGTATATATATGAAATACTGAAATGTACATAAACAAAACTACAGCAGTGTAAGAAAAGAAACAATGTAATTGTTAAATTAAAAGTAAAATCATTCATAGATGTGTAAAGTTTTTTTAAAGAACAAATGTTTTAAGTTTCACAGAATGGAATGTATTTGACTAAAAATACTTCATTTATTAAAGTTACTCGTCGCGAACAAAGATGTACAAAGGAAACGAACTGGAGAGGATTCATCCATTTGAAAAATGACAGACTACAGGAATTCCCATAGAAGCACATTGCCTGGGGTATTTATTTTTTTAAGCACTTAAAATGCCTTTAAACCAGAGACTGTAAAAAATATGCAAGTAGTGTCTGTGACGTCACCCATTGGTTTGTGAAGAGCATTTTTGAAGCTTAAAGTAGGCGGTGCGTGCCGTCGCCATCTTGGCCGAATTGCAGTTTAAGTCACTTCCGTATTCAGAGAGACTGATTGAGAAAAAAGATTGAGAGATCTGCTGCATGTTTCCCATGGCCAGGACGAAAGGAAAGGGTTTCGAGGATTCTGTCCAGAGAAGAAATTCCACCACATTTGTTGCAATCTACAAAAGAGGAAAAAACTTTTAGTGGTCTGAACTGAATGATCAGATTGAAGTATTCAGAAAACCATGTGGGCCAAGTGAATTATATATTTTATAAAAATTATAAGGGTTTCATTTGCATCCCTGGCCGCATTACCACCACGTGTGAGATTTTTTTTCCAAAAATGCAATGGCCTGTTGTCAGTTTGCATAAGACTTTGGTGTTACACTCCTTTAACTTTTTTGCCAACAACAAAGGCTGCAAACCACACAGACTGACAAATATGATGATCTGATCTGACTATAAAGAATAAAGTACTGCAGAACTAAAATGTAGCAGATAATTAAGACATTCTAAATATATTTTAAATAGGAATTATTAAATGTTATACTTACTGGCTGAAGTTGTATGAAGGTCTTGCTAGTCTCATCAATGGATGGACGTTAAAACTCTGCATACTCTAAAAAAAAAGAATTGGAAAACAACATCACATCTGATCTCTGCTAAAAACATAACATCTCTGATACAGTATCAGCCACAGATCAGAGGGTTGGTCAATATACATTTGAAATCACAGGAGACAACCCAAAAATATTATGAAATGAATATAAAATAGTAACTAAATACGACTCAATAACACATCTAATTTCATATAACAGTACACATATACATGTTTGTTAACAGATAGTCACTTCCACGCAGCCTCCGTCTTGGACCTGGTGACAAATACGTTTATGTTTTCAAGTTCATATTCAAACACTTAAATTATTGTTTCATTTTAAAAGAGAGGAACAAGCATACATATAAGACACCAGTTCTTGGAAACGCTGTTTCGTTTTAATTTATCGACGCGTTACCTGCCGTACCGACTGTGAAGTGAATGTGCTTCTTGTCTTTGCCTCAGTGACAGCGTAGACGACGGCTCCGTGATCCTCCGCCGCGGCGCCGCCGGTAAAGTTAACATGTGCTTCTGCTCGCGCCTCGCCCTTTGCGGTCTGTCTTTACATATCGAATGACAAGAAAGCAATTCGTTTGTCGCTAAATTTAATTTAACAGCGTCGCTATCGCTTGTTAAGCTGGGAAAGGGAAAACTATGCGCGTGTGTGACACAAAAAGCCGAAGTGGGTTGCGGAGGTCCACTCTGTACCGGTTTTGACTCGCTTTGTTAAAGGCTTACAGAAATTGTCATGAGTTAACGTAATCAACCGTGTGATGGGGATTTTGTAACATCTGTTTTATTAATTTTATTAATATGCCATATCAAACATCTTAGAACGATTATTCAAGTCAATTTGTGTAAATGGCGATCTGAGGTAACAGTCGTCATTCCTCTAAATTACACCCGTCGTCTTAGTCAGTATAAATTAACACGTTGCTGTCTCGCAAAATGTTATAATCTTGTTTATATTCATGAAATGTTCACAAAAACATGTAAACTTACCTTGAAACAACTGCTTCAGTGACTCTGTCCTTTCACGACGACCATTGCTGAGCACATTCAAACATCAAGGGCGCGAAGCACGTGAGCCTCTTCAAACAACCCAACATAATAACCCAGCAGTTTTAACCCAACACCTAGAAAACTGAAACTACCCAAAAAGTGTTTAAAATGTAAAAAAATAACCCAGCAAAACAACCCAACAGACTCAACCCAGCATTTTGGGTTAAAAAATAACCCAGCCATTTTTAGAGTGTTGAAATTAACCATATCAATATTTCAAGTATTTACAGGTTAAATATTGCAATGTATTAAAGTATTGACAACTTGCCCCCATTTCCTAATATTTCTTGCTCTCTTTGTCTACTGTTGCTGTAGCATAAAGGATGGCAGAAAATGTAGGTATTATGAAAAACAAAGCTTCTCAGTTGGAGACGTGGTGGGTTTGCACCATCCCTCCAATCATATTTCTCTCCCGAGGAGAATGTTTCAATTACAAAGCTCTGATGGATGTTCTCTCTGGTCATCTGGCATGCAGCGAGGCACAATAATCAGAGGATTGCTGTTACGGTACCAGTGACACCACTGACATAAATGAGCAGCAAATCCAATCAAATCCAATATCATCTGAGCGCTATCAGTCCCCTAGTGCTGCGAGTGAGATCTATAGGCTTTCATGCCAGACCTCATGTTGGGTTTGACGCATAGGCTTCAGAAGCATCCAGACTTATTCACTTGAAGATGTAATGCACTCACTTAAAAGCAAATCGGGTTTAAGCTTAAATAAAGAACATTCGATTGAGGCACTTTAAGCTTTTCTTAACACAATCTCATGGCAGTTCGTAACAGCTTGGATTTGTATAGTTTTGTAGAATCAGCTTCCGCCACAGAGAAGTTGAAGTTAGGGATAGGGTTTTCATTTTTGCTTGTGTGATTCACATTTGCACAATTTATATGAAGTGGCCCTCTCTTAAATTTGATACAAATCAACATGGACATTTAGCAGACGCTTTATCCAAAGTAACTTATCAAATATGGGAAGTTCAAGTACTGTAATAGTAGTGCTATACAAAGTTACTTGTAGCTAGGTTGACAATATGTTGACATGCCCTTTTTGTGGACCTTAAAGGGGACATTTCACAAGACTTTTTAAGATGTCAAATAAGTCTTTGGTGTCCCCAGAGTATGTATGTGAAGTTTTAGCTTTTAAAATACCATATAGATAATTATAACATAATAATAATAATATAATAATAATAATAGATTTATTATAGCATGTTAAATGGCCACTTTGTAGGTTTGATAAAAAATTTGCCATTTTTGGGTGTGTCCTTTAAAATGCAAATAAGCTTATTTCTGCACTAAATGGCAGTGTTGTGGTTGGACACTGCAGATTATCCCCTCCTGACATTATAGGGTAGTCAAATTTCAATGACCTATTTTTTCATATGCTTGCAGAAAATGGTTTACCAAAACTAAGTTATTGGGTAAGTTAGTTATCTTTTTCACATTTTGTGGATTGATAGAAGCACTGGGGACCCAATTATAGCACTTAAACATGGAAAAAATCAGATTTTTTATGATATGTTCCTTTAAAAAATGCATATGGACATGATTTCTAAATCGCCCAAATATCCGGGATTCAGCTTTGCTTTCTACAGTCACCATTCATTGTGTGCATTTTTGCATTTCTTAATTCTTTTAGGTCTCACCTTCTACCATGCTTCCCTCTGAAAAACTTGTGCAATAGCACTAAAAGTGGTTTACTGGCTTGTAATCATAGGGGAACCATTTGAACCATCATGTAGAACCTGTGTAGAACCATATTGCGATGAACCATAAGTGGTGCTAAAGTCATGCTTTAGCACCACTTATGCTTCTACAGAGGTGGTACATAGGGCTAAAAAATGGTTCCCCTATGATTACGAGCTTTTAGTACTATTTAGCACCATCTTTTTTTTTAAGAGAATACTGTTGGTCATGTACGCAAACATTGGTCAAACTGCATCTGAATCATTACCCTCAGCACCACGGCATATGGAAAGGGATGCATGCTTCGGCATCTGTGTGTGTGTGTGTGTGTGTGTGTGTGTGAGAGAGAGAGAAAGAGAGAGATAGAGAGAGAGTACAGTGGAAAAAAAAAGTATTGTATTTGGGTCAGTCAGTAACCAAAGTCAATGCACAAAAAAGGTTACACCCACCTTTTTAATACAGTGGAATGCTGCAATAAGGCTGGCATAAAATCCAATCATTATTTTTAAATTATTTTTAATGTATTTTTTCAATCACACCCTCATTGGGGGCTAAACCTCCTTTATATTAAAAACCAAGAATCGCCCCTGGAAATTAAATTGACTATTTTGTGAGACCAGGTAAAAGAAATGCTGTCCATTGCAGGTGTCCGCATGCCTCTCACTTTAAAGCTAAAATATGCCTTCCCCCCCCTTCAGCACACAAAGTTACAATATTTCTTAGGGACACTAACCTGTTTAGGGACAGAGAAATGGTTATTATTATTATACAAATAAACAGATGCGAGGATTTAACATTTCCACTTCCATTCCCATGAGGCCGGCTGGGTATGCTACATGAAAAATCATTGAGGTAAAGTGTTGTCTGTACCACTGACAGCACCAAAGTGAATCAAATAAATGATGACTGTTCTCAGGTTACAGGTTTCTCAAACAACTGTCTTCCATCAAACATTTTGAGAGTATCAACAAATATTTATAAGTCCACTTACAAATAAGTAAAAATTAGCTGATCTCTGCATGAAAATTGCAGTGTCGTGGTCAGATAGTGCAGATTAAGGGGAGGTATTATCCCCTTCTGACATCACAGGGGGAGTCAAATTTAATGACCTATTTTTTCAAAACATTTTTCTTGAAAATACTGTTAACTTTTTTATTTTAAATGTTAAATTCTTCATCCACAAACAAAAATGGCTTAAATCCCTGTATTTTCCACTTTCTCTTACTGAAATAAGATCCATTGTGTCATCTCTACTTATAAAGAAAAACAAAAAAAAATGTACACTATTTTTGAAATGTTATGATGATTTATTTAAAGACGTAATAGATGTAAGTATGCACTTTTCTAATTTTTAACTGTACACTTTAGCCTTTATATTTTCTTTTTGTATTGTTATTGGAATTGTCTGTAATTTAACAATGCTTTTCTTTCCCTGAATTTATGTGTATTCTTTAAATTCTCTAATCAAAAATAAATAAATAAAAAACTATTTTTTCACTTGCTTGCAGAGAATGGTTAACCAAAACTGAGTTATTGGGTTGATCTTTTTCACATATTCTAGGTTAATAGAAGCACTGGGGACCCAATTATAGCACTTAAACATGGAAAAGTCAGATTTTCATTATAGCTGAAGTGTGTGCATTTTTCCAATGTAAAACTCTATTTTCATTTAATATGCTATAAGAAACTACAGTGGATATAAAAAGTCTACACACCCCTGTTTAAATTGCATGTTTTTGTGATTTATAAAATGAAACCAAGATGAATAATTTTGGAACCTGTTCCAACTTAATTCCCTACTTCAAACCTATATATTAAAGTAATTAACATAAAGAATAATTTTGTGGTGAAAAAATGGCAAGTAAAGTTGTACAATAACCAGGTTGCATAAGTGTGCACACCCTTTTACAATAGTGATTGTGGCAGTGTTCAAAAGCAACCAATCACATTTAGACTTAAGTTAAATATGAAGTAGTACATACCTCTCATCAATTAAAATAAGTTTTTAACTATTAATGAAGTGTGCCTGGTCCTAAAGGATTTTTTCTGAGTATCATCCCACTGAAAAAGCCATTGTCTGTGTAGAGCTTACTCAGCAGGTACATGATCCCATTGTTGAAAAATATCAATCAACAGAGGGCTAAAAACATTTCCAAGACACTGAATATACCATGGAGTACTGTAAAAACAATAATCAACAAGTGGAGAAAATATGGCACAACATTGACATTACTAAGACCAGGCATCCACCTAAAATTTATGAGAAAACCAGGAAAAAAATGGTAAGGAAGGCTGCAGAGAGGCCTACAGCAACCTGAAAAGAATTGTAACAATATCTGGCAAGTACTTTTTGCTCCCTACATGTGACAAAAATCTCCTGAATTCTTCATGTTTGGGCTATTAGCATTATTTAACCAAAAATATCATCAAGTCCATCTAAAGTTTGTAAAAACAAATATTTCTATATCCCAAATCCATGTGGAATAATGTATTATAGTCCATTGAGACCAAAGTTGAACTTGGGCCGTTATACCAAAATATATATTTGGTGCAATAAAACCCACATCACATCACCAAATGAACACCATGCCCAGAGTAAAGCATAAAGGCGACAGCATCATACTTTGTGGCTGCTTTTCTTTAGCTGGAACTGGGGTTTTAATCAGGGTGTATGGAATAATGAATAGCTCCAAATAACTGTCAATTTTGGCCCAAAACCTAAAGGCTTCTGCCAAAACACTTAAAATGAAGAGAAATTTCACATCACAGCATGACAATGACAGAAAGCACACATCTAATCAACAAAGGAATTACTTCGCCAAAACAAGATCATGGTTTTGGAATGGCCCAGCAAGAGTCCGGATCTAAATCCCATCCAAAATCTATGGGGTGATCTGAAGAGGGCTGTGCACAGGAGACACCCAACCAATTTGACAGATTTAAAATGCTTTTGCAAGGAGAAATGGCAAAATATTGCAAATTCAAAAAGTGTGAAATTGATTGACACATTCCCATTAACATTGAATGCTGTGATAAAATCTAAAGGTGCTTAAACTAAGTTTTAGTTTAAGGGTGTGCACACTTATGCAACCTGGTTATTGTACAACTTTACTTGCCATTTTTTCACAACAAAAGTTTTCTTATTGTTATTAACTTTAATATATAGGCTGGAAGTACGGAATCAAGTTGGAACAGGTTCCAAAATGATTCATCTTTTTTTCATTTTTTAAATCACAAAAACCTGCAATTTTAACAGGGGTGTGTAGACTTTTTATATCCACTGTATAAGTATGAGATTTGTAGGCCGCTTTCCATTATAGTGTGAATACTAAAACTCTTTCTTTCATGGATCAGCATGTCTCCAAAATATGCACAGAACCAGGGTTTGTGGTTTTAGAAGGGGTTTTACCGTGAATCAGTTGTCTATATACAATAGAGAGTTATTGATTTTGAATTATATCGATTGAAGTTATATACTCCAAATATAATGTAGTACCAAATCCATTCTCATTTTCAGTATCATTTAGCAGCAGTGATTTTGTCCGACCACCAGAGGGCCTTAGTCTCTCTCTCTTTCTCACTCTTTGCTTAGCCCTGATCAGTGTGGCTTGGCTTTGTGTGTATAAGAGACACAATCAGCAGATGTGAGTGAAGTAGTCTGCTGTGTGTTTGTGTGTGTGTGTGTGTGTGTGTGTGTGTGTGTGTGTGTGTGTGTGTGTGTGTGTGTGTGTATAAGAGAGAGAGAGAGTCAAACCCTGCTCCACTACGCCGTCTGAATGCTGATGTCTTACGCTGCAGCAGTGTCCCACTTATCCAAGTAACCTCACGATAGTCTGTCTCTTCCTCCACTTTCATCACCCACTTTACCTCTCTCTCTCTCTCTCTCTCTCTCTCCGAATCAGCCCACGAGACTGAAATGAGGACGCCTTACTGCTGATGCGCACACTTCTTCTCAAACAGCCCACAGCTCTGTTTTCAGAGGTGTGTGTATCTGTGCGCATGCATGTTGTTTGCCTTTGTGTTTTCGGTACGCTCCTCAGCACACATGCTTGAGGTAACGTGGCGGGATATTTGGAGCAGGTTGGTCCCCGGCAGCTAACACCGGGTGGTATCATCCTCTCTTCCTATCTGTGTGTGTGTGTGTGTGTTCTTACTAATGTTGACTGGCCCAGGCTTAGCTCAGGGAAGCGCTGGAGTTAGTGACAGCCGTGCCCACGGCAGCCCGCATATGTCCAGCCCAGCACTGGGAGCGCAACACCTCGCCATCAGTGGCATTTGGGGTTCACACAGAGCGCAAATCTACTGAAACATCACACGCTCCCTCGTAAAGGACACACTTTCTGTGTGCAAGACAGCAGTGTGTATTTGTGTATTGTTTTTAGTTTGCCATATTAACAAATTAGTCCTTACGCATAAGCAGAGCATGTTGTGTAGCAAAAGATAAGCGGAAGTAGAATTGGTGGCACCTAACGTATTTTCACTTAGTTTTTTATTTTACCCTGTAACCTTATTTTACATTTTTTTACTTAATGCAGTCTTTTGCAATGTGAATTTTCAAGACACAAATATTGGACTGAATACAGAGAGGATTAGGATGACAATATCGCCAACATCGGTTATGTTATTCGATGGTCACAGAATTTGGTGTACATTTAGTTATTATTTGAGACGTGTGCTCCCCCTTGTGTAAATTAGATTTCACGTTTCTAATAATTCTCATACCATTAAATCAGTACATAATTTATGGCTTTTATTAAAAGAGAGCTTCAAAGTAGAATATATACAGTAGTTATGGTTGTGCCACACAGACAAAGATTATAAAAAACATCAGTGTGAGTTTTGTATACAGTGCGAAACATGACTCATGAAATTCTAGCTAACCTTCGCTAGTCATTTTTTTTTTACACTTTACAGTCTTAAAAACTGATTCGCAGTAAATCAACAAAAGCCCTTCAAGCTTGGAGATCATATCTGAGAACAAAGGAGCACACAATGCTCCGGTTCTGAAAAAATGCTGTTTAGGCCTCAAGCATTGGGTTATTATCCGTACAGATTTGGTTCAGATAGTTGTTGGAACATACGCTGGATATGTAGCAACAAGAGACCTGAGTACGTTTTGTACGTGTTATATTATCTGTGTTCTCAATGGCACAGAAGTATGTTATACACTCACCTAAAGGATTATTAGGAACACCTGTTCAATTTCTCATTAATGCAATTATCTAATCAACCAATCACATGGCAGTTGCTTCAATGCATTTAGGGGTGTGGTCCTGGTCAAGACAATCTCCTGAACTCCAAACTCAATGTCAGAATGGGAAAGAAAGGTGATTTAAGCAATTTTGAGGGTGGCATGGTTGTTTGTGCTAGACGGGCCCGTCTGAGTATTTCACAATCTGCTCAGTTACTGGGATTTTCATGCACAACCATTTCTAGGTTTACAAAGAATGGTGTGAAAAGGGAAAAAACATCTAGTATGCGGCAGTCCTGTGGGCGAAAATGCCTTGTTGATGCTAGAGGTCAGAGGAGAATGGGCCAACTGCATGATTCAAGCTGACAAAAGAGCAACTTTGACTGAAATAACCACTCGTTACATCTGAGGTATGCAGCAAAGCATTTGTGAAGCCACAACACGCACAACCTTGAGGTGGATGGGCCACAACAGCAGAAGACCCCACCGGGTACCACTCATCTCCACTACGAATAGGAAAAACAGGCTATAATTTGCACAAGCTCACCAAAATTGGACAGTTGAAGACTGGAAAAATGGTGCCTGGTATGATGAGTCTGGATTTCTGTTGAGACATTCAGATGGTAGAGTCAGAATTTGGCGTAAACAGAATGTGAATATGGATCCATCATGCCTTGTTACCGCTGTGCAAGCTGGTGGTGTATTGGTGTGGGGGATGTTATCTAGGCACACTTTAGGTCCCTTAGTGCCAATTGGGCATCATTTAAATGCCACGGCCTACCTGAGCATTGTTTCTAACCATGTCCATCCCTTTATGACCACCATGTACTCATCCTCTGATGTCTACTTCCAGCAGGATAATGCACCATGTCACAAAGCTCGAATTATTTCAAATTGGTTTCTTGAACATGACAATGAGTTCACTGTACTAAAATGGCCCCCACAGTCACCAGATCTCAACCCAATAGAGCATCTTTGTGATGTGGTGCATCCCACAAAACTTTATCAACTGCAAGATGCTATCCTATCAATACCACGTATAATTAAGGTGAAAGGGGGTCAAACACAGTATTAGTATGGTGCTCCTAATAATCCTTTAGGTGAGTGTATGTGCTTTGTCCTGATTTGTCGTAATGAGATATTTCGAGGTCTTTGCCATCCTATAAGACCATTTTACTAATTATTCATTTGAGAAAATAGACTATAATTATTATCCAGCAGTATTTAATAGATGTCATTACACAGTACGCATGCTTTTATAAAGACACTACGTTTTTTGAAAAGAAAGTACTGCTGAATGAAAGCTGTAATACATGGATGTCCCTGATTCATCTTTTATGCTCCCACAACTGGACTGTGATAAGAATCTTTGAAGATAGACTTGGATATTGTATAAAAGTATAAGAAATGAGGTGGTTTTATGTGTAATTTAGAGGAGGATTTATTATTAATAATAGAATCCCCTCTCTGAGTATCCCACTTTATCATCATATGATGCTTTGCCAGACATCACAGTTTGAACTTCATTAAAATAAAGACTGCATACATTTTAAAACATTTTTAATTTTATACTCTTAAAAATAAAGGTTTCAAAAATTGTTTACTTGTATAATTTCACTTGCAGCAGATATGCCATATAACATCTGCGGCGATTGCTTCCTTTTCTGAAAGACTCCCCAGTGTGATAGTGGTTTAGTAATGATAACCCCTGCAATCACATTTCCAGCCACTCTCCTTTTTCTGCAGTGCTTGAAAAGCAAGAGAGAAACTGGCAAGGTTGATGATTGTAGTAGCTTAACCATAGAGGCCGGCACACAGGCCTCGTCTTTATTATCCACTGTCAGACTAATGAATTACTGTACTTAGCAATGCTTAACTGACAGCCCAGATGGACTCCAGCGTACACAAGCTCAGACAGGGCGTAACCACCAATATGTCTAAACAAAATCAGTCCTGCTTTTTTTGGTAAGGTTTTTGTGTGTTCGACAGCACAGAACGCTGCTGAATGATTTAAAAGGATTTGTTGCAAAATAAGCTACAAACATCTAGTCTGAATAAAAAGAAGATTTTTTGGGGAATAGTTCACCCATAAAATTGTAATTATCCCATATTTTACTTATAATCAATAATATCCTGACTTCTGACCTGCGAGAACCAATGAGATTTAGCGTTACCGTTGTGCCACCATTAGGGCTGCCACTATCGACTATTTTTATATCAACTAATCTATCGACTAATTTATTGATTAATCGATTATTCTAAACGACTAATTTACCACCAAAAATTATCCTAAATCTTAATGTTCTTTTAACATGGCATACTCTTTTTATATTGTATATAAATATTATTAATTAAAGGAATAGTCTACTCATTTTCAATATTAAAATATGTTATTACCTTAACTAAGAATTGTTGATACATCCCTCTATCATCTGTGTGCGTGCACGTAAGTGCTGGAGCGCGCTGCGACGCTTCGATAGCATTTAGCTTAGCCCCATTCATTCAATGGTACCATTTAGAGATAAAGTTAGAAGTGACCAAACACATCAACGTTTTTCCGAGTAGTTATACGAGCAAGTTTGGTGGTAAAAAACAAAACGTAGCGCTTTTCTGGGCGGATTTAAAAGAGGAACTGTGTTTTATGGCGTAATAGCACTTTTGGGACTACTTCGACTCAGCGCAGTAACACCCTCCCTCTCCCATTATGAGAGGGAGAAGGGGAGCGGACTTTTCAGGCGAGTCGAAGTACTCCCAAAAGTGCTATTGCGCCATACAGTGTGGTTCCTCTTTTGAATCCGCTTAGAAAAGCGCTACGTTTTATTTTGTACCACCAAACTTGCTCGTATAACTACTCGTCTTAAATAGGAAAAACGTTCATGTGTTTGGTCACTTCTAACTTTATCTCTAAATGGTACCATTGAATGAATGGGGCTAAGCTAAATGCTATCGAAGCGTCGCAGCGCGCTCCAGCGCTTACGTGCACGCACACAGATGATAGAGGGATGTATCAACAATTCTTAGTTAAGGTAATAACATATTTTAATATTGAAAATAAGTAGACTATTCCTTTAACTGTACATATATTTGTATTTATATTGTATTGTTATTTATGTCATTTATGTCATCACAAAATGACGGTATAGGCAAAAATTTATGTCAAATTTAAGAAAACACCTTTGCATTACCGTTAACTATAATATTTTTGTGTGAACAAAAGGCAGAAACAATGCCGTAATGTACGTGCCGTAGTGAGGATGCACGCGTCAACGCAACAAAAAGTCTGAACGAGAAATGTCTGCAAACTGGACTAAAGCAGAGATCAGGGAGCTCGTAACTATCCATGTTGAAACTGAGATCATTCACCAGCATGACAGAACAGCACATCACACCCTCCTTATGATCTTGTCATAAATTGAAATGAACGCGTGTGTGGTTTATATATAATTATGGTTTATATTTTTAGTGTGTTTCAGCAATACATTTCTAATTTCTTTAGAAACAATTTTCAAGATTGACTTTACAGGGACTTTAAAGGGGCCATGGCATGAAAATCTGACTATTTCCATGTTTAAGTGTTATGATTGGGTCTCCAGTGCTTCTATCAACCTAGAAAATGTGAAAAAGATCAACCCAGTAACTTTGTTTTGGTAAACCATTCTCTACAAGCACATGAAAAAATAGGTCGTTGAAATTTGGCTCTCCTTATGATGTCATAAGGAGCTCTTATTATAATAATACCACCCCTTTATCTGCACTATCCAGTCACAGCACTGCCATTTAGTGCAGGGATAAAAAGAGAGAGAAAATAATTCACAGCCCAATTGAGTTTCAATTGCAACAAACCGCTCATTTGCATTTAAAAGGACACACCCAAAACGGCACATTTTGCACACAGCTACAAAGTGGCAATTTTAACATGCTATAATAAATTATCTGTGGGGTATTTTGAGCTAAAACTTCACATATGTGCTCTGCGGACACCAAAGATTTATTTGACATCTTAAAAAAGTCTTGTGCCATGGCCCCTTTAATGTGCTTGCGTCATAGGATGTAATCTATGATTTTGGCGCCCCCTTAAGTGTGGCAGCTCAAAGCATTGCATACAGTATGTTAGGAGAGAGTAAGAAGAGTGTAGTAAGTGGTCATCTTCACCGTCCTTGTCCTGCTTAGAACAAGCACATGACTAGAGAAAGTCAGAAATAGCATTCTGAAGCGCAGAGAGGAACAGCTAGCAGGTAAAAGAGGAAATGAGGTCAGAAAAATTGAGCACATATTTATCTACAGGAACGATGGATCGACCTTAAGCTGGCTGCAGTATACATTCTCCATAACTTATCTATAACTCAAGCTTCGTGGTGGTGAATCAAATCTCCTCTTCGCATTTGTGGCCCACTTTGGGAGAAATTTTGAGTGTGTCGAGTCAAAAGCCATTCACCCTCACTATATATAAATGCGCAGTAATGAGCTCGCCCCCACCACCTCACACTGCCCTGCCTGAGGGTTTAGGCTTCATTCCAATTAGCCTGTTGCAGTTAACGACCATGAAATGAGATTTGGTCACCCAGCCGATCAGTGGTCAGCGCCACTCAATGAAAAGGATTAAGATCACCCATAAATATTTAGGAAAACATTGCATGTACGTAGCCTGTGTAAAATAATAGGGAATAGACCGGGTGCTCGGCTCACTGGTGTGGTGTGTCATATGAAGGTCTAGTTCATGAAAAATGCATGTAACATTTGTTGTTTTGAGGGGTGGCATGTGTACTGTCCTACTGTATCAGTGATGCGCAGAGTAGTCCTATGATGTCATTCAAGCTGATGAGTGCAACAACATGCATTTAAGTTAAAAACTCCATTTAATTGCATGTTATTATGTATATGATTTAAAGGGGCCATGGCACAAGACTTTTTTAAGATGTCAAATAAATCTTTGGTGTCCGCAGAGCACATATGTGAAGTTTTAGCTCAAAATACCATATAAATAATTTTTTATAGCATGTTTAAATTGCCACTTTGTAGGTGTGTGCAAAAATGTGCCATTTTGGGTGTGTCCTTTAAAATACAAATGAACTGATGAAATTCAAACACTGATCACAATGATGGTGGTTTGTTGCAACTAAATCTCAATTGTGCTTTTCTCTGCACTAAATGGCAGTGCTGTGGTTGGATAATGCAGATTAAGGAGTGGTTTTATTGTGATAAGAGGTTCTTATGACATCATAAGGAGAGCCAAATTTCAACAACCTATTTTTTAATGTGCTTGTAGAGAATGGTTTACCAAAACTAAGTTACAGGGTTGATCTTTTTCACATTTTCTAGGTTGATAGAAGCACTGGGGACCCAATCATAGCACTTAAACATGGAAAAAGTCTGATTTTCGTGCCATGGCCCCTTTAATTAACATTTAGCATGTAAACGTCTCGGTTACGGATGTAACCCTCGTTCCCTGAAGGAGGGAACGGAGACGTCACGTCGTGACCGACGAATTGGGAGCTCGCTTAGAGAGACCAATCTGCTTCGAATACTACTAAAACGCCAATGAACTTGGCATTGAGATATTTGCATAATGCTGGCGCCGCCCCGCCAGGTGCGTATATAAGACACACGTGCAAATAGGGAAATCAGCTTCTGTTCGCTGAGAAAGCCGGAAGGTGACCGGCCTAAACAGCAGGTGGCAGCACCTGTGGCGACGGGACGTGACGTCTCCGTTCCCTCCTTCAGGGAACGAGGGTTACATCCGTAACCGAGACGTTCCCTTTCAGTCGGTCACTACGACGTCACGTCGTGACCGACGAATTGGGAAACCCTACTAAAACGCCACTAGGGGCTGACCTCTTCCAGTGTCTGCTTAAAGCCCTCCGGTTCCACTTAAGGATAGGAGAATTAGGTTTCAAGGCAGAAGGCCGGGCACTAGATGTTCCTTTAACCCCACAGTAGTGCCAGCGACTGGGAAGCGCCCTATCTGAGCGGTATAGGGACGCTGCGGAAGCCACCGCCCCGTTAAGGGCTAATGGTGGACGAAAGTCAACCGTAGTTGAGGTATAAATGACAGCCGTGGCTGTGTAAGCAAAGCAGTGCTCTGCTAAGGGAAACGTGGGCTGGTAGGATTAACCCCACGGAATAATACTCACAAAGGAACCCGTTGGGACACAATGTGGGGCCCTGGCCAAACACGTAGGTTCGTAAGAATACAACTAGTGAAAGGCTGACAGCCAATGCTCCGCAACAAAGGCTGTCAAGGCAGTGGAGAGAGCAAATCAAACCATTACGCATTTTTGCTCTGTTAGCCTTCCATACTGAAAACTCAATTTGGAGCCTCAGTCGGAGGCTGCAAGCCGACTTGCGAGTCTGCTCTCCGTGTCCTCCCTGGTGAGGACAGAACACGAGAGGATACAGGCTCGATACGAACATTGTAGAATCTAATGAACGTATTAGGTGTCGCCCAACCAGCAGCTCTACAGATGTCTGTTAGCGAGGAACCACGAGCTAATGCCCAAGATGAGGCAACACTCCGAGTGGAGTGCGCTCTCAAATTAAAGGGGCAAGGAATGCCCTGTAAATTGTAAGCCAGGGCGATAGTATCAACTATCCAATGAGACATCCTCTGCTTAGTGACAGCTTTCCCTTTCTGCTGGCCACCATAACAAACAAAGAGCTGGTCTGAGGTCCTGAAGCTTTGCGTGCGGTCCACGTAGAATCGCAGTGCGCGTACGGGGCACAACAAAGCCTCGGTTGGGTTTGCCTGCTCCAAAGGCAATGCTTGCAAGCTCACCACTTGATCTCTGAAGGGAGTAGTGGGAACTTTGGGCACGTAGCCTGGTCTGGGTCTCAAGGTCACGCTCGAGACAGAAGGACCAAACTGAAGGCACGAATCGTCAACAGAGAATGCATGTAAATCCCCTATTCTCTTCACCGAGGCCAATGCTAGTAGGGTCAGAGCCTTCATGGATAGAAGCTTCAGACTCGCAGACTGCAAAGGCTCGAACGGAGGACTCTGTAGCGCTTTCAGCACCATGGACAGGTCCCAGGGAGGAATAGAAGGAGGGCGCGAGGGGTTTAGCCTGCGAGCGCCTCTCAGGAATCTAACAACCAAATCATGCTGGCCCACTGATCTGCCGTTAATAAGTGAGTGATGCGCAGATATAGCGGCGATATCAACTTTAATAGTGGACGGTGACAGCCTACCATCTAACCTATGTTGAAGATATAAAAGCACAATGTTAATAGGGCATTCTCTGGGGTCCTCGCGTTGCGAAGAGCACCAGGTGACGAAAAGGTTCCATTTTAACGCGTAAGCCCGTCTCGTAGACGGAGCTCGATCCGCGTCAATAGTGTTAGATACCGCTTGGGGTAAATCACTTAAACCTTGCGCGCGCTCAACGACCAAACGTGGAGATCCCACAGGTCGGGGCGCGGGTGCCATAATGTGCCCCCTCCCTGAGAAAGAAGGTCCTTCCTCAGGGGAATCCGCCAGGGAGGGGCTGTCGCGAGGAGCATTAGTTCCGGAAACCAATTCCTGGTCGTCCAATATGGGGCGATCATTAAAAGGCTCTCCTCGTCCTGCCTGACTTTGCACAGTATCTGTGCTATTAAACTCACTGGGGGGAACGCATATTTGCGCAGGCCCCGCGGCCAGCTGTGTGCCAACGCATCCACGCCGAGGGTGCCCTCGGTTAGTGAATAAAACAGGCGACAATGGGTATTGTTCGGTGACGCAAATAGGTCTATCTGCGCTCGACCGAATTTCCTCCAAATCAGCTGGACCGTCTGGGGGTGGAGTCGCCATTCGCCGGGGCGCGCTGCTCGGGAAAGCGCGTCTGCCGCTGTATTGAGCGAGCCCGGTATGTAAATGGCACGAAGGGACCTCAGATGCTTCTGACTCCAAAGGAGGAGATGACGAGCGAGATGCGACAGGTGACGAGAGCGCAAACCGCCTTGACGGTTGATATACGCTACGGTCGCAGTGTTGTCTGAGCGCACTAGTACATCCTTCCCTCGCAGCTCCTGAGCGAAGCGTACGAGTCCCAGATATACTGCCCATAACTCGCGGCAATTGATATGCCAATGCAACTGGGGTGCTGTCCACACCCCCGAAGCCGTGAGCTCGTCGTACGTGGCTCCCCAGCCCGTGTCGGAGGCATCTGTATGCACAACAGCATGCCGGGAGACCTGTCTCATGGACACGCCGGCCCTGAGAAACGCGGGGTCTGACCACGGGGGGAATGTTAGGCGACACGCAGGTGTAATGGTTACACGATGGATGCCAGCGCGCCACGCTCTCCTCGGGACTCGATCGTGAAGCCAACGCTGAAGCGGTCTCATATGGAGCAGCCCGAGCGGTGTCACGGCCGCTGCTGCTGCCATACGCCCCAGGAGTCTCTGAAATTGTTTCAGAGGGACCGCATTCTTCCCTCGGAATGAACCGAGGCAAGTCAGAATTGATTGGACGCGCTCTTCTGTTAAACGCGCCGATAAATCGATCGAGTCCAGTTCCATACCGAGAAAAGAGATCCTCTGCGTGGGGCAAAGTTTGCTCTTTTCCCAGTTGACCCGAAGACCCAAACGGGCGAGATGTTGAAGTGTTAGATCTCTGTGTTCGCACAGCGTCCGCCGAGATTGCGCTATTATAAGCCAATCGTCGAGGTAAGCCAGAATGCGAACACCGCTCTCTCTGAGGGGCTTTAACGCCGCCTCTACCACTTTCGTGAACACACGGGGAGAGAGAGACAGCCCGAACGGTAGTACTTTGTATTGATATGCCCGCCCTTCGAACGCAAACCGGAGAAACGGTCGGTGACGAGGGAGAATGGACACATGAAAGTACGCGTCTTTCAGGTCTATCGCTGCAAACCAATCTTGGGGGCGTATTGCACTGAAAATTTGTTTCGGTGTAATCATCCTGAAAGACCTCTTCTGAAGAGATTTGTTCAGGACACGCAAATCCAAAATCGGTCGTAACCCGCCGCCTTTCTTGGGTACTATGAAATACGGGCTGTAAAAACCCGATCTCATCTCGGTAAGAGGGATCGGCTCGATCGCGTCCTTCGCCAGCAGGACTTCGACCTCTGCACGCAGTACATGTGCAACGGACGCTTTCACCGTGGTGAAACGTATGTCCGCAAATTTGGGAGTGTGCCGATTGAATTGAATTTCGTAACCGAGGCGGATCGTGCGTAAAACCCAACGAGACGGACTGGGAAGCTGAAGCCAAGCCCCCAGGGACCGGACGAGAGGAATTAACGGCACTACCGGTGCACCCGCGGCGGGGCAGCGAGGCGGGACAGGCGGGACTGCCGGTGCGTCTGCCGTGACAGCATAAGCATCTACAGTATGTGTGTGTGTGACACTGACCTGAGCCCGCTGAGGTAAACGGTCGTCCGGTCTCCTCAGCTGAGGACGCAGACTCCGAAGGGGTTGCTGGTGGTCCGGTCTCCGAAGGGGAGAGCTCGAACTCCTCAGAACACCCACTGGCGACAGAGGAGAGGGAGGAAGAGCATCTGACTGCCCGCTCACATCTCTCTCGATCCTCTGGAGACCTGGAGAAGGAATAGGAATGCACTCTTTTTGTGGTTTTGTGGGTGCCGGCTGAGAAGCCGGCGGAACAGAAACAAAACGAAACAAAAGATTTTCCACCCGGCCCTCTACCGGTGGAAGGAGCGGTGCCGTCACCGTCTCCCGTAGAGTGATCCCATCCAACTCCAGGTCGCCCGTCTCAGGGCCGCTTCGATTTCCGTTTGCCACGGGAAGCGGGTGGTGCGGGCGGGGCGGGCTGCCGACGGCTGTTCCCTCTCCGTGGTCTAGAAGACGTTCTAGCGGGGGGGGGCGGAGGCAGCCGCCGGAGGGCGCCCTCGGCGAGGAGCAGACGGGGCCGCCGGCGCTGGGGGGCGAGATGCAGGTCGCTTGCGCCGGGGCATGATCTGAGCGATCGCTTCCGTCTGCTTCTGGGCGGCGGAGAACTGCTGGGCAAACGACT
This sequence comes from Misgurnus anguillicaudatus, assembly GCF_027580225.2. Classification (NCBI taxonomy): domain Eukaryota; kingdom Metazoa; phylum Chordata; class Actinopteri; order Cypriniformes; family Cobitidae; genus Misgurnus; species Misgurnus anguillicaudatus. Next base: position 29,175,601 of record NC_073355.2, on the reverse strand, counting down.
CCACCGACTCGCCGAACAGGCCTGCCTGGGACACGGGCGCATCCAAGAACTTGTTCTTCTCTGCATCCGACATGTCGGCCAGACAGAGCCACAGATGGCGTTCCTGGACCACCATCGTGGACATCGCACGACCGATCGCCTGTGCCGTGACCTTCGTAGCACGGAGGGCCAGATCCGTAGCGGCCCGGAGCTCCGAAAGCACAGGCGAGTCGTGTCCTCCCTCGTGCAGATCTCTCAAGGCCTTGGCCTGGTGGACCTGCAGCAACGCCATAGCGTGCAGGGCTGAAGCCGCCTCTCCACATGCATGATAGGCAGCCCCCGTTAAACCGGAAGACTGTCTGCAAGCACGGGAGGGGAGGGCTGGGCGATCCTTCCAGGTGGAAGCGGTGGCCGGACACAATTGCATCACAACCGCACGCTCCACGGGGGGGATTCCCGTATAGCCCTTAGCGGCTCCATCGGTGAGGGAGGTGAGGGGGGAGGGCTGAAACGGCCGTAAACGGGTAGAATACGGCGACCTCCAGGTCCTGGTCAGCTCCTCGTGCACCTCGGGGAAGAAAGGTACCGGCGGAGAGGGTTGTGAAACCCGGGCAGCTCCAAAGAACCAATCATCCAGGCGGGACGGTTCGGGCTGTGGGGGGTGAACCCACTCCAACCCGACGGTCTCCGCCGCTCGAGAGAGCACGGCCACCATCTCTGGATCGAAATCCGGCGTCACGACCCGTCCGGAAGGGGGGAGGACATCCAGATCCTCAGAGGTAGAGGGCCCACCCTCGGATGCTGCGGTCTCCGTGGACCCGGAGGGAGGCACGACAGATCCAACAGACATCGTAGAACACGACTCTGAAGTTTCCATCGGCGCATCAACCGGCTGTGGATGAGGAGGCTGAGAGGCAGAGGACGAATCCCCTGCCCGGTTCAGCACAGTGATGCGGAGATCATCCTTCGAGAGCTTCACAGCCGCACCGTGGCGGCGATCAGAGCTCGTCGGACGTGGGTTGCGTTTTTCCCGGAGGAAAGACAACCGTCTCCGCAAATCCACAAGGGACATGTTCTCGCAGTGAGAACACTTACCCCCAGCGAACGCTGCCTCAGCGTGCTCGATGCCCAAGCACGAAAGACAACGCTCGTGACCGTCCTTCGGACCCATATACTTCCCGCATCCAAGATCGCACGGACGAAAAGCCATCCTGAAAAGGACGCTAATGTCCGGATATACGAGAGAGTGGCTGCCTTTAACAAGGCACAAAGCTCTCTCGTATCACTCTTTTAGGGAAATTCACTCAGATGCTCAGTTGATGATGCGCACAGGGAAGGCAACGCACACACTAAACTCAAACAAACAAAAAAAAAGCAGAGCCTGTGGAATACTGCGAGGCGTCCGCTGTGGTACTGCCAGTCCAACCAACTTCCGCAATCGATCCCAACAGAGTGAAGTAGCTTCTCAGTAGCAGATACTGCCGGCTTTCGAAGCGATAAAAAGCTGATTTCCCTATTTGCACGTGTGTCTTATATACGCACCTGGCGGGGCGGCGCCAGCATTATGCAAATATCTCAATGCCAAGTTCATTGGCGTTTTAGTAGTATTCGAAGCAGATTGGTCTCTCTAAGCGAGCTCCCAATTCGTCGGTCACGACGTGACGTCGTAGTGACCGACTGAAAGGGAACAATTGTTACAATGGGTGCAGTAACAGCTATGGACCATTTTTTGACCATGTTATCTGACAGTTTAGATTGAGCTCCTATATGCGATATGCATCTTCGTAACTTTCGTTTTTTTCTGTTTAGAGAAACAACTCATTAGCAACCAAGTTTTTCGGATGTGGGTTTTAAATGAAACACAGGCTAAAGCTCAGTGGAGGAACAGGAACCCAAGGGCGTAGAGACAGGCACGCTTAAAGCCGGGGGTGAGATGTTATTGCAGCCTTTGGATTCTGCGAACAAACAGGCTGTCAGATGGAGCGCTGAGGCTTTTCATGGCAAATCTGAGAAATTGATTATTTTGACTGTACTGTGGGAGCTCTAGTTATTGAATTCACTAAGAAAAGTTTAAACCCTGCATAGAGTAGCTGTCTAAAGTCCCTGATATTTAACTCATGGACTGCAGGTAGGATATGGGATTGTACATCTGAAAATCTAGGCCAGAGAAAGATAAGCACTCAGGCCTTTCTCGTCATATGGTTTAATGTTTTATGTCGTTTAGACACATTGGACTTGCTGTGAACAACTTTTCATGGACGTGCAACTGCATTTTCATTTTAAAATGCTGTCATGCATACATACCACGTTGAAAATGTGGATTTGATGTGAACCGGCCCGTGTAAGTAGGAGAATAAGAGGCGCTCTTTAAAGTTTCAAGTTAGGGAAAGTGAGTACATCATGAGGTGCATGCAACACAGCTTAATGAAAAGATAAAGGGACATTCATTGGCCTGGTGTTTGAATGAGAGGAGAGACACAATGCAATGGATGTGCGGTCTAGACTAGGAGTCCCTCAGGGACCGATCTGTCAGTAGCAGAAGAGAGAGAGAGAGAGAGAGCTGTTTTTAGATCCTTGCTGGCAAACCTAAAATCGATCCTGGTTGATTGAATTTTCAGAGGGTGGTGAGCGAAGATAAATTAGGCATGCCATCACAGACGTGTGAAGGGAGAGGACTGGAAATAGAAATGCATCAGATCAAAACCACTGAAGGAGAGTTTGACGTCTGCGTTGTACTTAAAAGGAGCAACTGGACACAACATGGCAAAAAAAATTCAGTGAATCTGTTAAAGTCATTATAGGAAATTAAAGAGGTGGTGAATAATCTGATGAAGTTACTGGATCCTGCACCTGAATATATTCAATGAACAGGGTGCAAACAGAACCTCTATAGTTATATATTTTTTCTGCATGTTTACTTTAGGGGTGGGGGAAAAAGGTTTTCTTCAGTGCATCGCAATATGGATGATTCTGAGTCGATGCACAGATGTCAAAAATCGATTCTTAAACTCAACTGTGGGAGGGATGCTGTAGATGGACAGCTAGAGAGCACGCACCATACGAGCGCTTACATGAGCAGTGGAGAAAAAAACAAATACATCTAGGACAGCCCTGTTTGACAAATTTTAAATTGCAAGGAAACAAAATACACTTTGGGGTGGTCTTCCTCTGCATTTTCTCTGTTCAGTGAGCGGCAGCCTTTTATTTACCTGACTGTACAAATAGGGTTTCCCAAACCCACTGACTGTTTAAACATAAGAACATGAATATATTCTGTAAAATTATGCACATAGTTTGTTATCCAGGCGGAGGCGCTGGGTGCGCTGCATTAGATAAATACAGCAATACTGCCCAAATCACTGTGTATAATCATGATGATTAGACGATGTGTCAGTTCGTGGAAGTTACTGCCGGTTAATATATAGGATTAATATGTCATATTTAAATATTATTTTTGTGCTGGTTTTAATATCTGACAACCGGAACAGAACATATATGTATATAAGAATGTCTTTATATTGAGCACTGTTGCATTAAAATACAGTATATGACAGTTCAGAGACTAGTAGCAAAAGTGCAAGCAGTAGTCTGGCTTTGAGTGCAAATGTGACGTAATGACGTCACATATGCTAATTAGTAAGTTGAGAATCGCTTCTGAATCGTGTACTTATGTTATCCCAAATGTTTTCAACAATCCGGATAATGAGCAGTTTTAAAAAGTTTGCTGCTCCTCTTGATAGGGTCGCTTGTCAGTAGTTTTGTGTCAGGTTTCTGCCTTTGACTTCATGTGGCACTGCGCAGATTGATCGCTAGAGTATTGCTTTTGAATCTCTTTTGCGATAGTTTTATGTCACTGGCCGGTTGGTCTGCACAGTTGCAGTAGTTTGCATGCAGAAGTATTAGCTGTGTTGTTCATTTTTGGACTTTCCTTGTGGAAAAATGAAAAAGTGCCATTGTTCACTCTCGGAAAAAAGGTACAAAAGTTGTATTCTTTTTAAACTGTGACGGTTCCTTTTAAAAAGGTCCTAATATGTACCATTTAGATACAGATATGTAACTTTGAGGGACCAATATACTTCCAAGGTACCAGCGAGTACCTTAGAGGTACCTATATGTACCATTTTGGTATAAGCGTGTACTTTTTGAAAAGGTACACTTTAAGAAAAGATGTGTTAATAACAAAAAGGTTTGTGTGTTATGCTATTTAACACATTATGTGTTATTTTAACACATTTTGTGTTGATTTTGTGTTCAAATAAATTAAAGAAACAACTCAAAATGTGTTAAAACAACACATTAAATGTGTTGTCCTTAACTAGACACAAAGGGGCAGTTTCCCGGAGAGGGATTAGACTAGTACTAGACTCAAATAAATTTAAGAGCTTTCCAAACTGAAAACAACTTGCACTGACATATCTACATCAGTGTCCTTTGTTTTGCCTCAAATTGCACACAAGCACTCTTAGAACAGATGTGTTAAAAATAACACATTATTGTTGATTCTGGGACAACACACTAAATGTGTTGTCCCAGAATCCACCCATCTCCGTGTTATTATTAAAACAAGACATTTTGTTTTATTTTTAACACAACTTGTGTTTTATTTTAACACAAAATCAGCACAAAATGACACATAATGGGCTCTATCATACACCCGGCGCAATGCAGCGCAATTGCGCAGTGTCTTTTGCTAGTTTCAACTTGGCGCAATTATCATTTTCACGTTTAGCGCCACGTTGTTTAAATAGCAAATGCATTTGTGCCCAATTTTGCACCCATGGGGGTTCTGGTCTGAAAACGAGGTGTGTTCAAGCGCATTGTTGGCGTGATGCTATTTTGAGGCAACTAAAATAGACTGCGCAATATGTTTTTTGTTATTTTAAGAGCACGTTAGTAATATGCGCCTATAAACGGGACGACAATGTGCGTTTGCTTATCACATACATGAATGCGCAGCAGCACAAAAATGATTTTAAATATGAAAAATTTAAGGATTAAAATATTATTAGTTAAAGATTATTATTGAGTCTCTTGGACATAAATGAGGACAGATTATGAGACGTTCGAAGGTGTAAAGAGCTGCTTCACCTGTAGCCTGGGAAGTAATTAAATGTTTTGCTTTAAACAAATGCATTTATTTTAAATGTTTATTTTTTTTAAATGCTACCCTACGAATTTATTGTATACGATGACTCTGTACCTGTGGATATGATGAGATGAGAATCCAAAAAAATAACAATTTCAATAAAAATGAAAACAACACGATTTTTCAACATTATTCTTAAACTGGTGGCCTTACTCCTTCGCTTAAGTTTTCAGTTTACAAATTCCGCTTCCTAAATAGGGATTAGGCATGGCGCTAGGCGCAACTTGCTTTTAAAGGGGATGAGAGCTGAGACTCTTATAGGTTTATTGCACGTTATTACGCCCAAAACACACCCATTACTCATTAGGCGAATAGGAACAACCCTTTTAGGCCTTGCGCTTGGCGCATAAACCATTTTTCCTAGTCCTGTTTTAAACTAATCCCTGTCAGGGATTACCGATTAAGAGTGTACCGCCCCAGTGACAACTTTTGCACCTTCATGTCCCTTTTTTCATAAAGTGAGAAACATTTAAAAGACATTTGATATGTTTAATATCAGCAATACTTTTGATGCTGTGTTCATTTTATAGTCTCATTACAGAAAACACTGGTATCCCTTGTAATGCTTTAAAACGCTCTTGGGACACAAGACTGCAGCCTATTCATGGACAGCACTATATAGAAATTCACATGACACCATTAAACAGTTTAATGCCTCTTTAAATGTTAACACGATGAGTGACACCATTACAATTATTATCGCTATTTAACACACAAGAGTCATATACAGTAGATAAACACACACCCACTAACTGTGTCACTATTGATCACAGATTGTAGAGATTCTGCAAAGCGTGAAATCAAATCGTGTTTAACCAACCATAATGACTGCTTGGAGGACTGTGAGCAAATCTGTTCATGCTACCCATGGGACTGACACAGGAATTCAGGTAAGCTGTAAACCCAATCGCGGCGCTGCTGCAGATACAGCTTTGTGCAGTGACTTGTGTTTTATAGAGCATGGCACTCTTACAGTCCTGTGGGAACAGATTACAGCTTAGTTACGACTCCTTTGCCCTCCTTCACTATTGATTTACACCTTCGCAGGGGTGCAGACCTACTAAACGTTCGGTGCCGCCCAGTCCCGCTGGGGCTGATGGACTGCCGACTGTGCAGTCTCTGTGCGGCTGCCTGCAAACTGACCGTCTGGAGAAAGTCGGCTCTCTTATACTCGCTGAACAAGTCTGCTGAAAGTGATTTGTAATTGGATCGATGCTGTTGTGATAAAGAGATCATCTTCCTCTGGAGTAAACATAATAGCGTGGCTCGGGTAGTTTTGATCTTTTTTGTGTTTATGTTGTAGAGAGACTTCCTTACAAAACTAGGTGCTTTAACTTCCGAGAAAGCTATGGTTGAAAAGAACAGGCCCAAACATGAGGATGAGGAAAATGCAATGTAAATCTCAGAGGGGTTTGCAGTGAACGGATGGTCCGAAAAGTGTAATTGGATGATGCAGCGAACCATACAGCATTGGCTGTATAAACCAAAGAATCTCTCCCATCCCACCACAAAGTCCAAATCTCCTGTCACCACCTGTATTCCTCCAGCATTTTATATTGATCTTTAGGCGATGTCTTTATGTCTACTTACAAAAACTCTGTCCCTTTTTCTCATGCACACCCTGCCTCTCTCTGCCGTCTCCTTTGCCTCTTCTAAAATAATATCCTGTAAGTGTTTGCCACCTAAAAACAAAAAGCCATACACACAGAGTCCCTCCAGAGAATGTGGATTTTGAGTAATGCACCTGCCAAGATGAGTTTTTTGTTTTTGTTGTGGTGGTTTTGTTTGTTTTCTTTTGTGGTGGGAGATTTTAATTTTCTAAGTATTTCCCAATGGATCTTTAAAGTAGTAGAGTGAATACAGGGCATGGGCAGATGTTCAAAACACTTGATTTTGTGTGGTTTATTGAGGCAACTGTACAGCCAAGCCGTCAATGTTTGCCTGGTTAGCATTGCCCCTGCTGGTAGATGCCATAACTACACCAGTTGGACTCCAAACCTTTTTTCTGTTGTTGATCATGCAAAAAAATCAGGAAACATACAGTATGTATTGCATTTTTTATACATTAGATGTTCTTTCAGTGCATGAATCCTTTTGGAAATATGTGAAATGGATGGATTTATAAGAGAGGAATTGTTGGGAATTTTCTGCAGCTGCATATGCATTTCATAGGAATTTTATTTACCGAATATATAAGATCTTGAACTTGAACAGTGATGAGTCACATGATGTTTACAGCTTAGATGATTGGCTTAAAGTCGCTGACTTATCTGTGAGCATCATTTTTTTTTTTTTTGTGTGTGTGTGCTCATAATCTTTAATCAAAAATGCAAATCTCCTTCCCTCCTCAAAACGATCTCTCTTCACTTCCGGTCAAAAGTATGGCAGGTGGGCGGGGTCTGGGAGAAGATCGCATCGATTAGCAATTAGCAACACGACCCAACTTCAAACGATCCAATCAGATCTTGATGGACAAATTCAAATCCAGCCCTGCCTTATTTCATCTCAAAAGCCGTTTCATTCGGATATACGTCACCATGAGGAAAATAAGGCAATCGCTACTTCCGTTTCATGGCGACTTTAAAATGTTCTGCGGTCCAGTGAGTAAAGATGGCAGATTCTGGGGGTTCAGTGCTTGCCAAAAAATTGCCATTGAGATGAACAGGAATATAAACAAAAATCTCAGGATGTGTGTGCTGAATCCAGTAAACTATATTAAATCAGTAAACGTGACTCATTGGCTGAAGATATTTTGAGCAATGTTTGTAATCAAACCGATTTTGAGCACCTACTATAGACGGTTTCAGCAGTAATAACATAAACAAACGTACCTTCCGGTAAACTCCGCAAAGAACCAATAACAACAAAGTCCTTTTAGAGTAGTTTATTTCTGATAATGAGAAAAATAAATAACAAGTGGATTACCATAGTTCAATTCATAACTAAAGTATATCAAAATCTACACTGAGCTAACATTACTGTGTAAAATGTGTACTATAATGTATACAATCTTAATAACTATAGATCGGCTTCCAACCTCCCTTCACATAGCGGTGATCCATGATTGCTGTCGTCCCTTGTCTGTAGGAAACCAAACCATTTGTTATTTTTCTCAAGGTATTTGTTCCAGAGTTCAGTTTAGTCACTAGTCAGACCATTAAACAGAGACGGGAAGTAAAGTTCCAACCAGAAGCGTAACCGCGACAACGCACATGTGTCCGATGAAACCATCTATAGAAGCCTCTTGTTTCCTGCTGAATTATAAATATCTTCCTTTGTGTTCAGCAGAACAAAGAAATGTATACAGGTTTGGAACAACTTGAGTGATTAACTCTTTCCTTGCCATTGACGAGTTAACTCGTCAATCAAGAGAAAACGCATCCCTGCCAATGGTCTCTTACCCAACTTATAAAACCCTGAAGTATTCCTTTAGGGAAAACAGTTCAAACTCTGTGTAGGTTTTAAGGATCATTCTGAATATGATCTCATTGAAAAGTCCTTCACAAAAATGGAATTATCTCAGCTTTTTTCCCAAAATAAGTATGTTTTTTTGAAGAAACTTACCCATATTTGAGTGATGATAAAAAGAGAACAAATGAAGGTAGGATGAAACTTTTTTGTTTGAAAGCAAAAGAAAGTTTGTTCTTTCATTTGATATATTGTATGTTTATATATTTAAAGAAGAACATTTTCTGGAAGGCATTTGTGAAAATCATAAAAAAATGCTAAATCTTAAAAAGCAGAATGACAGAATTTTTTTTTTTGGTTGAACTGTCCCTTTAAGCTATATTATATTTAAAACAAGGGTCAACAACCAATTGTGAAGCCAACACAGAAATGATTTAAATTGCAATTAATTGACTTGGCCGCTAGACCCCAATGTTAAAATGCCCAACTTTACATCAGAAATAAATGTGTTTACAAACTGGTACAAAAAGTGGTTTTCGTCTATAAAGCTAATTTTTCCCTTCATGACAACTGTGAGGGGGGTGAATTTTTTATAACTCATCCGTTTAAATTATATTTAGTCTTAAAGTTCTGCATAATTAAGGGGCGTGGCCACTTGAGTGATGGGTGAACTGCCACTGCTGTCACTACCGTCAAGCTAAGTGGGTGTGGTTTCAGCAACCAGCCACTTCAGCTTCACCTACGCCTCGCCTCTTTACCCATTTACAGTCATCTGCGAGTGATGCGTGCGTGGCCAAGATGGCGACGACAAGCTCCCCAACTATTGGTTTTAAAACGTAACTAAACCCCTGGTCAGAGCCTGACTCCACCCACTGGCAATATTTGAAAAATGCAAGAAAAGTGGGCAGATTCCAACGGAGATAGAGGGGACGAACTAAGCTCGTACCAAGTGTGTGGTGAGATTGTAACAAGGGCGTGGTGAGCTTGAACCTGCTTACGTCACAAGTTATTTTTTGGACTCAACATCCAATCGGAAAATTCAATTGCAGTAGCCACCGTTCAACCTGAAGAGGGCAGCACTCAGACGTTTTTACACCATATATTGTAGTATTGAAACACTTTATGTCCAAATGTCAAAAAACTCACTAAAATCAATGAACAGCACTAATAAAGCATCATTCTTACAGATCATTAACTAAAAAAGTTGGTTTAGGGTTTAGTTACTCTTTAAAAAAGCTCTTCACAAACCTATGGGAGAAGTCACGAACACTACATCCATATTTTTTACAGTCTATGGTTTAAACCTATGTACTTATGAATGACTTCAAGGGTTGTGAATGATAAACCAAAATGTGAAGCTGATTTGGTATGAAGTCAGTCACTTTATCATCTGTCAGTTTTCAGAACCTTCCTCTGTTGGTCTGGCTGTGACCTGTTCCTTTTATTGATCTATGTGTATGTGTGCGTGCTTGTGTGTGGGTTTAGAAATCATTTATAAGCTTTCACCTGGTAATTACCCTGATCCCAAGCATCTGTTTGTGAGAGCAGACACCCTGGGTCGCCGCCTTCAGTCCACTAAGTTCTACTGGATCCACTGTGTATTATTTTGTAATTAAATTGATCCCTGTCAGCAGCGGTCCTCACCTTTCGCATGCACATGCTCGCACTCTCGTGACAAAGCAGACAGCAAACAAGCCCCTGTGGAGTGAGCCACAGTGTTTTCTTATGAGCAGGGGAGAGTGAGAAACTGACAGCGAGAGAGAAATATACATGACGTCACATTCTGTACTTTTCTTGTTGGAATGAATTTGACATATGACACAGTGCTTGGAAATGGAGGGATTGGAGACTGCAGCGGGCTTCTATATTTACCATCTCAGAGCTCCAGCTTGGCCATAACAGCTACTGACTCGGCTTTGGACCTCCAGTGTGTTGTTCCTTATGTTTTATAGAAAGATCTGCCATTCATCGATATCATATTTATCAATTTTAAAACAAAGAGAATGCACAAATAGCCCTGAGACTCGACTCACAATTGATTTGAAAAGAGTTTGACGTTAGTCTTATGTTGAGCATATGTGGCAATGATCTAATAAAGCACAAAAATACATAAAGTAGCATGCACAAATACGCCATAGATTTCTAATTGCACTCAATTAACTGTCGATACGTTGATAGATTGAAGTGTATTTATAATCGCCATCAGCAATATCCCTCATGTTGTTTACCATCTTCGATTTTTTCATTGAACTCACTGCAATGCATTGTGCATTATGGATTATCTTTTCAATGAAGGATACAAGATACATTTTCTCAAAATTTAGGAGGCAGCATACAGTAAATAAGATGCCTACCTTCACGACAGGAGTGCTTTTATGATGACTTTAATGCGCTGCCTCCGTAGGCAGCTCCCTAGGCTTCGAGACAGAGCAGAGTTGAATTTGATGGCTTTACTGGGGCTTGAGGAGAAGTGTGTGGTTGAATGGGAATCATTTTCACCGGAGTGAGCAATATGCGCTAATGATGTAAAAACACCAAGGTGGAGCACATTCAGCTGTGAGATTGACTGAAATATCAGATGTGTAAACTGACTGATTTGTATTCTCTCTGTTTCTCTCTCGAGGTTGAAGTCGGGTTGTATGTGAGATGAATTCAGTGATGTTTTGATTTCTGTAGCTGGCAAACACATATGCACATTTACACGCCCAAAGGACTGAAGACGGGAGACGTTCTGTGTTTCTGGACAGAATAAACTGCCCTACAATGACCTCCCTACAATATGTGCTGACACTACCTGATCTTACCTATGACAAGTAGACATCCTTAACCCACACATCTCACCTATCCTGGGCATTTTCTGCATATTGACAGGAGCTCGCTGGTGGCAGCAAATGATGTAAAAAATGCTGGAAATCAGTTATTTGAGAACATGGGAGCAAGATATAATTTTAAACAACACTGTAAAAAGATTCCGTAGAAATTACAGTATTACTGGCAGCTGGTTGCCAGTAACTTACTGTAGATTTAAATTTATGTTAATTACCTGCAACAATTTGTTCAAAGTTAAATGAAAATTAAAATAAGCAAGTCTTTATCTTTACAGAATAAAACTAAAATAACAGCCTCAAGCAACGCATTCTGGAAAACAAAATCTTAAGGAAAAAAGCTGAAAAAGGTTAATGAGGATTTTTGGTTCCCGGACTGCTTTGCATGAGGCTGTTATTTTGTGGTTTTATTCTGTAAAGACAAAGACTTGTTAGAGTTTAATGTTCATTTAACTTTGAACACACTGTTGCCAGTAAATAACATAAATTTAAATTTACAGTAAGTTACTGGCAACCAGCTGCCAGTAATCCTGTAATTTCTACGGAATCTTTTTACAGTGAAGGTCTCAGTCTTAAGAGACTGACATGGGTGACCGAAACCAATCAGTTTTTGCTGTGAGCTTACAACTGAACTCTTTCTTTCTTTTAACTTCAGTATACTTTTCTAGTACATTTACTACAGTATCGTGTAAAGACATGGAAATACTACATTCATTATATTAAAGGGACACTCCACTTTTCTTTGAAAATGTACTTATTTTTAAACAACTGATTTTTACAGATTTGAAATCCATTCAGCTGATGACACCTGTCCTGGCGCTAGCACTTTTAGCATAGCTTAGCATAATCCATTGAATCTGATTAGACCATTAGCATCGCACTCAAAAATAAACAAAGAGTTTGGATATTTTTCCTATTTAAAACTTGACTCTTCTGTAGTTACATCATGTACTAAGACTGACAGAAAATTAAACGTTGTGATTTTCTAGGCAGATATGTCTAGGAACTATACTCTCATTCTGGCGTAATAATCAAGGACTTTGCTGCCGTAACATGGCTGCAGCAGGCGCAATGATATTACGCAATGCTAAAAATAGTCCCCTGCCATTGAAAGTTACTAAGGGGACTATTTTCGTCTGCTGCGTAATAGCATTGCGTCTTCAAAAGTATTTGTCAATTCACCATGTGTACATTTACCTAATGTGGTCTTCACAATATAAACTGGCATTTGTCAAAAAAAAGGATGTAAGTAAACTGAACTGCAATATACAGTAGATGTGTTTGGACTCAATTCTCAATTTGACGCTGGGAGAATGAAAGGAACATGCTTTTATATTGACCAAATTAAATGCGCCAATATATCCCTCGCGCTCCATGGCAGACAGGGTGGACAGATAACTACTCAACATGTTTAATCTGAGTGATTTCATAAGTTAACCACGCCTGCCAGCTGTGTAAAAACTTTGCTTTGTTCCGCTATTTTGAATGGAAGTCAATGGAAGGTCTGGTTTATTTTCCCCGAAATTTACAGTCAAGTTTTCGGATGTGCCGGTAGTCCGTATTGCATTGTGCGCAAATCTTTCAAACATGGTAAGGAGCGTCACATTTTCGGCTGACGTCAGAGATATTCAGGCCAATCACAACATAGGCCTACAGATTAGCATGCCAATAAGGGACACAGCGCTTTTCAAATCGATGAGTTTTGTACGTTTGAGGAAATCAGTATATCTGGAAAAAATGTACAGTATGTGGAAAATAATGTGTTTTTTAACCATAAACCACGCGAACACATTGTATTATACCAAATACACAAAATAACATTGTTTTTAGCAATGAAATAGGTGCACTTTAATGTGAGTGTTATTTTATATTTCACATGTGGTTATTTGTAGTCATGAGAAAAGAGAAGTTTAGGAAGTTGTTGTTGGAGTGAGTGGAGTCTAGTTGAATTGAGCAGGATACAAGAATACACTAATCACCATAATGATGACTTTAAATGAAGCATTTCACTATTTACAACAAAATGATCTTCAACAACACTAAATGTACCTCATACCTCTATTGATTCAGAAGAGATTCTGTATGGGATAATGTACAGTCATTATCACAAAATGAACCCAGACAGGGTGATCAAGACTTTAATTATTCTGAGAAGGGTTTATTTGGAAAGGCTATAATGGCTACTGAATGCACAATATCACCGCTTTAGCAAATAAATACTTAAGCAGACATGAGTTATTAATTTTACTTGAAATAATTTTATTATGAGAGAAGAAAAGAAAAGAAACAAGCACAGAGTAGGATATTAGTGGTCAGTTACGGTCAGATTTAATTTTTAAGTACTTTCTGAAATGTGCTAAATGTATTTGACTAACAAAAATATTAAAATATAATGCAGTATAGACGTCATAGCATATGCAGCATTCCACCCATCGATTTCCATTGTTACTTTATAAATCTGTAAAAATGTAGCTTGATACTACATCTACACCAGATCTTTTATGTATACACCAATAGTTTGACGTCAAGGAACCTCAGTGTTTTTTATGTGTTACTGTAGCTAAAAGATCTTAATTGACCTCTGACCTAAGTCATGAACATGCAGTCCGCTGTCTTTGTGGTGTCCATGTGAGTCACGGTCCCTTCGGCCAATGTCTGATGCATTACATAGTAGAACGATGGACGTGTGCCCTTAAAAGTTCACCTTTAATTGCTTTCATTGCATAGAAGTTTTTGTCACGAGGCTCGTCCTGCATCATCTCCGTCTCACCCTGTCATGACCGTTGTTGTCGATGTTGCTTCTGCCAACTCGCATATGCCAGGGCAGTTCAGACCGAGGCCGCTAACAGCACAGCCACAGAGACAGAGGTCAGGGCGGGTCTCCGCAGATGCACCGCTAGTTTGTACCTATCAACAGATGTTAGACATGAGTTGCAGTCGCCAGTGGGCGGCAAAAAGAACGTGCAGAGCTGAAATCAAGTGGGGTGGATATCTTCAGGCTGTCTGGGCTATAAATATTCTTTGATTTGCAAATTAGACAGTTTTTTTCTTGCCATCCTCTCTATCGCTGTACCGTATCTCTCTGTCCTCCTCCTCCATCACGCTATCATGAAGGCTTTGCGGCACATCTGTGATAATCTCACTGCTAACACAGCATCACAGAGAGTTGAGCGCGCAGCACAGGGCCGTGTCAGATCCTTTAGTCATGAAAAACAAATGTTATCTGTTCAGCTCCACCTGCAAGCCCCATCCACTGACAGTGTTTATTAGCATATATTGGAACACATACTGTTCACGCTGTTATTCTTCCACTTATATAACACATACTTGTTATTTCATAGTCAGTTTTAAAAGGAGTAGTTTATCCAAAAATGTAAATTCTTTCATAATTTACTCACACTTATGCTATCCCAGATATATGACGTATGTTTTTTAGGTGAACAAATCATTTCATATAAAAATGCCATCACGTTATCTTTTCATATGGGGCACAACATGGCAAAGCCCAAAAAAGTACCTACCGCACACTGTATAAAAACGCAGCATTTTTGTCAAATCAACATATATTTGTGTGCAACAAATTAAGTCACGTTTTGTCAAGTTACGTCAGGTCAAAACCTAAAATAAGTTGTTCATGCAGCATTTTTTTACATTGTTCATCAAAAAATGTAAGTTATCCAACATTGTAAAAAAGTTGGTTCAAATTAAGAAAAAAATAAGTTACCTGGTTACCTTAACATTTTAAGTTAATTCAGCTTAAAAAATATTACTGACAATTTTTACACAACTTTTTTGAGGCAACTAACATTTTTGAGTTGAATGAACTAAACATTTTAAGGCAATCAGGTAACTTACTTTTTTAAGTCAAACCAACAAATCCTTTTTAATAGTAAATTAAAGTGTAGTAAGTTCAAAAAGGCTGTCTTATCGATAACTTTGAATCTCATTGGTTCTTCTGTGTGTCATCATTTCTAGTTGTTGCATGTGTCATAAGAACCAATGAAATTCAAAGTTACTGATGCATCATCACATTTGAATGTACTGATCTGTGTTACCATGGACACGTGATGTATTGATCACTTACGGTACATTCACACGGGGCGAAGGCATTAACGCTTGACGAAAGGCTTGTCAGGACCGTGGCCAACAGCCAATCACAGTGGTCGCAACATAATTACATCTTGCATAAACGTGATTGGCTAGACCTCTCTAGGTTATTTGCATAAGGCAATCTGATTGGCTTACGCATGCGTTGGTGCTTGAAAAGTTAAGAAATGTTCAACCTCTGCCGTGGGCAACGGCAGTGACGCAAAGTTGACGGATCTACAATTAAGTTCGGCAATGCATGACGTCACCTAGGGGTGGGCGATAAACCGGTAGACATGATTAATCGGTAGAAATTTGTCTGACTATCGTCTCCATCGGGGTTACGCGCCCACATTACGCTCTTGTGCGTGAGGTCACGAGAACGAAACGTTTGTACACGTTTTCCATTGAAACAAACAACAGATCTATATGCGTGCGCTCTTTCTCTGTGTGAGGAGCGCACAAGACGCGCAACTGCTGCTCTTTTTCTGTCTGTCAGAAGGGTGCAAGTCGCGCAACCGTTGCTTATTAAGCTTGTGAGCATTTTTCCCGCTTTATTAGCCTTACATACACATATGCATCATTCCCGTCTTTGCAAGTATCCTCATAAACACGACCATTTAGGGCTTAAGAGAAAGTGAACAGCTAAAAGAGAGAACGCATGTGTAACATTGGGTCCGGACTTTGCTCTTAAAGGGAAAGTTACCTAATTTTGCTCCTGTCTGTCACTCATGTTTATGAAATCTCTCACTGCTCTTGACTAAATCACTTTTCTACCTTAAATTTAAAAAAAAATACATAATTATTTATTATCATTCCTTTATCATTGACTGTTTATCTTCAGAGAGCTTGAGTTTTGTGTTTTTATCTTCTTTTTATGCTTGTATAAGGTTTTTGTGAGAATTATGAACATTTATATCAATGGTATTAAAGATTTTAATAACAGAAAACCCTTATTAAAACATAAAAAACCTCTACCGTGATACATATGGTTATCATGATATAAAATGAATCCTATCATGATAGAAGATTTTGGTCATATTGCCCAGCCCTAACGTCACCCATTAAAAGTAACTGAGAAGCGTTCACGCTTTCGCCCCGTGTGAATGGACCGTAAATGAGTTCAAAGGATGAATTGTTTACTGTCACAAATGTATCATTGGATGAGCTGTTCCTTTAAGGTTCTCAAATTATTTAAAATTATTTATCATTATGCAACTTTTCACGATAAAAATAATAATTTCTTGCTCTGTCCTCCATAGTGGAATCATTTTTTACTTGCAATGCATTATGGGATTGAAATCTGAGAATAATGATGTCACCTAACTTTTCAAATAGGCTTTTCTTTGGGACTTTTCTTGGGGTTGTGGTACAGAGCTTTTTGTGTTTTCTGCTTTTATCTTCTACGGCGATAATTGGGTGTGTGCGGATGGTGACTGGACGGATGGGAGTTCTGGGTAGGCCAGTTGTCAGATCTCCACGTGTGAACAGGTGAACCCTCTCTGTGAAGCATGGCTCTTTAAGAACAGCTTGGCCCTCTTCTGTTCCCAGTGAGAGCTTTACTGACGTGCTGCTCTACGGCTCTCTCAGTGCGAGGATTGAAAACTTTGAAAGTAGGTCAGCAACTTTTGCTGTATTCTCCTCAGCCTTTTTGTGTGAATTAAGCAACCCAGAGAAACATTAAATGGTAATAAAGTCTTGTTTTATTTGTCTCAGCATTGTAGCATAACGGTGACATGCTTTCCCCAGAAGTCATTGAAGTGTTTAAAGTATCTAGGCAGTAGCGGTCTTGATGCACCCTTGGAGGTTTGCACGAAGTTTCACCTGTACTGTATTTTGAATTTGTGCAGGCTTTTTGCTGCAGGCTGAAGCGAGATAGAGGACAGGACGACGCGGCTGACCCACTTTTAGTTTTCTTCTCTCAGCGGTGCGGATCACAGATGGCTCAAGCTGACTTATATAAGCACTTTAATTTACTGTTACTAAATGTTTATGTTTCTTTGCTTATGCTCTCACATTGAATGCCAGAGGGGGCCATTCGCAGTGGACCGTTGTTTCAGTGCGTTGTTTTTTTTGAGCAGTGCAGAAATGTCAGATTGCCGTATTTCACAGGCATCATGGCAAAGACGTTTCCAGATGCTTTTGCGAAAGCCAATACATTTAAAGAAGTTATATGTCAGTATATAGCAGAAACGGCTTCTCTTCATCTCTTTAAAGGTCAGGCTATTTATAAACTCGCATGATATCGACTGTGTTGATTCTAGTCCAATTAGACTGCGGTAAAACACCAGACTGCGGTTAAAAAACATGACTTAAATAGGTTAATTATAAAGTAGGGCTAAAACTGAAGACTGCTCAAGAGATCCTTCAACAGCATCTCTGAAACCAAAGTGTTCATGCTTTCTTACTTAAGATAATCAGTGGCGACTGGTGAATAAAGGACGCTTGGGCGCCGCCCTCCCTAGGCCACACATACAAAATAATAAAATAATTTTTAATCATTATTTTGTCAATTATATAAATTGATATTTATATAACGTGATATTTGTTTCCCCATATGTCCCGTTCGCCTGTCTGCACATCTCAAGTTCAGCTGTGGGGCAGTCGAGAAATTGCCCACAGGAGGCGGGTCTTTGTAGATGTTTAGCCAATTGCTGATTCAAGAAATAAACACATATTATTATATGACTAGATTTAGCCAATCAGCTTCCTCAAATCTGTTAAACTGCTAAATTCAGGACTAAGAGATAGGGGAGCAATTTTCACCACATGACAATGACAGACACAGTCTTCACTTATTCACCCACTTTTTCCAGGCAATCTCTTTCATCCATTTGAGGAAAGGACTTTGTCCGAAAAATTGAAGGTAAAAGCAGGGTCCAGATTAACCTGACCATTACCAGTGCTTATGGTTCTCTCCCATTTTCTTTAACAAGGGGTTGTGTACATGTTCCTAAATATTTTACTACGACCATCGTTTTACTACAAATAAAACCTCAAACCTATTTTTGCTTTAGAAACTATAGTTTAAACAAACTGTGGTTATACAAATGGTAACCAATCCGCTAAAAGCATGTTTCTATATGTTTACTATAATAAAACCATGGTAGTTTAAAGCATTTCAGTATCAGCTGTGCTTTTTAACACACAAGATACTCAAATTTAGCAAATCAGTAATGAAAAGTAGTTCTAATATGAAACAACATCAGATTAAATTCTAAATAAATTCTTATAAAATAGTAAAAGCACTAACCACATGCTCTTGTAATAACTTGTAAATGAATGTGAATATAGGAACAAACAATTGCAAAAAAAGAACATCAAAATTAAAGATAAATATGAAAAATAGTTTTATATTATTAATATTGTGTTTTTGTTAAATATACCAGTTCCCCATGAACTCTTGGTTAATTGTTCTGATCATTTAATTTAACTCTCTTAAATTTTCAACAACTTGTAACATCTTAAACTGATATTTAAACAGTGTTGGGGGTAACGCATTATAAGTAACGTGCATTACGTAATAATATTACTTTTCTGAAGTAACGAGTAAAGTAACGCATTACTTTATAAATGTACACAATAATTTTTGAGTTACTTTTTTAAAAAAGGAATGTGAGTTACTTTTCAGTTTAATTAATTAGATGTAAAAAACAATGTACTGCATTAAACCGAACGTATTAACATATAATTACACACTCTATGCATGAACAGTTTCAGTCAGAAATGGAGGTGGCAGACCGGAGCTTGACATTTTTGCGATGGAAATAAGCAATTTCTGAATGCAGAACTTCACAGTCATAAAAAACACCAGCAAAGTAAGAAAAAGTAGCGTAAAAGTAATGCAAAAGTAACGTAAGCATTACTTTTCATGAAAAGTAACTAAGTAACTCAATTAGTTACTTTTTTGGGGAGTAACTTAATATTGTAATGCATTACTTTTAAAAGTAACTTTCTCCAACACTGTATTTAAATACAATAATACTATATGATGTGTATAAGAGAGCTTTCTATATACAATTTTAGAGCCAGATAGCATACACTCTTAAAACGAATGTGTTAAAATAACACATTTTGTGTCTAGTTAAGGACAACACATCTAGTGTGTTGTCCTTAACTTGACACATCTCTGTGTTATTTTTGGAACAACACACTTTGTGTTGTTTTAACACATCCTGTGTTGTCCCTTCTATTTATTTGAAGTCAAAATCAACCCGAAATGACACATAATGTGTTAAGTAGGGCTGTCAAAATAAACGCGTTAATAACGCGTTAACGCAAATTCATTTTAACGGCACTAATTTTATTAACGCGCGATTAACCAACACGCAATTTCTGTTTGACCCACAGCTGGATGAATTTAGACGCAGCAAGTGACGGGCGCTGTCTAGATGAGTTGGAGCTTTTCATAAAAACAAGAACATTAAGCTCTCGTCTGGCGAATCCAATGCTCTAAATGGTCATTAAACATCTAAAATGCACGTTTTCTGCACATGCAGTTTTCTTTATCTGCACGTTTTCTGTGAGGTGTACCGTCCCAAATCCATATAAAGCAAAGATGCGTCTTCTTTCACTTTTTAGTTTCGTTTTAAAAAGCATTCAGAAATTATAGAAAATAGACCACAGGACTTTCTTGATATTAAAATAAACATTAAAGGCGGAGTCCACGATGCTTGAAAAACGCGTTGGAAAAGGAGACGGGCCGACTACCAAAACACACTTATAGCCAATCAAATCAAATCAAATGCCGGTTTGCGTATGTGTGGGGCGGGTCTATCAACAGAAGGTCCAGATTCTATTGGTGTAGGGGCGTGTTTGTTTAGGTGATTTTATATATCAACATTGGCTTTCAAAGATCATGCACCCCGCCTTTAAGAGAGATAAAGTTTGGCACCTGATTGATGTTAAAAGAGTTATTAAGAGTGACCAGACTCAAAAGCGAGTCTGACGCAGACGTCTGAAGCGCATTCACACAAACGCGCGAGTGCGTGATCCTTATATATATAGACATCTAACACAAAATTACAGGTTTAAAAATATCTGTTTTGACAAGAATTGACGCAGGTATGAGCTATAATCTGTTAAATCTGAAGTGAATGTTTGGTTAACTGTTAAGGAAAAGTATCTGTTGTGTCATTATATTAAACCCTTGCATTATCCTACAGTCTTAAAGTGGTCTGTCTCAATGTCAAAATTGAACAATAAAAGAAAAACATATATGTATATTGATATTGTTTTTGCTCTGCGTTAACATGTAAAGTTCTGTCATGCTTCGTCAGATTCCAACAATTGTTCCAATTGTTTTGAAGTTTTTTAATAGAGAATGTTAAAATATAAATGAAACATTTTTGAAAATTTGCTCATCCCAACTCAATTTGCCAGCACAGGTCACAAATGATGCAGCAGCAAACATAAATGGAGAAAGAACAAGGTCTTCTAAAGGCAAAAACATTTATAAAACTATGATGGTTCTGTTGAAAATGTAAACAGGCTGTTGTAGACATACATTTGCATATAGCATATATATTATCCAAATCCATGCTGATTAGAGCATTAAAAACTTAAAAAGTGTTACATTTAGGTAAATTTAGAACAGATAAAAATGAAACGTTCATAAACGACCCATTACTATTTAGTTGCCACTGATGACAATGTTAATACATTCATACATCAAATGGCGAGGAACTGGCCGTATGTGGTACTGGCAGTGTTTGGAGAAGCTCATTTGAAATATATAAAATTAATTTACATTGTGTCTAAACCAAATTTAAAAACAAAATCTAATCCAAATAGGCTGATCAAAAAAGCCTCTGCCACATGTGTAAATCTACAAAGATATTAAGGAGAAATGGTTCAGTCGGCATCAGGCCACGGCGGTGGATCTCAAGGGTGGCACAGGACGCTTTATCACTCACAAACTTAAGAAACACAATCCTCTTCACAGCAGCTAACAGGATTTCATAAGCTCTGAAATCTGCTCACCCTTCTCACTGAAAATGAATTGTGTCCTAGTAGGTAACTTATTCCACTCCTTATGCTCAAATAACCCCTTATGCTAAACATCCTTATTCGTTGCAGTCACCCTGTCCTACATTCATATATGCTTTTATCCAAACCAACGTACAGTGCATTGAAATGTATACATTTTATTACTATATGTGTTCTGGGAATTGAATCCTTGACTTAATGCAACTTCACTGCTCTACCTATTAAAGGGGCCATGGCATGAAAATCTGACTTTTTCCATGTTTAAGTGCTATGATTGGGTCCCTAGTGCTTCTATCAACCTAGAAAATTTGAAAAAGATCAACCCAGTAACTTAGTTTTGGTAAACCATTCCCTACAAGCACATGAAAAAATAGGTCGTTAAAATTTGGCTCTCCTTATGATGTCATAAGGAGCTCTTATTATAATAATACCACCCCTTAATCCAACAACAGCACTGCCATTTATTGCAGAGAAAAAATAATTCACAGAACAATTAAGTTTCAATTTCAACAAACCACCATCATTGTGATCAGCGTTTGCACTTCATCCGCTCATGTGCATTTTAAAGGACACACCCAAAACGGCACATTTTTGCACACACCTACAAAGTGGCAATTTCAATATGCTATAATAAATTATTTATATGGTATTTTGAGCTAAAACTTCACATATGTGCTCTAGGGACACCAAAGATTTATTTGACATCTTAAAAAATTCCTGTGACATGGCCCCTTTAAGCTACAGGAACCTTTCAGTAAAATCAGAAAATCAATGAATTATGTGTTAATATTTTTTTTCTATTATGATCTCATTGCATTACATTTCTCTTAACCATCGCAATGCATTTAGATTTATTGTTCGCTTGTGCTTGCTTAAAAATGTAAAGAAATCTATATCAGACAATGTAGGAAAATCAATATAGATGAACAGCAAGCATTACTTTATATTAAACCAGTATTGTTTTTAAGTTATAATTTCCTGAAATCAGATCACCCTCGGGTGCTGTCCCGTCTGATCAGACCAAACGTCTGCCCCAGCATAGATGCTGATT
Source organism: Misgurnus anguillicaudatus (assembly GCF_027580225.2). Classification (NCBI taxonomy): domain Eukaryota; kingdom Metazoa; phylum Chordata; class Actinopteri; order Cypriniformes; family Cobitidae; genus Misgurnus; species Misgurnus anguillicaudatus. The sequence goes on along the minus strand of NC_073355.2, from coordinate 29,153,118 downwards.
GGTTTAGAGTGAACCAGACATCCTGTCAATCAAGATGATGAATACACACAGAGAGCGGGCAGCCAGCGGAAAATGAGCCACAAAGTCAATAGAGGGCCCGGTCAATGGTGACACTTATCTGTTTATTTGTGTCCCCAGGAAAGTTCACAAACTTTTACAGTGGTTATTGAAGTGTGTGTGTATGTGTACGTGTGTGTGTGTGTCTGAGGAAATCTAATGTTGAACACATGGCTGTATTAAGACAAATGTAGCTGACTGAGTTGTTTACACACACAGACACTCTGACTTGGTTTTCGTCTGGCTTGTCTGAACTATCACGTTTCCTCGTTTTTATTCTCAAGAAATTGAGTTTAAAGTCACAATGTTTTTCCAATTTGTGTAACCTCCAATACAGATTTACCACTTTTGAGGAAAAATAATAAGAGGCTTCGCACAATGTCTGAGGACAAAATTGTGAGTCTCTGCAGAAGTTTAGTTACTGTTAAGCCATAGTCATCTTCTAACTCTGGTAGATTACATTGAGATGGTGTTTTTTGACATTTATCATAGCACTTTTACTCTTCAGAACTCTCAAAATGTCTTCTTTTTAGTCTTATGTGCAGTATTTGTTTATCTCATGCATGAAAACAAATGGTAAAATAATGGTATAGTGAGCACAGTTCGACATTAAAAAACCTCTGTATACTTCACTTTCCATGCGTACGCAAGTTTCAGCGTATAGTGCGCATGATGCAAATTTTGTCATCAGAATAGTATGCGCATGCGGGATTTGCAATGCCAGATTTTTGTACCAGTGCAAACTTTGTACAGTTTTTTTGTACTATGTAGTATTTAGGCCAGGAGAGGTGTTGAAGTTCAATAGTGTGTGCTCCAAGAATAATAAAATGGACTAATGAGGACAAGCGTATAATGGCTTTTTTATAGCTGCTTGTAATGGATATGAGTGTTGAGCTGCTCCTGTGACATGAACATATCATTGGTTGACAGCGTATTTGGTAATAATCTCTGTATGAAGTGTATTTCTATTATTGTGTACTGCATCATTTCAGGATCAGTAGTTTTGGATGGTTACGTCATAGCCTCAAGCGTACCTGATCGACATCTCCCAGAGGGTCGCTTGTCTGCTGAAGTATGACAAGCGCCAGTTACTCTATGCTTTTTGCTGGCAGCCAATAAAAAGAAACAGGAGTACTTAACGGGGGATGCTTGGGTACCCTGTTGCATTCCCTCAGCACCTGTCATGTAAAAACGGAAAGAACTCTCATTCGGTTTTATTTTGATGTCGATGTTGCGTCTACTTTGGCAGTTCATATAAAGTTGCAGCTGAGTGCAAACAATGCAAATACATTACGCATTGCGCAAACCAGAGGTCAAAACATTCATCGGTTCACTGACGGCATTCACCCAGAGCCTTTTAGTGCATAATCTGATTTTGTGTTCGTGTGTTTCATGTTTGTAGAAATCAGCAGTGGCGACCGGTGACTTCTTTTTTCGAGGGCGCTCGATGCGAAGTTCGTCACAACATGTATGTAGCCCGTCATGTGTGTGGTTCGTGAGTTCAAAATATGTGTTCTGCACGTCAAGTTATCCTATGTGCATCACGTGTTTTGTCAAAATGAGTGCCTGCTGCAGATACGTCTAAAGGGTTTATGATAAAAGAGACGCTCATGTTTGCCAGATACTCGCATAATCTAATACATAATCAGAATTTACTGTTAATGTAGTGTCTTGCGTGTATTTTGTGAACGTGTCTCTTTTATCATAAACGGTTTTGACGCGTGTGCAACACACACGACACTCCGAACACTTATTTTGAATTTGCGCCCCTCGGATGAACAGTCACGAGTCGCCACTGCAAGTCTTGAAAGGTTAGGATTACAGTAAGGCAAGTATTAAGTTTAAGTCTTGTCATGTTAAAATATGAGGTAAATATAGGATCCTATACATTTTTACAATATATAGTTTGTTCATTATAATCTATTCAGTAATACCATGTACTTTTAAAACAAGTTCATTATCCAAGTTGGCAAATTAAGTTTTATTGACTCCAGTCTGAGACTCTTGGATCCCTGGCACTGTATGTGTCTCCTCAACAAATTAATGCAAGCTCAAGAAAAATTTAAAATACAATATCACAAGACAATTGATGTAAAGCGAATGGATTTTTGTATCCTGCATCATCGTTCATTTCTGTAATGTTAATTATTTGGCTGTTTCTGGAAGTGATTAAATGCCAATCTCATAATGCATTGCATCTCCCAAGCACAACTATTCTTCCAAAACGTCACTTAAGTCTTAAGTGTCTTCTGAAATCTTACGATTGAATGCATTTAAAATGAGTCATTCATTAAAGCTCTAGATATTGATGTTGCTTTTCCAGCATGCAGTGCTTTGCGTTGACTCATCATACCAGAAAAGAAAATGCATGGTTCCGGTTACGTACCCTGCCACATCTGATGACTACCAGCGTTTTTTGACCTTCTGTATGGTTTGCAGATCATCATCTTCCTGGACGGGCCGTGTCACGGATCGTGACATCTAAGACCAAACAAACAAGTCAAGCAGAGTGTAAACATGCAGCTCTCCTCAGAATGACAGCACTTGTAATGTGATTAGTAATCTGATGATGTAAACATAAAACACACTGAAGGGAAAGTCCTGAGGAGTTTTCTGATGAGAGTTAGGGCAGTGCTGAGAGAGAGAGAGAGAGAGAGAGAGAGAGAGAGAGAGAGAGAGAGCGAGAGAGCGAGAATGTCTGCTGTGAGAAACTTTATCTGGCTTTGTCAGCTTGCCCCTGTGGGGTTTTGTTGCTTGTTAAAAAGTCCTGACAGAAGAACACAACAGCCAAAACAAAAAGACAACTTGGTGAGCATGCAGATGAACAAACTCAAGCCGTCTGCACCACAGTGTTTATTCACCGCTTGTTGCATTACCTTTGAAGTAAAGTACAGTATGGAGACTGGGGCTAGTTGTCACACATTTATATATATATATATATATATATATATATATATGTGTGTTCATAAAGGGATGGACATGGTCAGAAACAATGCTCAGGTAGGCCGTGGCATTTAATCGATGTCCAACTGACACTAAGGGGCCTAAAGAAAACATCCCCCACACCATTACACCACCAGCCTCCACAGTGGTAACAAGGCATCATGGATCTATGTTCTCATTCTGTTTACGCCAAATTCTGACTCTACCATCTGAATGTCTTAACAGAAATCGAGACTCATCAGACCAGGCAACATATTTCCAGTCTTCAACTGTCCAATTTTGGTGAGCTTGTGCAAATTGTAGCCTCTTTTTCCTATTTGTAGTGGAGATGAGTGGTACCTGGTGGGGTCTTCTGCTGTTGTAGCCCATCCTCCTCAAGGTTGTGCGTGTTGTGGCTTCACAAATGCTTTGCTGCATACCTCGGTTGTAACGAGTGATTATTCACGTTTTATTCAGAGGTTGACATGTTTACATGTATGCATTTAGCAAACATCCAAAGTCACTTACATAGGGCCCAATAAAATCCGTTTTATTTTTTCCCAAATTCCGTTTTATTTTTTCCCAAATTCCGTTTTCTCCGTTTTAATTTTTGCAAATTCCGTTTTATCCGTTTTAATTTTTGGCAATTATATTTTTTACCCTTTACTTTTATTTTAGTCATAAAAAGAGTGTGCCTTTAATGTTAATGATTAAAATGTAATTGATTTGGGGGAAAAACTGGATAACAGGATTACTTAATGACTATAAAAGATGCATTTACACACGCACATACACACGCACGCGCGCGCGCGCACACACACAACTCAATTCAATGCATTGTTTTTTAGTGTTGTTGCAGGAGGCTACAACAAGGTGTCAACGCAGTGGTGCCTTCAGAAGTGCCTTAAACACATCAATCCAGCGGAACGCGATCCATATTTTATACACAATCGCTTGAAATGCATATAACTTTACAAACATACACAGGATAGTGATCTGACTTAGGACAGCGTGATCACGCAGCTCTTTGCACGTGTGAGCGAAAGAGAGACAGAGAGCGGCGCCATGATGCAGATGATTATATTTTCAATGCGAGGGATAGTTAGTTTGCCTCCTCAGCTCGCTTGAAATGCATAAAACTGAACAAATACATGAGGATTTGTGTTCGCACTGCGGACAGATGCGTGAGCGAGTGACCGTGAGAGGTACAGTGAGACAGACATGGATGAGAGAGTGCATGTATCTTTGCGCTCACCGTGAACAGAGTGTTGACAAAACTTCCAAAATAACAGTTCTCCGGTCACATAAAAGTCATGTGAGACCTGCTCGGAACTAAGTGCTTAGCGTCGAATTTCTTAATTTTTTCACTGACGAAAGCAGAGTCGTGGAGAGCCGCTTCGCCATGGTTTCAGTGTTTTGGAGGAGGTCTGAAACGACGGGAGGGGGCGTGTCGCCCAGATTTACTTCCCCCGGTCTGCATTTCCCCCAGAAATACGTTCGTCTCCCACACAAAAACATAATTTGATTCAAAATATGTAAAATTCCGCAAAATTCCGCGTTAATACTAGATTCCGTGTTAATTAGCCAATTCCGCGATTCCGTCCGCGATTCCGTGATCGCGGAAATTATAGGGCCCTACTTACAGTGCATTCAAGCGATACATTTTCTTATCAGCATGTGTATTCCCTGGCAACCCATAACCTTTACACTGCTAACGCAATGCTCTTTCAGGAGGCCTACAGGAACATATTTTTATGACAAGTAAAAAATGTAAAATTGTGTTTTCATTGTCAATCTCCTTTGACTGTATCTGCTAGCAGCATGTTTAATGCAGTTCAGAAGCTTCTGCAGATGTCGGTTTCTTCTAAAATACTTTTGGACATCTTAAAAGCCACTGTTAATATCATACACATCTTAGATGACGAAAATATTTGACTTTATACTAAAACCTGTGACCTTTGTTTGCAACCTTTTCTGTCTTGGCAAAATTGACATACAGTGTGAGACTTGCGCTGGAAAGGAGAACATTTAAGGTTTGTCAGATGTCTGCTGATTTCTCTGTGGTAATGTGATTGATAGTCTCTCACTTGTACTGTGTGAAGTAAATGGTATCGTATTGTTTAAGACAGCTTTCTGTCACATCTGACTATAGGACACATGAATCGCTCTCGTTTTTAAAAAAAGAAACTTTCTTGACTGTTATGTAATAGACGCATCACAAGATGCTGGTGTAGTACTTGATCAGATCGCAGCATCCAGGGGTTTATACAACTTCTTCATTACACCTCCCCACGTTCTCTGTGTCTTCCTTTCTTCTCTCAAGCATCGTGGAAGAATCTCATTAAATATTTAAAAGAATCCGTTCCAGAAGGATAATAAATAATGCCTCTCTCCCAGTTGTGACACCTTTTTATCGTGAGTTCTCCAGACGTGATCTAAAAAAGAATAATCACGTGTTTTGTTCACAGGAGAGCTAATTGTACTTTGCTGAGTGGCATTTCAATGGGGTACACTTTCTCTCTCTCTATGTGTGTGGCAACATCATTTCAGTATAATTGAATCTCTGCACACGTTCTCCTTTTTCATCAATCACACGTGCTGATAAGGTGGGCTTAGGAGGGACAGCAGAGGGAGAAAGAGAGTAAGAGAGAATTATAAAATAAACAAAGCAAGAAATACAAGTAAAAAGAAAGATGAAGTAGAAAAACCGAGACAATGTTAAATAACTTCTGCATGTAATTTTACGCAGTGTAGGGATCTCTCTCTCTCTCACACACTCTCTCTGTTTCAATTTTCAAAGTACTGCATTTGCATGATTGTTTTGGCAATATTAAGCCTAATATTGTGGCAATAATAATGTTATGGCAATTTTGGCAGTAGTATAAGCCTAAGGCAACCATAAAAAAGCACCTCAAATAGACGTCTGTTGTGTTCATACAGATAAACCAAATTTAAACCAAAATCTAAACCAAATCTAATAATATCAAATTGTTGTTGATAATATTATATTTATTATATTATTTTTTGACATGTTTCAAAATTAGCAGGATAAATGTACAATGTGTTTTCCAGAAATACAATCAGTTCACAACAGATCTTTAAAACATTGTTACATGAATTTTACTTCAAATAGAATACAAAAGCAACTCTTATGCAATATAAACAAATAGATCCAAAATAAATAAATAAACAGACATTTAAAGAGAAAAAGTAAGTGTTAATGTCAGTGATAAGTATAAATAGTTAAACAGTCACAACCTCTGTAAAAGCACAGAGAAATTTTTTATTTTTCCCATATTTCCCTTGATATACCCAAAAGAACCTTAAAGGAATATTCCATTTTCTTAAAAGAAAAATCCAGATAATTTACTCACCACCATGTCATCCAAGGTGTTGATGTATTTCTTTGTTCAGTCGAGAAGAAATTATGTTTTTTGAGGAAAACATTGCAGGATTTTTCTCATTTTAATGGACTTTGGTGGAGCCCAACATTTAATACTTAACTCAACACTTAACAGTTTTTTTCAACGGAGTTTCAAAGGTCTATAAACAATCCCAAACGAGGCATAAGGGTCTTATCTAGCGAAACGATTGTCATTGTTGACAAGAAAAAAAAAGCTCTTTTGAACAACAACTTTTCGTCTAGGTCCGGTCCAGCCCGATCTAACGTAAATGCGTAGTGACGTAGGGAGGTCACGTGTTACATATATAAAACGCAAATTTGCGGACTATTTTAAACAATAAACTGACTCAAAGACATTCATTAGTATCAGTTGACACACAATAACGTAGGAACAGTCCTCTTTCAACGCACTTGTAAACACTGGGGCGGAGTTTCGCGTTCGTCCTCTGTGACCTCTTGACGTCAAGTGTTGGGCTCTATTAAAGTCCATTAAAATTAGAAAAATCCTGCAATGTTTTCATCAAAAAACATAATTTCTTCTCAACTGAACAAAGAAAGACATCAACATTTTGGATGACATGGTGGTGAGTAAATTATCTGGATTTTTCTTTTAAGAAAATGGAATATTCCTTTAATTGACACACAATAATATTACATTTAAAAGAAAGCATAAACCCTCTCTTCCTTCGGAAACCATAATTGTTTGTATTTTTCTCTGGCTGGACGCTGCAACGCGATCTTATGAAGCAACCCAGTATCACGAAATTACGTACCTATAGTCACGTAAATTTGTGATTCTTTCGTTTTTCCGTGACCGTATCACGTATTTCTGTTTACGTGTCATTGTCACGTATTGGTTACTCTACTGTTTTCTTCTATTTTCTTACCATTGTCGTGTCGGTTTAGGGTTAGATTTACATAAAATGATATTCTTACCCAAACCCAACTCTAACCCTAACGCCAGGCGACAATGGTTTAAAAATCTGAAAATATAAAAAATAAATAAGAAAAAATAGTATAAACCAATACTTAAAGTGACATCCTAACGCGAACACCTAATCTAACCCTAAACCGAAGCATCAATGGTTTGAAAATAGAACAAAACAGTTGAGTAACAAATACGTGACAATGACACGTAAAAACGTGACAGTGTCACGGAAAAGAATCACAAATTTACGTGACTATAGGTACATCATTTCGTGGTACAGAGTTGCAAGAATGAGAAGGGTTTGGGTTTCGGGTAAGGTTTGGTTTTAGGATAAGGTTTGGGGTAGGGTTATTATCGCTAAAATGGTTAAAGGAAAATTATACAGCAATCTTTATGGTATGATAGATACGTAAATGTTTTACGTTTTGTACAGTAGCTGTAAAAATGTAATAATGCAACGTTTAAATGTCTGTCAAATGTACGTTTTAACATCTATTTAAACGTACAAAAATATGCTTTGTTTTTCAAAGTTACGTGTAAATACAACGTAGTAACAGTGAAATCAGGCTCGACTGTGATCACTGAACCAGTATTTGGTGTATCTTCATAGTGTGGAGACATTTTGCCGGAAACTATTTTTCTGAATGACCTGATTTTTGCTTCAGTTTTCCCAGTGGTTTAAATTGCATTTTTCGTGCTCTTATGATTCTATTGATTCTGATTTGGTTTTGTTCAACCTTGGTGGTGTACGACTGATGTTTGTTAAATGTTATTGAGTTTCGGCATGCTTTCCGATTTCAAGTCTCGGCTAGGTGTCCTTTGCCCATCCCATATCCCTTTCTTCACCCTATGCTTTCCTGTCTTCTGTGTACGTCACTGTCTGTCAATAAAAAACAAAAGAGGCCCCAAAAATAACTTAAAGGACCATTGCGTGCTTTTAACGGCATCTAGTGTGAATGAGATTGTGAATTGCAACCAACAGCTCGGTCCACAGCTCACTGCTCAATTTCGAAACACATAGTGAAACTATGGTTTCCACCACAGGACAAACATGCCGTCGTCTCAGACAACGTAATGATGAAATGCACTCTGTAGGACAGTTTGTCTGTTTAGGGCCTACTGTAGAAACATGATGGCGACTTCCATGTAAGTGGACCCACGGTGTATGTAGATAAAAACGTCTTATTCTAAGGTAATAAAAACAATACAGTTCGTTTTGTACGGTCTTTATACACCACTAATAAAATAGTAATGTATATTATATTGCATTTCTGTCAAGAGATCCTTCTAAAAGTCCCACATTGCACCCAAGAGACGCTATTTGAATATGTATGAATCTCTCTCTTTCTGGCCCCCAGAGGCCCAATCTTCAGCTTAATATCATTCATTAAATCACTTCAAAATATCTCTCATCTTCTTGTTTGTTTCCACTCTTGAACTTTCATTTTTCTCTGTCTTTCTTCCTCTGGCTCAACCCTTTAACTTTATTTACTGAGAGGGCTGTGGCATACTCAAAATGAGCTTGTGAAGCAGCTCTTGTCTCTGTGAAAAATGATAAAAGACATTGGCATTAGCAGCTGGGCTGTGAAGCACCTTGGGTCCCACCACCCCATCAAAAACAGCTGACAATTTATAGAGTCAACAAAGTGACAGTTTAACAATGTGAAGGTGGGAATGTGTAACTATGTGAACTATTTGTTTGGTAATATCAAGCTAATTGTGTTGTGAGATGTGGGGATACAAATGGCATACTTTATATTTGCATGCATTCTTATTGCTCAAATGAGATCTCTTCTTCTTGTTCTGACCCTGTGATTTGATAAAACAGGCATGGGGGTCCATTAAATAGGACTTGAAGGCCACTTGATGTTTGTGATGCAGGATGCCGTGCTCTGAGTGTCTTAGCTCGATTCAGAAACAATTACAATAAATGCTTTTAATCTGTCTGAAATCTCACACTGCTGAGATGCCAAAAGAGCACCCCGTATGGCTCGAAGAAAACTCTTATGTGATTTTCGATGTGACTCATTGTATTATGCTTCCTCAGAAACATTCAGCCTGTCAAGTTTGTCGTCTGCTTTTAGATTGAAAACAATGCAAGTACATGAAGAAATTGAGGAGCTTTTGATGCGGCAGTGCCCTCTTGGCATAAAGATCTGTTTACATCACATTTTTTTTTAAATAAAAAGCTTTGTTATCTTTCAGTCACACTTTCTACATAGTGAATGGTGACCACATGGATTTTGGAAGCAGGAGGAAAGGAACTTTGTTCGAGTTCCAGAATTTGTTGGTTTCGTGAACTGCCTCTTTAAGAGATGAAAGACACGTGAAGCGATAAATATCAAACCACATAACATGATGTCAGCTACAAAGAAGTCATCCGAGAACTTTAGAAGGCTTTAAGATCTTAAATGATGCCTTAGGAGAAATATATCTACTCTCCAGATTTAGTTTTATTTTTCAAGCTCAGATCTGCTCAGAAATATGATACAGCACAGCTCCTATTTCTGAAAAACAATATAGCCGGATTGTGTTTTTTCCCCTCTAGCAATGGCATCTTGTTATAAGTGGCAGCAGATACCGTTAATAGCTCCTGCTGAGCTGCTCCTGTATAACTCAGTAGTAGAGCAATGCATTATTTCTGCAGAAGGTCATGCGTTGGAACCCGAGGAACACACATGCTGAAAAAATGTATACTTTATAATGCAATGTAAGTTGCTTTGGATAAAAGCGTCTGCCAAATGCATTAATGTAGTGTAAATGTTATGAAAGCTCCGTAACATGCAGGGACGAGGCAGATCCTCAGGAAAGCGGCTGGGATATTAAACACTTGTGTTGCTATGCTCCAGACAATGCATACAAATCTTTTCTCACACCTCTAAAGCTGATTACACATGCCTCTCATGTCATTCTCTGTGCTGCGCTGTGAAATTACATTCAGATAATAACTCAAAATCTATATAAGCCTAATTTGACAGTCATAGTTTGTTATTAAAAATTAGTGTCAGATATATTATATTATATTATATTATATTATATTATATTATATTATATTATATTATATTATATTATATTATATTATATTATATTATATTATATTATATTATATTATATTATATTTATATGTTTAGGGCTGTCAAAAGATCAAACACGATTAATCAAATTCAAAATAAAAGTTCGTTTTTGCATATATAATATATATATTTTTTTATTTTTATTTATTTGTATCTTTTATTTTTATCTATTTATTTATATCATGATATATTTTCTAATATATAAATGTATAAAAATATATATATAAATAATTTATACATGTATTTGTGTATTTATATATACAGAATAATTACACATAATACACACACAAATATATTATGCAAAAACAAACTTTTATTTTGTTTGCGATTAATCGCGAACAATCTTTTTACAGCCCTAATTGTATTATATATTTTTAGTATAGTAATTTAATTCTGTAGAAATGTATGCTGAAATGTTGTAAGGAACCATAGTTATTTATTGTTTCCATGACTTACTATGGGTTACACCAACCGCATCATGCTAAAATATGTTAGCTTCATGCTATTTTCATGTTAAATCATGCCAACTTCATGGTAAATCATGCTAGCTTCATGTTAAATCATGCTAGCTTCATGTTAATAATTCGTTACATTTATATAGCGCTTTTCTCAGTACTCAAAGCGCTTTACATATGAATGTGGGAATCTCCTCAACCACCACCAATGTGCAGCATCCACCTGGATGATGCGACGGCAGCCATATTGCGCCAGAACGCCCACCACACACCAGCTTATTAGTAGAGAGGAGACAGACTGATATAGCCAATTAGTGGCTAATTGGGATGATTAGTAGACCAATGGGCAAGTTTGGCCAGGATGCCGGGGCACACCCCTACTCTTTTTCGAAGGACATCCTGGGATTTTTAATGACCACAGAGAGTCAGGACCTCGGTTTAACGTCTCATCCGAAGGACGGTGCTTTTTTGACAGTATAGTGTCCCTGTCACTGTACTGGGGTGTTAGCTTCATGCTAAATCAGGCTAGCTTTATGCTAAGTCAGGCTAGCTTTATGCTAAATCAGGCTAGCTTTATGTTAAAAAGCTTCATACTTAAAAATACTAACAGCCAGATAGCCTACTAAACTAAACTTCTGTCAAACTTCGTCGAAAAGTTTTAAACTTTTAGGCCAGGCTTTGTCAAGCCAACATAAAGTCTGTCTTCAAACGTCTACCCCGTCTAGTTTGGCGCTTAAACATTTTGAGTTTACTTTCTTCATTCGCGCCGTGTGTGATTTAAGTCAACGAGAAATTCTGCGTCATTCACACGGAAATTCTGCGTCATGGGAGTGGCTTCCACTCACTTCCTGTAATCACATCACTACTAGAGCAAGCTCCTGATTGGTTAACGTGGCGTGCTTTTCCACCAAAATTTTAAAAAATTAACTTGCGCGTTTCCCGCGACAACTCTCAATTCGTGGCATTCGTGCGAACTAGACGCGTGAATGAGGCGGAATCACGTCTAACGTGCCGCGCTAAACGCCTCATTCGCCCCGCGAGACCTCCAGACGCACATCAACGCGTTTTCACATTGACTTAACGTTGAAATCACTCGCGCTTGATGCCTCTACCACGGCTGGTGGTACGAATTAGCCACCTCGTAAAATACGTACAAATTCCCAGGAGATTAAGTTGACCACAATAGTGTACCACTACACATGTGTGACTTTTGTAGTATGTGTGTGAAGTAATTGTCAAGGCCTGCAACCTTTTGGTTACAAACCCAGATATTTAGCCACATGGCTACACACACACATGAGAAAAGACATTAAACTGTGCAGATACACTTATTGGGTCAAAAAGGGACGAACCCAGCACATTGGTTTGTAATGTAACTTATGACGGGTTGTTTTAACCCAAAATGCTGGGTTTTTTCAACCCAGCGGCTGGGTTTTTCCCTTTTTGACCCAGCACTAGATTGAAAATAACCCAGCATTTTTTAGAGTGTAAAACCTTAACATCATGCGCCAGATCAATCCTCCAGTCTTTGTGTTTTCATGCTCTCACTCTCTCTGTAATTATTGGTTGCACTCTGTTCTCTGATGTAGAAAGTAAACACGTTGTTAACATGCTAAAATTACCCCTTCTCTCTTGTTTTATGACCTCTTCTGCAGTATGAGGTCAATGAGCACCAACCCTACACATCTACAGATTTACCGCACAGTCTAGACCAATTATTATGAGGTTCACATAAACCTACATGAAAAGAGTTGATGGACAACTGTGCAACTCAAGATGATTAATCTTCATACATGTAATATGATCTGCTCCATTTGCGTCTCTAATTTACAATTTGTTTAACAAATGCAGCTCAAAAATTTGCCATTAGCAAATGACGGGACTTTTAGATAACATTAGATAACCTTTAAGGAGTAATTCAATTCTTTTTGAGGTAAGGCAGTGAAAATAAATGAGAATGGTCTTGCTGTCTATCATATGAAAAGAAATGTGTGGACTCATAAACATACTGTAGACTCACAGACACAGCACTCTCAATGACTTAACAACAGGAAATGTTTGTGTATGAAGAGAGATGGTTTCAGAGAGACATCCAAGGCACAATATCATCATGTTTAATGATGTGTAGAACAAAGGCTTTAGTTTCAGAGATAACCAAGCAAATATTGAATGACAACAACACTTATTTTCTAATAAAAAACAGAGTCATCGCATGAGAAATGGACGTTTGTGAGTTTATTTTCATTACTTGTCTGCTATCTCAGAAGCCATTTTTATTTAGTTACTGAGAATTGGATATGATCAGAGCCACAGGACACAATTGCACTGCATTTAGAAATCCAGATAAAGGCGTCATACATGACATAAGTGTTGAAACTGTCACTGTCCCACAGGTGGGACGTTTGGCATTACATACTGTATTTAAAACAATAATTTCAGCACTAATCTTGACAAACTATGGAAGGTTTCAGCAGTAACAACATAAACAAACAGCTTTCATAGAACAAACGTAATTTCCGGTAAACTCCGCTAAGGATCAATACAACAAAGTCATTTTTGAGTAGTTTATTTCTGATAACAAGCAAAATAAACAACAAGTAGATTACCTTAATTCATATTTCATAAAAAATAACACATGTTGCTGTGTAAAATGTGTACTATAATGTATACAATGTTAACTACAAATCTCCCTTTACATAGTGGTGGCCCATGATCGCCGTCTTCCCAAACCATTTGTTATTTTTGACGAGGTATTTGTTCCCGAGTTCATTTTAGCCACAAGTTAGACCATTAAACAAACAGAACCCAGAAGTAAAGTTTCAACCAGATGCGTAATTGCAACAATACACGATGAAACTGTCTATATATCGTTGGAAAGCTCTCAGATTAAGGTTTTCATATTTCATCACCATTTAGCAAAAATAACAATATAGTATGAGTAATTTTCTAAAATATCACTGGCCAACAGGAGGGGTTTAATAGGATATTATTAAAGGAACAGTATGTAGGATTGTGGCCAAAACTGGTACTGCAATCACAAAACTTGTGGCTAAAACTGGTACTGCAATCACACAACTGGTGGCCAATACACAAAATGACAACATAAACATCATTTGAGGGCTGCAAATGTCACTTTTTAAATGACAATATCCTGGCCAGACAACTGTTGTCAGTGATATAAGTATTTGAAATGAAAATGATTTCTTAAATTCTAGTGACATATCAGGGCCATTTTATGATTAATTGATATAAATTTCTTACATACTGTTCCTTTAAATATCATATAAACCTAAAATAATCTTGACAAACTATAAATTGTTGGAAAGCTCTAAGAATGTAGTTTTCAAACTTCAAAGTCATTTGATGATAGAAATTTAGTAGTGGCAGTCATTTTGCATTTACCTTGTAGGAATACATATGATTATTATATATTAATAATTCCAATATCCTATAATAAATCTTCAAAAATCTTGACCAACTATATATCACTGGAAAGCTCTAATAATGTTGTTTTCATATTTCAAAACAAATATTTTTCATTAATAATGATGCAGTGACAGTAATTTATTAAGATTATGCAGCTAACTGTTGACATCTAGTAAAAGCACTAAAAGTGTGACAAAAACCTCATTGTTTGGATCAGAACTTTGAGACTTAGGGCTTTATTTCTGTAGGGTTTTAAAAATAAAATATATACTTTATTGCATTATATTTATTTTTTAAAGGCACACCATGGAACTCTTTGGCCACTAGAGGGTGCTAGACATGTATTTTTCACGTTTAGCGCCCCTAGAGGGCACAAGCGCCGCAGCACTGTCGCAAAGGAAAAGAAGACAACTCTTTAGGTCACAAAGTGTGCCTTCCAGCATGTCATATGAAAATAATTTCATGGGTTTGATTTTATTTCAAACGCCAAAAGATCGCATAGCTCACGTTTTGAAGCCAGTTGTAAAGGTGGTCGCTTGGTTAAAGTTTATATTAAAAAAATATTGGCTTAAAGGGGAATCAAACCCGTATCGCCCATGTGCTAGGTCCATGACGTCACCAGGGCGCCACAATGTCACATGATATAAGTCAACTCTCCAAGTGGCCTCCAGTAAAATTCACGTAAAAAAATAGTGTTCGGGCGCCAGACAGGACTTATACTTTATAATATAATATTACTTACTAGTACAAAAGCATGAGGGCCAAGTCAGCATCGGTCAGAAACCCCTCCTGCTTCTTTAGTTCACAACAGCGAGCGAACGCTGGCCCAATATAATTGATCCTCGTCCTTCTTTTTATCCTGTCACGCTCCCGTTTTCTCTTTCTGGTAACCTTGGTTTTCTTTTTCTTAGTTGCTGCTTCGGCCATGACAAAAACATCCGGAAAATAAATAGTTGCGCTCTCACGTTTGAGGAAGTGGAGGATGTGACGTATGCCGTTAAGCAGATTTTTGTAGTTTTTGTAGTTACTACCCGAAACCCCAAGTTTAGAAGTACGAGTAAAAGTAATACAGACCCCGTCAGGCTATGGTAGACATGTCATTTAACCAATTTTAAAGCAACATTATGTATTTTTTACCTTTAAATAGTGTCTCTAAAATTATTTCAGTGTTAGAACAACTTTTAACTGGACAAATTGTACTGTTGCTGCAACCTGAACAGCCTCCTAGCTGCTACAAGCACACTCTAAAAGTGGCGGTGGAGGGTAGACAACACAGCCCCGCCTCTCCCCCTACCTGCAGAAGAGTGTCTGATACCAGGCACTGTTGCGCTTTTCAACCACATGGGGGAGCTGTAAGTCATTTTTACATGGAAACTACATAGTGTTGCTTTAAGTCGATGTACCATCACAAGGGTCTCGAAGATATATCATGAAGGTTGAAAAACTACAAAGTGTCACTTTAAAATGATCCTAAACATTTTTTTAATTTAATATTCAAAACGCCAAACACTTACAGTAAGTACTGCTAATAAATATCTTACGAAAAAATAACAAAAAGATATTTTCATTACTTTCTTTTTTTTCCTTATGTCTCTACTGTCTTTACCAAAATGTATTTATTGTAAAGCTGCTTGGCAGCAATGCAAAATTGTGGAAAGTGATACAGAAATAGAATAGAATAGATTGTAATTTTGGATGCAGTCCCTAAAGAGACAGTTCACCCAAACCGATCCGAGGCCCCATTGACTTCCATAGTATTCTTGTTTCCTACTATGTAAGTCAATGGGGCCTCTGATCGGTTTGGTTACAAACATTCCTCCAAATATCTTCCTTTGTGTTCATCAGAACAAAGAAACTTATATAGATTTGTACAAACATGCGAGTGAGTAAATGACAGAATGTTTATTTTTGCCTAAACAATTCCTTTAACAGTAAGGTTATACACTTAACTTGGGGCCATTAGGTTTAGCTGAATGAAACAATGGGATTTTTCTTAAAACTCCACAATCTCAGGTGCACAACAAACTCTCATTACCAGCTCGCCGGTTGCCCAATAAGCATCTATTGTGGAGAGCACTCAATCAAATGTCTCCAGTGTGGACCCCGTGTTTTATTAACCATCCGTCACCAATACAGAGATAACCACTTCAGCTATCAGGAGAGCCATTTAATGAATGTGTTATATTGCGCTGGCATCAAATGAACCAATCGACAGAGCAGAGAGAGGATCTGATAACACGTCTAATGATGTTGAAGTTGGCCAAGCAATGTCGGGGGGGCCAGATGGCTGACCGTGGAAAAGAAGCATGACGGTTTTGGTCAAAGGAGATTTGTGTTCATTTGGGATGTGAGTGCGTGTGAAGTGTTATCCTCAGTTGGCCTGTGTTTACTGTGCAGTGTCAGTGTCGATTCTGTTTCACTCGTGTGTGTGTAAAATTGGAGATGTCAAGGAGAGCTTCCTAAAAATAGCAGAACAACAAAGTGACACGTTTTCCTCTCAACATATGCAGGCAGACAACATGTTTGCTTTGCTTCAAAACAGAGCAAACTTCCAGAGTAGAAGCAATTTAGGCATCATATACAGTACAGTAGCTGTTGTCTCCAAATGATCTCATAAACAACATAAACACAGAGGAATAAGCCTCACTGTCTTTATTCATTAGCATTCATTTCTCATTTCAGAGTTCACTGTAATTGGTTTGACATTGAAATGGTGATTGGGAAAACATTGTCCTCTTGATTGAGAAGGTTAATGAAAGCATGGCGCCACTTTCCCCATCCACGGTTTAGTCATAAAGCTTGACTCATAAAATTTTGTATGAATCTTAAAATGATTGCGTCCTTTGTGTCCAGCTGTGGGATTGTGGGATACCGGAGGGAACGGTTCTAAAAGCAGAAGTGTATTGAATCTACTCAGGCAGAAAGAAGTGTCTCTGT
Organism: Misgurnus anguillicaudatus; assembly: GCF_027580225.2. NCBI lineage: Eukaryota > Metazoa > Chordata > Actinopteri > Cypriniformes > Cobitidae > Misgurnus > Misgurnus anguillicaudatus. The sequence goes on along the minus strand of NC_073355.2, from coordinate 29,135,916 downwards.
GCATCATTACCATTAGACAATGAGTTCATGAAGGCCAGAGCTTCGCATATCAAACTCATCTCAATGGAGTAAAAGAAGCAGAAAAGCTCTTTTCCCATTTTGTCTCATTGTGTTTTAATAAAGAATCATATTGTATTGAGTTAACTCTGTCAGTTTGGAATATTGAGTTCATGGTACGATGCTCCAAATATTTATTAAATAACTTTTATCTTTGTGACCTGGATTGTATTTTTAAACGCTTATATCTGAAACTTGTATTTATCATGTCTGGCAATTCTAACTCAAGTCTTTTATATCTCCGCTTGTTTAACAGGACGTAAAATCGACATTCTTCCAGTTTGGGGCCTCCATCCAACAGGAGGCGCTGCTCATGCTTAACATCATGGAAGAGTACGACTGGCACGTCTTTTCAATAGTGACCAGCAAGTTCCCCGGTTACCAGGATTTCATCACCATTCTGAGGACCACGGTTGACAACAGCTTTGTCGGTTGGGACCTTCAGCACACCATCACCCTGGACGCTGTGGATGGCGACTCCAAGGCCCAGATCCAACTGAAGAAGGTGCAGTCTCCAGTGATCCTCTTGTATTGCTCCAAAGACGAAGCAGCTTTCGTCCTGGAGGAGGCCCGCTCGCTGGGTCTGACCGGCTTTGGATACATCTGGATCGTGCCCAGCATGACCACAGGCAACCCGGACATCACACCAGATCCGTTCCCTTCTGGAATGATCTCGGTGTCATACGATGACTGGGACTATCCTCTTGAGGCACGAGTTCGAGATGGCCTTGGGATTATAACCACGGCGGCCGCAGCGATGTTGGAAGAGTTTGGGGACATTCCAGAGGCCAAAACCAGCTGCTATGGCCAAATTGAGAAGGCGAAGTTGCCACCCAGTGCACTACACAAGTGAGTAATAGATGAATGCCAGACCTAATGGGATATTACCTGTATTAACTAAAATATGTCATACTTTCATGTTAATTAAATTTCACCATATAGTGTTAATGACTCTCACATGTAAGGCCATTAACTTTTACGCTTCAAGGCCTAAACTGCGAAATTGCGCAGAATAGTGACACATTGTCATTTAGGCAGAGTACTACAATTTTCTATATAATATTTTGTACTGCGGTATATTTGCAGTACTGTATACTGCAGTCTCAACCTCGTCTACTCTATTCATGCTCTTGATGTTAAAAAATGAAAGCAGAAACAAGAGTGCTGTTTATGTGAAAACAGTTCTCAGTCAGTCAAGTGGAACTAAGGATAGAGAGGCTAGGAAAAAAGGCACCCGAGAGGTCCGTGGGGTCTGTCGTATGCAAAATGTATTGTTACTTTCCACTTATATATTTCTCAGCTTGAGCATCTAATGGTTGAATGTGGAACGGGGCAGCCAGTTTTTTTTTTGAAGTTGCGCAGAGAGCTACTCAGACACCCAGAGGTGGCTATTGGTGCACTTCTCCAGCACTTCAGGGAGAGCTCCTCTGATTTTAATATGTTATGTTTTCCAATGCACACAGTGAGTGCACGAGAGAGCCGGAGCGGGAGACAAACACCAATGGGAAGAACAACATGGAGTCATTGCTAATGCTAATGCATTTGGAGAGCACTCCAAATTTAAAGTGCTCTTGATGAGACCGGGTGCATTGCTCCTTTTGCTCCCGTGTAAATCCGGTGCACCGCATGCAGTCAAGAGTCTGTCTCACCCATATGCCTTCATAGTATGTGCCAGTATGGAGACGAGAAGGGGACACAGTGAACTGCCCCATTTGATGTGGAGCCACTGTGATACACTCTCATATATAAAGGTACAAAAGTTGTCACTGGGACAGTACCCTTTCAAAAAGGTACACCTTTGTACCCAAATTAGTACTTGAAAGGTACATACTGGCAGTTCAAAGATACATATTTGTACCTACATGGTACATATTAGGACCTTTTCTAAAGGGTACTGCCCCAGTGACAGCTGTGTAGCTTTATTTTTGACCGTGTACACATTCACCCTGGTGTCTAGGATGCATTAAGGCTGATACGCTCAGCACAGATGGTTCAAGGCTTGGCTGGTCCCACTACAGCCAGCAGAGATGTGGACTTATGCCCTGACTGGGGTCTCTTTTGGGTTGTAGACAGTTCAAGCGTGTGACGTGGTTTATGTCTTTTAAAACTAATTTGTGTTTTGTCAGTTTTGCCTATGTTAGATTTGGGCTAGTTCTTATTTATATTTGGGTGCTTAATTTAAGATTAGGGAAACTTAATATTAAACAAAAATGTCAATGCTGTTAATACACCGCGTGACAAATTATTAAGCACCCATTATTTTTACCCTCAACACTTATATGACAGTGTGGATTCTATTTAAATTAAATAAAAATGTTAAAAGATACTTTAATACTTTGAAAAATATGCAAAATATGCTGTTCCAAATTATTATGCAGAATACACTTTTTATAACCAACTTTATAATGATATTATGGATTATAAGCATCTGCACAGACCGATTGGCGTATGACTTCAAAGTAGCGCAACAGTGAGTTGGCAATACTGCTTTTGTGCTGCAAAAGGAAGTAGTAGCTAGTATATGCCGATCAGTCTTTGCAGCACCGTTCCACTTGAAGTAAAGCACATCTATGGTTTCTACAGCTGTAAAATAACTTAACGCAATTAATTTGCAGTCGGACAAACCACCAGCACCACGCCCAGTCTGCCCAGCACTGCACATCAAGATTCAGCATACATTCAGAGTCACAGCGCCCCCGGTGTGTGTACATTCATAGATAATAATGTGTTTGATTTTTAGATACATGGTGTGCGACCTGTGTCCTGTGACAGATGCTTTGCCAAAAGAACTACCCAAAAGACAACCTTTCCAGACACTAGAAATTTTAAAGTCACAACATCTTTTGATGTCTATCAATTTTACTGTTACATTATACGCTTTAAATTCAGGGTGCGAAGATTTTTTTTACTTTGGGGGCATATAGTAAATGATAACAAAAATTATTTTCACGATTAATCACAGAAAAGGTTGTAATTAATCCTCTTTAAAATTGAATCAATTGACAGCAATACAATTTATATAACACTATATATAACAGTTTTAATGATGATTTAATGCAGAAATCTTACATATTGTGCCTTTAACTATAATTACACACAAAGGTAAGTAATTGTAAATTTGCACTGGCAATTTGATTAGATTATATTGTACTGAATTATATTGTACTGGATTACACTAGAAGATTCGTCTTTTCTTTAATGTTGGACAAGATGTCTTTATGTTCTTCATTAAATCCTGGCCACAAAAATGCTTTGATTGTCCAATTAGATTCTACTAGACTTACCTATAATTGCGAATGTTATACAGGGAATATATATTTGGCACAGCATTTTTGGCAAGCGCACCCTTCTCTGAATTTCACGTTCTTGTTAAAATAGAGTGTCAGAAGCCCGGGTGAAATATGTGGTCCCCAAGCAAAATTTTCCTTTATGACAGATTTAAGACTGTCATCTGGAGAGCTGTGAAAAGCGGACCTTAGCAAAATTTTGCCTTCATATATCAGTGACGAAAACTGAAATTACCTGTCAACAGAGGAGAGGCACGGCCGGTCCACATACCACCTCCCTGTGTTGGGGACCAAGGGTAGCTGTCAGCTGTGCTCTCTGGAACCATAGATTTCAAAAATAAAGGGCACTTTAAACACTCCCATTGAGACGGGGGCCAATCTGACCACATTCAGCATAACATAATTTTAGAGACCAACTCCACCACAGGAGTCACTGCTATTACCTGGAACTTTCACGGGTAATATTAAATAAGACTTATGGAAGCTATAATGGTGGAATTATTGGCAGAATTAGGTTGAACTATGCCAGCCGGTGGCAACAGGATTTGTCTGTTTTATGGAAGAGTTCACTCTAAAATTTAAATGTTGTCTTAAACATGCCTGTGTTAAAGATGACAGTATGCCGAGATGCTGGACTTGTGTAATGTACGGTACAATACATTACACATAGCTTATATGCTGGAGGCATACTGACAGATATTACTGAAAAAGATCCCCTGTACACTGAAAAAAAAGATTCATTCAATTTACTCAATTTTTTAAGGTAAGTGGTTGCAATCAATTTATTTAAGCTACATTTAAACAAAAGTTTTTTATTTTAATTTACTTTACTAATCTTTTTTGTTTAAATGTAACTTAAATAAATTGATTGCAACCACTTACCTTAAAAAAATTGAGTAAATTGAATGAATATTTTTTTCAGTGCATAGTATATCAGTAACTTCTTTTTTCGAGGGAGCACGATGTGAAGTTCGTCACAACATGTATGTAGCCCGTCATGTGTGTGGTTCATAATTTCAAAATATGTGTTCGGTCGTCGAGTGAACCTATGTGCATCGCGTGTCTTGTCAAAATAAGTGCCTGCAGACGCGTCTAAAGGGTTTATGTTCAAAGAGACGCTCGCGTTTGCCAGATACTCGCATAATGTCATTCGTAATCAGAGTTTAGTGTTGAGGGAGTGTCTTGAGTGTATTTTGTGAACGTGAGCGTCTCTTTTATCATAAATGGTTTTGACGTGTGTGCAGCAGGCACTTATTTTGACAAAACACATGGTTCACATGACGCAACAAGCACATATTTTGAAAACACGAGCAACACACATGACACTCCGAACACATATTTTGAATTTGCGCCCCTCTGAAAAGCAGTCACGAGCCGCCACTGTAGGATATATATGTGAAAAACATTTTTTTGCGATTTTGTGTTTTCGACATAAAATCATCTTACATAATGTAAAAAATATAACTTTAACATTGACTGAGTAAGGCCATGTCAAAGATTCAATTCAAATTATCTTATATTTAGATTTTTTCACTTTAGCCTCGATTTCAAAGGAAGGGTTACATATTGAGGAGAGGATCAGTAACAAGTATAAATTTTGTACTGGCTAAAAATAGTGTGGTCAGGTCATGCTTTTTTATTATTTTTGGATAGAAGAACTTTTTTTGACCTAAATGCGTCTTCAGGGAAGAGGACAGCACACACACATATACACACCAGTCACTCCCATTTACTTGCGCGCTATCAAGGCTGTATTTTTTCAGATATGGCCTGCTGTGGCCCACTTTGTATGGGATGCACTTATGAGTGCAGGTTTACTGCCAGCCTTGCGTCTAAGTAACGTCTCCCCGAGCCCCAGGTGAAAAGACCTCTACAGCCCCAGCTGTCCTGGCACTCCCGAACAGATGTGATACGAGATTTGATGTTGTTTTAACATTGTAAAGATACCTACAGCGCTTATTATAGAGGCAATCATTTTTTGGAACAATCTGTTTGAGTTTCAGTTATTTATATAGTAAATTATTTTGTGTAATGATTCGGATGAGTCATTTGTAGTTTAGATGTGGGCATGATGTAGGCATGATGTGGGCAGTCCTCTGATATGAACATGTGAACCATACAAAAAAACTCTATGATATGAGTATATGGTTATAACATTATTTATATAATTACTATAATAAAAAAAGTTTAGGTGATGCTCAGAGGGGATGCCAGATTGTCTTAAAGGATTAGTCCATTTTCTTAAAAAAAATTCCAGATAATTTACTCACCACCATGTCATCCAATATGTTGATGTCTTTCTTTGCTCAGTCAATAAGAAATTATGTTTTTTGAGGAAAACATTCCAGGATTTTTCTCATTTTAATTGACTCTAATGGATCCCAACACGTAACACTTAACAGTTTTTTTCAACGGAGTTTCAAAGGACTCTAAACGATCTCAAATGAGGCATAAGGGTCTTATATAGTGAAACGATTGTCATTTTTGACAATAAAAATAAAAAAATATGCACTTATAAACCAACTTCTCGTCTATCTCCGGTCCTGTGAAGCGCCAGCGCAATCTCACGTAATTGCGTAGTGACTTAGAAAGGTCAGGTGTTACATATATGAAACGCACATTTGTGGACCATTTTAAACAATAAACTGACCCAAAGACAGTAATTAGTATAATTCGACATACAACAACGTAGGAACGGTCCTCTTTCTCCACACTTGTAAACACTTCTTGACATGATGACGTATTACGTGAGTTTGCGTTGCACATCACAGGACCGGAGATAAACGAGAAGTTGTGGTTTAAAAGTGCATGTTTTTTATTTTTTGTGTCAAAAATGACAATGATCGTTTCGCTAGATAAGACCCTTATGCCTTGTTTGGGATTGTTTAGAGTCCTTTGAAACTCCGTTGAAAAAACTGTTAAGTGTTGTGTTAAGTGTTGGGGTCCATTAAAGTCCTTTAAAATGAGAAAAATCCTGGAATGTTTTCCTGAAAAAACATAATTTCTTCTCGACTGAACAAAGAAAGACATCAACATTTTGGATGACATGGTGGTGAGTAAATTATCTGGATTTTTTTTAAGAAAATGGACTAATACTTTAAACTATGATAAAGTTGCAGTCTGTAAATTTACGGAGGATCTCATGGCAGAAATGCAATATAACATACAGAACTATTTTGTCAGTGGTGTATAAAGATGTTTTTATGATATGATACTTATTTATGATATTAATCCCATCTGAATAATGGTTTACAGTATGTCAATAATAATGATTTGATTTGTGTCAATCATGTGCTCAGTTATTGCACAAGAGAGAGTTCACTGTTTTGCATTACTTCCAAATATACATTAATGCCATAATGCCACCATTAGCAATACGGCTTGAGATATATATTCAAAATATTGGTATTGCGCTTGAGATATGCAGACACCCCTGCTTCATGTAGGAACACATTCTTGCATCTTTAATGACTGAAAAACTCTATATGTCGCATAGGGAACATCTTGCCCGTCAATATTAGTGTCAACCTTGTTGCTATAAATGCCTAATGAGGAACAGTTTCATTCCAGCACACTCGGCCCATCAAAATGCGACTGCCTGCTGCAGTTTGACCACATGTAAAGAACTGTGAAAACTCTTGAGGGGGTTTCATAGCCCACGTAGTTAACTGTGCTGTGCCTGATCCCAGAGCAGCTGTGTGGTCACTTCAGACACATCTGCTGTAATGAGCATTGTGAAGAAAGGGTTCTCACTGAGCAGGCGAGGGTCAGGGGTGTTATGAGCTTTAATTATGGTGAAGTGATGTGTGCTTAGGTTGGGTTCTTGCTCTGTCTAGGGTTTCGTACTGATGGTCTGGGAGCCATGGCGGCTTTGAATGGCCAAGGATCGGCCATGAGGCCATATGACTTGTCAACAGTGGCGACTCGTGACTGCTTGAGGGGCGCAAATTCAAAATATGTGTTCGGAGTGTCATGTGTGTTGCTCGTGTTTTCAAAATATGTGTTTGTTGCCTCATGTGAACCATGTGCATCACGTGTTTTTTCAAAATAAGTGCCTGCTGCACACACATCAAAACCGTTTATGATAAAAGAGACTCTTACGTTCACAAAATACACGCAAGACACTCACTTACCAGTAAACTCTGATTATGCATGAGATTATGCGAGTATCTGGCAAACGCGAGCATCTCTTTAATGATAAACCGTTTAGACGCGTCTGCAGCAGGCACTTATTTTGACAAGACACGTGATGCACATATGCTCACTGGATGCGGCAAACACATATTTTGAAATTATGAACCACACACATGACGGGCTACATACATGTTGTGACGAACTTCGCATCGTGCGCCCTCGAAAAAAGAAGTCACTGGATGCCACTGCTGGTGAAGCAACCAATCACTTTTCGCTTTGTGCTTCAAGCAAAAACTCTTTGACATCTTTTAAACGAGACATATCATGAAAATCTGACTTTTCCATGTTTAAGTGCTATATTTGGGTCCCCGGTGCTTGTATCAACATAGAAAATGTGAAAAAGTTCAATCCAGTAACTTGGTTTTTGTAAACCATTCTCTACAAGCATGTGAAAAAATAGGTTATTGAAATGTGGCTCCCCTTGTAATGTCAGAAGGGGTTGATACCGCCTCTTAATCTGCACTATCCAACCATAGGACTTGCCATTTAGTGCAGAGATCAGCTCATTTGCATTTAAAAGGATACACCAAAAGACATACAAAGTGGCAATTTTAACATGTTATTAAAATTATCTATATAATATTTTGAGCTAAATGTACTCTGGGGTAACCAAAGATTTATTTGACATCTTAAAAAAAGTCTTGTGAAATGTCTCCTTTAAAGACTTTATGTCATGACTCGTAAACCTTGCATACTTTTAAAAACGCAGCATTTATTCAATCTTGATGAAGCATATTGTCACCCATGTAAACATGACGGCTTTCTTCATCGATCAGACGGCATGTGTTGTTTCTATGCAGACTGTTTCTATAAAGACTATAAGTGTGTCGTATGGATCAGATGTTCAGGCATTGGGCCATGGACGTGACGTGACGTCTGAGGCTGAGACCAGGTTGGGTCTAGTCTCAACCTTAGACCAAGGGTTGTCTGAAGCGTAATGCACACAAAACTGGAAATAGCTTTTCAGTCTGACAGGCTGTTATCTGATTGTCTGGTGTTGGGGAATTATCAGGTTTCACAGGCTTTGTTTATCAGTCCATCTGGAGCAAAAGTTGTGTTTACAGAGTACCAGGCTGATACAGTTTTGATTCAAAATGCATTTGTCATTTTTACATATTACATTCCCCTTTTTGTGAAACCGTCCCCTAGAGGATTTTGTTGTTGTACGGTTTAGTATCAGGTGAACCAGACATGCACAAGCAGAGCTGCAAAATCTGCTTGGTTTTCTAAGTACAGCTGTAAAATAATCCACAATATGAATATTTTATTTTTAACTTCATTATTGTTTTAACATATGCTGTGCATCTTTATCGATACATTTTTAAAACATAGGTTTATATTTTCATTACTTTCTCTATATCTGATGTGTATGTGTGTACATGTATTCTTGCATTCAGTGCTTCTCGTTTCTACAGTTTCCCCCCATCTCATATTTGTCACTTCCATATGTCTATATGACACCGGTCTAGCAGTGACAGAAGACTGTGAGTTAATGAGCACGACTCCAACACTCCTGCGGCTCTGCCGAGAACCTAAAGCCCTATTGACACACTGTGTCCACTATCTGGTTTCCTCAGTAATTGGTAAAGGGGCTCTGCAGGTGTGACCGGTGTAGTGATCCAGGACTCACAACCTTAGCAGCAACAAATGGGAACTAGAAGAGGTGTGAAATGTGAGAGCAGGTCTAAAATAAATAAGGGAGCCCATTGTGAATGGAAACATGTCTTGAGAGCGAAGATTATCGATTGTCGTCCTCTCCACAGTCTGGTGTAATTGGATTCAACGATATATCAAGGGTGAGTGGGCCTTCACTGCACCCCCCTAAATGGGACCCCAATCAATTCAACAAGCTGCTCTGCCATTCAGTCAGCAGATGCCCACTAAGACCTGTTTCATAAATCGATCATCGCTGTGCACTTCTAATCCTGTTCACCTGGCAGTTCTGCTCCATAAAACTTTCCAGCGGCGATCGCACTCACGCCTAAGGGCTCGGTAAAATTGCTAGGTCGTCATTACTGAGAAGGGTGGGGGCAGTCAGGTGAGTTTGTGTCAGACTGTGTTTTGCCACTTTGGTCTCTGAGGAAGACCTAAAGACATCCAGGTGTGAAAGTGAGAAAGCGACATTGTGTTCCCCGGATTATCGCACTTAAAACAGTATGACAGGAACACGGTGAAAAGTATAGAAAACAGACTGGGTTGGAACACCCTGTTTACACCCTGTTTTTTGTTAGGCCTATATTTATGTTTGCAGTCTCTTGAGCAGCGTTAATATAATTGTTCAGCTTTACAGGTTCAACCAGTGATGCCAAGTCTCGCGAGACAAAATACGCAACCATAGCTTCAAAAACAAGCCCAACTAATAGATGCATATGGTTTAAATTTATTTTATTAAAAATATTTATAATTATTATTAGTCTACTTGTTTTTTACTTTTAGGTCTTGTTTGATATAAAGTGCACATTTATATTTAAAATCTCTGTACATCTTAACATTAAAGCGCTACAACATCTCTGGCTTGGGGTCTTATACGGCTATATAGTGAAAGCATAGTACACCAAGTACTGAGTGTTTTTTTAATATTTAAAGGGGCCATGACACAATACTTTTTTAAGATGTCAGATAAATCTTTGGTGTCCCCAGAGCGCATATGTGAAGTTTTAGCTCAAAATACGATATAATTAATTTATTATAGCATGTTAAAATTGACACTTTGTTGGTGTGAGCAAAAATGTGCCGTTTTGGGTGTGTCCTTTAAAATGCAAATGAGCGGATGAAGTGCAAACACTGATCACAATGATGGTGGTTTGTTGCAATTGAAACTCAATTGTGCTGTGAATTATTTTTTTCTCTCTTTTTTTCTCTGCCTAAATTGCAGTGCTGTGATTGGATAGTGCAGATAAAGGGGGCGGTATTATTCTAATAAGAGCTCTTTATGACATCATAAAGAGGGACAAATTTCAACAACCTATTTTTGTATGTGCATTGTAGAGAATGGTTTACCAAAACTAAGTTACTGGGTTGATCTTTTTCACATTTTCTAGGTTGATAGAAGCACTGAGGACCCAATTATAGCACTTAAACACGGAAAAGGTCTCGTTTTCATGCCATGGCCCCTTTAAATCATTCTGTTTCTGTCAATGTATGTGGAAATGTACATATATATCTACATCTACTAACTATCAACACTGCTTGGATAACAATGTCAGGTCTGCATGGTTAATGTGATTTGGGCACTGAGGGGGAGAAGAGGAAGGAGGAGACGGGATGTTTGAGGATGCATTAAGCAACAACACTTATATTATTAAACTGATTGGCTGTTAGCTGTGAGCAGACAATGTCAATCAATGCATTGAAGAAAACAGCAATCATACATGTGAAAAAAATGAAGCTGCTTGTTAGATTTTCCTAACAAGCAACCAGATTTATAAAATAAGCCCAAAAACCTGCAACCCACGATTTTCTGGATTTTCGCGTATTATAATTCAGTTCAATTCAATTTTATTTATATAGCGTTTTTCACAATTGTTTAATTGTTTTAAAGCAGCTTTACATTAATAGATGGAGGAAAAAACACAGAAAAATCATAAAACATAAGCAGCAGAATACAGCGGTTAACTCTTTCCCTGCCAGCTTTTTTTTAAATAAAGTTGCCAGCCAACACCAGCATTTTTCGTGATTTTTACAAAAGTTAAATGCCTTCCAGAAAATGTTCTTCTTTAACTCTTTCGCCAGTTTTTAAAAAAGTTGCCAGCCAGCGCCAGCATTTTTCATGATTTTCACAAAAGTTTAATGCCTTCCAGAAAATGTTCTTCTTTAAATAAATAAACATACAATATACCAAATGAAAGAACAGACCCTGTGCTTCCAAAAAAAAAAAAAAAAAAAAAAAACGTTCATAGAGATCCCATTCAGAGCGATCTTTAAAACAGACATGGACATGCAGCAGCTTGCCATAGGGCAATACTTCCGGCAATTAAAAAGTTGCCTAGTGGATAATAGCGGTATTGCGGAAAGACGGAAATACTCGTCATTGGCGGGGAAGCGTTTTCTCTTGATTGACGAGATATCTTTTCAATGGCGGGGAAAAAGTTAAATATCTAAACATACAATATATCAAATGAAAGAACAGACCCTTTGCTTTCAAACAACAACAAAAAAACGTTTCATCCTACCTTCATTAGTTCTCTTTTTATCACCTCTTAAATATGGGTAGGTTTCTTCAAAAACACCAAATTTTGACCAAAAAACTGAAATAATAAAATTTTTGTGACAGACTTTTGATAGAGATCAGATTTAGAACGATCCTCAAAACATACACAAGAGTTCTTTCTCTTCATGTGAGGTGTAACTTCCGGGTTGCATAAATTGCGGAAGTGTGCCGGAAACCCGGAAACTCTCGTCATTGGCAGGGAAGCGTTTTGTGAAACGAGATAACTCGTCAATGGCGAGGAAAGAGTTAAGATTAACCATACTAGTGAGCGTAGTAATGATGTAACATATATAAGAGGGTGCTTATATACAGCAGAGGTCTGCAATGTCAGCAGACTCCCCAGGGATTGAACAAAATCGGACTTTGCAGCTGTGGTTTGAACTCTATTGGCCACATGACAAAATGATGAATATCACGTTAAATAATAATAACAATGTTAGGGACACACCGAAAGGAAAATTGTTGACTGACACCAAATAAAATGAAAAACTTATTATTTTGATTTGTTCATTTTCTTTATTATTTTGCCAATGTTCTCACCATTGCACAAGAATTGTCAGAATGTCCTTTTTACTATCTTTATTTCACATTATTTAACTTTTTTTGACATTCCAGCAGTCTGTGGCCTTTTTGCACCTTGTACACACTCTGATAAGATAGCTACTGTATAGATAGACTTGTTAAAACTGTTCCATTTACATTCTTGGCTAAACAGATATTAATCTCAACTTCTATTCCCGCACAATGCTTATATAGCCAACCTGATCTCACGAATTTCTGTTATAGTCATGGAATATTTTGCTGATTTATCCGTGTCATTGTCATCGAGCTCCACATTTTTCCGTGCCGTACCACGGACTTTCAGTTTCACGTATTTGTTACTCAATTGTTTTTCCTATTTTCTTACCATTTTCGCGGTGGTTTGGGGTTAAACGACTTTCTGTAACATAAAAAGACATCCTAACCCAAACCCAACTCTAACCCTAAGGTAAGGCGACAATTGTAAAAAATAGTATAAACCAATAGTTAAAGGAACACGCCCAGATTTTAGGAATTTAGCTTATTCACCGTATCCCCCAGAGTTAGATAAGTCCATACATACTTTTCTCATCTCCATGCATGCTGTAACTCTGTCTGACGCAGCTAGCGGGGAACCCCAACTCCAAATCTAACCCCAAACCCACGCGAAAATGCAGAGAAACAGCAGCAAGATTGAGAGGAGATGACAGAGGAAAAAGCGCTCAACAAAGCAGTCTAACAAAAAGCTTATTGTTAATAAACATTTGTTATTGTAGGACTTTACTGGTTTTAGGAAGTTTTTATTACATACTGTTGATGTTTTATGACATGAGATGAAGAGCTAAAGTCTCTCGTTCTCCGTGCTTGTGGATTCAGCAGACAAATACCCAGGATCGCCGCCGCCGTGTCTTTCTCATACACTGCATGGTGTTCAGGATGTCTTGATTTTAAATGATAAATAAACATGTAGTGTCTTCCTTTGACACTTTAAAATGCCTTTACCAACAAGTGTGCTGCATTTGCGCATCTCTTACTCTGCGCTGGTTACTATCTGATCGCATCATCAATGACCTCATTGTTCAGTAAAATTTATTCTGCCTTTTTACATAATTTCACATCATTTTCATTCGGCTAAACATTCGGTGCATCCCTTAAAAATAATAAATTATTTTAACAAAGTATTGTACATGATTGCATATGACACACGTTTTCCAAGCTGGATGTGGCTACGTGTTCAAGAGTTAACAAACAGGAAACAAACTTTTCAAAAGGGGCATATCGAAATGTCTGTTTTTATAACCTGACAAATGTTATCAATAAAACTTTACTTGCAGTCAATCCTGGATATTCATTCAAACAAATCTGTTCTGTTTTATATTTGCACCCTCATTTTTCTATTTCTTCGAAGATGGAGACGAAAAAGAAAGAACGGTTGTGATTCATGTAGAGTTCATCTGATACTAATAATAACTCGGGCAGATTTTTCATCTTCCGCTAATGTGACATCTGATTTAGGTCAGTCATTAGTCTTCAGACGGCTCATTAATTCCTTCGTTTGTCTTCTTGCGTGTTGAAAATGACCTTCATATGTTATTTTGATCTTTTACGTATAAAAGGGAAAATCACTAGAATAAAAAGTTCTTGGTGCCTTCTGCACCAAATAAGATTCGTGTCACCTGACTGCTCTATTTGTGGATCTCACAAGCTCTCTGCTTCCCGCAGGTACATGATGAACGTGACCTGGGAAGGCAAAGATTTATCCTTCACAGAGGACGGTTACCAGGTGTATCCCAAACTGGTGGTGATCGTGTTGAACAAGGACAGAGAATGGGAAAAGGTAAGCCAGATCTGCAAGTGAGCATAGCTGACCTTCTTAACTGCGTCATTATAATTTTATTATACTGTAACTCCTCCAAGCAAAGCGTCATTAACAACTGTTCACACAATATTAGTGCTCATGAATCCGCCATCTTAATTACAGCCTGAAACGATGTAAAAAGTGTGTCAGTACGGTAATTACCTCAACACCGCCGGAGTCTGCAGATTTGGAGGTGTAATTAACGCCTGTGTTTTTTCTACGAACCACAGTCCACCCCGTGTCAAACTCCAAATCCACACATGAATGGGAACGCGCATGCATGCATGTGCATCGGTGCGGGGATCTTGGATGGATGTGTCCCTCTTTTTTATTTTCCAGAATGCGGTTCAAATGAAAGCAAAGCGGAAGAAATAATTGGAGTGGCCAAACAATAGGAGAAATTGATTCGTGGGTCAATATCGGTGGGAGTCTAATTCACAGAATACACTTCTCAGTGAATGACTGAATCCGATATGAATGCGCATTCATGCAGCAAAAGGCTTATTTGCTCTGATCATTCCACTTGTGTAAAGTGTAACAGCAAAGACCACGAGACTTGTCCATACAAATACAATCCTCCAAATAAATTGCTTTGTTTTCAAGGGAACCTGCATTCTGGCCTATTATAACACGGTGTGGCTCATTAAACTGCCACCGTTTTTCAGATATGGTATTGGGTTTGTATTACAGTAGAATAAAACACACTAAATTAGCTCCCAGAGGGTTTAGGCCCTTGTTATACATCTGACTGTTAAAGCATTTGTTTGGGCTCAACTACAAAGGCTTCGTATTATTTTCAACCTGCCCTGATGTTCTCCGAACATCATCAATCAGATTCAGCCCGAATTAAATGCTTCCCATGTTATTCAGCTCATTTGGGACTAGATAGTGTTCCTACTGCAGCACGTAGAGCAGAATATAACAGATGGCAACGATGTTCTTTGTTAAAATCCACTTATTGTCATCTAAAAAGTTGATGTGTTGCCAAAAATCTATTTTTGTCTCTTAAACAAGACTAAATTAGCTTCTTGGAAGTTTAGTTTTGGTCCCATGGTACAGTTATAGAGGGGGATACATTGGTATTTGAGATATACAGTGGCCCCAATAAGTATTTCAAAAAAGTGGCAATTGCAAACAAAGAAAGATATTTTCCTTTTAACAAACAAACAGTGCTTTTTAACCCCATCCAGACAATTCCTATATAAAAGTGAATGCAGGGTTCCCACGGGTCCTTGAAATCCTTGAAAGTTTGTGAATCTGGGGAAAAAAATTCAAGGCCCTGGAAAGTTTTTGAAAAATATACATACATGGATACAGATCATTGAACGTGCTTGAGTCTATTTTATGCAAAAGGTTTTCTGGAAAAAAAAATCCATATTATTATCTGTGTAGTGTAGGATAATATCATAAAAATTCTAGACTTTTTAAGCACACATGCTAAACTGTTCACTTTAAATGCTTATATCTTCTGTAGTCGAATTCATACCAAAATGTTTTTTGCATAGTTGTGTTTGACAAATGAAAACGTCTCGGGTTACGTATGTAACTTTTGTTCCCTGAGAAAGGAACGAGACGCTGCGTCTCCCTTGCCATACTTCCTGCGTCCCTGTAACGCCGTCTTTGGCAATATTTCAGATAGCGATATACTTCCTGGCTCCCGCGTCACCCTGTCTTTGTCGTTAAGCCTGTTTATTGGTTGAATTTGATATACACATTCAGACGCACTTACACCTGGAGGCATCCCCAAAGTGTCACAGCGCGAGTTTCCTCAAAAGGGAACTGTAACAATGTATCTTAAAAAGGTAACACGATGTAACCTTGCTCTCGCTTGAAATTTCATCCAATGGCAAACAATTCTGTCATTTGGTTAGTCTAAAATAGCTTTTGACTTCTTGCACTTCTTGCAACCTAACGTCTCACCCTCCTTTTATCAGCACACTGACAGACGCAAAGATCAAGCTGCTGTGGTGCCAAATTAAATCCACATGAAAGTAATTACATTAATTAATTCTATGTCAAGTTGCCTCTTGTTGATGATGATTAAAGCAGATAAAATGTTGAACCGCGTGTCACTCTAGCTGTGTGCTGTCACATTATTTTTGCGTTTTGGACACAGTTTTGGAAGCAGGTGACTGGAAGTGTCAGGAGAAGAATTACAATTTAATAGGAAGTACATATGGCGATATTTTGAGCACATGACAGGCTCTTATCATGCATGCACATTACAAGCACACCTTACAGGTAAAATCTAGAAAGGACTTTCTTGAAAGCTTTCTCTGCAAACTTTAATGTGTTTGGCTGACACTACAAAACTTCCATGATTAAAGAAAAGCTCAGATGCAAAAGCTGCTAAACGGGCTAATGAGATTTATCGAATTCTCTTGGCAAGTATTATACGTTCATCAAATACTTTTGCTTCAAATCCATTTTATGTCCGCCCCAGGCCATTGAGAAATACCAGTTTGTTGGCAGAATCCGTTAAAGGAACACGCCCAGATTTATGGAATTTAGCTTATTCACCGTATCCCCCAGAGTTAGATAAGTCCATACATACCTTTCTCATCTCCGTGCGTGCTGTAACTCTGTCTGACGCAGCCCCCGCTAGCTTAGCTTAGCACAAAGACTGGAAATGAATAGCTCCAGCTGGCATACTGCTCCCAATAAGTGACAAAATAACGCAAACATTTTCCTTTGTATGTGTTGTCACAGCGTGTACAAATAACAAGGTGATATGAGGGGGCTTCTCGGGTGCTGTGAGCAAATCACTCCGCACAAGTAGCAGTGCTTCGCCTTCTGAGAATATAGTTCCTGGTATGTATACTGTTAAAAGATGGCTGCGTCTCATATGACCTTGTTATTTGTCCACGGTGTTTCCATACAAATCACAACACATAAATAGGAAAATGTTCACGTTATTTTGTCACTTATTGGGAGCAGTATGCTAGCTGGAGCCATTCACTTCCAATCTTCGTGCTAAACTAAGCTAGCGGGGGCCGCGTCAGACAGAGCCACAGCACGCACGGAGATGAGAAAGGTATGTATGGACCCATCTAACTCTGGGGGACACGGTGAATAAGTTAAATTCCCAAAATCTGGGCGTGTTCCTTTAAACGGCCCAGCGATTTTTCGGCATAGTTTTTTCATCTAACCGAGTTGCATCACAGTGATACCCATTTCAGTTGCTTCTTTAACTTGGTCTTCCATGAGTGCGACCAAAGGAGAAACAATAATGACCACTGGGTTTTCGTTGTGTCCCATCTTTATAGCGACCATTGGAGCCAGCTGATAAATTAATCTTTTGCCAAATCCTGTAGGAAGGATGGCAAAAACATATTTTTTGATCAACAAATGCCTTGATCGCGTTTCTCTGTTCCTCTTTTAAAATCGATGCGCTACCGATATCTTGTAGAACAGACTTGATGGCAGAATCCACACAACTGAATTCTCCAGCAGCCATTTTGTTGAAAACAAATTCAACACAAACGCTCTTTGGTGACATGGTTGATTACGTTATTGTTGATCATCTGTCCATCATCGTATAGCATCCAGACATGTCCAGACATCGTATATCGTAAGCCCTCCCTTACAATTTGATTGGTTCGATCCAGGGCCGGAGTGGGACTCATTTTCAGCCCTGGAGTTTGATGCCTAGACCGGCCCACTTTAGTTCATGACAGATATTAAAGTAAAAAGTAAAACTTTACTTTTATCCAGCCTACACTGAGATGAGTTTTGCATAAAATAGATTTTTGTTTTTTTGCAATAGAGGATGAATAGGCGAATGATTATTAAAAGACAATAGATATAAATAATTTTCCTTTTAGAGGCCATATATGAAGTCGGGCTCAAGTTTATTTTAAATCTAGATGCACAGCAAGCACACTAAAAAAAAAAACGCGTCTGAGACGAAACTCGTGTTCACAGACGAGTGCTTAAACGCGGCGCGTCCTGCGTTTTTTCATGCAGATGTTAATGAACCCTAATGCAATAATTCTTCCAATAAGTGGTCAGGACTCGGGACACAATCAACTTTGGCATAAAGCGGTGGGGACATATTTCACCCGCAAATTACGCGAGTTGGACTGCTATGAGTACTGGCAGCATAGGCACAGCAGCAACCTTCAACCTGTCCCGTGGCATGACAACACCGGCCATTGTGGCCAAAAAAAACAGCCCAGCGGGAATTCTTCCGGTCCTCCCTATGGCCAATCCTGGCCTGGTTCGATCTGCTTTCGCCCGACCATAATAGCGACACAATAGTCTCGCATAACCAGACTTCAATTCAGAAGGTCTGGTGTTTTTCGCTGCTTTTTCTGGAGAAAGCCCGCCCACGAGGCTGTTTGACCAACATGTCAAACCACCAATCACAGTTTGTTTTGTCTAGCGTCACGTTTTGGATTCCCCACAATAAAGAGCCGGCTGGCAACAAGTCAGGTATTGAAATAACACGCCGCAACCGAATAGCATCTAAATAAACAACATTACTCGGGTCTAATTTTCTTGGGTTTGTCTCGGGTCGGGTCTTTCTTTAAAAATTTGTTATTTATGCACGTCGGGTTCGGGTATGAAGTGATTCGGGTCATTTCGGGTCGGGTACATTTCTTTGGACCCGAGAAGACCTCTAACTTCATCAACAGCCACATCATTGAGACGCTCCTGGATCAAACTTTTTGACTCCACTAAATGCCTCAAGCTAAACACTTGGACATCTTTTAGAGAGTCTGTGGCGCGAACTTTGCATATTTTTGAGAATCCAATGTTTAGCTGATCATGATAACTGGTCATTATTATCCACGTGAACATGACTTATTCTCTTTCTCAATGGAACGTCAGAGCTTTGTTTTCCAGGGACCGAAACTGAAAACTTTTCACCCAATCAAAAAACGACTTTGACTTTACCACAGGGTTTCCGGAAAAGTGTACGATAAACATCAGATGTTTAGCCAACATTCTGTGGCCGTGACGTCTGAGGCTAAGACTAGCGACACAATGGAGCGACCCCAGACAGAACTTCCCGACCTCAAATGTTGTGGGCGGGGCTAAGTTCGGCTGGCACCCAGGCTAGGGGTTTGCATCTGAACGTTTCAAATATTTGTTGTTTTTTTAAATCCACAAGTCTGTAAACAAGTTCTCAAAGTATTGGGTTGATACAATGACCAGAACCGTGACACTCTTCGAAGCCTTTAGGATGACACACAGGAGTTACTTGTCAGATGTGTTTCTCTAGACACATACAGTAACTAGAATGTAATGCTGTTTGACACCATACTATGTTGATATTAATCTGACAAAGCCTATTCATCGGTGTGAAAGGCTGGCAGAGCAAAGACAAAAGCATTGAACAGATTTACAACCCTGCTGTACTGATTCAGTTGGCCTTGATGAAAGGCCATTGTGTGACCGTGCAGCAATGTATGGCATATTGCAAATTTCATACTGTATGTAGTCGTGATCTTGTGAAGCTCCAGGGCATCGCTCTCTTCAGACAGCCACTTTTGTCATATTGGAAAAACAGTAGCAAAGATGCAAAACAAACTGAAAATGTGCATACTGTATTACAGTATTATAGCAAAAGAGAGCCAGTATAGATTTTGACTTGAACATTTTGATGTTCTCTCTGTTAGAGTAAGACATTTGTTTCCAGTACTGTCCTTTAGAGCTGAAGCTAAATGTGGTAATAAAATACTTTGGTTTGACTATAAATGTCACAGTCTGCGTGTGAAACAGTGTTTATTAATGATATCACGAGTTTGCAGGCTGCCATGATAGCAGTTTACAGAAATATGTTTACAAAGTACTCGATTGTGTTTAGTCTGCAAGAAGCAATTGTCTGGGCATCTGTTTGTTTTCTTTGTTTCAGTGTATCTTATTGTGACTGGCACATTTTGTGTTGACTTTATGACACAGTCGGTTGTGTTTGTCACTTCTGAATTCTCACAAGTTTTTTTGTATATGCATTCATAAAAATTGAGTAGCGTGCAAAGACTCATGATGAAGTGCACATCATTACACAAGACTTACAGTGAATTTTGATGACTGTATGTGTTCTGTCAGAGTAGACTGCTAATGTAATTGCCCTTTTATTCAAAAGTCACAAGTTTTAGATGAAAAACATGAGACTTTTTAACCAGCATACAACAGACTGATGCACACTGTGCTGCTTTTATTAAATGCTTTTCAAAGCAAAGTAAAAGATTTAATTTCAGTCGTATTTAATGCGTATTAATATCAGCTCATTTGAAAAATTTCTGTGTGTTGTCTTTTGTTGAATAATTGTCTTGAATAAAAAGTACTATAAGTGGTACAAGTAGTATACATGGTACCATGATAATGTTTTAATGTACTATAGTAATAATATAGTTTGTGGACATAATGTGTAACATACCTGCACAATTACATTTTTTAAATCACTCACTATCACTATGATTAAGTATTTTTTTATTATTTAGTTGATGCTTTTGTCTGAAGTGATTCAAATGAGGGAGCAATTAAACATCTGGGCTTAAAAGATTCAACACCATCACTGCAAAAAATGAGATGCTTTTTCTTGATGAGCAAAACGACCCAAGAAAATAAGTCTAGTTTTTAGAACAAAAATATCAAATTTAAGTGATTTTGTGCATAAAACAAGCAAAAAAATCTGCCAATGGGTTAAGCAAATTTTTCTTGAATTTTTCTTGAATTTAGTGTTTAAGAAAAATGTTCAAGATTTTTTGCTTACCCCATTGGCAGATTTTTTTAGCTTGTTTTATGCACAAAATTCCTTAAATTTGATATTTTTGGTCTAAAAACTAGATTTTTTTTCTCGGGTCGTTTTGCTTATCAAGATAAAGCATCTTAATTTAAGAATTTTTAGATATTTTCACTGAAAACAAGACAAAAATACTAAGAAATGTTTTCTTGAAAATCATTTTTTGCAGTGATTTTATTAAGTGGTTTGTCATTTTCTGTAAGCCACTTTAAAATACACGATCTATACACTTATATTGTGATATATGATATATACATATATATTCTATAAATATATAGTGTATACTGATGTGGAAAAAATGAATTTCAATGATTGTAGTATCAGGCTGCAACATAACAAAAGTGAAAAAGTAGTGACACACATATTTATCGGCCGATGTTTGATGAATTTGAAACCATCGGCATATCGGCAATAGCACGAGAAAGGTCGATACCGATTGTTTATTAATTAACCACATAAAGGCAATGAATTGCATGTCTGTTGTTCAATTAAAATTATTTAATGTTCTGTTGTGCACTATACTTAAGCACCGACAGAAAACCTTTGTTGAGCTGTCTGAAATGTCTTGAACAATAAAAGAAACAGACTGCACTTTAGTGGGGGGAAAGAAGTCCAACTTTTTTTGAAGTAGCAATCGGTATCGGTATCGGCCAGAAGTTGTCTGTTTAAATCGGTATCGGCCCCAAAAAATCCTATCGGTGCATCCCTATGAAAAAGTGAAGGGTGACAAAATACTTTCTGAATGCACTCTATATATGATATATGTTTATATAAAATAAACAGTGTATACGTTTTTGCATTATATAACAAAATATCAAACCAAGTGAGATTTATTTTAAAGAGATATAACAGACTTGTCAAGAAGATTTTTTTTACATTTGAAACAACAGAAATATTGTCTTTGGTCCCCTCCTGGTTGTCAGACGTTGTGGAGCATAGCCATAGTTAATGTGATGAACTACGCCTGCAGTTACTCTGCTGTGTGAAGTTAAGAGCGTAACAGACTTCATACATCACTAAAATGACCTCGAGACCAGCTGCTTAAAAGTAATGGCCAAATTCACTGAGAACAGTGAAGAGATACAGTAGGATCATTTATTTGGATCATTTTAAGTGTGACTTCAATATTCAAAACCTACCAAACAGTTTTTTGGGTTACTCACTGTGTTGTATACTAGTTACATCATCATTGTACCATGGTACCACCACAGTACTTTTAAAGGTTAAAGAAAACAAACACTAACCCACAATTATTCAGAAATGTGTTTGAACTTTTTATTTAAGAAAACTGTATTAAAAATGACTTTCACCACATTAAAGGCCAGATTTACTAAACGGAGCAAATAAGAGCGAGAGAGCGCAATTAAAAAAAAGCGCTGATGGAAGTGGTAATATCTGTGGGTTATTTACTAAAAAGGCACACATTAAATAACACAGGTGCAACAGCTGGTAAATAAACAGAGCTGATGAGGTGCGGGAGATCTACTAACACCTGATGCGCTTGAGTTCAGCACCACGGACATCACAGCTAGTGAAGTAATAGGACAATAAAAAGTAAAGGTTTACAATAAGTTTTGAAACACCTGGTATTGTGTGACTTCTTCTAGTGACTCCTCTTTTATTTCCTCCAGCAAATAAAAAAAATGACTTTGCGAACAATATTATCCTTTGGCATTCCAAATAAACTGTTACATGTTAAAAAATTCTCTGCTTTGTACCACACGCTCTCTGATGCCTCTTCTATCAGTTACAATTTCCACCGTTTCAAGCCAAAATAATGTTTGTTTGTTTTTTTGTGTTAAATAATGGCACAAATACCAGTCATAACACATGTGCAAACATTCGTAAACTGTGTGAATCATTTAAATAATCTCCTCCCATAAATTTTGCGTCTGAAAGAAAAACTCCTAAAAAATGCATATGCAATAAGGTCAGTCAGAAAAATAACTAGACCAAACATTTTCATCGCTAATTATCCACTGCGCGTCTTCAGTGAATCTCGACAATCATTATTTAACGACAAAATGATGGTTTGCGTTGGCGCAATCTGTTAGTAAATCTGGCCCTATATTTAAGAACACCTGCAGGAATAAAACATCTTTGTTTTTTTTAAGTTGCTTATGATGAAAATGCTATAAACTACATGGGCAATGCAGTGTAGAATGGATTAAATGGTCTCAAAGGCTTGACCTCATAAAATGTCTAATCATTTAGCATTCAAGCCAAACAGGCAGCTCCTGCAAAAACCATGTTCAAGCTGCTGTGTTGAGAGCTGGTCTGAATGCCAATTAGAGATGAAGAAGGCTTCAGAACCCAACGCCCAATGAAGCACGCTTCTGTTGGCTGATTGTTTGGGGCATGGCTGAACTACACAGTGCTTCTGTTTTGATGCCAAGCGGGAGATAAGTGCTCTCATGGAGAGCCAGGAGGAAAACATGACTGACTAATTAAAACAGATGAAGTCTGAGCATCTTGGCTGCTGATGGTCCTCACCGAACCTTGGAAATGACTGGTACATTCGGAGGCCAAACGGCTATGCATTTGACAAATGCTTTTATCCAAAACACTGCATTCAAGATATGCATGAAGTGCGGAGTCCCTAGAAACTGCTAGCATGCTGAGTTACATGAACACTATCATGGGCCATTTGTGCAATTCAAACATTTACAAGTATTAGAAGTAATGTGTATGATTTATGCCGCTGAATCATACACATGGATGTATTTAGAAATTAATTTTATAATCTAGCTTTGTACCTAAATATTCATGTATTTCATGAACCTATGTTGAATGCTTAAGATATGTGTTTAAACAGCTACAGAACAGCTCATCCCTAACTTAAATCATCCAAACATTGAGTTAATCAAAAGATCTGCAGGACTGTGGCTCGCTGTAGTTTGCCCTGAGAATTGCATTATTGACAAAGGTGCTGCATGGAGCCATCGAGCTGTACCTGTGGGCACCTTAGCTAAGAGATATTTATCTGAGTGATCTCTCTATGACAGAGGATTGACCGCTAGAAGGGGAAAGATTTGACACTTTGAGAGGTGTAATTGCTGGTCAAATAACAGTCAACATAACACCATTGCTTTCTGTTTTTCTCATTGTCACACACACACATACACACAAAGACCCAAGCGACAGAGTTTATTGCTGACTGTAGCAGGGTGGTGGGATACCCTGGGGACTTTTTTGGAATTGGCAATCTGAGAAAGGTAGTTGTTGTAAACTATGTTGGTGTGAAATGGATCTCTCTGCCAGTTTTACCATCTCACTCTGAAAAATGGCAAAAACTGCAAACCCTCTGACTGTTCTGGGCGACTATGGGGTCTCACCTTCACATTTTTTTCTTTTGATAACTAAGTTTAAATGACACTTATCTTATTATTAAATTACCTTTACTAGTCTATTATTTCTATATAAATATGCTTGTTTATTTTCAGTATTTAATACAGTATTGTTGTATTGTTTTCAGTTTAGCACTATTATTTAATTTATAATAATAATAATAATAATAATTCGTTACACTTATATAGCGCTTTTCTCAGTACTCAAAGCGCTTTACATATAAATGGGGGAATCTCCTCAACCACCACCAATGTGCAGCATCCACCTGGATGATGCAACGGCAGCCATATTGCGCCAGAACGCCCACCACACACCAGGAGACGGATTCACGAAAACATTCTTAAGACAAAAAATAAGAAAGTTCTTAAGATAAATTATAAGAAGTGCGCAAGAATGTTCCTAAGTGCAATTCTCAAACATTTCTTAAGAAGTTCTCAATTTTTTTCTTAAGAATATCTTAAATTTGTGTCTTAAGAATAAAATGACAAGCTTTTAAATGAATTAAGATACCCTGCTAATGAGGTAACAATACACTTATCCATTAATCTTTTGACCACCTTGCGATCATTAACGCGATACAAACGAGTGATGCATCAAGACTACTACAGGATGTTATTCGCTGTTGTAACAGAGGTCAGCTTGTATTAAGGCGGTGCGGTGCGTAAATATAATTCCATAATGTCTTAATCGGTCCGTCATGCGTGTCGAGCGCTCTGGGTGTGCGTGCTTCACTCTCCGTGCCCACGGCTTCGTCTCCCGCGCTCACGCGTCAAGAGACGGACGCGGAGGGTGAAGCGTGCCCGCGGTTTCGGAGCCCTCGACTCCCATGACAGAGCGATTACCGGTTCGCCTCCCGCTTAGAGCGACTTTTAGCTGATAAGTAATTTCACAATGAATTTAGGCTATTACGGAGGAAGTTAAATGTTTGCTAATATTATCACTAATACTTATTTGTGTTTCATGACATAGCCTTTAAACTTCATTATATGAGTGTGGAATTCCTCTTTAAACTAATCTATGTGAAGTAAACTAATCAGACTACAAAATACAACATTTTACATTTAAAACAATCACATTAACTCGTAAAACATCTTACATTTTGAGATTTAAGACTACTGTAAGGTTATCCTAACTTTAAGGGCCCTATTTTAACGATCTAAGCGCATTGTCTAAAGCGCACAGCGCAACGTCTAAATGGGCGTGTCCGAATCCACTTTTGCTAATTTAACGACGGGAAAAATCGTTTTTGCGCCGAGCGCATGGTCGAAAAGGGTAGGTCCTATTGTAATGGGAGTATTTTGGGCGTAACGTGCAGTAAACCAATGAGAGTCACAGCTATCATTCCCTTTAAAAGCAAGTTGCGCTGGCGCTATGTCTAATCCCTATTTAGATGACGGACTTTGTAAACTGAAAAACTAAGCGGAGGTAGAAGGTCCCCAGTTTAAGATTAATGTTAAATAATTGTGTTGTTTTTCCCTTATATTGAAATTGTTATTTTTTTATTAAAACCTTTAAAACCCGTTTTCTTTTAGTCATGGAAGTAAAAAGCAGGCTTGTAATTGCTTTAAATGTATGGCTATCCAATATCATCAAAAAATAATTTACAAGTATGTAAGATAAGGTTTGTACTGTAAAAATACTTTATTTGTAACAAACAGGAGATAAAGAAATTACAAACGGCTCTCCTCACGTTTCAGCACTTTGGACAGCGGTTTTTTTAGCAAAGAGTTTTTTTAAGCATTACTTACAAATGTTTCTCATCTCGCCATATCCACAGGTACATCATATACAATAAATCCGTGAGGTAGCATTAAAAAAAAACATTTAAAAACAGACGCATTTGTTTAAAGCAAAGCATTTATTTACTTATCAGGCTGCAGGTAAAGCAGCTCTTTGCGCCTTCTAATGTCTCATAATCAGTCCCCATTTATAAATATGTCCAAGAGACTCAATAATAATCTCTTAAATTCAATCCTTTAATCTTTCATATTTAAAAGCATTTTTGTGCTGCTGCGCATTTATGTACTTTGTGATAAGCAAACCCGCGCTGTCCTCCCGTTTATAGGCGCATATTACTAATGCGCTCTTTAAATAACATAAAACATATTGCGCCATTGACTTTAGACTTTAGACCAGGTTTTTGTTGGTCAATGGCGTAGTCTATTTTAGTTGCCTCAAAATAGCAACGCGCCAACAATGCGCCTGAACACACCTCGTTTTTCAGACCAGAACGCCCATGAGCGCAAAGGGGGCGCAAATGCATTTGCTATTTAAACAACGCGGCGCTAAACGTGAAAATTAGGGTGGAAACTAGCAAAAGACACTTGCGTCGCGCATTGCGCTGCATTGCGCCGGGTGTAAGATAGAGCCCTAAGATGTTATTTAAGACAGTTTATTTTTCGAGAATTGGAATTCTTCTTAATTTATATACTTAATATACTTAAGGAAAAAAATAAGAACTTTCTTAAAAACTTTTTTGAGAATACAAAATATTCTTAACTTTTTTTCTTAAGCTTGAATTTAAGATAAAAATGGCAGTTAAGAAGATTTTTCTTCTTAAGAATGTTTCGTCAATCCGGCCCCAGCTTATTAGTGGAGAGGAGACAGAGTGATATAGCCAATTAGTATGAGGGATGATTAGTAGGCCAATGGGCAAGTTTGGCCAGGATGCCGGGGCAGACCCCTACTCTTATTTATTTTTCAGTGTGGGCTTTCTGCTATTTGAAATAAACAACACTGCTTGCACAATAAGCTGAACTGACAATTTATCTACCTCTACAGATACAGGACCAAAAGAAAGACAGAGAATAAAGAGAGACAAGAAGAAAGAAAAACAGGCAGAAAGGAGGAAAGAAAGAAAGAAAGAAAGAAAGAAAAAAGACAGACAGACAGTTAGATGGACAAAACAGACAGACAGTTAGATGGACAAAAAAAGAAAGACAGAAAGATAGATAGATATATAGATAGACAGACAGACAGACAGTTAGATTGGCAAAAAAAGATAGATAGATAGATAGATAGATAGATAGATAGACAGACAGACAGACAGACAGACAGACAGACAGACAGACAGACAGACAGACAGACAGACAGACAGACAGATAGAAGGAAATAAAGAAAAAAGAATGAAAAAAGCAGTAAATAAATAGATAGATAGATAGATAGATAGATAGATAGATAGATAGATAGATAGATAGATAGATAGATAGATAGATAGATAGATAGATAGATAGATAGATAGATAGATAGATAGATAGATAGATAGATAGATAGATAGAGGGACGGACAGACAGACAGACAGACAGATAGATAGACAGACAGACAGTTAGATGGACAAAAAAAGAAAGACAGAAATATATATATATATATATATATATATATATATATATATATATATATATATATATATATATATATATATATATATATATATATATATATATATATATAGATATAGATAGACAGACAGACAGACAGACAGACAGACAGACAGTTAGATGGACAAAAAAAGAAAGATAGAAAGACAGATAGATAGACAGATAGATAGAAAGAAAGAAAGAAAAAAGAGAGAAATAAATAAAGAAAGAAAGAAAGAAAGAGACAGACAGACAGACAGGTAGATGGACAGAAAAAAGATAGAAAGAAAGATAGACAGATAGACTGACAGAAAAAAAAGACAGAAATATATATAGACAGAAAGAAAAAAGAAAGACAGAAGGAAAAAAGAGAGACAGACAGAAAGACAGAGATGGGCAGAAAAAAGAAAGACAAAAAGATAGCTAGATAGAAAGAAAGAAAGAAAGAAAGAAAGACAAACAGACAGACAGACAGACAGAATGACAGAGATGGACAGAAAAAAGAAACACAGAAAGATAGACTGACAGAAAGAAGGAAGGAAAGAAAGAAAGACAGAAAGAATGATAGACAGATAGATGGACAGAAAAAAGAAAGACAGAAATATATATAGACAGAAAGAAAAAAGAAAGAAAGAAGTAAAAAAGAGAGACAGACAGACAAACAGACAGAAAGACAGAGATGGGCAGAAAAAAGAAATACAAAAAGATAGCTAGATAGAGAGAAAGAAAGAAAGAAAGAAAGAAAGAAAGAAAGAAAGAAAGAGACAGGCAGACAGACAGACAGACAGACAGACAGACAGACAGACAGACGGACAGACAGGTAGATGGACAGAAAAAGACAGAAAGAATGATAGACAGATAGATGGACAGAAAAAAGAAAGACAGCAATATATATAGACAGAAAAAAAGAAAGAAAGAAGGAAAAAGAGAGACAGACAGACAGACAAACAGACAGACAGACAGACAGAAAGACAGAGATGTGCAGAAAAAAGAAAGACAAAAAGATAGCTTGATGGAAAGAAAGATAGAAAGAAAGAAAGAAAGAAAGAAAGAAAGAAAGAAAGAAAGAAAGAAAGAGACAGACAGACAGAAAGACAGAAAGAAAGACAGGTAGATGGACAGAATAAAGACGAAAACGACAGACAGAAAGAAAGACAGGTAGATGGACAGAAAAAAAGAGAGAGGGAGACTGATATTTTCTACCCTGTTTTTAGCATCTCTATGAGAGATATGATGTAATTCTCTATAGTGAGCCCAGTGTGCTTCTCTTCACCTCCGCTGTCCGTCATACTTATTGCCCTGCCCCTCTCCATCTCCACCCCTCACTACACTGACAATCACAGCTCTGCCCTTCATACCGACTGAATTTGCAGTGTAGATAGTTGATGATGTGCTTCTCTGCTGTTTAATTTAATGCAACAGAGTTTGACTGATGGGATGGTCAAAACTTGCTGATGGTCAACAGTGAAGTGCTGGGTTCGGTCCGATAGCGAAAACTCTCATTTCTCTAATCAGTGTTTACTGTGCTGGGAAAGATAACTGCGGGGAATGGAGAATGGCAGCACAGCCAGATCCTCTTACCACAGCTATCATTTTTTTTTTTTAGACCTTTTGCAGATGCTTTCATCCTTAGGGACAGTCTCCCTGGAGTAGCCATGGGTTATGTGGCTTACTGAAGAGCTCAGTGTTGGCCTGGTCCATTCAGTTATGAGATTAGCCCACCCTTGAAACCCAACCTGAGATATTGTATCTGTATGGGCCACCTTACATCTTAAAGCAGTTCTAAGCCTGTCTAACCATATCGGAGATTCCATGTGCCCTCTCTGATTCTTCTTAGCTTGATTTAAGAAATGTAATTGTTTTTTTTAGGATTTAGGATAATTAAGATTATGGGCCCAATTTTAACAATCTAAGCACATTGTCTGAAGTACACGGCGAACGGTCTAAACGGGCGTAACTGATGCCACTTTTGCTTATTTAACAACGGGAAAAATGGTTTGTGCGCCAAGCGCACAGCCTAAAAGCACCCATTTCCTATTCTCGTAATGAGTAATGGGTGTGTTTTGGGCGTAACATGCTGTAAACCAATGAGAGTCTCAGTTCTCATACCTTTTAAAAGCAAGTTGCGCCTGGCGCCATGCCTAATTTAGATGGCAGAATTTGTAAACTGAAAAACTAAGCGGAGGAAGAAGACCACCAGTTTAAGATTGATATTAAAAAATTGTGTTGTTTTCATTTGTATTGAAACTGTTATTTTCGGTATTAAAACCTTTAAAAGTCGTTTTCTTTCAGTCAATTCAGTAATTGCTGTAAGTATATTGATATACTACATAATCATTGTAATCTCATAAAATAATTTGCAATAAAAACACTTTATTTGTAACAAACAAGAGATAAAGAATTTACAAAAGTGTGGAGAGCCAAAACGTTTCAGCACTCGGACAGCGCCGTGAGTGGTTTGAAAAGCATTACTTAAAGGAACAGTATGTAAGAAATGTATATCAATTAATCATAAAATGGCAGTGATATGTCACTAGACATTAGGAAATCCTTTTCATTTTAAATACTTATATCACTGACAACAGTGGTCTGGCCAGGATATTGTCATTTAAAAAGTGTAGTTGCAGCCCTCAACTTAAGTTTATGTTGTCATGTAGTGTATTGGCCACCAGTTGTGTGATTGCAGTACCAGTTTTAGCCACAAGTTGTGTGATTGCAGTACCAGTTTTAGCCACAAGTTGTGTGATTGCAGTACCAGTTTTAGCCACAAGTTTTGTGATTGCAGTACCAGTTTTGGCCACAATCCTACATACTGTTCCTTTATTAAACGGTTCTCATCTCATCATATCCACAGGTACAAAGTCATCATATACAATAAATCTGTGGGGTAGCATAAAAAAACATTTAAAAATATATTCAATATTTGCATTTGTTTAAAGCAAAATATTTAATTACTTACCAGGCTACAGGTGAAGCAGGTCTTTTTACGCCTTTTAATGTCTCATAATCAATCCTCATTTATGTCCAAGAGACTCAATAATAATATTTAACTTTTTAATCCTCTGATTTTTTCATATTTTAAAATGTTTATGTGCTGCTGCACATCCATGTGATAAAAAAATGTGCGTTTTCGTCCCATTTATAGGCATATATGTGCTTATTAAATAACTTTAAACCAGGTTTTGGTTGGTCAAAGGCGTAGTCTATTTTATTTGCCTCAAAATAGCAACACGCCAACAATGCACCTGAACACACCTAGTTTTCAGACCAGAACGCCCATTGGCGCAAAATTGGGTGCAAATGCATTTGCTATTTAAACAACGTGGCGCTAAACGTGAAAATGATAATTGTGCCAGGTTGAAACTAGCAAAAGACACTTGCCTTGCACATTGCGCTGCATTGCGCCAGGTGTGTGATAGAGCCCTAAAAGTTCCTGTATGGTGTTCGTGTAGCTCAGTTGGTAGAGCATTGCATTAGCAGTGCAAAGGACACCTAAACTGATAAAAAATTGTATTACACTGTAGTTACTTTGGATAAAAGGATCTACTGTACGAAACAGTGTTGGCGGTAAGCAGGGTTTTGAACCAGATTTTTTCCCCAATTGGTTCGTTCCGAAAAGAAACAGTATTTTAACGTTTCCGGTTTTTGGTTCAACCCTAAAATTGACGTTCCTGAACCGGTTAGAACAAAAAATAAAGTTCCCGAACCATGTCAGCTGTGGGACATACAAATAAGTAGGCTGATCATTAGGACTTTAAACTTAAATTATTACATAGTTTTCCTTAAGTCTCTATCTTGTCATCAAACATTAAAAAAGGCTACATTATGTAAGCGACATAACTGTAATTCTGACATGCATACATTTGTTGAGTGCACTTAAAATACGCGCACACACATAGACGGAGGACGATGCCAAACAGCGCTTCGGGAAGAAGATGCAGCATAGACAGTCGCTCCACATAAAGTGAAAATCACATTGTTTTTCAGTGCTTTATTCACCAAATGTATTTTAATGGACTATAGTATAAGACACAGTAGCGCAACTCTCTCTCTCAAGTTAATACATCAAGAATTCTGATCTTTGAGTTGGACCGGACACATTCAACCACATGTGCGTACAGAAAATTGCTCACTTTAGCGTCTTTTAGCGGTTACATTGTTTAAAATCACTCAAGTGTTAACATTTGCAAGCCTTCGAAACATCTCCCTATTTAAATTTGCGTATTAATCCGCAAATCGCATGCGAGCCGAACCGCGGGTTGTGATCTCTACGGATCAAGGATTAACTGCGATCCGTTACACCACTAATTAGTAAAAAACAAACATCTTAAGATACTTAGTAGCCTACAATATTTCCCCTTTTATGATTGAGCTTTAGAGACTTGGCATTGAGTAGGCTACTTTCTGGTGGCAAGCATCTAATTTCTCCGATGAGTCAATGATGACCTGAAGTGAACTTCATCAAGTATTGCACATAAATCTTGTCAAAGAACAAAAAAAATACGGTATTAACCGGTTACCATTATTTGAAATAAACGTTTCTGTTCCAGAACATATATTGTTTGAAAGTTTCTGGTTTCGCTTCTGTTCCTTGCAAAACATAAAAAGTTTCTGGTTTTCGTTTTTGTTCCAGGAACCGGTTCAAAGCCTTGGCAGTAACGGATTAAATGTAACTTGCATTATGTAATAATATTACTTTTCTATAATAACGCATTACTTTATAAATGTACACATTAATATTTGAATTACTTTTTTAAAAAAGCAATGCGATTTACTTTTCAGTTTAATTAATTTGATATAAAAAATAATAATACAAATAATAATTTATTTAATAATAATAAACTGAATGTATTAACGTAGAATTACGAACTCTATGCATGCACGCATGAGCAGGAACAGTTTGAAACAGTGAAAAACAGAGATGGCAGGCAAGAGCTTGACATTTTTCAAATGGAAATATGCAATTTCTGAATTCAGAACTTCTCAGTCATCAAAAAATAAATAAACTGTCTGCACACTTGAATCCTTAAAGCAAATTTAATCACCAAGCTTTCGGTCAAGCAACCATCCTCAGAGCATCATAAAAACACCTGCAAGGCCTAAAAGAGATCAAGCCTCAGCCAAGTAAGAAAAAGTAACGCAAAAGTAACTTAAAAGAAATGTAAGTATTACTTTCCATAAAAAGTAAATGAGTATCGCAATTACGGGTAGTTACTTTTTTGGGGAGTAAGTTAAAGGAACAGTATGTAGGATTGTGGTCAAAACTGGTACTGCAATCACAAAACTTGTGGCTAAAACTGGTACTGCAATCACACAACTGGTGGCCAATACACAAAATGACAACATAAACATCAGTTGAGGGCTGCAACTCTACTTTTTAAATACAATATCCTGGCCAGACCACTGTTGTCAGTGATATTAGTATTTGAAATGAAAATGATTTCTTAATGTCTAGAGACATATCAGGGCCATTTTATGATTAATTGATATAAATTTCTTACATACTGTTCCTTTAATATTGTAGTGTATTACTTTTTAAAGTAACTTTCCCCAACACTCGTACTAAATGTGTAAATGTAAATGAATAGTCATTTCTTCTACAAATCATTATCTTTAAATGAATAGTTCATTTTTTGTTTCTGTTAAATTTGGCTTGCCTGCACATATGTTTTGCATATCAGCTTTAATGTCAAAATTATGTCTTTATTCTCCAAATATTACGAATGTAATTTCTTGTAAGGTCTTTATTTTCATAATTTTTACTTTATTTTCAAAATATTATGGCTTTATTCTCGTAATGTTATTTTTTCTTGTAAAACGGTCCCTAATCATCAATTTCTACAAACATTTCTTAGCTATTTATGAAAGTTATGAAGAGCCCTATCTATCTATTTACCACACTCATTCAGAGGTATACTAGTTGTTTTCCGACACAGCTGTATAACCGTCATATAAAGCTGGCGTAGCACAAACTCAAGCATGTGACTGATTCTCTGGAGGGCCTCAAATATGTGCGTTGGGTGGCCTTTTCATACTATGTATTCATTAGCGTCAGCATGAGCTCTCTGCTTCAGCAAACAAGGCCAGGAGACAGGCCGCAAACATTTAGGCAGCGTAATGCAGGTGTGACTGGCGACTGCTCATGCAGTCACCGCACAGCTGTCTGTCAGTATTCAAAATAAAGCCATCGAAATTCCTGCACCACTCCCTTGAGATAAGATTTTCATTTAAGGAAGATGTCTGCAGCCAGAAAAGGATGAGAACGTGGCTGTCGCTTTTCTCTCATGAATAATTGTTTGCACAAAAACGGCATGTGTTTTAGAGTGAAGGCGTTTAGAAATGATGATTAGATGAGGTGCAGATGTATTATAAAGATATGCAAAACACCTTCACATTGTGTCTTTGACTGTCACTTTTACTCCAGCCCCCTGCCAGCCTAGGCGGCCATGTAGCAAATTGCTTGTGTTGTGTTATTTATTTGGGGATCGGTGCTTCCCTTGAGTAATCCTTTCTGGGGTT
The DNA here is from genome assembly GCF_027580225.2 of Misgurnus anguillicaudatus. NCBI lineage: Eukaryota > Metazoa > Chordata > Actinopteri > Cypriniformes > Cobitidae > Misgurnus > Misgurnus anguillicaudatus. The sequence continues at coordinate 29,101,817 of NC_073355.2, read as the reverse complement.
CAACTCTGTCATACCTATCTACGCTTAGGATGGCTACTTTATATTGCCCATGAATCTGTGTATCCCTGATTATTTAGATACTATTGTCCAGTCGAGTATGGAGTATCGGCCTTTCAATATAATCCCCCCATCAACGTGATCTACCGGAGACCTGCAGTGAAATGACCTGGCCACAAAAGCCATAGACACTGGTACACTGTAAGCCCGGATAAGTTGAATATACTTTAAAAAATGAAGCAAACTTGTTGCCCTAAAAACTTTAAGTAATGATTACTTAAAAACTTTAAGTAGTGATTACTTAAACATATAAACTGTTCTAACAACAATTTTAAGTTGAATAGACTTCTTCCAATATTCCTGCACTCATAACCCAGATTAGTTTACATTACTAGAAATTTGTGAGGAAACCCCTTGCATATAACTTTAGTTTTTATCACTTTATATTACTTTTGATGTTATAAATGGTATTATAACAAAGAATTGATGACTGATTTTATGTCAGTCATTGAATAAACGTGATTCTACACAGAAACACACACAAAACTGTGTTTTTGACATGCATTGTCAGTACTGTGGAGAGAAATACAATAAAGTGTTCTGAACAGCGTTCATGTACGGAAACACTGATCACCTGAACGGTGAGTTTACAAAATTATAATTTACAAAAAAACAACATCAATAATATAAGAGCTTAAATCTATATGACATTTTATTAACAAATATTTAAGTAGTGAAAGTTCTTATCAGTTTTTATTCTGTAAAAAAGCAGAAAATAATCAAAATATTCAGGCGCCAAGGATTATGGGTATTCCTCACAACATGAACTAATAATTTTAAGTTCATTCTGCTTGAATGTTTTAGTTTAATGGATTTTGTAAGCTTAAAAGTTAAATCAACTACACTTTTTTAAGCTTTGGCTTCAAAACAGAAAATATTAATTGATGTTTATTTGATTGTTTAAGTAAAGACAATATCAGGGTTAACAGTGTAGCACATAATACGCATTTGCCCCTCTCTCTTTCACTTCAATGTTTTCAGACAGAGAAAAGAAGGAGAGTACAAATGCCGTAGTGTACAGTAGCATTCAAACCATACCACTGTCACCTTGAAAAACAGCCTTCATTTTTCAGTGTTCTTCTTCAGGCAGCCAAAACCACACAACTCCCCCAAGCGTTTCCCCCAATGTGCTGTTCATATTGTTCAGTCAGGGCTCATTACAACATTGAGGCATCTTTAAACGGGCCAGGGCTTGAAGTTGATGTCAGAGAGGAGTGTTTAATATATGTGAATGCCCGGTGTATTGAGTGGATTGTGGACACTAAAGAAGTTTAGTTTTCTTTAGAGCTAATTACAGCTCCAGCCTCTGTGATTAAACTCTGCCCTAACTTTGATTGGCTGCCAGAGAATCTGTTGTACTTATTGTCTCATTCAGGCTGAATGCTGGATCTTGGATCCACGTGGGACTTCAGCTGCTGCCTACACAGTATCACTAGAGTGGAGTGTTTAATATGTGTGAACGCTTAGTGTATGAAGTGGATTGTGGACACCGAACAAGTGGCTAAAATGATCCTTTGACCATACTGTAATACAGCTTTATACTGTATGACTTCTAAAGCCACGTAATAGGTGAAGTGAGAACCCAAGTGCAGTTTATTAATCTATAAGTGAGACAAACATAAACATATCCGTAAACTTGGCATAGCATGGCATGACATGAACAACATGAACTCACCAAACAGTAGGAACTTAACAACATTAAAGCTTGACAAAAGACAGTGGAAACATGAGGGCTATATATACAAACAAGGAAACAATCAGAACATGACACATCAAGGAAAACTAGAGACAAACATGGCACTATAAAAAAAAGACATGAACATGAGAACTATGGCTTCAAAATAAAAGACCTGAACACAAGACAAGACAGAACCCTGACAGCACATTGTTTTTACGATTTGCCTTTGCCCCTCCCTTACGAAAATTAACCATGGTTTTATTGTGGTAAAAGTGTACAGTTGTAACAATGGTTAATTTTCGTAAGGGCTGTGAAGTTGGCGTCAGGGGTGCAGTTTCGTTTATTATTTGTTATGATAATTGCATGTTTTTGCCCGATTAACTTCATATGAATTCATATGAATTAGCCAACTTGTAAAATATGAACAAATTCGCGTGAGATCAGGCTGAAAAAACACATAACATTACCGGTGATTAGAATAGAATTAGAATATCATCAAAAAGTTGATTTATTACACTAATTTCATTCAAAAAGTGAAACGTGTATAGACGGTTTCATCGGATGCACATGCGATGACACCATTACGCGTCTGATCCGAACTTTACTTCCGGTTTCAGTTTTTTTAATGGTCTGACTAGTTGCTAAACTAAACTCTTGAAAAAATACCTCGTCGAAAATAACATGTTTTGGTTTCCTAGGTAATCTATGTGTTGTTTATTTTGCTTGTTATATACTTTAAAATGACTTTTATGTTATTTTTTCTTAGCAGCGTTTACCGGAAGTTACGCGTTGACCCTGAAAGCCACTTGTTTATGTTGTTACTGCTGAAACCGTCTATATTGTATGCATTCATTACACACAGAATTATATATTATAAATGTTTATTTCTTTTAATTTTGACGATTATAACTGACAACTATTGAAAATCCCAAATTCAGTATCTCAGAAAATACGAATATTACTTAAGATCAATACAAAGAAAGGACTTTGAGAAACCTTGGCCAACTGAAAAGTATGAAAATGAAAAGTGTGAGCATGTACAGACTTAGCTTGGGCTCATTTTGCTTGATTACTGCAGCAGTGTGGCGTGGCATGGAGTCGATCAGTCTGTGGCACTGCTCAGGTGTTATGAGAGCCCAGGTTGCTCTGATAGTGGCCTTCAGCTCTTCTGCATTGTTGGGTCTGGCATTTCGCATCTTCCTCTTCCCAAAACCCCAAAGATTTTCTAAAATCAGGTCATTCCAATTAAGAACAGGGATACCATGGTCCTTAAACCAGGTACTGGTAGCTTTGGCACTGTGTGCAGGTGCCAAGTCCTGTTGGAAAATGAAATCTGCATCGGTATAAAGTTGGTCAGCAGCAGGAAGCATGAAGATCTCTAAAACTTCCTGGTATACGGCTGTGTTGACCTTGGATTTCAAAAAACACAGTGGACTAACACCAGCAGATGACATGGCACCCCAAACCATCATTGACTGTGGAAACTGGACCTCAAGCAACGTGGATTGTATGCCTCTCCTCTCTTCTTCCAGACTCTTGGACCCTGATTTCCAAAGGAAATGCAAAATGTACTTTTATCAGAAAACATAACTTTGGACCACTCAGCAGCAGTCCAGAAGCGAGAAGGAATGCGACAGCTGAAACCCAGGGTTTGCATAGGTCTGTGCGTAGTGGTTCTTGAAGACTCCAGCTGCAGTCCACTCTTTGTGAATCTCCCCCACATTTTTGAATGGGTTTTGTTTCACAATCCACTCTAGGGTGCGGTTATCCCTATTATTGCTTGTACACTTTTTTATCACATCTCTTTCTTTCCTTCGCCTCTCTATTAATGTGCTTGGACCTAGAGCTCTGTGAACAGCCAGCCTCTTTTGCATGACCTTTTGTGTCTTGCCCTCCTTGTGCAAGGTGTCAATGGTCTTCTTCCGTCAAGTCAGCAGTCTTCCCCATGATTGGGTGTGGTTATCCCTATTGCTTGTACACTTTTTTATCACATCTCTTTCTTCCCTTCGTCTCTCTATTAATGTGCTTGGACACAGAGCTCTTTGAACAGCCAGCCTCTTTTGCATGACCTTTTGTGTCTTGCCCTCCTTGTACAAGGTGTCAATGGTCTTCTTCCGTCAAGTCAGCAGTCTTCCCCATGATTGGGTGTGGTTATCCCTATTGCTTGTACACTTTTTTTTATCACATCTCTTTCTTCCCTTCGCCTCTCTATTAGTGTGCTTGGACACAGCTCTGTGAACAGCCAGCCTCTTTTGCATGACCTTTTGTGTCTTGCCCTCCTTGTGCAAGGTGTCAATGGTCTTCTTCCGTCAAGTCAGCAGTCTTCCCCATAATTGTGTGCGGTTATCCCTATTGCTTGTACACTTTTTTTTTATCACATCTCTTTCTTCACTTCGCCTCTCTATTAACCTGCTTGGACACAGAGCTCTGTGAACAGCCAGCCTTTTTTGCATGACCTTTTGTGTCTTGCCCTCCTTGTGCAAGGTGTCAATGGTCTTCTTCCAATCAAGTCAGCAGTCTTCCCCATGATAGGGTGCGGTTATCCCTATTGCTTGTACACTTTTTTATCACATCTCTTTCTTCCCTTCGCCTCTCTATTAACGTGCTTGGACACAGAGCTCTGTGAACAGCCAGCATCTTTTGCATGACCTTTTGTGTCTTGCCTCCTTGTGCAAGGTTTCAATGGTCTTCTTCCATCAAGTCAGCAGTCTTCCTCATGATTGTGTAGCCAACAGAACTAGACTGAGAGACCATTGAAATGCCTTTGCAGGTGTTTTGAGTTAATTAGCTGATAAGAGTGGGGCATCAGGTGTCTTCAAAATTAAACCTTTTTACAATATTCAAATTTTCTGAGATACTGAATTTGGGATTTTCTTTAGTTGTCAGTTATAATCATTAATATTAAAAGAAATAAACATTTGAAATATATCAATCTGTGTGTAATGAATGAATATAATATTCAAGTTCCACATTTTGAATAGAATTAGTGAAATAAATCAACATTTTGATGATATTCTAATTATATGACCAGCACCTGTATACACTCTAAAAACAAACGGTGCTATATAGCACCAAAAGTGGTTCTTTGCTCGTAATCATAGAAGAACCGTTTTTAGTGCCATATAGCACCGGTGAAGCACCAGTGAAGCACCTGTGTAGAACCATACAGTGCTATGTAGAACCATATTTGGTGCTATAGTGGTTCTATATGGCCCCTATATGGTTCTACATAGGTGCTTCACTGGTGCTTCACCGGTGCTATATGGCACTAAAAACGGTTCTTCTATGATTACGATCCAAAGCAACAGTTTTGGTTCTATATAGCACCGTTTGTTTTTTTAGAGTGTATGAAAAGCTCAGATGTAAAACAGTTGACATGTTTTCTTGTAAATTAGCATTTTTATTAGACTCTTAATGAATTCTGCCAACAAACCAGTATTTCTGAATGGCCTGAGGCCTGGATTAAGCCGATATGAAGAGAAAACATTTCTTGACTGTATAGGTAATACGTGTTGAGAGCATTCGTTTAATATCATTATCTAATTTTTGACTGGGGTGGCGTTTAGAGGCTTTTGCATCAAGTATATAATAAAGATTTATTTAAGGTGAGGATCATAGCCAATAAAGCTACTACAGTGGCTATTCTGTGATAAGACTCTACTTATTGATTTCATGTTATTTTTACATGGGATAGGATTACCCAGAATAGGATAATCCAGAAAGTTTGCAAAAATATCTAAATCTGTAATGAATGTGCACTAGTAAGGTGTACAGGAACCTTTGTAAAAAATAATATACTGCACTGACTTATCCAAATGGGATTAGATTTCTCAGAGCAACTTCAATTTAGCCAAAAATAAGTTGGCCAGAACATGTGCTCCATCATACAGACGTGTTCAATTCAAAGGTGTTTACAAAGCAGGTCATATTTACCTAATCTAATAAGGGAAAACTAGTCCCCTTCGAACAGGCTTTAAATAGTGAGTGCCTTCGCATGAGATGAAGTCTGGCCTAAATAGATTCCCTTGCCACTTTGCTCAAGTGTCATTAAATAGACTCAAACGTCATATGAAACTGAGCAGGTCAATGTGCAAGGCTGGTGCTTTGGTGAAACTGTGGCCGAGAGGCAGTTCATCAGAGAGTGTCGCTGATTTTAATTAAAGAGCCGGCTGCTGTAAATTATAACCGGAGGCTATGACGAAAACCATACTGTAGCATCTCATGACGCACATTACAGCTCTGTTGTCTTTTTTCTGCTATTTATCCTGCTTATCCTACTCTATCTCCCTCTACTGCTTCTCTGTGGCTCACTTACACCATGATGCTTTACTGCTTTAATATAAAATCCAGAACGTTACGCTTTCCAGCGAATCCTTCCCCATCAGAAGTTACAGATGAGCTGTAACAATTAGAGCTAATAAAAGCGTCAGCGTCCGTGATTAAACTCTGCCTTAACTTTGATTGGCAGCCAGAGAATCTGTTGTACTTATTGTCTCTTGTTGGCTACATGCTGGATCTTGGATCCACGTGGGACTTTAGTATTATAACTGCCACCTACACAGTATCGCTAATATGCATCTTATGAAAAATTAGATACACATGCTTGCTTAATTGCAAAATGAATATAACTATATGATTACAAACTAACAGACAATTATTTTAATAGTAACACTAACAGTAGCGGCTGGGGACATTTCACAAGACTTTTTTAATATGTAAAATAAATCTTTGGTGTCCCCAGAGTACGTATGTGAAGTTCTAGCTCAAAGTACCATATAGATAATTTATGATAGCGAGTTTAAATTGCCACTTTGTAAGCATGAGCAAAAATGTGCCGTTTTGGGTGTTTCCTTTTAAATGCAATTAGTTGATCTCTGCAGTAAATGGCAGTGCTGTTGTTGGATAATGCAGATTAAGGGGTGGTACTATCCCCTTCTGACATCACAAGGGGAGCCACATTTCAATGACCTATTTTTTCACAAATGCTTGCAAAGAATGGTTTACCAAAACTAAGTTACTGGGTTGATCTTTTTCACATTTTCTAGGTTGATAGAAGCATTGAGGACCCAATTATAGAATTTAAACATGGAAAAAGTCAGATTTTCATGATATGTGCCCCCTTTAAAGCAACACTATGTAGTTTCCATGTAAAAATGACGTACAGCTCCCCCAAGTGGTTGAAAAGCGCAACAGTGCCTTGTATCAGACACTCTTCTGCAGGCAGGGGGAGGGGCGGGGCTTTGTGCTCTACCCTCCACCGCCATAGATATGTATAAAGGCTAGATGTCTCGCCCGCGCTGCTGGCCAATTGAGTGGAACGTCCGCATTTTGGCGGCCATCTTACCACATGGCGCTCGCTCATTCGTACCATTGAGTTTTAATGGTACAGGTACTTTTAAATGACCATAACTTGCTTATTTTTTTTACAGATTTTCAAACGGTTTGGTTTGTTATAAACGTCAAAGAAAAATGTTAAAGCATCCAGAATTATAGCCACATTAATAACGTTTGTAAGAAACCAAACTGTTTGAAAATTGGTAGAAAATTGAGCAAGTTATGGTACCTGCACCATTAAACTCAATGCTTAGAGTGAGCAAACTGTCTGTGGTAAGATGGCCGCCAGGTGAGGACGTTAGAGACTCCGCCGTAAGGCATCTAGCCTTTATACATATCCATGTCCACCGCCACTTTTAGAGTGGGCTTGTAGCATTCAGGTTGCAGCAACAGTACAATTTGTCCAGTTAAAATTTGTTCTAACACTGAAATAATTTTAGAGACATTATTTAAAGGTAAAAAAACTACATAGTGTTGCTTTAAACATAAATAAATAAATAAATAAAACATTTTTAAATTACTAATTACACACTGTTTGCCTGGTAGTTATGTTAGCATTTATGAAAAGTATGTTTAGCAATTGCATTTGGTAATGTTTTTTTTAAATATATGTGTAGGTTTTTTTAAGGGGGCACAGTGTGCACAGCTCACAGAAATTTGACATCACAGACATCAAACGAAATATTATAGAGCTTTCAGTCTTTTCCATGGCACTTACATTTCTAACAATTTGAGCGCCCCAACCTTAATGCAAAAAACCTCTAAAATAAAAGTGTTGACTAACTTTCATATCAAATACTATTTAATCAGAATAACGACATATTGGCATCATATTTACATCTGAAATGGCATGTTTTATTTATTTAAGTTTTAATAAATGATTTGTTTAACTGCATCATCCTATTAAATTAATTTAATTTTAAATCCATAAAGTATATAAACAACAAAAATGACATAAGCTATAGCCAGGTGATTGAGTTTAATATTTATAATGATAAAAAAAATGTTTAGATAAAATCATAAGAGGAACGGATTTTTGAACAAATAAGTGTCTACAGTACGTAGGTACAAAAACTTTTGCGATGTGACAAAAACAGAGAGACTATAGTATAATCGGTGATGCTGTTTTCTTTGGATGCTGTGCGCTGCGTAAGCAATCTATTTTATTGTTTACCAGTGCCGGCCCGAGCATCATAGGGGCCCTAAGCAGAATTTGTTTGGGGGCCCCCATCACCAATTTTTTTATTAAAAAATAAAGAAATTACAAACATTTATAAAAAGAAGAAAGTTGCACGTTTAGTAAGGGCTAAAATTAGCTTTTTGCGGGTTAAATGGTTTAAAATCACTTGAAATGTTAACATTTACAAGCCTTTTAAACATGTGAAATGATAAACATTCCCTATTAAAATTTATAATAAATCTTTTATTGCGAGCCGAACTGTGGGTCGATCACGGATCAACTGCGATCCGTCACACCACTAGCTCCTGTTGCACAACTTAAACATACTGTAAATAATCATGCAAACATACCTTTATCTTGCTTTTTTCTACTCCTCTGTCCTTTTCTTCTTTCTCTTTTCGGCACCAGAGGGATGCATACTTTTTTTGTGACATGGCTTATAATTTATTACAGTTACGCGCACTTGCACACTGGCGCGAATTGTCAAGGCACGGAAGGTGTCTATATTGCGCATGAGTCTCAAACGCTAGCACTGCAGACACACAGCAGTTGTCTGCAAATCAGATTTTTTTTGTCTTGAATTATTAATTTGTATTCATTCATTCATATTCATTCATTTATATGACTTGTTTAAGTTATTAAATTGTAAAAAAAAGATTGGGGGCCCCCTGGTGGCCACGGGGCCCCAAGCGGCCGCTTAGTTCGCTTATGCCTCGGGCCGGCCGTGTTGTTTACTACCAGTAATACTGTAGTAAATTGTAAATTGTATTGTACTGTGCTGTTATATGTTAAGTATAGTAAATTGATACACTTTAGTCCAGATGATTTTTAAGGTTGTTGCGCCCCCTCTCAGCAAAAGTAAATAAATAAAATAATATTGTATACCAGCCATCAAGTGCTATAATACCATATATTATTTTCCTTATGTCTCTGCTGTCTTTGCTAGTATGTATTTACTGTAAAACTGCTTTGCAACAATGCAAAATTGTGAAGAGCCCCAGAAATAAACTTTTGAATTGAACCTTGAATTGAATTGTGCAAAACACATACATTTATATTAATGAATAGGGTGAACAAGTAATGGGCTGAACAATATGCACCATAACCAAGGAGACATGGAAACATGGATCCTTTAACTGTAAGTAGAAGAAAAAACTCCAGATATCACAAAACTGGTTATTAAATAAAACAACAGTATAAACAACTGGGTGAGTGGTCATACTGAGCAACCATATTAATTATTAATGGCCTGGCGCATGCTGGGAAGCAAACTGGACCAAAAAGCATTAATTTAGTGAATTTTTAGAAACAAAAAAATCACACAGCTAAGCTTATTTGCTGAAAAATGTTAGCACCTCCCCACAGTAAGTACAGTAAACCCCAAAACTACAGCAATAATGTAAATCTGTTCAACATTAATTAAGTATACTTTTCACAGTGACATTTAAAAAAACATAATCTGAACTAGACCTACTATATATACAGTAGATCAATATTTATATATACATACAGTATATACATCCACCTCAGTACTCATTGTCCAGTGTAATTACTGTAATGTATTCATTTTTTACTTGAATAGAAATGACCCTTTCAGTAGAAACATACAGTACAGAGTGAAGTTTTCTACCCAAGGTCAATACTGAACTGCAGTAAACTGCAGCTCTACCACAGTGGAATGTTGAGTGGGCAGTCGCGTTGCTGTGTGCCAGTCTCTTTCAAACAAGCTATTTGCTTAGCACACACACACACACACACACACACACACACACACACACACACACACACACACTCATACAGTATATGCGCAGGAGTCATTAATTATACCTCCTCAACAGAATTAGACATGGAGCATTTTATCCTAATAGCTCTCTGCAACCGAGCCTGCAGGATCTGCATTATACCGTTTTCATCTGGCAAAGCCGTCTCATTGAATTCACTTCCTCAGTGCCGCATTGAGCGTTTTACGCTAGCCTTCTCCGTTCTCCGAGGGCCTAAAGGTGAAACCTGAGCCCTCCGATATTAAGAGACGATCATGTAATCACTTGTGAAAAGTGGGTACATTGATTGGAATAGAAGCAGGTTGAGATCTACAAGCACAAAATCTTTTTGCACCGTGACCATGGAAATGCACAGCGAGCAAACAATTAAAATGCTAATTTCCCATCCCTGTGGTAAAGTGCTAATGACTTTGTTAGTCATCCAGCATCTAATAAATAGTTCCTAGTGAAGGTTATGCAGAAACCAGTTGAGGACAAACCCTTCTCCCTCACGTTGAGATCATGCTGGGTGAGATTCTGCAGGGCTCTTTGGGTTTTAAAAACTTTCATGACGAAAAATGTCAGATCAGGAAGCTTGTTCATGCTAAAGCTGCAATTGTCCGCCGGCTTAGCGGAAATGTACGTGATGCATTTGTGATCGAAACGCACATGGTTTCTCGAGAGAGAAATCACATATAATAAGCAAACTTTATTTATTTTTTTCATTATTTTAAACGCTCACTGTTGATTTATATTGTGTGAACAATACCTGCAACAGTAAGGACTCCTATTGGCTGGTTTGGCCTCCCTCCCATCACCCTGCCCTCATTTCACATTCATGGTAAACAACTAAAAACAACTTTCTTTTCTATTAAAAGCAAAAATACAATAAGGGCAAATTAAGCATCTTAATTTGGATTCCTTGCTCCGTTGCTTCACAAAGCTCCCTTTTAATTATATTTATCTAATGAGGTCATTGAAATGCATAGAGGCAGTCTACTTGCCACATAGTGGCCGAATGGGGCTGTTTTCATAACGGGTGCTACACATTGCCTGTGTTGTTTGATTCGATTTTGAGTGGATCAACCGATGTCATTACTCAGTGTTGAGGCTGTTGGGAACATAAGTGCCTTTCTTCATCAATTTGGTTTATCCAATTTCTTTGTATTTTTCTTACTCTGTTTTCTTTTACCAGTCTCGTCCTGTTTAAATGCGCTTATGTTTTTTTGAATTCATTTTCCTTTATTGTGTTTAATCTGTTCATGAATGGAATGGGCTTTGCACAAAAGAAAAACATATTTGGCTGCCTGTTTTCAATGCCTCGTGTATTACTGTATTTTTAAAGTCTTTCTCTGTTTTCATAAGCAAGTGCATTCTAAATGGTTTTGTAAATGTTGTTTTTGTAAATCAACAAAGTATTAAACCTCAGAAAAATACCAACAGCACTACATTGTATAATTTTAAAGTGCACCTATTTCATTGCTAAAAAACATTATTTTGTGTATTTGGTATAATACAATGTTTTTGCGTGGTTTATGGTTAAAAAACACATTATTTTCCGCATACAGTACATTTTCGTAGCTCCAGATTTCACTCTCTTCCTAAAGCGCACTGATTTTGTACAAAACTCATCGATTTGAAAAAGGCTCTGTCCCTGATTGGCCAGCTAATCTGTATGTTGTGATTGGCCTGAATACCTCTGACGTCCGCCGGAAATTTGATGCTCATTACCATGTTTGAAAGATTCGCTCACAATGCAATGCTAACAGAAGTTAACTTACAGGCTGTGAGTCCAAGTGGGAGGAATTAAGATAGTGTCGGTCTTGTCTACATCACCAATCCGTAGAAGTAATTTGTTGCCTACAATCCGTGTGTTTGTTGTAGTCCAAGAAAAGAGATTTAAGTTTGGAGACGATAACTCCCGTCATTGTTTACTTTGGGATACCTTTTGCATATCGTTAACATGAACTAATACACACCAAAGGAAATGTAAAATCGTGAATCGGATAATTGGTGCTCTTTATGTTTTGTATAAATTAAGTTCTAAATTAGTTTTATTTCATTAATTTTCTTTAGGGGGGGGGGGGCGCAAAGGGATGCACCCTACACCCTAAAGACACTGCAGTGTTTCAGGAGTGACAACTGCATTTAAATGCAAAAATCTCAATACAAAATTATTGTTTTTTGTGTGTCTCTCCTGAAGGTGCAGCATTCTGCAATCTTGCATGTTTAGGATTGGCTGTTTTTAACCAGGTCATATTTCATAGTAATGTCTCAATTTTACCCAAACCACCGTCTACAGCAGAGTTTTTCTGCAATGTTGCCATGTCCACACATTATAAAAAATGTTTGGGCTTGGTTTATGAAGCAATCAAAGTTATGGAGCTTTGGGGGTGCTGGGTGTGGATTAAGATATTTTGGTCTTATTTTTAATGTGAAGCATTTGGTGTTTTACCTTGGTTTATTACGGGCTTGTTCTTGTTTGCTGCTTTTTTATTTTTTATCTGGCAACACAAGTAAATGCTCGTAACTCTTTCACTGAGATTTTGCGTACAGAAAACAGACATGTCACTGATCTATGTTTAAATACGTCATCAGCTATTAGTTTAGTTTGGTTCTGTATAAACTGTGCAGAATTTCTGTAAATACGGTTGTCACTGCCTCATTTTTTGGGGAAGTTAATTGGGTAGCAGAATGCAGTTGTCAGTCACTATACTGTAAATTACTGAACTGTGTGTAAACAGAACAAGATTAAGCACTAATAGGTTCTTATATATTTTTAGCCTACGTGTTTGATCTAAAACTATTTTGTTTACATACAAATTAATTTGTATAGGCCTGTTTATATATTATTAACACTTTACATCGTGTGTCTATGTGCTAAATGTTTATATATTTATTAGTAAACACCATAATTTAGAACAAACAGGAAGAAGACATAGGTTAAGATAGAAGGTAAAAAGAAGTAATAGAAAACGTAAAAAATACGAAAACTTTAATAAATGGTAATATTATTGATATTATGAACTCATTCAAATCTTTAATCTTTCTAAATAAATTATAAACGTAACGTGATGAAAACGCAATAAGAGACACACAGAGGGAACAGACTTCGACAGGAAACCGGATATCTTCTCTAATTATTTTCTATTCTAATTATTAAAAGATTTCCAAATGATTTCATCACTCCAGTCTGTCTGGTAGAGGGCTTATTGCAACCATAAACACCTACGTTTATCTTCGACGACGGTATACTATAAAAATGAAGGTCATCTATTTTGGCATTCCTATTCTGACACTCAACAGCACAACAAGACATTTTCTAGTGAGTTATATTGTTCGTTTCACTCGTGTCTAATTCATTTCCACTGTTTTTCTGCCACCGCATTGCGCGCGTGACGTAACTATGTCGTCGACTCTAAAGGATTCAAAAGGTCTATTGAATCCTTTACTAAAAGATCAGGACTTACCTAGGGTGTTTAATACTGTAAATAATACATCACTAAATCTCAACTGTCAGCTTGTGCATTATAATGTTTTGAAAATTTGACATAGGCTGATAACCAAGGGGAAACCATATATAAACTCTGTCTGAATTCTGCGACGTGCAATGTCTGCAGATGTTTACAATGTCTTCATTTGTATGAATGCGTATGTTTGAGTTTCAAGGGCAACAAAGCTTCGAAAACAACTGCTCCAGTTCCCAAATACCAAAGCAAAAAATAAATAAAAGAAAGCTCAGAAGGAGCTGAACCAGAGGCCAAGAAGTTGGCAAAATGAACGAGAGACTTCACATGAGGCAGTGGAGAGTTAGATAAGAAAGAAAAAGCAAGGGCTAGGTTTAGCAATGAATCCTGTTACATTAAGAATTGATGGACAAGTGAAATTTCAACGATAGGCTGTGTTCTGGTTTTAATGTTTATGCACTGTCCTTTGGGGTGAGGTGGTGGTGGAGGTTTGCTGACATCAGTTTTCCCCTCCAAAACATGCTGAATTATTCAGCTGCTTGTGGCCTATCGCTCTGTCATCAGTGTGTAACCTATGTGTCAAAGTGGAAATTATGGCTAAATGTAACACGTCTGTATTTTAGCATAAGGTTAGCGACTAACAATGCAGGAAAGTAGTTAGAAAGAAAAGTAATGCCTTTTGATTTTGAAGGGGAATGGAAAAAACAACAAAAACCCGTAACAACATTGTCTGTTTCTCTCCTTAATGGTTATGGCTTCAGCCTTGAATCCAAGGAAATTGTGTGAAGCATTTTTACACATAGATTTTGACAGCACATAGAAATGTGCTGTCAAACTAAATGAAACAGATTAATGAAATGAATTTTTCACACAGTACAAAAGAAGCGTAGGAGAACGTTCAAGAGAAAAGGGTTTCGGCTCTAATAAGGCTGCAGTCGTAAAGCTGATAAAGAAAAACTCAGTGGCACTGTTGAAGAAGTTTCACGGTCTCTGCTTCAGCAGGGGTTTACTGCTCTATCTAAAACTCGCTGACAGGATTAGCAGCATTTACCCACATTTCCTGTGACTTTGGGAAGCATCAAGCCAGCATCAAGATACCTTAACAAAAGTATATGTGTCTGTCTGAACCAAGTCTGTCTGAACCATGAATATTTGACACTCCAGCAGATCTGTTGGGTATGAGGAACATGACAGTCCATCAATGTTTTATTCTTTTAGTGCTGACTTTCTCCAGTCCTTCTCTGTGGTCTTTTTTGTGTATGGTTGAATATAGATGTCTGTTTTCTTTGTGTAGGGTCCTTGCTGTGTTATATGGCAACAGCTGACGGATATCTTGTCCTTGGCTCTGTAGGTGTGATATACAGTAGCTTGCGCTCTCTATCCCACACATTCCCCCATGGGATGCGAGAAAGAGAGAGAGAACAAAGGAAAAAGCAGCGTTACAGTATCCGACCCTAAAAACAGTACACCATGTCAAAATGCATGTATACAGTGACAGTTAAAAAGAGACATGGAAGGCTGTCAACACTGCAGTGAATACAAAATTGAGACTTCGGACATCCATGAAAGTTTTACTGCAAAATGATATATACACTTGGAAAGCTGCCCTTCTTGTATATGTCTTTCTGCCCCAATTTTGTGGCTATACCACAATATTACCATTGCTTTATCTTATTACTGTATTTACTTTTTTGTAAACTGATTTTATTTCTAGTACCTTTAATCTTTATATTCTTAAAGGAAAACAACACCGTTTTTCAATATTTTACTATGTTCTTAATAGGGGTGGGAATCGCTTGGACCCTCGTGAATCGATCCAGAATCGATTCTTAGGGTCCCGATTCGATTCAGAATCGATTCTTGACGTACTAATTTGCCGATGTGACGTCATTACATTTGCTCTCAAAGCCAGGTTAATGTTTGTGTTTTTGCTGCTACTAGTCTCTGAACTGTCATATACTGTACTTTAATGCAACTAAGGGATAAATAATGTCATTCTTATATACATATATGTCCTGTTTCTGTTGTAAGACATTAAAACCAGTAAAAATAGTAATTAAACGTGATATATTAATTCTATATGTTAACCGTCATTAACTTCCACGAACTGACGTGCGTCTAGCATCATCATTATACACAGTGATCGGCAGTATTACTGTATTTACATAATGCAGCGCACCCAGCGACTGAATAACAAACTATGTGCATATTTTTACAGAAGTATATTCATGTTATATCTAAACAGTCAGCGGATGGTTTAGGGAAATGCTATTCTTAACTCAACTTAGACGAATTAATACATGCCTGTCTTTGTTTAATGCATGCACTTGATCTTTGTGCAGCGCGTCGTGAATGTGTTGGCATTTAGCCTAGCCCCATTCATTCCTTGGGACCCAAACAGGGACGAATCCAGAAGCCACCAAACACTTCCATGTTTTCCCTGTTTGAGGACTGTTTCATGAGTAGTTTGGTGGCACAAAATAAAACGTGGTGATTTTTTAAGCAGATAAAAAATGAGAACTATATTGTATTGCGGAAGAGCACTTGGTTTGCAGCACTTCGACCTCGGGCGCAGTAATATTGACGATGAGCGAGAGGGGGAGTAGCCAGGAGTGATGATGTTGCTGCGCGCCGAGGTCGAAGTGCTGCGAACTAACTGTGTGTTTACACCAGACAACTTCAGCGATTTGCACAAGTAGATTGCATAGAAAGTCAATGCAAAGCCGTGATCAGATGCGTCCTCATGTGGGGCGATGCGAATGACGCGATATGCCGCAAAAAGACGCGCTATTCCCTTAAACGCATCTTCGCCCAATTTTAAAATATTCAACTCGAGCGAAAAATTCCAATGACAAGAAGTTAAATCCTGCGAGTAATCATGAGCGAGTAACGCAATGCCCCGCGTTTGGTGTGTACGCAGCATTAGTGCTCTTCCAATATAGTTCTCATTTTTATCTGCTTAAAAATCGTCACGTTGTATTTTGTGCCACCATACTTACTTGTGTAACTACTCATGTAACAATAGGAAAACATGGAAGTGTTTGGTGGCTTCTAAATTCATCCCTGTTTGGAATGAATGGGGCTAGGCTAAATGCCAACACATTCACAACGCGCTGCACAAAGATCAAGGGCACACATTGAAAAAAGATAGATATGTATTAATTTGTCTAAGTTGAGGTAAGATCATTGTAAAATTTTGCATTTGAATGGGGAATGGAGCTTTCAAGATTAAAAAAAAAATATATATAATACTCTTACGCTATATTCTAAGTCTTCAGGTTAAAAGATGCTGAAATTTAGCATTGTTCTCTGTTTTTGATTGCACCATTTTATTTGCAGCTGAGGTACAAATGCATTAGAAATATGAACATATACACGATTGTCATGCTGCTGGAGCGTATTAAAACTGAGGTTTATTTACTCTGATATGTACACTCCTTTGATTTGTTTCCAGATGGGCAAATGGGAGAACCAGAGTTTGACCTTGAAATATCCAGTGTGGCCACGCTTCAACTCTTTTGGTGACGCGGAGACAGATGACAATCACCTGACCATTGTTACGCTGGAGGAGAAGCCCTTTGTCATAGTGGAAAATGTGGAGCGCCTTACGGGCACCTGCATGAGAAACTCTGTGCCCTGTCGCAAACACATCAAAGAGTAAGACTTCTGTTTCTTTTGTGATACCTATTTACACCTAATATTAGGATCTGTTTGCAACAAAACGTAAAACGTTGTTTTTGCACTTTAGATTGACGGGGGTAGTTGGCCTTTCACTGTCATTTTAAAGTGGAAAGCATTTATACTTCAATGTGCTGTGATTTGCTCACAACGTTTTAAATCACTGATTGCATCACCCGAAACTGATCTTAATACAAGTGGTTAACAGTCTCAGGGGTCTCACTTTTCCTCTTCCATCACATCAAGATGCTTTATATGTTGAGGGTAATTTTTAGTGCCTGCTTTAATGCTCACTTTTAAATGCAGCACTTAAGCCGTCTGGTGTGATCAGATCACAAGTGAACAACCGAGACTGATCAATTTTTACACTGTGTTGTACAGTAACATTTCAAGTGTGTCTCCTGTGACCAACTTCAGATTGGATTTCGAAGGGTCTTCGGTTTGTTACTACATGCATCCCTTACTACATTAGTGTTACTACGTGTTGAGAAAGCATAGGGTAGCCTGCTACAGTGTTTTTGCATAATGACATTTTGTGCTAGTAGTCATCTTTAGATAATGCCAGATGCTTTATATGACATATTAGCACATACGCTACACTGTTTTGTGCAATACACTCGTGACTGGATCAAGGTTTTAAGTGCCCCAAAGATAGCCCTCAGGTGTTTAAAAAAACAACACACAAAGACACACACAGTTTTTAATAGGTCATGGCCATAAAGTTGTTGTGATCTGTGAGCTGTTATTAACTGTGGTTGTGCAAACTGCCCCCGTCCCTTAAAGAAAGTCACGGGGGCTTATATGGGATTTATACACTGCTAAATAGGGCGAGGAATAAATGGTCTCATAGGGATCACTATAGCCTGCTCTGTGTGCGTGAAGATAGCCTCATCAAAGGATCACAGGCCCACACAAACACACGAGAGAGTACACACATGTGACTTGTGGATGTCACACATGTCCATTTGCAAACAGGCCAATGCTCTCCGGTTCCCTCCCTCCAAAAGCACAATTTCCTCTCAAGCATCCATTGTGGCCATTTGGAAGAGGAAGCAGAAATTAGTGATGCATGCAGAGACACAGGCAGGGTACAGCAGTTTCTGAGATGCATATCTTTCTCTCTGTCTCTTCCTCACTCCCCAGTTTTTCTTTATTGGTTTCTCATCTGCTTGCTTTTATCAGAGAAATAACTCAACTAAAATAACTACTGAGCCATTGTTGTGATACGCAAAACGGTAAAATATTTTACTGCATTAGAAACACCAAAGGGAATATCTGCCCTAATTCAGCGTAAACTGTGTAAACATTATCAGAGTTTTTGTTTTCTGGATGTTTCTGTATATCGCTTTTAATAAATAAGTTGAATCTATTCATACTTTATGTGACCCAGTTTGTAAAAACCCAGCTGAAGTCGTATTTTGTCATCACATTCTGTTAAAGAAAAATATAACTTTGATATCCTGAATAACGACTGAGTGAGACTTTAGCCTGGATTTCACAAACAGGGTCATGTATTTTATAAATATATATATATATGTATGTATTTCTTGTGTACAAGCTTTCTTGTGTGCAGTGTGTAAATTTTAGTGGCATCTAGTGGTGAGGTTGCGAATTGCAACCAACGGCTTAAGCCGAAAGTATACTAGGGACGTCCGCGTATGCGCGCCGTCCGCATGACGTCATTTTCGTCATCAGGAGGGTCCACGGTCTACCGCACGTACAGTCCGATGGCAGCCCAAAATTTGAGACCGCGCGGACAGTGCGCGTACAGTCTGCGTACAACAGCGCATGCGCGAGAAAATATTTAGACAGGACACTCCACTACAAACAATTATACAAAGGAAATAGACAGCATTTGCACACACACTATCGTTTTTCTTCTTTAACTTTTAGTTCTTCCAAGAACAGAAAGCTGTGGGCTCATTATTTGTTACCATAATGTTTGATTCCTGTTCTTTGTTGTCTTGTTGTTTGTTCTAAACTGTGTTTGCAATGGTGGATCAGTTACTGTTCTTCACCTATCCTAATGTTTTAATGTTAGGGTGGCCATTCGTGCCAGTTCCGTCCAACATGTCCCGAACATGTTTTCGGGTTCGTTCTCCGGAAGTCGCGACTGCATACGTCATCGAGGTTCTCACATTTCAGTTAAAATACACTAGAAAATTAAGATTTATTTCTTTTGAGACATACAACCATTGTAGTTTCATTCTTACCTTGAAATGTAATGGTTGCTTTCTGAAATTAAACCCGAAATATAAAACCTTGATGACGTATGCGGTCGACCAACACGGCTTCTTTGAAAGCTGCCCGGACGTGTGCGCGTGAGCCGGACGCGGACGCGGAAAAAAAGTAGACCCGGGCCTTTAGTCCACTGCTCACCCCTTGCATTTGAAACACAGAGAAGCTACGCTAGCCACCACCGGACAAACATGTCATCGTCGAAGACAACCTAGTAAAACAATTTGTCTGTTAAGGGCTTATGTAGAAACATGGCGGCACAAAATGGCGACTTTAATGTAAGGGGACCCTCGTGTATGTAGATAAAAAGGTCTTGTTTAAAGGTAATAAACACATAACGGTTCATTATGAAAGGTCTTTATACACATTTGATAATATAGTTTTGTATATTATTTTGCATTTATGTCAAGAGATCCTTTTAAAAATTACCCACTGCACCTTTAAATGTCTTTAAATGCTGACCTTTGTGTCCTATGTACACCGTACATTTTCTTTAGTGTTGAAACAGTTTTCCTGACAGAAAGTCAGATAGTATGACTTGCTCTTTTACACAGAACACAAGACTCTTTCTTATGAATATACTGAATATTCTGGCCTCTCATTTTTATATAGGGGAGAACAGGTGCAAAAGTAACGTGGGACGAAAGTTACAAAGCGATTTTCTCAGAGCCCTGATAACATTTACATCCCAGACTATGACAGCACCTTTAGCACACAAACCCTTGACAGACCTGACAAATATCGCGTTTTTTACTCACCGTTTTCCGCGTGTAGATCCAGAAAGCTGTTTTCAACCATGAAAAGTAAATTCCTAAAGCGGTCATT
This sequence comes from Misgurnus anguillicaudatus, assembly GCF_027580225.2. Lineage (NCBI taxonomy): Eukaryota > Metazoa > Chordata > Actinopteri > Cypriniformes > Cobitidae > Misgurnus > Misgurnus anguillicaudatus. Next base: position 29,081,600 of record NC_073355.2, on the reverse strand, counting down.
TTTTTCTTATAACGCATTGTGTTTCTGGTTTCATGTGTTACAATACTGATCAATCTATAGGTAAAAAAAGGAAATCATGTTTAAATGTGAGGAGATCCTGTCAGGACGAAAGTAACACTTGTTACTTTTGTCCCGCAGCGTATACTATTGTATATGTTGAAAATTGATATTATTCCAATATGATGTAATTTTATTTTCATAGTGTTCAAACTGATGAAAATAATATTATTCTCAACAATTTAAGTTAGCACTGTTTGTTGCTTTTAAAACATTTGATAAAACTGAAATCTAAAATGAAAATGTATCTTTATTATTTTTTACAAAGATAAATTACAAAATATGTTTGCAGTTACATATAAATGAGGTCATAGTCGTGTATATTTAATAAAAACAAGTGTAACAGAAAAATCTATCTTGTTTTGTTATGTTATTTTAGTCCCTGCTGGTGGGGTCGAAAGTAACAATTAACTACTTATGTTGAAAAGTGAAATTATACTGAAGTCATTTTACATTTTTACAAAATTTCACCTTGTATTGATAGACCACATCATTGGTCACTTGTGTTCCACAAAAGGACAAAAGTCACACAGGTCTAGAAACAATAGGAGGGTAAGCATAAAATGACAGAATTGTCATTATTGAGATGAACTAATATATATATATTTTTAATCTGGCCCTCTGTAAACTTTATTGAGGTGAAGGTTCAATATTTTTTATCTGATAGACAGTCTGACTGATATTTGTGTGGGATGAATATGATGATGTGGGAATAACAGTTCATCTGGAATCCTCAGCTGTGATTTTCCCCTCTATTTCAGCTGTCGCTCAGTACTGTAGATGCAAACACTGATTCGCTGCCAACTTGACAAGCCAGAGACACAGAAGAAACATGCCTCAGTGGCCAGGGCACACACACACACACGCACACACACACACACACACACACACACACACACACACACACACACACACACAAACAAACACATTCAAGTACACTCAGAGCCATTTAGATATTTGTGCTTTCAAAATGCCAGAGTTCAAATATTTGAAGCCTGTATCAGCTCTGTTGTCGACTCTACTGTACTTACCCAAAGTGTCTTATCATTTTTACCCACAGTGGATCTGTTTTCAACATAGTATAAAAATATAGCATACACAATTAGCTATTACTTTAATTGTGACCCTGGACCACAAATCTTAAGTCTTAAGTAGCATAGGTATTTTTGTAGCAAATACCAAAAATACATTGTATGGTTCCCAAATTATCGATTTTTCTTTTATGCCAAAAATCATTAAGATATTATGTAAAGATCATGTATTATGAAGATATATTTGTATGTTTTCCTACAATAAATATATAAAAACATTTATATTTCACCCTCAGATTCCAGATTATTGTAAATAAATATCCTAACAAACCATACGTGATGGGAATCTTATTTATTCAACTTTGGGATAATGTATAAATCTCAATCTGAAAAAAAGTATCCTTATGTGGACAGAAATGTGTCTGTTTTTTGGTCCAGGGTCACAATTATGCTAAACTTTTATCAAATACATTTAAGTTCTATTTGAAATCAGCATTTATCTACCATCTTTTTTGTCACTAAGCATATTGAAGTGCATTGCTTTTTTGTCCATAACAGAAACACACAATGCTTTCATACAATTTGTCTGAAACCATGTATCTTAGGTGGTGTCATATTTGAGATTATTTTTTAAACATCTTTCACGTCCTTAATGATGGCTTAAAATGTAGCCTCCATACAGTAGGCATTGTAGGTATTGCAAGAGAGCAAATTTGTGCTGTCTTGGCAAGTGACCACATTAGCCCACCATAAAAGTAAACAATCCCAAGAAAAAGAGCAAAACATGGGCAGTGTGTCTTCATAAGATGTAATTGGTATTGTAAAGGCAGTGAAGAAGTGGCCTGGTCAGATAAGTGCGTGTCTTATTGCCTCTGGGTATCAAAATGTGAGGAAGACTCTGTAGTAATATGGATTGTACCATGCGAGAGTTTGAATAAAGCGCTTGCAGGAGCCATAGGGAATTCAATGCGTGCGTCACAGCCAGCGCAGAGAGGAAGAGATTGATTTTAAACTGGATTTTGTCGGGACAGTCAAATGTGTGTCTCTCTCATTGTGGAGACAGAAAAGTTTGTTCATTTGTGCAGTAGGCTCTACTTTCTGCCCAAAACACTCCTATGCTCTTTCAATGTTAACTGTCTGTACTATAATTGTTATTTTAATGGGATACATGGGACACATAAATCTTAGCGTTTCACTCTTTTGTAGACAGACTTTGAAATGCAATCAAATACATTCCACTAGAGGTGACCCTGAATAGTCGAAAAATCGATGCTTTGATAGAAGCCCGATTTGGCTACAAATCTCACAGTTGAATTGTTGCAGACGTGTTATGAAATGAGGATCTTAAGGGTGCACATTATCTGATTTCACATATAACAGTTTTCTCCAAATATATTAATGTATTATCATTATGATAATACTATGCAAATAATATGTAAAAAGGTAGCTTTAAATAAATATTTTTAAAGTGCGTTAATAAATCAAACAACTCCTGTGACAGGGCTACATATTCATATGGTAAGCTGTTTCCAGGTTAATAAACCATTGCGAAGCAGTTGTTTCTTTCTTTTGCAGTAAAAAAGACAAAGTTAGCAATTTTGGTTATACTTTTGTTATTTTAATAATTCCTTTATTTTCATTTGTATTTATAGATCACTCTGGGTTATTTGATTTAACTATTTTGTGGCTTGTGTTTTTTTCTCGCCCTGCACTTCAGGCAGTTTGCACACATTTGTTCTGCACCTTGTTACTTCTGACCTTATTTTTTTATTATAAAGGTAAATTCTGATCTAATTTAAGTCTGTAAATTTTTGATTGCTTTTCGTAATGATGTTGCACATGCAATTTACCTAAACGCAGGTATACATTCTTAAATGTATTAAAAACTGGGTGGTTATCTTGTCAAAAGTTGAGCTACAAAGCAGGTACATTTCTGTAAATTCGACGATGACACAAAAAATATCTGCACCGAACCTATATTTGACACGATTGTCTCTCTTGTGATTTACTGTAATAATATGGTCGGTGTTCATGTTTAAATGATAGAAAAGGGATTCCTGAAATAAATAATATAAGAATCGTCAAGTATTTAAAGTGAATACAGAGATAATCAAAGTCAAAGTAAGCAAGCAGGTATTTTTGTGTCTATAAAATCATTAATTTAAATGTTTTTCTTGTTATAAATGAACTTTTAAGGAATTGTACATACAGTTTAGTTTTTATCATTTACAGTAACAATCACATATTATATGTCATTCGTCGTTTTTTGGTCATAACTTCTTTGAGGCACTAAATCTCTAAATTAAATAAGATCGCCAAACTATAGCAGGCAGGATCACATTTTTTATTTTTTAGATTTATTTACCAAAATTGTTTTTGTTATATCGTTGTGTGATGTTCTGAACATCGTGGCATTTTATGAGCAATCATTTGACGAATGTTTATACTGCCTTTCATTTGAACTTTAAAAAAAAGATAAAAATGCATCGTCAGTTTTGTCTTCGTTCATCACTTGAAAGGCAGTTTTGGTCACTTTATCAGAAAATTGTTTCTGGGTGCTGCCTGGGAAAGAAAATAAAAGTTAACCATTTGTTGACTACCTGGTTTGGTCCCCCTTCCAACCCATGAACACTCAGATGATTCGATTATCAGTCAACTATAGGCAAGATTCAACAATTCTGATTCGAATATGTGCTGTAAATCCGTAGCCGGGGACCACTCCACCATTCGACACAACATTGCCTTGCGTTACACAGCTGGATGCATTTATATTATGTTTAACTAACTGATGAAAAGAGCAGAGATGTAGTTTTTGCATGCAAATCCATGAGACAAAGACAGCAAAGATAATAATTCATACAAAATCTTTGCTATATACATTTCATATCATATGCATTTGGCAGACACTTTTTATCCAAAGGGACTTGTTTATCAGTGGGTGTATTCTTTGGGAATCAAACCCACAACCTTTGCATACCCACAACCCAGTACACATTAGCAATATAATGAGAGTTTCAGAAGTAACAAGCGCAGGTCAAAGCAAACTGTGGAGACAAGGTATATGTTTTTTTTCCACTGCTAATCGGTTTAAAGAACACAGCGAACTAAGTTTTAATGAGCTTTAGTCTAAATAAGGTTCCCAGGTGGCTTTGCTATACAGTAATTTCAGTGTTGTGTGTCTGAACTCCACAGTGGAGATTCTTCACTCACAGATGGTGGCTTGTAGGACTGTGATGATGCATCGCATTCCCCATTAAAAATACATGTCTGAAATCGATTCTGAATCGCAAGGCTCCGATTCATGCACAGCTTGTGCATGTACTACGGCTCTGTGATCAGTATGAAGTCCTTATCAATCTAAAATCACTATGAGTTTGAATCATTCAAAATATTTTTTATTATCATGAAAATACCTGAAACAATTTGAAGAACAGCGATATTAATACGCATCTAGACATTTCCTGGAATAGCGTTTGTAATGGTTCTTCTTCTGTGGCACAAATGGCGTTTCTGCACAAAGTGTCCTCTGGTTTTTGGATGTGGCTGCATTTCACCATAATTCATTAAAATTCATTCATTGAGAAAACGATTTGCATGATTATTTGTCACCGCCCTAGTGGCTTGATTAAAAATGCAGCTATGTCCTGTCTGCAACGCTGAAAAAGTACAACTTTTCTCTACATGATTAACTACTTTAGTACAACTGCCCACTAATTGGACAGTGCACCAAATTTGCGTTACTCACAAAAATTGATGTCAAGTTCACACCTTCCCCATAATCCATAGGGATGATGTTGACTAGTGGTTAAAGACCTGGGCTCTTAACCAAAAGTTTGTGTGTTAAAACGGCACAAGCGATGATGGGTTTTTCATTTCTGCCATGCCCTAAAGAAATCACTAAATCCTAAACTTCTTCAGGAGGGCTATTCGAGTTATAAGTGTACTAAGAGACTAAATGAAAAGTTTTGATGTCCCTGACTCTCTGAAATGAAAAATGTGCACTTTGTGCCTCACTTTGTGGCTTTTTGTTTGAAAGAAGTTCTACCTTAGGATAAATTTGATTGAGTAACGGCTGAATTAGAGTATATGACTTCAACCATGACTTATGCCTCGATTTGCAGTCTGGGTGAGTATGGGTACAGACTCATATATCTTAAGATTCATATATCTCCTAAGTAAGGGATAATGTATAGGCAGCCGGTTGTTATTGCAGAAATAAGCCCCGACAGTGTGATCAGGACCTGACACAAAGCGGAGGTATAACATTGAAGGGGCTTATTTTGTGATAACAACCAGCTGCCTGTATATTATTCCGCTTATTACACGGCTATTTACCTGTTAAGTAAGGTAAGGAATATTAAATATTGATTTGAAACCTTAAATATTGTATTTGCTCATTTTTAACTAATGCAGACTTTCCGTGAGGAAAACCAGTTTATGTTCAGTTTAAAGATAAGGGGCCCTATTTTAATGATCTAAGTGCATTGTCTATAAAGCACACAGCCTAAACAGGCATGTCCGAACCCACTTTTGCTAATTTAACAACACAAAAAATGGTTTGTGCACCAAGCGCACAGCCTAAAAGGGTTGTTCCTATTTTCAGAATGAGTAATGGGTGTTTTGGATGACCAATGAGAGTTTCAGCTCTCATCCCCTTTAAAAGCCAGTTGCGCTGGCGCCATGCCGATTTTCTATTTAGATGGCAGAATTTGTAAACTGAAAAACCAAGCGGAGTAAGAAGACCCTCTTAAATAACAAAAACAATATTGCACCATGGACTTTAGACCAGGTTTTAGTTGGTCAATGGCGTAATCTATTTTGGTTGCCTTAAAATAGCAACGTAGCAACAATGCACCTGAACACAGCTCTTTTTTAGACCAGAACGCCCATGGGTACAAAATTGGGCACAAATGCATTTAAACAACGTGGCGTTAAACGTGAAAATTATAATTGTGCCCAGTTGAAACAAGCAAAAGACACTGGCGTTGCGTATTGCGTTGCATTGCGCCGGGTGTATGATAGGGCACAAGATGTTCAAAAGTTACGAACACACTATTAGGTTTAATAATAATGTTGTGTTATTAAATTACATATTTAATTTTTGTGTAATATTAAACTGTACCTTTCAAAATGATATGGAGCATTCGGTTACCTGTGTTATTAGTTTTGAGCAGTTGTTATCTGGGATTAACAAATCTAAAAATGTCGCGGATGGCTAATTAGAATTAAGCATTCCAACGAGCCGTGTAATAATCTCAGATAATGGCCTCCTTTTGCACATCAAATACCAGTAGTTTTTGTAAGTTTATGGGTCATTTGAAACTCAGTAAATCAGTCCTGGCATTATTTTGAGAATTTGTAAAATTACCAGAAATGTTTTGTTTTGATGCTGGTGTGAAAAAAGCTGCAAAATTACATGAAATTACAGTTAGGCTGAATTGAAGGAAATCGTGTTGTTGTGTTCTCCTAAAAATAAAGGTTTCTTTGCAGCAGTGCCATAGAAACACAACCTTTTAAAGGGACATTACACTTTTTTGAAAATATGCTAATTTTCCAGCTCCCCTAGAGTTAAACATTTGATTCTTACCGTTTTGGAATCCATTCAGCTGATCTCCGGGTCTGACGCTAACACTTTTAGCAAAGCTTAGTACATTCCATTGAATCTCATTCTGGCGTAATAATTAAGGACATGGCTGATGTATCATGGCTGCAGCAGGCGTAGTGATATTACGCAGCGCCTGAAAATAGTCCCTTGCCATTGAAAGTAACCAAGGGGACTATTTTTGGGCAGTGTGCAGTATCACTACGCCTGCTGCAGCCATGTTACATCAGCAAAGTCCTTGATTATTACGGCAGAATGAGAGTATAGTTCCTAGCCATATCTGCCTAGAAAATCACAACTTTAAATTTTCTTAGTACATGATGTAACTACAGAAGAGTCAAGTTTTAAATAGGAAAAATATTTGAAACTCTTTGGTTATTTTTTAGCGGGATGCTAATGGTCTAATCAGATTCAATGGATTGTGCTAAGCTATGCTAAAAGTGCTAACGCCAGAAACAGAGATCAGCTGAATGGATTTCAAAACAGTAAAATATCAAATGTTTAACTCTAGGGGAGCTGGAAAATTAGCATATTTTCAAAAAAGTGGAATGTCCCTTTAAGTCAGAGGTTCCTAAAATAATCATTTCTTTTTTTTACCTTTTTATATTCTGTAGAACCTTTATCCACTACAAAAACCATTTTGTGCAACAGAAAGTTTATGTGGATGTTAAAGGTACCCATACTTAAACCATACTCCCAAAAATGGTTGTATAGCATCATTTAACACCTTTATTTTTAAGAGTGTTGAGCTGAAAATAAACTGATTTTTTTTTAGATTTTTAAAGTCATGTAGTGTTTTTCAGCCTTGTGCAATAATGGTTTTATGAGAATACAGAAACAAGCTGCAGTACTGCAGTGCTCCAGTCTGTCTCTTACTAAGGGCAGGACCTTCTCGCCCAGTCCCAAATGAAATAATCATCTTGATTGCCCTGTAAATAGGATTGTCTTTCCCCTCACTGAGGAAAACAAGAACCTCTCCACAATTAAGTCTCCATTGACGGCGGTCTTTACGAGGCGTCAGAAATCTCCAGCAGACTGCAATTTTCAGTCTCACTTGATGGCTCTTTGAGAGGCTCTCCGGGGAAAACCCTGCTATTTATTGTAGTTAAGACATTTCTAAAGTGCACCAGTGAAAGGCTCTACCATTTGTTTCAACAGACTATGCCGTACTGTAATCCCAGCTACTGGATGCTGTGAGTAAACAGGCTACTGTGTCAAATATGTTTTAGTCCTTGGGAGGAATTCACAGAGAATGAATTACGGCTGCTGATCGTGCCGTTTAGTTGCATGCACTGTTTGCTGTTTTTTTGTAACACTTGATTTATGAAAAGTTTGTCCGATAACGGCACGGATGTTGCCAATAATCTGTGTCTAAAAATAATGTATTATATAATTTTACTTAGAAAATACTAGGAGATATGCTGTATATACAAACTATGCCAGATTTCAGTTGTCTACTGTTTAGTTATAGTTAAGAATGCTTTTCTCTGTAATTTATTCGGCATAATTTTTTGATTTCCTTGCATGATGGACATAGCATCTTGTAAATTGAAGCAGGTAAACAGCATTGTTAAAAAGGAACAATGTACAGTACAATTAATAGGCATATTTACGTAGAAAGGAGCTGTGTTTGTGCTGAAAAAACAAAAATGCGTTAATCCAAATGGGAAACTGGATTACACGTGCTTGCTATTGTGAACTGACATTGGTTGAAATTTATTACAACACATTCAATATCTTTCCAGAGAGGATGAAACATATAAAATGGTCCTGGCATCATGATTCAGATATTTTGCTTTATGTTGACCCGTGATTGATGTGCTCTATCCCACAGCAATACCACAGAGGGAGGAGGGACGTACATTAAAAAGTGTTGCAAGGGATTCTGCATCGACATCCTCAAGAAGATCGCACGCAACGTGAAGTTCACGTATGACCTCTATCTGGTGACCAATGGGAAACACGGGAAAAAAATCAACAATGTATGGAACGGCATGGTGGGAGAGGTGAGACGAACCAAACTGTTAAACAAAAGTTTTTAATGTGTATAAAGCTTTGCTCATGAAACTCAAAGTGGTGCTATTTATCTTTTTGTACTGGATGTGAATGTGTAACTGTCAAAAATCAGTGATGGATATCAAATGTGATATTGGGAAAAGTAAAATGATGAAACTGTATTGCAGAGTAAGAAAAAGATTTCGATTTAAAAAGCTTCATGCACTGAAGCTATAGAAGAACTATGACGTTCATAGATTTTGACTAAATCTCCATTGCATCGTTTCCTGCCACAGGTGGTCAACAAAAAAGCCGTCATGGCCGTGGGCTCGCTGACAATCAATGAAGAACGCTCGGAGGTCATTGATTTCTCTGTGCCCTTTGTGGAAACGGGGATCAGTGTGATGGTATCCCGTAGCAACGGAACAGTCTCTCCATCTGCTTTTTTAGGTAACTACAGTATATATACAAGGCACATTTACTGATGATTGTGGGGGACACATCTGATATTCACAAAATGTGACTCTGTTCTAGAATCCATGCTGAAGTCTCATAGTTTAATTATGAAGTTATGAGAAAAGTTTTTATTTCACTTATTGATTTCACTTTCGTTTCAATCTTGACCTTACTTTTTAGTTCTAAAGTCTTTTGTGACCTCTCTAAAAATGCCGGGTAAATGTACCCAGCTTAGATTAAAAACAACCTAGCATGTTTTAGTGTGCATGATAGAAATTTCTAATTCATAAAATGTCTAGCACAACCCAACATGTTGATTCGTGAAGACCTCTGTGCAAAGTATTTGAAGAGTTTGTTTCCAAAATGCAATAAATCCATTTTGACTAATTTCGGTTAAAACATGTTTTTCTATACCAAGAAAGTGACGATGAAAGCTGAAAACCACTATTTTCTGTTACAAACTTTCATAAGGCAGTTTTAGGTTATAAAAACATAAAAATTCAAATCCATAATTTGATTTTCAAAGATTTATTATAAAAACAGATTATTTTTCCACAAAATGCAATAAATCTATTGAATCAATATATAAATGTGCATTCATCTTTGCCATGTTATATTCATTTAATTGACTAGTGGTATACTACTGAGGCCCTAAGATGATATTGGAGTAAAAAAATCCAAAGTTTAGTTTGATGTGCTCACGTGAAACTTTCATGTGCTCACGTGAAACTTTCATGTGCTCACGTGAAACTTTCATGTGCTCACGCGAAACCTTCATGTGCAGAATTTTTTTGAAGTTTAGTTTCGCACGCTCACATGAAACTATCACGTGCTCACGTGAAACTATCGTGTGCTTACATGAAACTTTCACGTGAGCACGCTAAACTAAACGCGGTAGTTTCACGTGCGCAAGCGATAGGTTCACGTGAGCACGCGATAGTTTCACGTGCGCACGCGAAACTAAACTTTATTTAATTTTTGCTTCATGTCCCCTTAGGCGCTCCGTAGTATACATTGATAAAAAACATAAATAAAGATAAACATTAATGGCATTAATCAAAACACTTACTATGTCATATTAAGAACACTGTCATCTTATACTTGGGACGTCGTTGCTGAACTTTTTTGGCGTAAAATAATGGAACGTTTTTCATAAGATCCTCTGGGGTCAATGAGTTAGCATGACAGAAGCTTGATGCTGTCGGGAGAACAAGCAGCTGACATTTTTCGTCTCCAGATTGCCTCTCGCATAGATTTTTCCCATCACAGAAAACCACCACGGGTTTATCAATGCCCTCAAAAAAATTTTTTTGTTTTTGTTTGTTTATTTGGTCACAAAGTACAAAGTAGATGAGGAAAACTGATTTGTTGAGCGGATTTATTGCATCCTGCAGAGAAGGAGGAGTGGCGTTTATTGGGTTTTGGAAAAAAGGGAGAAAAGATGACAGAATAACACGGCGGATATTGGATTTTGCATAAAATTAAGAATTTACTTTTTAATACTGACCAGATACAGTACTGATTTTGGCGGTAACTCATTTTTTTTTAAATTACACTTATCACGTTTTGGAACCAAATTCTTCATTTGTGACCCTGAATGTACTGTAAAAACCCAGCTAAATTATATTTGTGATTTACTGTTTTCTACACAAAATCATCTTACATAATGTAACGGACATTCAGTGAAAATATAACCTTCTTTATTCCTTTCATTATGGAATATAATATTCCTGATGATTTTTAGTAAGGACTTTCAATGGGTGACCTCTAATCACAAAGCCTCTGCTATAGCCAAAGAAGCTTTCAATTTCTTAAAAGCCGATGTGCCAGCTTTAAGTCGGTTTAACTTTTTTACAATTATAATTTCTCCCACTTTTCAGTTTTGCTTAGCCAAGTCCAAATGCTAACTGGCACTCATTTCTTGAAGTTTCTCTTGAGCGCAGAACAGCATAATTTGCCCTCTTCTTGCCTTTTTGTGCTTTGCTAGCAAACTGCTCCTTTCACCAGAAGACGTGCCATCTGCTCTTGCTGTCTCTTTGCATCACTTCTTTTTTTAAATGTATAAACGTTAACGCTATAACGTCTACGTATAGACACAATGATTTTTTATATAGCACATTTTAAAGCAACCTATAGGGATGACCAAAGTGCTGTGCAATGCAATATAAACCAATTTACATGAATAAAATCACATTTGCCCATCAGATTTTCTCCGCAAATCCACCAAAGTGGGTTAAACTCCGATAAGCTGTTTTTAGATTTATGGCACCCTGTGTGCTTCTTTATGCTTGATGGCACTAGATCAGCAACCCATAATTTAATTAGCACAAGGCCAATAATTACAGGCTCTCCAGTGGACACTTGCCAGTTTCCCATTTACATTGCACAGCTCTTTAATATCTTCAGCTTGTCTATAGTCACATACCACTGGTCAAGCAAAATGCTAGGATGATAGTCGCTGACTGTGTCATTTTTTCGCCCATCTCTTGTTCTTCACGGACCGCAGAACCCTTCAGTGCATCGGTGTGGGTGATGATGTTCGTGATGTTGTTGCTGGTGACCGCAATGGCTGTCTTCATGTTTGAATACATCAGCCCCTTGGGCTTTAACAGGAACCTAGCTCAGGGCAAAGGTACGTTACTACCACACTGACACTGCGAGTGACTTTTCTTCTTCTTCTGCAATGCAGCCTTTGTTCCCAATCACGAAAATCCTTGCCCTGCTCTGACAGAGCCTTTACAGTTTTGTAAAGTATAATTTATACTTCATTTATACGTAATTTCACTCTGTCTGCTGCTGAGTGGTTCTGGGTTCCGCGTTAGTATAATAAAGGCCAATTCATTTTCATTCATCTCTGTCTGGATCAGATTAAGTTTATCGCAGTCTCATTTAAACTGTGTTTGTTCTCTGCATTAAAAAGCATTTGTAAGTGTCAGATGACTCATTTAAAGTTTAGGTTTGTACTTATTGCAAAGGGAACAGTCTAAAAATAAACCGAATTGACGGTGGCATCTATTGTACTGTAGTTCTCTGCCCACCCACGAAGAAACGATTTCCAGCCGCAGTTCTGTGTATGTATTCAAATGTTTCAAAATAAAACATGTCTGGTACTCTTTGCATGCCATCCCACTCAATTCCATATAAAAGTACAACGAAATAGATGAGAAGATAAAGATTAACAGCATCATTGCTGAGCAGTAGGGTGCTGCATTGTCATTATTACTCTGTGCAAATACTCTAATAGGCATACAGAAGCAAGACTATAATATTGTCTAAATGAAAGCGCTGAAAGAACGCTTGGGTGTTAATAAAATATCTCGTTTTTCGCAGATCCCCACGGTCCATCTTTCACTATGGGGAAAGCAGTGTGGCTGCTGTGGGGCCTGGTGTTCAACAACTCTGTACCTGTGCAAAACCCCAAAGGCACCACCAGTAAATTCATAGTGTCTGTGTGGGCTTTCTTTGCTGTCATCTTTCTGGCCAGTTACACTGCTAATCTGGCCGCCTTCATGATCCAGGAGGAATTTGTGGACCAGGTGACAGGTCTAAGCGACAAAAAGGTAACTCTCATAATATTCCTTTTTTAATAAAAGAGCAGCACTGTTTCGTGTTACTGGTACTATGATGGGATTGTAGCAGATAATAATGCAATAGTACTCAATACAGCGCTGTACTGTAAGTGATGCATCCAAATACTTTGGGATTTACATACTTAATAACACAATATTCTTTTTGTTCCTCAAAAGTTTTTTGATAAACAATTAATGGTATTACCATAGTACTTTTTTAGTACATAGTATTCACTTTTCTTATTTAAACAAAAGACAAAGCATCTGCCTAATGCTTATAGTAAATTTAAAATAATTGGATGGTGTTTTAGGAGAATGAAGCGAGATTGACGGTACAGTAAAGTACAGTATGTTAAATTTTTACATTTATTAACTAATTTTTAACCTGATAAGGAACACACACGGCACACCCCTCCCTTGCATGGGAGGCTGCATAAATGTCATTGTAACTTGAAGCATTAAATCTTCAAAATATACGGTTATGTGGCACATCGTTTGAAAGCTTAGACTTTCGGGATTCCATTAAGCGCACACACAAAGTATAATATGATTTATAGCAGTCATAAAACTGTAATCTAGTTATTAGTTACCTGAACCGGGCGGCGCCGATTTAGGATATTTACTTACCTTCAAAATCTCCCCTTTATCTGCTTCGGTGAAATTGTCCAAAACAAATTGTTCATAAATCCCCAAAAGTACAATGAAATGGAATATCCAAGCCTTTTAATCCAAAACGATTTGTTTGCCTCACAATCTTGACGTTTCTGACCGAATTACGATATAAATACTGTATACAATTAGTTCACTAACGGACATTCGTTTTAATCTCACTTTTCATTCCCGATTTATAATGAATATATTCAGATGTCACGTTTATTGTGCAACGTCTGAGGAACAAATATGCCCCCTTGTGGAATTTCAGCTGTTCCATAAGAGGCTACTGCAGTACATGCCGCTGATCCCGTGAGAAAAATGGCACATATGCTCAGTTCATTTGAATAAAATATTCAGGAGCCTCTAGGATTGGTGGATCTTGCGAGTTGTAATATCTACAATGACTAAGCTGAATACGGGGAGCTTCACATTTCGCATCTAAAACTTCCCTTCTTTAATCCTAAGCGTTGGATGCTGCTATTGCATCTGCTGTCGCTAAGCAATGTAAGCGTTGCGTGACGTTCTGCTGAGCCGACAGAAAAAGTAATCGGGACCTATGATGCAGTATAGACGGTTTCAGTGGCAACAAAATACTGTACACAGAATGATATTTGTGGCCCAAACGTAACTTCTGGTAGACTTCCGTACTATCAATAACAACAGAGTCCCTCTGGAGTAGATTATTTCTGATAATAATCAAGCTAAATAACAAGTAAATGATCTTAGTTCAAGTCATAGCTAAAGTATATCAACCTTTACATTGAGCTAAAGTTACTGTGTAAAATTAATGTATACAATGTTAGCTAATGTACAGATCCTTAAATTCTTGCCTGGCTGGCCTTACCAAAATTAACCATGGTTTTACTACAGTTAAAAAAAAACATGGTTACTGTAGTAAAACCATGGTTTTGCTGATAGTAATCAAAACACACACACACACACACACACACACACACAAAAACATGGTTACTACTTCAACTTTAACTTCAACTTTATTTGTATAGCACATTTAAAAACAACAAGAGTTGACCAAAGTGCTTCACATAATTAAGAACTACACATATTCACATCAACGTACATCAGCTAACACATAACACTGTCAAAATATCTCATCACTAAATTACTACACTTTTACCACAATAAAACCATGGTTAATTTTCATAAGGGTGCCATATCTGTAAGGTGGTGATCTGTGCTCACTGTCTCTCCTTGTCTTTCGGAAACCGAAATGTTTTTTTTATTTTCCACAAGTTATTTGTTCCAGAGACCAATTTAGTCACTAGCCAGAGCGCTAAACAAGCACAGACCAGAACTTAACTTCGTAAACTGTGTAAACGTGGCTATAGACGGTTTCATCAGACGCACGTGATACACGTCTGGATCCGAACCTTACTTCCGGTTTCGTTTTTTTAATGGTCTGACTAGTCGCTAAATTGATCCCTTTAACAAATGCCTCATCGAAAATAACAAATGTTTTGGTTTCCTAAGTAATCTATGTGTTGTTTTTTTGCTTGTTATATAAATAAACTACGTTTAAAGAACTTTGTTGTTATTTATTCTTAGCGGAGTTTACCGGAAGTTACGTGCGGACCGCGACAGCCGCTTTTTTATGTTGTTACTGCTGAAACGGTCTATAAGTCCGATTGAACAGTCTATATAAAACTAATATAATTGAGTCCGGTAGATTTACTACATTTATTGGTATGACGCACGAAATCACAAGCCCTGTTATAAATAATAATTAAATCTATACCACTGATGGCAACACAGCTGTTTTGATCTATTAATAGCGCAACAAAGTACTTTAACCTTTGATAAGATGTTGCTGATTTTCTTAGACTGCAGTAAATATCCAAGCAGTGTTTGTTTTGCAGGCCTGAGGTTATGCATGTTTTTATCAGGATGTTTGCGTTCAAGCCTATTTGACATGGAAACAGGGACTTCCGAACTGATCAGTGTTTATTTCAGAGAAGAGACTTAAGGATGCTTAGAACTTTTATGAAGGCTGCATTGCGTTACCGATGCTGACTACAAACATGTCTTCAATCACAGGTGTTAAACAAAAGCCAGTTGTGTTTGCCAGAGATGGACTTTTTTATGTAGTTCTGAGTTGTGTTACAGCAGAATTATTTGTCTTGTTTAGCGTCAAGGGACTGCTGGTATTTGACTGTAGCATTTGTGAATGTTATAGAGTGAATACAGAACAACGTCCTATTGTGTAGTGCCAGATTAGAATGCATGTATTTGTGTGTGTATGTATTTCACTATTTAAATAAACAAGAAGACCTCTTTAGGCCAATTCGCACTGGTCAGAAAGACTCCAACAGACGCGTCTGACCAGTGTGAAACCCCTGTTGGGAGTTGTTGGATCAAAAGAAATGAGACTTTAGAATGTGGGTGTCTGTTGGAGTTGGTAGTTGTCTGACCAGTGCGAATTGGCCTTTTGAGATGGACACTGTCAATTTAGTGATTGTGTTGTATCAGTGTGTGACATGGCAGCCAAACAAAGTACTCTTTAAAAAATGCTGCGTTGTTTCAGCCCAGAATGTGCTTTTTAACCCATGATTGGGTCAAATATACACATTTTTGGGTAAATTTAACCCAACGATTGTGTTTGCCCTTTTTTGATCCCAATATTAGCATTTTTAAAAGATTGATGTATAAGTGATTGCAAGTGTTTATTACCTATTGTATATTTATTGTGATTACAGGGTTATGTTGATTGTTTTCTGTTTTTAACTGTAGTTTCAGAGCCCCTACTCCTATTCTCCTCCCTTCCGCTTTGGAACGGTTCCAAATGGCAGCACAGAGAGGAACATCAAGAAGAATTATCCAGACATGCATCAGTACATGGTGAAGTACCATCAGTCTGGAGTGAATGACGCACTGGTCAGCTTGAAGACCGGGTATGTATTACACACACTGAATGAATCATTGTTAAGTCTACACAAAAGCACTCTGCAGATTTCTTCTAGATTGGAAACTCTGTGATTCACGACGTTCTAGGCATCCCCCAGCATATAACATTATGTTAGGCGTTTATTTTTTATAAGGCACCGATGGAAATCCTGGCTTACTTGATGCAATAAATTGACCAATAAAAGAGAAAAGACCAAATAAAACACAAGTACTTTGCGATGTATACAGTATATACACTTGTCCTGTATTATATGTCTGTACGTATATAATTATTATGTGCCAGCACACTGCATAGTATGGTCCAGCTCACTTTTTTGGGTGGGGGTTTCACTGTGTACAGTGTCAGGAACTGGACACGAACCCAGGTGCAAACAGTTAAACAGAAAAATTTTACGAGGGGGCAAAAGACCCTACGTAAACAAAACACTAAACAAACTAGACTTAACAATAAACTTGACAAAAGTACACTTGACTAGACTTAACAATGGCATACGCTTTAAACAGGGCTGGTACAAAACGAACAAGCACAGGACACCAAACACAAGGGCATTAAATAGGGAAGCAAATCAAGAGGGGAACAGGTGACATGAGTCAAACAATAATGAGGAGAGGATGACAAGGGAGCGGGGAAAAAGTGACGAGACATGGGAAAAACGTGGTCTAATATAACAATACTGAGACCACACAAAACATTGTACTGTCAGAACCCTGCCATACTGAACTAGATATTAATACTAAACAAAGCTCTGGCAGGATCCTGACAGTACAGTACCGACCACCTGCTCCTCTTTTTAGTACCACCTTGGTTGATGTTCCAAGCAAGCTGTACCGATACTAAACATAAAGTGTTAACACTGCAGATCTTTAGGCGATTATGCTTAATAAACTGATATCTGGTGGGGTCATGTACATGCGTAAAACCGCTTTCTTTTATTAGGGAAAGTCCATAAATGGCATAAGCAAGAACAATGATCGGCACAGGCAGTTTTTTGCTCATTACCCCGATTTCGCGTGGCATTTAAACACATCAACCGGCTTTCTCGCCGTTTTGTTCATGTGCACGTCTCCGCATGTCACACGCGGAAGTAACCGCAAAGTAACGCATAAAAGCAAAATATAAGCTCATGTTACATTTACAGGTTCTGCAGACACGAAAAGCGATAAAACAATATAGCTTAAGACAGATATGCCGTCGGCTGTTTGAACGACTAAATGTACTATAGGCGGTGACATCACTGCCTGCGAGAAACCTGACAAATCTCCAAGTCCCATGTAAATGCAGTTGTCTGCATAGCCGGTTTATTGATTTACATGTAAACGCATGAAAACATTTTTCTATAATAAGCAGATTTTTGAAAGTTATCCGCTTATTCTGTGCATGTAAACACACTCAATGATCTGAGAGAGTCACTACCAGCGGCATTCCTTAAATCGAGATTAGCTTACCCTCATGTGCACCGTTGAGCAAGCCAAGTGATGTTGTTTTCTGTGTTTTGTCGTGTTTATGATTATAGTAGAGGTAGAGGTGCAACTATAATGATAAGTCTATAATAAGATATATGCGCAACTTACTTCCACATTCCTGTTAAACATAGTAGATCATTTCCTGTTCTGTATGCTCTACATTGACATGGTGCTGTTTTCATACATGAAGCCTTAAGGAGCTACCAAGGACAAGAATAACCAATGTCCAGTGGATATGCTCATTAAAATCTTAAACCTAAGTAAAAGAAAATGTATTAACTTTTTTGATACTTCATAGCTTATGACAAAGGCATTTTCTTCTTACATACATTCAGATATTAGAATAAAAAAGAACATAACACAAATAATAATACGACGAATTACAATAAGAAGCTACAATAGCACGTACCGGCAACCAGTGTTTGGGGTAACGCATTACAAGTAACGACATTTTTGTGATAAAGAACTTTTCAGTCATAAAAAACACCTGCAAGGCCTGAAAAAAATCAAGCCTTAGCCAAAAAAGTAATGCAAAAGTAACTAAAAAGTAACGTAAGCATTACTTTCCATGAAAAGTAACTAAGTGATGCCATTAGTTACTTTTTTGGAAGTAACTTAATATTGTAAAGTAGTGCTGGGAAAAGATGAATCGCGATTAATCGCATACAAAATAAAAGTGCATTTTTGCCTAATATATGTGTCTGTACTGTGTGTAATTATTATGTATATTTATACACACACACACATAAATATATACATTTCAGAACATTTTTATTTATATATCCATTTTTATTGTTAATATATAATATAGAATATATATACACATGTAAATGTTTCTTAAATACATACATTAATTTGTATGTATTTATATATACATAATAGTTACACACAGCGCACACTTACATATTATGCAAAAAAAATCACGTTTATTTTGTATGCAATTAATCGCGATTAATCTTTTCCCAGCACTATTGTAAAGCATTACTTTTTAAAGTAACTTTCCCCAACACTGCCGGCAACCTGAAGAGATCAACCCAGTTTTCCGGTTTGGTCGCATGACGTTCGACATGTACCTTATCCCATCCACTTTGAAGCGCTACTAAACTCCAGTGAAAGAGCAAATGGAGTAAAAGTAAAGCAAGCTGTGTCCTGCCAAGCCTAATTCTACCATGTAGTGGGAAAGCGCTATTTGTCTCTTATCACCTCTGTTGCCTTGGTACACCTGAATAAACATTTTAAATTCGCTGAATTCAGCAGATTTTAGGAGGTATTGAGGATCGCAACACAAAAAGAACACGAATTTAAGATCATTTCTGCAATGCAGGAGCTCTTTGCCCAGTTTAATCCCTGGATAAATAAAATTCCATGTCCAGCACAAGAAAGTGCATTGTCTGTGTAATGAAAGTAATAAGCATCTATAATAATCAAATATTGTCGGACAACTTTACTGGTTATTAAAAATATTCAGCTTATAGCAATACTGCCCTCCTTATTATTAGGTCCTGTGAATGAGAAACACAACAGATCAGAAACGTGGGGTATTAAGTAACTTTTATTATTACACTAAACTGTATATTTGTGGATGGGTACAGCACGTACAACATATTAAATTGCCCCGTGATACTGTATATGAATAAAGTGTAGGCAATTTTCTTTAGATTAGCACTGCATTATTTCCTCAAGCTGGGCAGCATATCCGTACACATACCACAGATCTAGCCGGCTTGTGCTAATACAGAAGAATCATTGAGCAAATCTATTGGATGTCAGTGTGATCTGAGTTACGTTTGACATTCTTGAAATGCCAGAAAACCAAACTAATGAGTCTTGGACAAAAGCTATTGCAACAGAGAGACCGAGTCCAATGACTTGCCCACCATGACGGCAAATGTCAGCTTGTAGGTGGGATCAAAAACCGATGTTTCGCAGAGTTTGAGTCAAATGTAGGGAATCGTATTTCTTTGCATGACTAAATTAGCAGCCTTAGGTCGATTAGTGCGTCATGCTTTTAGACGGCCGATATTTGCCTTTCTAATGAATCTTTGTTTCTGATGGTGCTGGTGGATATCTATTAAGAAAATTAGATTCTCAGTGTGGCGGCTCCTACATTGGCTGTCTAATGAACTCGAATTGATGTGTTTGTGTGTGAGAGAGAGCGTTGTTCAGCTGAAAATGGTTATACTACAGCTTTTTGCTAATATGAGAAAGCAAACTGATGTATCTGTTTAGTGTAGTTCTGTTCTTTTGCTTGATCAGTTATAAAGTAAGCATATATGACACAGAGAGATCCACGGTGATCTGGTAGATTTATTGGACGTGGAGGACTGATTTAGCTAAGGGAGTGCGGTTTCAGTATTAAAGTTTTTCAGTATTTTACTATGTTCTTTCCTCAGTAACATCATCAGGCCTGACTTCGGAAGTTTAAGCAAGAGGGGGAGTGGTCAGGAGTGATGATGTTACTGCGCCGAGGTTGAAGTTCTGCAAACTAAGTGCCATACAATATAACTCTTATTTTATCCGCTTAAAAATCGCCACGTTTTATTTTGTGACACCTCGTGTAACTACTCATGTAACAGTCTTTAAATATGGAAGTGTTTGGTGGCTTCTAAATTCATCCCTGTTTGGATCCTAAGGAATGAATGATGCTAGGCTAAATGCTAACACATTCACAACGCGCTGTACAAAAATTAAGTGCACGAATTGAGAAAAGAGAGCTATGTATTAATTTGTCTAAGTTTAGGGAAGGATATAATAAAATATTGAAAAACTGGTGTTTTCCTTTAACCCTACTGCAGTGTGAAGCACACGTACGCTCACATACAGCAGCAGTACAAATGGCTCCACATCATCATTAAGGGGTTAAGGTCACAGACATAATGATGCCAGCACAGGCTTGATACAGAGATAATAACTTCAGCTTGGCTGAGCATATCATTCTGCCCTCCTATCTGGGTTTATGTAAAGGGCTCAGATGCAAAACCCTCTAAGTGCGTCTAAATATGTTTTGAATTTTTATCATGCTCTTATGTTTACGTTCAGTCATTTGACTTTAATGGCAATGAAAAGGTCAGTAATTGAAATGACTTATTTTCATAAATGTAACAAATGAATCATTACGTTGGTATTTAAAGAGCAACTATCAGCTGATTAACGATTTTACATTTCCTTTGGTGTGTAAAGACATGCAAAAGATACATAGTACCCCAAGGTAAACGATGACGAGAGTTATCATTTCTAACATAAATCTCTTTTCTTGGCCTACAACCAACACACGGATTGTAGGCAACAGTACTTTCTGGACCGGTTGATGTGGACACGACCCACATTATCATAATTCCTCCCGCTTTGTCTCACAGCCTGTAAGTTAACTCCTGTTAGCATTGCATTGTAAACGAATCTTACAAACATGGTAAGGAGCGTCATATGTCCGGCTGACGTCAGAGGTATTCAGGCCAATCACAACGCACAAATTAGCTGACCAATCAGGGACACAGCGCTTTTCAAATCGATGAATTTTGTACAAAATCAATGCGTTTGAGGAAGACAAGATATCGGTAGCTACAAAAATGTGTTATGTGAAAAATAATGTGTTTTTTAACCATAAACCACGCCAACAGATTGTATTATGCCAAATACACGAAATAACGTTGTTTTTTAAGCAATGAAATGGGTGCACTTTAACAAATTTGACTGTCTTTCGTTGCAAAATCTTTTAGGTTCATGCAAACTTTTTGGCCAAAAATTTCACTTCTAAAAAAATCCACTTCTTTGGACAAGACATACTGTAGTAAACAGTTGATGAACATATAATACATGCCTAAAGCATTCGGTTAATATCATTGTCATTTTTGTTTAGTTTGCATCTGAGCTCTTTTGCTGTTGTATAAACAGGGCCATACAAGCCTTTTAATCTTCAAATATGAGAATCCTCCTGCAAGGGCCCCTCTTTCTAAAATATGAGGGTTGCTATATATTTTTACATATGAAGGCACATTAAATCAGTTAGGAAAAAGGCCTGACATATATATACATGGCCGAGCAATCTTTGCTGTCTGTCATGCTAAACCTGTGACTCACTATCTATCTACACCATTGCTGTAAAGTTTAGCGTTTTGGTGACGGAAATGACACTGATCATGCCGTTTTCTTTCACCAGCAAACTTGATGCCTTCATATACGATGCAGCTGTGCTGAATTACATGGCTGGTAGGGACGAGGGTTGTAAACTGGTGACCATTGGCAGCGGCTACATCTTTGCTACCACTGGCTATGGCATTGCCCTGCAGAAAGGATCTCTCTGGAAGCGTCCGGTGGATCTTGCCATCCTTGCTATTATTGGAGATGGTAAGTGCATTAATGCCCTCACCTTCAGGTAGTCCATAAAACATGTTACCATTTTAAACAGGACAGAGAGTAAACACAATTAAATATATATTTTCACACATGTAGGTTGATTTTATGTAGCTTGGTCAAATATTCATATACATAATATACATATTTTAATGACTTTTTATTTATTAGAGAAGCTGTCCCTATGTTGAAAACTTTTTTTGCATTGTACTAAAGACAGACAGCAATGCCCATCTGTTAAAATATTCAACCACCTTTTAGTTCAAAGGTATGTCCTTTCTGAAGACATCTGGAGTATGTTCTTCTCTCTATACTATACACCGTCTCAGTACACAGTGCTGTGAAACATGAAAAATGACAGAATTATCCTCCTGGCAGCTGCACCTTGTACAGAGACAAAAAAACCCCTCTCAGATGGTGCTAACATATGGCTGAAGCTCTAGTGTATAATTTTACCGATCTTCTCTTGACATGTTAGCACTTTGGGAGTTCGGGAGACGGGGGACATGTCTGTGGATGGTAGCAGTTGGTACCACCGAGGTGCATGCGAACTGGGAGATGTGTGGTAGGTGTTGATGGATGACGTGGGTCTGGGCGTGTTTTTCTCTCTTCAGGTGAGATGGAGGAGTTGGAGGCTCAGTGGCTGACT
The DNA here is from genome assembly GCF_027580225.2 of Misgurnus anguillicaudatus. Classification (NCBI taxonomy): domain Eukaryota; kingdom Metazoa; phylum Chordata; class Actinopteri; order Cypriniformes; family Cobitidae; genus Misgurnus; species Misgurnus anguillicaudatus. Next base: position 29,058,854 of record NC_073355.2, on the reverse strand, counting down.
GGGATCTGTCACAATGAGAAGAACGAAGTAATGAGCAGCCAGCTGGACGTGGACAACATGGCCGGTGTGTTTTATATGCTGGCGACCGCGATGGGCCTCAGTCTCATCACCTTTATCTGGGAGCACCTGTTCTACTGGAGACTCAGATACTGCTTTACTGGAGTCTGCTCGGGCAAACCCGGCCTGCTCTTCAGCATCAGCAGGGTACGTAACAGATTCATCAAATGATGTCATAAAAACATGAAAATGGCGTGATTTGAACTTGTTATGGAGGTTTCAGAATGTTCAGGGGTCTTCGATCCTTCACGTGCAAATGGGCAAAGGCCCATTAGTGGATAATAGATGGAGCGGGGACTCTGGCTTATCATAAGGTGTAAATTTCCACATGAATGTATTATTTTGTAGTCACTGATTCTTGAGAGTCGGGACAAAACAGGTTTTAAAAAACTGTTTTTTAAAATACACACTATATCAATTAAAGTTATATGTTTCTGCAGAGAAAGGTCTTAGCTATTTAACCATGTAAAGGAACAGGTTCTAAATAAAAACACATTTTAAAAAAATAAACATGTTTCCCTTCAGAACTGGATTTGTGTCAACTCCATCAGACACACTAAAAAGTATAAAATTAAAATTCTTTCAATCCAACCAGAATCTAAAGTTCTCAAGTATATTGTTACAGTGTTTAGTTACTCTGATATGTAAAAAAAATACAATATATAAACTTAGGTTGTGATTCCACACTATTCTGAAAACTCAGATTTCTAAATATTAGCATTTGCAAACATTGATTTTAACTTTAATATTGTAAAAACAATTTCCTTAAATAAATAAAACATAAGAGATGGTAGATCAGATGTTCCTTTATTACAAAAACAACATAAACTGAAGAAAGAATATTTTTTCCCCAAAAGATTAACAAAAAATACATCCAACGCTGTTGGAAAATCTGACGGTGTTGACAGAAAATCTGACGGTGTTGACAAAAAATATGTGTGCATTGCTGATTATTGAACAGATGTGCTCTTCAAACACTACTACTAAAACTACTCATTGTTATTAGAGTATTGAACTTACTGTAAAGCAAACTATAATAAAGATATTGCACATACACCGTTTCCTACTATCAAAAAAAGAACAATAAGGGAAACCAGGGGCCCTCCTCCGCCTCTGTTTTCATTTCACATGTGTGTGTTTGGGTGTGTTGGATGTATGATTGCCCTGCATCATATATATATATACATATATACACTCACCGGTCACTTTTTTAGGTACACCTGTTCAACTGCTCGTTAATGCAAATTTCTAATCAGCCAATCACATGGCAGCAACTCAATGCATTTAGGCATGTAGACATGGCCAAGATGATCTGCTGCAGCTCAAACCGAGCGTCAGAATGGGGAAGAATGGTTGTTGGTGCCAGACGGGCTGGTCTGAGTATTTCAGAAACTGCTGATCTACTGGGAATTTCACACACATCCATCTCAAGGGTTTACAGAGAATGGTCCAAAAAAGAGAAAATATCCAGTGAGTGGCAGTTTTGTGGGTGCAAATGCGTTGTTGATGCCAAAGGTCAGAAAAGAATGTCCAGCCTGGTTCGAGCTGATAGAAAGGAAACAGTTACTGAAATAACCACTTTTTACAACCAAGTTATGCAGAAGAGCATCTCTGAACACACAACACTTCGAACCTTGAGGCGAATGGGCTGCAGCAGCAGCAGAGAACCTGACGGAGTTGACGTCTGACGGAGTTGACATAAGGGCATGTATTTTCCCTCCAAAACATGTATTGTACACTGCAGCTAGGTACTTTTTCCTCAGTTGCTAGCTGTCCCAATAACCTCACTAAAATGCTTAAATTCATTCCACTATGGTTTAAAAAAAGTATCTTAACAGAAAGATGGTGTTGACATGGTACAGCTGTGACCATAGGAATATTCACATTGTTTGTCTAAAATATATAACAAATGTAAACATAACAGATAATGTGTGGTAGTGCTGCATTCACCACAGGCAGGGAGATGAAAATGGGTCCTCAGGGATATAGCTGACCTGAATTTCCCGATTTAAATAGCTTTATAAAAAAAATCTGACGGAGTTGACAGAAACTGAGGACACAACTTTAATAGGTAGATTTTTATGGAAAATATTGTTTGATGTTCACTTCATGCATTGTTTTTTATATTTATACCACTTATTTTTTATTGGATATATATGTTTTCACAATTGTAGAGCTTTTTAAAAGTTTTTTGGGATGATTAATATTGTGACCTCTTGCTGAGGACAAGTGCAATAACATGGACCTTCTAACCACAGACCACACATTTTAAAATAAAATCCCCCCAAAAATAAAAAAGTTTATTCTAAAAATCAAATTGGTATATACAAATCCTATAGATTTAACTTTGTAATTATGTCAATCATGATGAATTTCTTAAATTTTGCTATAAATTAGACTTTTCTAAATGGGACATGTTTTGTCCCGACTCTCAAGAATCAGTGTAGTACATTTGTAGTCATTTATTTTCTTAAAGCATTTTACTGTACAGTATGTGACCGTATAGCTGAATTTATACAGAATTCATTGTAAATGAAGCAATAATTGAAGCATTCCTTTTGGTCTCACGGCCCTCCTCCTGAAGACCCCAGGTTTAGGTGTTTGTAAAATTGGATTATTGATTTTAATATCATGACACAGATTGAGTCCTCAGCTTGAGTTTTTCTGGCTGTCTTAACAGTAGGGACAGCCAATATCATTCAGCATAACTTGTGAGTGTGTCACTCGTAATCCAGTTAGCGTACCGGCTCAGTCTTTACCCTGACGTGGCCAGTGTCTGAAAGAAAAAGTCTGCCAGAAATTTGATTTTCGACCACTCATTCCATGCCCAGGGAGCTTAAGATGACAGCGTAGCAGTCTGTTAGACAGCAGGGTCTCTTGCATAGCCAAGCGTTCAGTATGTCTTTGTTTAGTTTTTCTGATGGGTCTGTGTACTTTAGTATCTCAAAAACATTGAAATGTCAGTGTCCAACCAGTATAGGGGTACATTATTTTGTATTTTATTCACTAAATTCCTGAAAATGTTGATTGCACCTTAAATGTTTTCTTGGGGCAGCAAACATTGTGCTATTAGTGTCCACAGAAAGTAGGAGTAAACTGAATTTAATCTTAAAGAAATATTTGTGTCCATTTTTTAGTGATCACGGCAGCAGTAATTCATCAAATGATGTAGAGCTATAACTTGGCATATATCCAGATACACAATGTAAAAGAGTACACTTTTGGCATTTTAAAGAGCAGATTGAGAGAGCAAAGCGTGCCTGAACTGCAGGGATATGCTGTACAGTCCTAATATTGTATGTTATGAAAGCTTAGTCAGTATTGCATTAGCAATACAAAGGTTATGGCTTCAATCTTAGGGAACACACATATACTGATAAAAAAGTTAAGCTTGAATGACATGCGAGTCAGTTTGGATAAAAGCCGAATGCATGAATATAAATTTGGGTTCTCCACAACCTGGCACTCAAAACAACACACAATATTGTAATTACGTAGTACAGATTGCATTTGGTGAGCATGTTTGCATACTAGATTTGCATAATTCTTTTAGTGAGCTCTACGCTAAAACAGTGCAGATAGCACATGCAAGTAAAATGCAGTACAGTGTACAAAGTTCTTTGAATGGTTGCCGGTAAAGTGATTTATATAGAAAGTAAGAGGTTGTGATAAGGTATTTGATGGTACGCTCTTATCTGTGTCCTAATTAAAAGTACTCTCACCGAGGGATAAATTTGCATGTTTTCCAGTAAAAATCATATATAGACGGTTCTATAGTAATGCAGGAAGAACCGAAATGTAACTAACTACAGAGCCATAGTTATTAGATAATGTATTAATACTGAGCTTTTCACTCTTATTTGCTGTAGGGTATTTGGAGTTGCATTCATGGTGTCCATATCGACATGAAGAAGAAATCATCTGACTTGGACTTCAGCCCACAATCCAACATGCTTAAGCTTATCAAATCTGCCAAGCAGATGACTAACATGACCAACCTTAGTGGCTCCAGGATCAACTCTCCCAAACGGAGTGGGGAATACATGCACTCAGCAAGCCCCATGATCATGGACATGATGGCAGAGAAAGGAAACTTCATCTACACCGACAATCGCAGCTATGCCCAAAAGGACATTTACGGAGACTCCGGTGACCTGCAAGCGTATCTAGCCAACCGCCACAAGGACCATCTGAACAACTACATTTTCCAAGGTCAGCATCCCCTCACCCTCAATGAATCAAACCCCAATACGGTAGAGGTGGCGGTGAGCGCTGACGCGGCCCAGACCAACGCGAAACCTAGGGCTTTGTGGAAAAAATCTGTGGATACTTTACGTCAAACTCAGGGGCCTGAAACTCTGGACCCCCGTTTGTCTATGAAGAGCCAGAGGTACTTGCCAGAAGACACAGCGCACTCCGATATCTCCGACTGCTCCAGCAGGGCCGCCTCTTACAAGGATCCAGATAATAACAAGCACCTGAAGCCAAAAGATAGCTTAAAAAAAAGATCGATGACGTCAAAATACCCTAGGGATTGCAGCGAGGTAGAGCTGTCCTACTTAAAAAATAAGCAGGGCGGAGCGGGACAGGGGAAAATCTACACCATAGACTCTGAACGGGAGCTGAGTCTGCACTCGGATCCTCAGCACTACAGGGAAGGCAGAGGCCTGACTACCGACGATTTGGATTTTGCCGAAATTTACTCCGACCAAAACGACAATTACAGGAAATGCGACCAGCCCATCATCCATCTGAACAGCAGCCCCCTACATCAAACTGACTCCGACCTCCTGCCAGACAATGTCTTCAACAAACACTACAGCCTGAAGGAGAAGAACGTCAGTCCGAACGAAAGCAACGACCGCTTCAAACAGACTCATTGTCGGAGCTGTCTCTCCAAGGTGCCCAATTACAGTACAGGGCCGTACGCCCCCTTACGCTCCCCGTATAACCGGTGTGAGGCGTGCCTCCACATGGGCAACCTGTATGACATCAGCGAGGACCAGATGTTGCAGGAAGCCATGATAAGCCCCAGCATGCACCATGATGACATGTTCAGCCATTACTGGCCTCAGACAGACGGGCCACACGTACAGCGGAGGAACAGGCTAAGGCTGAGCCGTCAGCATTCCTTTGACAATATCATGCTTGAGAAGCCCAAAGAGATTGACCTGAACCGGCCGGCACGTAGCGTCAGCCTAAAGGAGAAGGACCGCTTCCTGGAGGACAGCCCTTATGCAAACATGTTTAACATCAAGGCCGACAAACTTTTCGGCAGCAGGTCCACCCTCTTTAACCGTAACCTAGAGGAAAGCAAGCGTAGTAAGTCCCTTTACCCTGACCACCCCACAGACAACCCCTTCATGCAATCCATACGGGATGACACTCGCCTGGTCCACGGCAGGAGCTCCACAGACATTTACAAACAATTGGCTCCCATTAAAGCTCGAAACGAGAACAATCTGAGGTCCTCCGTAAAGTCCACCACTTCGTACTGTTCCAGGGATGGTCGAATACCCAATGACATGTACATTTCAGAGCATGCAATGCCTTACGTAGCCAACAAGACTAGTGCATACTCAGCTCCCCGGGTTCTTAACTCTTCGCAGTTTAGCAATAGACGAGTATATAAGAAAATACCTAGTCTCGAGTCAGACGTTTAACGCTTTTTTGTGTAGCTGAAATATTTACTCACTTAGAATGCCACAGTCACCTACATCTTAAATGGTACCCGAGTACTCTTTCTGCAGATATCGCTCTTCTAATACGAGTGAGTCAGACTGGATAGCGCTTTCCAAAGGTTTCAGCATTTTCAGATGCCTTCTTGGCAAGTGTCTCTGCGACTAATTGCCAAAAGACAATTCGTCAAGTCTAAGCCAATAAAATTTGGTTCAGCATGGAAATCGATGATTATCCCCCACACTTGGCCCAGTGCTAGTGTGTACACCAATGCTGAGTGCAAAGCTTTGAAGTCTGACCCATCACTGTGGTGGGCTGAAGCAGAATATAGCGTGGGGTTTCAGGTTTTTGGCCCCTCACAGCATGTAATGTGGGCATACTTACTTGTATCACATTGATTGTGGCTGAACTAGTTCCTGAACTTAGGGCAAGCAAGGGTATTTCATTCATGGCACTCAGCAATTGCATTTTTGCTTTTATTAATATAGACTTGGGATTTTTGGCATTCTAATCCCTCTTATAGAATTTATCTTATTTGGTAGCACAATACTCATTAGTTACTAGCCCATAAACAGATCTTCTATATTACTGTCAGGATTAGATTCTTTTTTTCGTTTTTGCATGTGTGTTTATTTCTTGTCTCTTCTCTCTTATTTTGGTCGAATATATAATTGTACTAAGGTGATTTTGGTTGACAGCTGAGGTGGTCATCTGTGCAATGAAAACTTGACCTGTATTTATGTGGTTTGACCCTGGGTTGTGCCGAAGACCTGAGATAACACACACGCAGGCAGCCCTTGGGAATTTTGTGTTGATCCCCTATTTCAAGATTTATGTTCTGTTGGAGAAAATGAGATACTTTCGTGATGGAAACTAGTCTCACGTTTGTTTTCTTCAATACTTCCATCCATATCACTGTACACTGTGAAACCGAATCAAATCACCTCCTGAAGACAGTTGTTTACATCGTTGTTTGGCAAAGGATTGCTTTGTGTGAAAAACAGTGCCACATGTAAAACCTTGGGTTAGCTTGAAGTCTGAACTAGAACATTGGTTTTCTATTGCGGTCCGTAACATGCTACACACATGTATTTGGATTGAGGACTATAGCGAGACCTTTGTTCTGCAGACCTATTACTACACTTAATACTGTATTACATTCATGCAATGTTAATCAGAACACATAGCCAAATTGTGTATTCGATCAAATACCTCAGGATGGTTCTTTTCGTCTTACATTTTCACCGCAGTACTACATTTAGCCATCTTGGAAACGAGAGTTTGATGCAAAACAGGGTTTTTCTGTTTGGAAAAAATCTGAAGGTGTTGTATAGTTAAAGCAATTGATACCGTCAAATCAAATGTATACTGTACATTGTGCTGATATTTCTTTGAACGTACTCAATAATCTGCACACCATCATATCACAGTCATAACATATTCATATGAAGTGCTGCTTAAAAAAGCTAATGTGCAATGCACATGTAAAATATCAAGGTCTTGTAATCATTTATGCCATTCATACTGTAGTTTTTACTCTTTGCAACTTGTTTTTCAGTTCCCTTTTCACCCCTGTAATAACCCCAGTCTTTAAGGAAAATGTATTTTGATTACATGAAAAATTATAATAATGGCATGCAACTCAATTGTAACTCTTTCTATGTTTTTGTTATGATGTTATGATCACAAATTATTTGTAACAGGGTGAAAATATATCATATATACAGAACGAAAAAGATCATTTGTATTACAGTGCTGCTGTTTTGGGAAATGAAGCAAGGTGTTTGCCTCGTGCCCATCACAACAATTCACATATGTATCGCCGCTGAGCCACTTTTGCATTTCTGTCATATCTGGAGATCACCTTTGTGAGGTAAAGTGAGGATCTTCGCTCTTCCTCAATTGGCAGGTGAATCCATCACCAGCTACGCTTTGCCTCTTACCCGTCACATGTAGCTAGACTTTTAGACGAAAAACAATTATTTTCGGGTCTGCTGTCTCTCCAAAGGTATGACGTCCCCTTGAGTTTCTCTCTTATCTATGGTTTGCTGTAAGAATAGAGCTTTTTATTTCCTCAAAGACTTAGTAAGTAACTATTTTGAATATAAGACACTTGTAAATTGCTTGTAAATTCATACTTAAATAAGTCATTATGAAAGTTATGATTATACAGAGTAAACAATATTTTTCGCGTGGGTTTCACAGATCTGTACAGTAGCACTCGTTTTCTGTAGCGTACACGACAAAAGCCACATTTACTCGCACGGTCTGCATTGAAATGTCACCCGAAGAGATTTCAAAGACTCCATGCAGTTTGTAATCAGGGATTGTAACCCTGCAGTTTTTGTATTTGGGGGCTGGGGTGGGGATTACAAGCATTGCAGCAGATTTTTCTAAAATGTCCACTTTGAAGGGATGGTTCACCCAACAATGACATTTCTGTCATCACTTACTCGCCCTCATGTTGTTCTTTATTTTGTTGAACACAAAAGAAGATATTTTGATAAATGACGGTCAGCGCTTTTGGCGGTACCCATTGACTTTCATAGTATTTGTCTTTCCAGTATGAAAATCTGTACCACCAACTGTGCTTACCATTTCTTTTTCTTTTGTGTATAAAGTAACTCATACAGGTTTAGAACATAGACTGTAAAATAAGATAGATGACGTGACGTGACGTGACTTCCTTCCATTGTAATGAATTTAAAGGTGGAGTGCACAATGTTTGAAAGCCAATGTTGATATTTGTAATCACCTAAACAAACACGCCCCTACCCCAATAGAATCTGGACCTTCTTTTGATAGACCCGCCCAACACATACGCATCCCCGGCAAGGATGTTGGTTAGTAGACACGCTCATTACTGCTCAACAAGTGTGTTTTGGTAGTCTGCCCGACTCCCTTTTCCAAAGCGTTTTTCAAACATTGTGCACTCCGCCCAACAATGGGCGCTGCAATGTTACGCAAAAACGTCAGTTTGGAGCCAGGGCATGCGCAGAAGGAATTGTCCGTGAAGTCCGGAGGTGGCCTAGGTATCAAACGTGGCCAATTTAACCACGCCCCTTGAACGTCTGAAATGGGTTGCACACCGGATGAGAAGTGCTGCGTTGCATCTTGGACAACTAGGAGGTATCGCACACCGGAAGTGCACATTAAATAGCGCAAGCTTAGTCGGATAGCATATACTTTGAAATTAAAAATATACGTTAGCAGCCAATGTTAATCGCTAATTATTTGGGACAAATATGATGTTATTTAATGTTAAACTGTATGAGTGGCGCTCTGTGGCGTGACAGGGATTTGAGCAGCGTCCAGAGTCACAGCGGAAAGGCGCTGCCGGTGTGCGTACATTCATAGAAAATAATGTGTTCTGTTTTTAGATTCATGGCGCGACGCAGCGCTTCTCGTCCAGTGTGCGATCCCCTTCATTTGACTGGCTTGCTAAAATAAGATTTGTTAAATACAACTAATTTTGTCGGTGTGTGAAATAACACAGAAATCAAAAATGAATAGTTAGTTATATCTTCAATCTTCCCTCGATGCTCCGAGAGTCCGCTTAGAGAAGCTGTCAATCACAAATGTCAATCATAACGACACGTTTCTATAGCATCAAATTACAAGCTAAAATGAAACTTATCACAAAAATGAACAATTAACATATATCAGCGTGATAACAACTACCTTAAATGGACAGTAAGTAGGGTTTTAAGTGTTTTATTAATCAAAATCAATGTCTTTATTCATAAATATGTCCTCGTTGGTGTCAAAAAAACCTCTGCCAGTGATCTGACTTTTCTTTGTAAGCTTAGAATTTCTCTTTACTTACATTGAACGGGTAAGTCCAAGGAGACTTTTGTGCCGTTCCGCCGTATTGATAAACTATAATAGCAGAGAGGGACAAAAAGCACTAGCCTACCAACGTGTTTCCACAACGCGTTTTCATTTAGAACACGTGAACTAGCTGAAACGGACAAGGAGATCAGTGAGTACATAACGGCTACCGCAGTTGCATCACGCATTTGGAAAAGCAAGGCGCTAGGCACGATTCATTTGGATGCAAAATACAATTTCACCACTAGATGGGGGTAGATCCCACTTATTGTCCCTTTAAAGGACCAAAAAACATCTTTCGGAAAAATTAATTTTTTTTGACACGAGTCTCGTTCGTTTGCATGGAGAGGGCGGGGTTTATGACTTGTACTGTAGCCAGCAACCAGGGGGGGCGATCATCCGCTTCACTTTTCAAGATGTACGAGGCACAACCGGTTCAGAACAACATGAGGGCGAGTACGTGATGACAGAAATGTCATTGTTGGGTGAACTATTCCTTTAAGGGAAGCTTGGATCATGCATGCCTAGGTAGAAGTGTGGAAAACTGGGAAGGCTCAAAGCGGCCAATGGGAGACTGCAGAGTGCGAATCCATCCTGTCAGTGAACCAAAGCTTTGTGGCCACACAGATGCCGCCGAACTTCTGGGATTTTTACGTAACATCTTCAAAACCAAAATGTACTTTGTATTCATCGATGGTCATTGGAGGCGGTCATACAGTTAGGAATGCTGCAGGTCAGGTATTGATTGCGACTACAGATGAACAGTCTGGGATTATTTTATGTAGCAGTTTTTGCCTAGGCGAAAGCCATGTGTAGTTGATAAAAAATCTACTATATTATATTTTTGGTTTTATTTACCTCTCATAGAATAGTAAAGCAATGTGAATTTAAATAAGCTCAATTGCTGATTATTTACATAAGATGAGCTAGACTAAGAAATGTAGTTGAGTTACTAAAAGTCAGTGAAGATTTATAAGTCACAGAAACGACATTAGTACTTTCTCAGTCACATTAAATGCCAGTTAAGGACAAATCTGTTTTGTTTTGTCAATCGCGTTTGTTTGCCCCCCATTATTTTATTTTTTTGACAGTTGATGTGTGTGTTTGTCTGTTTTGGATCACTAAAGGAGCAGTAAAACGATCGAGTTTTGTCTTTCAGAAAAACTCATCCATTTTTTGTTTTTCCTTTAAGGAGAATATAATGGCAGTGTAGGACAAAGTATAAAAAGAAGTTATGATACACAGAGGTGGGAAAGTGAGACTTAATACAACAACAGATCTCCTTCCAAGTCAATTCTGCACCCACATGGAGAGCATTTGAAAAACCCATTCTTTCTAAATTTGATATTTTGATATAAAGTGCAGTGCGATAAAAACAATGTCAGTCAAGCTGTGTTACTGCATCATTGGTTTCAATCCCATATAGTTTCAAGGAGAAAATGCCTGAACTCAAATTACACCTGCCACATCTACAAACGACACGTTGAGAAGGGCCAGGTGGCCGAAGCCTTCATGCATGACTGTGTGTCAACTATGTAGCTCACTCCCTTTTATTCTCGGCTGCTTTGTAGCCCTCAGGAACATTTGCAGGGGTAAAAACGGCAGCTTATAAACAATACGACAGAGTCAAACAAATCCCTAGCTCGTTCAGTCAGAATTGGTGTTTTTATCAAGTAGCACTTTTATCACGATTACACCGTAGGCATGATGTGAGGATTATCTCGAAGATTCAAAACCAAGCTTCTAGTCCTCTCCCATTTCCCAACACTCTGTAATGGTGTTTATTTGAAAGGTTGGATGAATCAAAAAGTACAGATTTCTCTGAAAAAACATGAATCTTCAATTCTTGCACTTCATAAATTCCCTATTAAAAGAATGATTTTGATCTTAGTGGACTCACAACAGAAAGTAACACTTTTTTTCCTGTTTAATAAAAACCTGTTGTGAGCTTTGCATTCATCTTTTATGTGGTTAAAAGTAGACATTATTTTAGTGTTTTATACTGGGGTGGGTGGGAGATGTCATGTGACTATAACCTATTTATCAACCATGTGACCTGCTGCCTAAATGTTCTTTTATATTGAAGCATTATCACTTGTGTGCGTACTAAAATGTCTTAAGGACTTTTTTCAACTAATCGCTTACATGAAGCTGACACAATAAAATCATTTCTGCTATTGGCAAATTGCATGAGAAAGTACTAATTCATCGGGGCGGTTTAAACATATCTCCTGTTCTTTCTAAACTACATTGGTTGCAGTCATTTGCAACAAAGAACGTATTGTGTTCTGAGTTTTCTTTCTGCTTTTTTATGTATAATTATGTAGATCATAAAGGAACGGGTCTGATATGTGACTTGTGAAATGTCAATACGATGTGGTTGCAGGAAATGTGCTACAAGATGTAAAAACATGTATATAAGTAAAAGTTTCATTTTTCTAATAAAGGCTCTTTCTGCCACTTTATATGATCACTGTATCTATTGCGGTATATGTTTCCAAAACTGATGCTGAAGCAGGCAGTTGATTGACAGCTGTGGTAATACCAAGTGATGATTGGTACATGCTGTAATGGTGACAGATCTGCCCCCGATTCATTCAGGCCTCTAGCTATGGCCTGAACATGTGTGAAACAAGTACTCTGACCCAGCAATGAATCGAGAGTGTGGCTTTGCTATCGGGAGAATGAGGCATTATGTGTGCGCGATGCAGATTCTCTGACGCAGACTGCCGCAGGACGGAGCACATTGAGAAATGAAAGACAGGCTTATCTGTTTTGTCATTCACCCATCTATTCAAAATAAGTGCTGATCTGAATGTTTAAGTTGGTGGACGTGTAAATTTCAGCATTTAGTTTAGATCGCAGTGCCATTATTACAGTAGCACACATAATTGTTATCAGAATTATTATTTATTATTAATTATTATACATCAGCGATTAAACCAGTTCAATCATGCACTTTAGTCTTCTGTTCATACAGTCTGAGAAGAAAAGGTAAAAAAGCTGTCACTGAGGTCATACCATTTCAAATTAGTACACCTTTGTACCTAAAGAGTGCATATTAGTACCTCATTGGTACATACCGTATTGGTACCAAATGTATACATATCTGAGAGTGCGTAGTGTCATGTGACTGTGCAACCCAGTCTCAGCGCAAGTCGTGTTATAGTAACGAAAATGTTGATAAATTTATCCGTGTTTGATGACATGAATTTCCGCTGTTTTTCGTGTCTCTGGAGACGAATGTCTTTTTGGTCCTTCCCAGCATGAATTTCTATCAATGGCTGTTCGTGTGTGTGGCACGACTTTCTTTATCGTGTCATTTTATGTTTGGTTTTCTCATCGTTCTTTTCAATTTTTTGACCATTGTCGCTTGGAGTTTGGGTTAGAATCACTTTCTGCGACTTCCTAACCCCAACTCCAGGCGAGAATAGTTTTAAAAGCGGACGAAAAACATGTAGAAACAAATGCATAAAATAACATCCTAACGCAAACCCGGAATCTAACCCTAACCCCAAGCGACAATGATTTAAAAATAGAAAAGAACGATGAGAAAACAAAATTTAAAATGACACGATAAAGAAAGTCGTGCCGCGGACACGGACAGCCATTGATGGAGGTTCGTGCTGGGAAGGACGAAGGGGGCATTTGTCTCCGGAGACACTATAAACAGCCGAAATTCGTGTCATCAAACACAAATGGATTGATCAAAATTTTCGTTACTGTGGCACGACTTGCCTTGAGACTGTGTTGCACTGTACAGTGTTTTCCACAAACACAACATATACTTGATTTTAAAAGCAACTATTGTAGCAGAGTATTGTATACTGTAGTCGTAGCAGTTCTTAAACAGCAAAATTGAAAGCTTTCTTTAAAAAAATGTGCACATACACTCACCTAAAGGATTATTAGGAACACCTGTTCAATTTCTCATTAATGGAAAGGAGTAATGCTTTGGGGGATGTTTTCTTGGCACACTTTAGGCCCCTTAGTGCCAATTGGGCATCATTTAAATGCCACAGCCTACCTGAGCATTGTTTCTGACCATGTCCATCCCTTTATGACCACCATGTACCCATCCTCTGATGGCTACTTCCAGCAAGATAATGCATGTCACAAAGCTCAAATAATTTTAAATTGGTTTCTTGAACATGACAATGAGTTCACTGTACTAAAATGGCCCCCACAGACAACAGATCTCAACCCAATAGAGCATCTTTGGGATGTGGTGGAACGGGAGCTTCGTGCCCTGGATGTGCATCCCAAAAATTTCCATCAACTGCAAGATGCTATCCTATCAATATGGGCCAACATTTCTAAAGAATGCTTTCAGCACCTTGTTAAATCAATGGAATTAAGTCAGTTCTGAAGGCGAAAGGGGGTCAAACACAGTATTAGTATGGTGTTCCTAATAATCCTTTAGGTGAGTGTATAAGCACTCATATTTTCCTATAAGCCTCATACATATGTAATAAGGTGGATGTCATCACTGGGGCTTTTGTGGTATAATGTGATATTGATCATATCTGGTATGATTGGGACAAATACTGTTCTATATCTAAATAGGCTTTGTGCTCTGGGGAGATGAAGACAATATCATTTCTGCGTCTGCTATTTAATGGATCTTTAAGCTTCTGGTTTTCACGGCTGAATGCGGTGCAACAAAGCAAAATAACTTACGACGAGTCACTTTCCCTTGGAGGAATGAAGATGTAATCTTTAGTACAAAAACCTTTTCAGAAATTGGTTCGGATGGAAACGCTTGCAGCATTTCAACACTAAAGCATATTCATCACTATCACGGTTTAAGATGCTGCTGGCGCCAGCGTTTGAACAAACACAGTGATACCTGTTAAGTCCAATTAGATCTTTTTGATAAATTACTGCTTTTGTGACTCTCGCTCGGCCGTTGAATTTAATAAAGTTTTTGATTTTAATCTTACGAGTAATCTTTTTCTCCAGAACAATAAGAAACATGAAATGAGAACACAAAGGAAGATGAAAAATTGGCCCCGCAGGCACAGACGCAAATATGCAATGACGGCAAAACGGACATCTGTGTGCTATGAGTTACTTGCATGCGTAATGACTTAAACTGCAGATGTGCTTTGTTGCTCGCTGATGGAAAATGGATAACTTTGCTCAGCTTTCTTTAGTTTCAGCCGTTGGCTGATGCGCAGCCTTGATCGCCTGTTTGAATCTGTGAAAGGGCTGCAATTAATCATCACAGGCCTGATGCGAGCTGGCGTGACTGAAACTGTAATTAATTACTTTACAAACTAGCCAACAAAACACCTCTAGAGCGTTTCATCTCTGTAGTTGACATGAACTGACGACAAACAATATTCTGGGCTACACAATGTCCTTTTGTATCCTTTTATTCTGTTGTGATTCTTCTCTGTATAACACGATAAGTGAAACTGCGGATGAATGCGAAATGAACCCAGAAACTAGACTAGATTATCGCAAGTAAATCCTACATACTGAAATATTTATAATTGTATGAAGTACATAAGGGTGATTCTCGTGAAATTAGACGTATGAGGTGTCATGAAACATTTTGATAAAAAAGTAAATGCTATCAAAATAAGAAACATAAAGTTACAAACATCTCTTCATGTACTATTTTGCACATGATTTCAAATGACATCATACAAACCAATTTTTTTTTTTTTTTTTTTCACATTTAAGGGGAACATTTTCATTACCGCAATGTGTCCATTACTGGATTTGGGTTCTTTGACATGGAAATATTTATAATTCAAAAATCTAAAAAATAAAAAACTTCAGTGCATGTTATACTATAAACATTTACAGTAAAGAAACATGTAATATTTGGTGATCATTGGTAAATGTAGAGACAATAATAAGTAATATAAATGTATCCAAGACCAATTTTCTCATCCTCCGCAACAATTTTCAATCATTGTTTAAGCCCTCAAGGAACTAACATTTAAAAAAAAATGTTGGAAGGGACATAATTGACTGTGACACTCAAGATGGCTACCAGGTAAGCAGTTCTTATTTTTCTGTCCAGATAAAAGTTGAAATTTTGTTTGTCATAGTACCTAGACAACTTTTTAGTTCTCATTACCGAAACGTGAGTTTGTAAATGCATATATTTAATGTAATATCATGTTGCAGTAATGATAATTTTTGATAATAATAATAATCTAAAAAAATGTAAATAATTCTATAGGAAATATGTTTTAAATCCTCTAAAAATAATGGTTATAGTAAGTTCAGACCTTAATCTTATATGTGCAAAAAAATTGGCTTCAAGGGCTTTTTAAAAATTCTGATGATGGACATGGATTTCGTGAGAATGGACACTGGATTTTGTGAGAATCACCCATAAGTGTTGTACTGTACTGTATTATAAAACTGTACAGCAAACGGTATTGACTAAAAACTAAATCATTGCAGTCAACAATCCCCCTAATTCAAAAGTGATTTACACTGTGATATTTGGTTCACCAGGTCTCACTGACCTGGGTAAATGTAACTGTAAAGGTTAATCTTTCTGGATCAGTGCAGGGGGAAAAGATTTATGTGATCCCCTATGGTCACCTTCTGTTATGCTGAGGTCATTCTCTTAAAACCTTAAAACATATCTGGTATAGAATCTGCCTTGCTGGGTTTTATTTTGTTTTGAGTCATAATGAAGCAAATATTTACCTCTGAATGAGGCCATAAACCCGACAGCTTGCCAGCCATACACAACATGCAGGTCTTTGAACGGCCGTTTGTTGCTTTGCCTTTCATCTTGTTGCCTGCTACACATAAAATTTGCTGGAGCTGAGTATCAATGTGAGTTAGAAAACACTAAAGTGAGATGCCCATCTAGCAACACTCACTGTAAAAAATCTTTGCTGCCTTACTTACTATTATTTATCTTGACAAGAGATGAGTTGCTACAACGTATAAAATGAAGTTGACTTTTTTCTACTATTATATTTTTTAAGTTATAACAAGACATCTGTAGTTATAACAACTAATCTCTAGTCAAGATAAATAATAGTAAGTTGAAATGACTTGTAAATCTGAGTTTATTCAACAAATTTTTTTAAAGGAAAATGCCACAGTTTTTCAATATTTTACTATGTTCTTACCTCAGCTTAGATGAATGAATACATATCTATATTTTTTTCAGTTCGTGCACTTAATCTTTGTAAAGCGTGTTGTGAATGTGTTAGCATTTAGCCTAGCCCCATTCATTCCTTAGGATCCAAACAGGGATGAATGTAGAAGCAACCAAATACTTCCATGTTTTCCCTATTTAAAGACTGTTACATGAGTAGTTACACGAGTAAGTATGATGGCACAAAATAAAATGTGGCGATTTTTCTTGTGCAGTAACATCATCACTCCTGACTACTCCCCTTGTCGCTTAAACTTCCGTCAATATTACTGCGGCAGAGGTTGAAGTGCTGCAAACTATTTCATTTTTATCCACTTAGAAAATCGCCATGTTTTATATTGTGCCATCATACTTACTCATGTAACAGTCTTTAGATAGGGAAAATATGGAAGTGTTTGGTGCTTCCCTGTTTAGATCCTAACAGCGGTTTCACACCACAAGCGTGAGCAGCGCGTATGCGTAGCGTGAACAGTGCATGAGGAGAGCGTTTGCCACACGTGGTCATGTTTGCAGCGCACACTTTGCAATTTAATAACAGTATAACAATCCCAAGTTCACATTACTTTATTTTACAAGCATTTATGAGCAAAACCTCTTCAAGACGCTTTTTGAAGCGCAGTGTAATTTATATAACTGTGATTTGTAGTGTTGTAGTCAAGACCACCTAAACTGAGACCAAGTCATGACCAAGACCAAGACAGGCCGAGACCGAGACAAGACCAAGACTTTAAAGGGTCAAGACCAAGTCAAGATCAAGACCAAGATAGGCCGAGACCAAGTCAAGACCAAGACCAGTGCAAGTCACTGCATTAAAACACTTATGATAATATGCATATGATTAGGCACTTCTTGTCTGTGTGTGTGCGTGCATGTGTGTGTGTGTGTGTGTGTGTGTGTGTGTGTGCCATCAGTAAAGTTGATAAAATAATCAAAGGCATTGCAGATATGTGGGAATTTATCTTCGTCTATAAGCAAATAAAAGTGAACAAACACTAAAGAGCTGAAATCAACACTAGTGATTTGTTTAATCCACATTGTTTTCGTGCTGTTCTGGTCTGTGTAATGACAAATAAAGACACAATACACAATTATAGACATAAAAAGGCCATTGCACATTATTAAATCTGTTTACGATCTGAAGTTTACGATAAAATAAAATATTTCACTCAGTGATTGACATGACATGCAACCGATCGTGTTTCCCTTTAACAGTTTAAGCGTAAGATTTAGATTTATAGATGTGTCTGTTTCTCTGAAGATTATTAAGATGATGACTCATTTAGCGCGACCCTGGCAGAGAGTGAATGACAGCACATTCTTCTGGCAACAGTGTGTTTTTAAATAATTCATTGCTTTCTGTTAAATTGCTTAAAGTCATGACTGTTTAAAGCACACTTGTCATCACATTCATGATTTTATAGTAAAATTACACTTTTTCGTGTCAATCCACGAGCATTTACACCATAAACAAAGCATGAAAGCACTTTAATTGAGTGTGAGCAGCATAGCAAAAATGGAGTCACGGGGAAACGATCGCAGCACTGCTGCTTCAGCGCCGCTCCTGCTACGCGAGCATGCACTGCTCACATGTGCAGTGTGCATGCTTTTAATTGTTAACATGGGCACTGAAAAAACATGTGCTGATTACGCGCTGCTCACGCTTGCAGTGTGAAACTGGTGTAATGAATGAATTGTGCTAGGTTAATGTGCTGTACAAAGATTAAGTGCACACATTGAGAAAAGATAGGTATGTTGAGGTAAGAATATAGTAAAGTGCTTCAGTGACACTAGTGGATGCTACTGATTGTTCTTGCTCAAAATCTCCACTTATAACTTGTGGGTCTGTCACACTTACCACTTACAAATAGAAGAAAGAAGATCAAATTGAACAATTGCTCCTCTGATATTTCTCACAGATTACTGTCACGTATTGTAGTAACCTCATTTTGGCAGCCAATCAATGTTAGGCTCAATGAAATAAAGATCAGGAGCACCTAGACAACGATCATTGTATTGCTGTTGTGCTTGCAATATTTCACCTTTTCTGTGAGATTCAGGCTAAAGTCTCATAATTATTTATGAGATTGGGAGTTTGATTTCACCCATTGATTTCAACTTTTCAATGACCTTACTCAGTCAATATTAAAGATATTAAGGTTACAGAATGTTCTTTACGTAGAGTGATTGTATGTGTAAAAAAGTAAATCACAAAAATGACATTATCTTGGTTTTCACAGGCAGGGTCACATTTGTGCCGTTTTATTGGCTCAGGCCAAAAGCCTGTGATCCTTTATCATTGAGTTCTCTTTTTAAACCTGTGTGTTGTATTTTTGCCTGTGAGTTGAATTTTTGGTTACTGCTAAGTTCACCCGTGTACATTCACCAATAGCGAGAACATATTTGATATTCCCCAGAGGCAACAAGGGAGGATGAAACCAGTGGGGAGTTTACATTCACCAATACCCTAGAATCACAATATTTAACATATTATCAGTGAACAAAGGACAGAAAAGTAAGGCCTGGGACACACTGGATTATTTTAACATCTTAAACGATTTTAAATCCATGGGAGACCACAGACATAGGGACAGTGTCAAACAATATTTGACAGATTTTAAAACACATACTGTGGCCATATTTGTACAAGTTGAAAATTCTTTCGCAATACTCCTCTGTCATGCCATGATAGAATAAATGTTATTTACACTAATGGTGCTTTTCCATAGCACCCCATGGTTTAGGTCGGGTCAGCTCACCTCACTTTGGCTTGCTTTTCCATTGAATTTACAGTAGTAACACTTCGGAGTGGGAGGGATTATAGGCGTGTTGTTATATTTGCGCTGCCTCCTGCTGTGACATCATACAAGTGAGAGCGTCGTTGTACATTCCCATACATTTATTTATTTCTCAGTCCACCACAAAATTAAAATTGACCACCACAAATAAATGTTTGCACATTGCAAACACTATCACTGCCTCACATGACAGTTTCTGTATAAACAACCATTGAGCCCTTATTTAAGTTGCATTTAAGCATATATGCGGACGTGTGTGTCGAGAATGTGCCGCCACAAACTGCAAGTCTTTAAAAAACTGTTGTGGTGTTCCTGATTCTCAGCCTGTGGATGTTTTTCATTGCTAAAAGGAGTTTGGGAAGTTACAGCAAAGACCAGGGGCCTCATTTATCAAGCGTGCGTACGAACAGAAGTGTGCGTAAAGTGTGCGTAGGAACAGTTTTACGCAAAGTGTGGAATTTATCAAATTGCACTTATACGTGGAAATGTGTGTAAATATACGCACACCTCGGAGTATGCGTACGCAGAGCAACTAGTGGTAGAATAGCGATACTACACAGGATCATCCCCAGTGTGTAAAGAAGTGTGTATTTATTATCCACAAGCAGGTGTTAAAATGATTTGTGTATAGTAACAGCAAATCATTGTCGAAGTTAATGATTTATTTGTGATTTGTCGTCAAATTGGTGGTTACCACTATAAATGAAGCTCTGACAATATGGCTTATCTTGCGTTATTGGAAGACTTGGCAAATCATCCATCCGCTGGGAGCGCGTTTCAGATCGCGCCGTTGATGCTGGTTATATGCTGCTGTCCAAGGTGGAAAGTTCTGTCATTGTCTGTCCTCCTCCATTTGCACTGATTTCACGTTGGTGTGCTGTGACGCGTTTTTTTGGCTGATAATTTAATGTCAAACCACTTTTTATTTCTAGGAGTGTTCTCATACTGTACCCAACGTAATTAAACTCACTGGTAACATGTTCCCATGCAGATTTGTTTTCTTTTTTTTTAGTCATTCCTTGCACATTAAGGGAACCAAACTATGTGTTATTAGGATTTAACCTCATCCACCAGTAACTCAATTTCTGTCTGTACAGTTTCTCTTTTTCGCTCTCTTTGCCATTATTGCGGTGAGGGAAAAAGCACAACCACGTGACTTATAACGGGAGGTGTTGTCACCATATATGGTTCATTGGAGGCGTTTCGGAATGCAAATGACCATGCACGAGCATGGTGCTTAAGAACAAATCGGATTTATCATCAAGGATTACTTACTGGTGTGCGTATGAACCAAGTGCAAATCATCAATGTTGATAAATGTTGATAAATGAGGCCCCAGATGACAACATGTTTACTCTAGACAGCGCAAGCTAGCACAAAGGTAAAGCTAATCTTTTACATTATAGCGATGATGCTGGTAGTGCGATTCTCTCAGACCAATCAGTGATCTACAGTGTTTTCACGGCACGTTTGATATCAGCTCGGTTTGCTTGGAACCTCAACCAAGGTGGTATTAAAAAAGTATCAGGTACTACGTACTTCACACAGTGGAAAAGCCCACAAAAGTAAGCTGACCCGACCCAAAGCATGGGGTACTATGCAACGGAAAAGCGCCATGACAAGTGAGTGCAAAATAGCTGTAGAATCTGTCTGCACTAAGTAAAAATATAGAGATATTTCCTATTTACACTGTGACAATATCAGCATTTTCTTAGCGATATGATATTTACAGTAAGTGAAAATAAATGTTATTTAAAGGTGCTCTAAGCGAATTCACGTGTTTTAGACCATAAAACATTTTTTGTTACATACAGCAAACATCTGCTCACTATCTGCTTGCTGCCTGTTCGCTGATCAAACTGTAAAAAAACACGATCTCTGTAGACAGCCCAGGCTCCACAAACTCCAATAAAAACAAAGTGGTCAAACCTACCAGAAACAATAACAAAGTGTTCCAGCCAATAAACGACAAGAAGGGTTTGGGGGTGGAGGTTGGGCGCGTTCATGAAAGCACGGAAGGGACAGTTCAAACATCAACAAAAAGTAACGTCACACAGATTCGCTTAGAGCGCCTTTAATAAATAAAATAATCAAATTTCCAAAACGTGTTTAAAGTAATTAGATGCTATCTATATTGGCAGATTCTATTTGCACCTCTGTATTTTTGTAGATTAACAGGATGCAATAATAATAAGTGTAAATGATTATATTTATTAATATTAATAAATGGATGTGGCATTATTGGAAAAATAAAATCCCTGCTTAACCCTTACCCACTGACCCCTAACCAATAAATACTTTTATTCTTAATAAACAGTCGTTAGGCACTTTATTTCTGTCACGATCGGTTTTAACAAAAGAGAGAACCCAAACGCAGACACAACTGAAATACAAAACTGGAGATTTATTTAAACACAAAAACCCACGTGGGGGTAAAACAGATAAATAAACACGGATGGTAAACACGAAACAGGAACAAAACACTGGAACCTAATAAACACAGAATCAGGAGTCAGAAAACACGGACGACATGAAACTCTGACTGAAGACAATGAACGCGCACACGACAGAAAACCAAAGGGCATTATAAAGACACGACATCAATGGGGAACAGGTGAACATAATTAATTACGTAAGACACGAGTACATAAGGGAGTAGGGTGAAAGTGACAAGACCCTGGGAACACGTGACACAAATACACAATATGAAAACACGTGTTCCCACACAGAACACAATGCTGCCATAATCTTGCCCTCTGAAATAAGACCTGAATCTACACCAAGGTCTGGCAAGACCATGACAGCGACAAGACACTGGGAACATGTGGAAGCCACACATATAATATGTGTCCCTCACACAGAACATAGTACTGTCATGGTCTTGCCAGATACACTTAGACCTGAGTTTAATACAAAAGATCTGGCAAGCCCATGACAATTTCCACGTTCCAAACTATTTTTTCATTTTTATTGAAAATAAATGCCTTTTTGATGTGAGAGGAAAAGGGAGAAGAGCGAGGTCGGCAAAAGGCGTGTCAAAAGGGGCAATCATAGCCTAGAGTTGGCCAGAGCGTGGCTGGTTCGAGTCTCACTGCCGGCAGGTTGTAACTTAATTGCTCTGTGGGTGCTGGCATAGCTGCCCACTGCTCTGGGTGTGTGTGTTCACTACTCACTGGAATGGGTTAAATGCAGAGGTCACATTTCGAGTATGCATTGCATACTTGATGAGCATGTCACTTTCACTTAAAAAAGCCATACTCTATACTAACTGTGCCACTTAAACCGTTGAGTTCAGCACATCTGTATGGTTCCCAAAAGGTTCTTTGTAGAGGAAAAGTAGTGATTCTAGAAACTAAAGAAAAATGTTTTTTCAAGAAATGTTCAAAAAAGGTTCTTCTTTCAAATCGCTGCAAAGAACCATTTTAGAAGTTTATCATTTTAAGGGTGTAGCAACCTCAACCACCAAAGTTCTGCTATAATTATCCTTTCAAGTCAAGACACCAGATTAGATCCTCGGCATCTCTCTGAATTCAAGAGGGGGGCTAATGAAATGTGGCCTCAGTACACTTCACCGCAATGATAGCGTGCTGCACATTTTAAGCACTTAGGCAATAAATCATGCAACCGGGTCTATAGGGGCACACAGAAACTTCAAGCTCAAATCAAATCCTGAGACACTGATGAGGAACTGGATTGACGCTAGACTTCTCACTGCGGTCAGAACAGCTTTATTCTAAGAGCCGTCCACATGTCACCCACCATCTGTCTGTGAATGTCTTTAGTGTTGAGTGGAGGTTCTGCAATACAGGTGGCTCTCTTCCTGCAGTAATAAAATGATGGACAGACAGAAAATGAGTCATTCAGGGCTGATGGTGCACATGATTGAAGGTCTCATAGGGGCAGCGGTTAACACTCCTCTCTCTAGCATGCACCACCTGTCGAACTACTTGCACATGGAGAAGCAACGTTTTCTTCTAGGTCAAGCTGAAGATCGGGCTGGCAAATGTGCTGTGAACTGAGAGGTAAATTGTTTTATGTCATTTAGTAACATACATTGAAAAAGTAATGCTTAGTTGTTGTTAGAAACATGAATTTTCTCATAATGCATTTTGTCACTGAGTTACCACTGTAGTATTGCTGTTGACATAATGACGCAGGAGCTTTTGTATTGACTATGAGCGCATCTGTCTAATCTGTAGGTACTATTATAAGATGGGTTATAGTGCAGGTTGCAGATGTTATACAATTTTAGATGTTTTGAAAGCGTGACACATAAAGACCTAAATTCCTAAAATGTATTTTTGTTGGGTTGTAATATAAGCAAGATAGAAGAGGCTGTGTTGTATCATAAATCACTGCTGAAAGGTGTTAGGCACGACACGAAGCTGAGTGCCTGCAACACCTTTAGCCGTGACGTATTTACAATACTGCATAGCTTTGTGTACCTTATCGCTTTTGTAAAACACAATAAAAATATTAAAGCAAAATATATATCAACATTCATGAAGTAAAATCAATAAAAGCTCTTCTTCCACTGGAAAAAATAGTCCAGCGAAAAATATGTGCAGCAATAATGTAACACCCGCCACTCATTCATCCAACGCCCAGAGGGCGCCATCGCCCGAATATTGACTGTGCTCTTACTCTCTCCCTACTTCCTGTGTTTCTCTGTCTTAAGCAGGGGGGCAGGGTTTCATATTTTCTTGAAGCCGCCCTAGGCACCGCCATTAGCTAGCGGACCCCCACCTGCTCTTAGCATTCCATTGACTCCCATTCATTTTGGCGTCACTTTGACAGTGAATAACTTTACATCTGAGGCGTTTAAAGACTCAATTTGTGCATCAATTATTTCTAAAGAAACACGAAAATATATAAAAGGCTCCATTACCTTGTATCTTACGTTATGGCCCAGTAAAAGCAGTTTTAGTAAAACTATGCTAACGATTGCGTCATAACCACGCGACTCTCTGTCGCACAGTTGAGAAATTACCGTATGGACAGGAGGAGAAGCGCATGTAGAATATGGCATACTGGCGTTAAACTTTAAAATAAATAAATACTATGCAAAATAACAAAGTAATTAATCAGAATACTAAATATACTTAATACAAAATGTACTCCTGTTCACGCTCGCCGTTTCTGCAAGATTCGGTGGGTGATTCAGATTTCTCTTGGCACAGCTATTAGAAGACTTACAATTGTCAGACAGGTTGCTCACGTGACCAAGCTCAGTTTGAGTCTGCGCAGTACGCTCGACCCCCCCGGAAGTGTGAGCTTCTAATTGGCTTCACTTGTCTCCGTTGAATCCAACGGGGTCGCTGTGTCCATTTCTTTTACTGTCTATGGTCTTAAGCCCCCGTTTGAGACTAAGATGGCGCGAAGTATTGCCAGCTCACCACTGTCTCTACCAAGCGTTTTTGTCATTGCCTTCATTGTTTGCTACGTGTATGATTACTGCCTGTTTGTGACCTTGTTCTCTTGGATTGTGATTTGGACTTGTTTGATATACGGACTGCCTATTTGTTATCGATCCACTGCCTGCCTTTATCGACCACGATTCTCTGCCTTACCCATTGTTTATACTGTGTGTGTCTCAATAAACCTCTGCATATGGATTCTACCACTCCTCCGAGTCATTCACCGTTACAAATAATAGCTGTGTTTTATATTAAATATCAAAGAGCTATTGACCAATCAGAAAAAGGACTGGAACTAATTGTTTTATAAATGTTGCATAAAGAGCCTTTAACATTAAAAGGTTCATTGTAGTGGAAATGTTCTAGGTCAGTGGTTCCCAACCTTTTTCCTTGTAGCTCCCCCAAATACATATACAACAATCTAAGCCTCCCCATCCCTCTACATCTGTTTTTCTGTTCGAGTTTGCTGTTACACTGAAAAGCATGTAGAGATAAAACGAAATTAGATTGAAAAGATTGAAATTATCATTTTACATACGAGAATTAACTAGGCCTACCTTATCTTTGTTTGTTATAGCATATGATTAAAAAATATAATAATAATATAATATAATATAATATAATATAATATAATATAATATAATATAATATAAGTAAGCAATAAGGTACGAGAGGCTGTGCTGCACCGTGAACAAGCAACGGCCGAAGGGCGGTGTTAGGCACGACGCGAAGCGGAGTGCCTGCAACCCCTTCAGCCGTTACTTATTCATGATACAGCACTTGTCTCGAGTACCTTATTGCTTTTATAAAACGGTTACCACACAATATTAAAGTAAAAAAAATATTAGTGCAACTTTCATGAAGTTAAATCAATAAAAGCATTCCTTCCGCTAGAAAAAATAGTCCCTGACTGCGAACAACAACATGAAAGCTCAAATAAAAACAACAAACTGTTCTCAGACTTTGTCTCATTATATGTTTATGTGTTGCTAAGGGTGTTGCTAAGGGCGCAGTGATATTAAATAGAACCGTTGGGTGAAGCGGTCATAGCAGTGTTTTATTGTGAATAAAGCACACCTATTGACCAATCAGAATCAAGGATTTGAACTAACCGTTTTATAATATAATATAATATAATATAATAATATAATATAATATAATCAACCCATTCTCACCAAAAAGCGCACAAATGACACACAGTGTGAATATCGGGCAATAGATACGCCTAATTCTGCTTTTGCGTGCATATGATACGCCAGTCCTTCCCATTCACTTATATGGCGAATCGTTTCGTGTCGTTTTATTTATTGTTTTCTCATTTGTTTTCATTTTCTTTTTTTCCATTGTTGCTTTAGGGTTAGACCAACATTTTGTTATATAAAAATGACATCCTAACCCAAACCCCATCTCTAACCCCAACTCCAAGCAACCATGGCTTAAATATAGACAAAAACATATGGAAACCTGTATATTAAATAACCTGCTTAAACAGATCTAAAATCTAACCCTAAACCCAAGCGAAAATGGTTTAAAAAACAGAAAACAAATGAGAAAACAATAAATAAAATGACACGAAATGATTCGCCATATAAGTGAATGGGAAGGACTGGCGTATCATATGCACGCAAAAGCGGAATTTGACATATCTATTGCACGATAATCACACTGCATGTGATCTGTACGCATCTTGGTGAGAATGGGTAGAATATAATATAATAATAATAAAATCACAGCGCACCTTTCCACGCATTGTAAACAATAATGGCAGCGCTTTGTTTACACACAGAATCCTGGTTTTCCTCGTCTACTTTGTACTTCGTGATCAACATACAAACAAAATAATACTTTTGATTGAATTGATAAACCTGTGGTGGTTTTCTGTGGCGGGAAAGAAACGTGAGCCATGGGCGAAGGAAAAATGCCGGCTGTTGCTTGTCCTCACACGAAAGCATCAAGTTTCTGTCATGCAAACAGGAGATATTATGAAAAACTTTCCATTATTTTACGCAAAGTCAACGAAAATCGAGCAGGAACAAAACATTTTACAGCTGATGGCTGTCAGAAAATTCAGTGACGACGTCCCAAGGATGACAGCAGCGATGACAGTGTTTTTAATATGACAAAGTCAGTGTTTTGATTAATGCCATTAATGTTTAATCAGTGCACTAGTCAACTAATATAACATTGCAAAGATGAATGCACATTTATATATTGATTCAATAGATTTAGAAAAAAATAGAAATAGAAAGAAAAAAAAGAAAAAAAATTGTGGATTTGAATTGTTAATGTTATTATAACCTAAAGATGCTATGTGAACGATTGTAACAGAAAATAGTGGTTTTCATTTTGTCACTCACTTTCTTGGTGAAAACACATTTT
The DNA here is from genome assembly GCF_027580225.2 of Misgurnus anguillicaudatus. Lineage (NCBI taxonomy): Eukaryota > Metazoa > Chordata > Actinopteri > Cypriniformes > Cobitidae > Misgurnus > Misgurnus anguillicaudatus. The sequence continues at coordinate 29,031,555 of NC_073355.2, read as the reverse complement.
TACCGAATTAGCCAAAATTGACTTATTGCGTTTTGGAACCAAACTTACATAAAATAAATATAAAATAGTGGAACATTGTATGCATCTTTATTTGAGCTCAAAGCATAATGGATCACACACCCCCTGTACACTCTGGAGACGCCTTAGGGGGGCCCGGACCCCAGGTTGGGAAACACTGTTCTACTGTAGGCTATAGAAAGGTAACAAAGAAATAGCTTACCTAAAAGGTTCTTTGAGGAACCAAAAATGGTTCTTCTATTACATCACTGTGAAGAATTTCTCTCTCTCTCTCTCTCTCTCTCTCTCTCTCTCTCTCTCTCTCTATTTTCTGCCAAGCACCATTATATGTACAGTATACAAGGAACTAATCTGCTGTTAGAAACCACTAAAGATATTTTCTATAGAGCAAGGAGCAATGATTTTTTATTTTAGCTAGTACTGTAGGTGAACTTGTTTATTAGTACAGAACTAGTCTTATTGAACTATAGATTTTAAACACTTTCTGCAAAATATTGACATATTTAAGTAAAATGGATTGATTTTTTTAACACCACAAAAAAAATGTGGTATGTAACTTAGAGGTCATGGCATTTAAGTGGTGTTCAAAGTGCAAAACCTCACTTTCCCATAGAAAAGATCCTTCTGTTTTGTCCGTACTTCATGGGAGAACAGGCAGAAATGGGGTTTTCTTGGTCCGCAGCTGTAAGTAGCTGATAAGGCCGTAGGCAGAAAAGCTAACATTTCACCCCGGCTGTGCAACTTATCCCTCATTCCTTTTATAGGATGTGATAGGTACAGTATGTGCACATTCTCAATTCTGTACACTGTAAAAATGCAGTTAAAGTGAAAACAACATGGTTTTGCCAGTCAATTGAACTTACTATTTTAAGTTAAAATTGTTTAACTTATTTTTTTAATTAAAGTAACATAAAAATATGTGTTGATTTGACAAAAATGCTGCACATTTTTTACACAGGAGACAGAAGAGTCAAGCATGCTGCAGGTTTATTTTATTTATTTATTTATTTATTTTATTTATTTATTCATTCAGCTGACGCTTTTATCCAAAACGACTTACAATTGCTTTATATGTCAGAGGTCGCACACCTCTGGAGCAACTAGGGGTTAAGTGTCTTGCTCAGGGACACAATGGTGTGTCACAGTAGATCCAAACCCGGGTCTCTCACACCAAAGGCATGTGTCTTATCCACTGCGCTATCACCACCAGATTATTAAACTTACAGCTGCAGTAGCTGTGCATACTGCATTCTGCTGTTGCATTATACAGTAGTAAGAAAAAGTAAGAAAAACTTATACTTTATCTCTCTTTTGCTTTCAGTTGTTGTGTGTGAAATGTTAATTCTTGCTGCAGAAAAAAACAAATGAGTGGGTAGCAGATAAACTCACACACTAAGGTGTTGCTTAAAACAACTGGATTCGGGTCAGCATTTGCAAGTGCATGTGTCTGAGTGCATTTGCATTTGGGTGTGAGTTTATTTCACTTTCTGGAGGTCAACGTTGTTGAATAGATCAATAGAGCTTTTGCCCAAATAAGTATGTGTGGCCGAGCTTGCTAAAAGCAGTCTAGAGACTGCGAAATATTGCACAGCATTGCATGTACACTTTGGCCTATTGACCTTTTGTCATCTGCCATTTGATCAATCTGTTTGCAAGGATTGATGGAGAGAAGAGCATCCAATGAGTGATAAAGTTGTAAGACAATTCCATTCATCACCTTCATACCATAATGTTTGTGTTAAAATGATATAAAATGATTCAGCACTATGTTAAGACTTGAACTGCATTTTAGTATATAGTCTCTACCGACTGGTCTGTTTATCTACTCCGATTGGAAAGGTCATTTTCCCGGAACGTCAGTCCTGATGAGACGCAGTCCTGCAGAATTGCTATAATCAAACACACCTGAATGACGTAATTGAGGTATAAAGGGTCAACAGAAAGCTACAGATCTGGACTGCATTATTTTTTTGTGCCAAGAATCTATATTTTCAATTACAAAATGTACTATGTCATTTGTTTAACGACACATTAATTCACAATGAATTAATCTTGACAAAAACTAATTTAGAACAAGGCACAAATGTACAGCAATTGAACAAAGCACTTAAGGTCAACACAGATTAAAGAAAATATCAAACACTATATCAGGTTTGATAAACTATAATGCATATAAGCCTATACCAAACATAAAGAATCACACTATTATAGTATTGTGTCCTAGATAACAAAAAAAAATAGTTTCGTTGCAAAACGAGATAAATCCATTTTTTAAAATTTTTGACAAAACATGTTTATTTTTATGTTAACATGTTATTATTTTGTTTTATGATGCTACTTAGCTGTATTTGTTAAGTTATGAAGGTTTAAATCAAAACAAACCAACTGCAGTTGCATTGAAATTAATTGGAATGCACAACCAAAAAACGAGATTTCTGAACAATAAAAAAAACAGTGCTATCTCGTTTTGCAACGAAACTCTTCATATTATCACCAGGTCCCTGGAGATTCTTATTTTACATAATGTGTACAGAATGTGCTGTAGTCGCCATTTTGTGCCGCCATGTTTCTACAGAAGCCCTTAACGGACAAACTTTTAAACTAAGTTGTCTCCGACGATAAAATGTTTGTCCGATGGTGGCTATTGTAGCTTCTTTATGCATTTCAAAAGCGAGGGTTGGGCAGTGGACCGAGTCGTTGGGTGCAATTCGCAACCTCACCACTAGATGCCGCTAAAATTTACACTCTGCACCTTTAAAGGAACAGTATGTAGGATTGTGGCCAAAACTGGTATTGCACTCACAAAACTTGTGGCTGAAACTGGTACTGCAATAACACAACTGGTGGCCAATACACAAAATGACAACATAAACATCAGTTGAGGGCTGCAACAACACTTTTTTAAATGACAATATCCTGGCCAGACCACTGTTATGAGTTATATAATGATTTGAAATAGTTTTGAAGTAGTTAAAACTGCAGAAGGCACTTTATAAAATGATGTGACCCATGACACAAAGGACATTAGATTAGACATTAGACCATGGCTCTGGCAGAGCTTAAATCTGACGTCAGGTATTTTTGGACACTAGGAGTATCTGAATGTACATGTATCACCCTGTATGTTGATCGTACCATGACTAGCAGCAGAAGCGAATGGAACTTGTGGTCATAAACCCATAATTATTCAAAAAACATTTTACTCTGTAAATGACCTTTATGAACTTGCTGACTTTCCTGCGTGTTGCAAAGCATTGCAGTGCTTCAATGAACACGACAATGGTTCAAATGACATGCAGAGCAGAAGCAGAGCAAACTCTCAACACAGTCTGAAATTGTTTTTCTCCCCAGGTCCACTTAAGGTTATTCATATTCCTCCCGCTTACCTTTTTCTCCACCCCTCTCTCCCACCTTGATTTGCTGTCTAAACACATTTTTCTCTCAGAAGAATCATTTCACATGTATACTCCAGAAGCTTTCTTTTTCTTTGCGGCCTTGAACAACCACAAATTTTACGTTTTAAAAGATTTACTGTTTTCTACATTAAATCATCCTACGTAATGCAGTGGCAGCCGGTGACTTCTTTTTTCGAGGGCGCTTGATGCGAAGTTCGTCACAACATGTATGTAGCCCATCATGTGCACGGTTTGTAATTTCAAAATATGTGTTCTGCGTGTTGAGTTATCTTATGTGCATCACGTGTTTTGTCAAAATAAGTGCCTGCTGCAGACGCGTCGAAAGGGTTTATAATAAAAGAGATGCTCGCGTTTGCCAGATACTCGCATAATCTCATGCGTAATCAGAGGTTACTGTTAAGGAAGTGTCTTGCGTGTATTTTGTGAATGTGCGCGTCTCTTTTATCATAAACGGTTTTGAAGCGTGTGCAGCAGGCACTTATTTTAACAAAACATGTGATGCACATGGTTCACATGATGCAACAAACACATATTTTGAAAACACGAGCAACACCCATAACAAAAAGAATACATACTTTTAAATGCATACTTTAAAGTAGCGAACTAGGACACAGCAATATGCAATACCAAATGCATAAAACTGAAGAGTCAGGAAGTCCAGCAGACAGCAGCATATATGGATGCACATACGCTTTCATTATTACACGCTGATATGATTCTGACGTAATCGGTATTGCTGTCTGGCTAATGGGCCGTTAACTTTACATTCTAGTGCTCGGCCCCGCTGGCCAGCAGGGGACATATAGATGTTTCTCTCAGCTCAGCAAGATTGACCTCAGTTATAGATGCTGCTCTGTGCAATACAAGAGCACAGCACTGAGGGTGGGATTCACTAAGAATGAATTACACATGCTTATAACCTGGTGCATTTTTTAAGCACTGTCTGTGTTGTTTCAGCTCCCGAATCATAAAAGATATGCAAATGAGGTAATAACAGAAATTTGGTGCTGAATGCAATTTGCGAAGAGGACCTACGGTATTTTGCAGGCTGGATGTGCCGGGGTGATGATGCAACTGATAATTTATTCCACGCATCTCAAGAATACTTGATTCTGATAGGTCAGCCATGACATTCAGAGGTCTGTCATCCCCGATAACAACTACTAGTGTGATAAAACAAATCATCTCGACCAGTACTCTGAAAAAAATTATTCATTCAATTTACTCAATTTAAAGGTAAGAGGTTGCAATCCATTTATTTAAGCTACATTTAAACAATCAAAACTTAGAAATACAAAACAAAACAAAAAACTTTTGTTTAAATGTAGCTTAAATAAATTGATTGCGGCCACAAAAAAAATGAGTAAATTGAATGAATCTTTTTTTTTCAGTGTACTTAATATTTAACTCTGTTGTCTCATTCTTGTGCCAGTTTGAATTTGTTGCAACTAAGCTAATAAAATAATCCAAATCAATATTATATTGTGAAAACTATCAATTAACACTGAAAAAAAATGATTCATTCAATTTACTCAATTTTTTAAGGTAAGTGGTTGCAATCAATGCAAAAACAAAAAAGATTAGTAAAGTAAAATAAAATAAAAAACTTTTGTTTAAATGTAGCTTAAATAAATCGATTGCAACCACTTACAAGTAAATTGAATGGACAATTTTTTTCAGTGTATGCAGGATAATGTTCATGCAGCCGGATGTTATTGCAAAATAAACCCCTTCATAGTTCCTTCAGTTTTTTAATAATACACTCAAAAAAAAAGATTCAAGCCCTTCTTAGAGATGACACATTAAAACTGTGTTCAATTCATTTAAAATACCTCATTAAGAGCAATAAGTATATATATTTAATAAGTCTAACACAAAATGAATATGTACTATAATTTATTGATTTCTTTTTAATTGCGTTAAAACAATTAGTTTGAGTTTGGGTTTTGGAAAAAGAATTTCCAAGCATGCTTTGCATGCAACTGCTTTTGGAGAGTAATTTTTTTAATTAAGTGTTATTTTATGCATTTTTAGATAAAGAGAAAGTCTTAATAGTGTTTAATGTCCGTTTATCTTATTGATTTAGAAGCGTTTGTGTTATATTTTTTCAAATTACTTGGTTACCATCGTGCAGAAGAGTGGCGCTTGTGGTTAGGTTGTGGATGTAACGTATTTCTCTCAATGAGCACTAACTGTGTTAATGCCTGTTTAGAGATCAGTCTCTTCTCACATGCTCATCCAAAGTATCCTATGTTATTATTATTAGCATGCTAACACGTGCTTATGCTAATTAGTATGCTATAAAAACATTTTATATAAAATAACAGAATTGAGTTATTCAGACTACACTAAATTGAGTTGAGGCAACTAATTGAGTGTTGCCATTTACTTTAAATTCAGTTGGACCAACTCAATATATTTTGATTGTGTAAAGCAGTTTTTTATGAGTTAGGGGTACACATTCATATTGGATGGAAATCCTGCCCACATTTTTATTGAGTTATTCCAATGAATATTTTTTTTTGAGTGTAGCCGGGTGTCGGCAGGTGAATTGCAATGAATTTTTTTAACAATTCCTCATTTGCATTAAAAGCAGGCAGGTTTTGCGCTGAAAAGAATCACAATCGTAGTACTCACACCACTATTTTATTTTGTAGTTGATAAAAAAATAAACGTGTTTATTAAAATCGTTTCTGTTTGGCATTTTTATATTTCTGAAATATACTAATCTTTCTGTCGTGTAAAAGAATAATGAGTTATTTACCTGCTGCGTTTTACAAGCAGATCCAATCAACACTTAGCTGTATTGCCGCCTTTACGCTTTCATGCTAAGTTTTTATGGTTGGTTGACAGACGTTTTGAACATACCTGCAGTTCTGTCTATTTTGGGAAGATGTTGCTGACAGTCTTGGGAGTATATTTGCATCAAGTGTCAATTAGAGCAATAATAAAAGTGAAAGATGATATCAGCCACTGATGGAAATGCTGGGAGATGGAGCCATAGTTCATTGCTGTCACTTGTGCAATAAGTGTGCACGTTTGTGTTTTAGACTACGAAGTGTATGTAGTGTTAAATTATAATGTAATTCTGGTTTTGCTGTTTGTGCATGTCTGGGTCAATATTTACAACCCTGTCCATTTGTTAAAAAGATAATCTTTTCTGTACAGTATATTTCCTTTAGTCTCTTTGAAGCATACGCCGGCATCTCATTCTTATTAATAAAATGAAACCTTTGTAATGCATTCAATTTATTAATTTTCTATCTAATGCATTTAATTTACTTATGTTGCAGCCACACTAGACTTTCAGCATGCAAAAGTTTTATGCAGACCTCGACATATAAGTGCATCAACATAATATATCATGCTCTAAAGTGTTTTTATTCACACATCATGGATTCTGACATGCTTCCACCATTATGGTTGCTTTTATTATTACTGTATGAAATAGGATTGTGCAATACTGTTTTTCCTCCACCTCAAAAGGTCATGCTGTGACAAATAGATTATCTATTGGTCACACAGTTTACCAAACTTGTCCATGAAACAAAAAGTCTAGTGTGACTGCAGCATTACATATTATTTTACTTTAAATTCACTTTAATTACCAATTTAAAAGAAAAAAATAAACGGAACAGTGGATAGTTGAATCATGAATAAAAAAATTATTAACACAGATGTTGCCTGTTTTTACCTGCATGATTTAAACAGCCCAGATGTTGTAAAGCTGCATTTATTTGAAGGCCGATGGGAGGTTCATAGAGTCTGTGAACTGTGGTTCATTTATAAGCACCTCCACATGTTCAACATATGAAATCAAATAATAGCCAGTATCTAACATCTAAGTGCTTTTTTAATAAAAGGATCTATAAATTATCACTTAATTTCTAGATACAAATAAACAAACACACAGTTTGCTAGTAGGATGTTGAAAAATAATTGTGTGATACTAGTGTCCCCCCCACGACGTCTGTGATTTTATGTAAAAATAACTGTATTTGGACTAAACATGTCATATTAGAGTTTAATTTTAACTAATCAAAATAACTTATTCAAATCCTACCAGGGGCGTCGGACTGGGGGTAAAACCAGTACTGATTACCTGGGCCCCAAGGGAAGAGAGGGCCCTTGAAACCTCTGGAATATATTTTATTTTACCTGAATGTTTTCATTTCCTAATTAAATTTCATAATGAATATCAGATGAAATGTAAAGTTAGTGTATTGGCTTAATAACTGTTTGACTGACTAAGTTTTTACTTATACAAAATGATCTTAAGTCTCATGGTCCCACCCCTTGCTAATGCGCCAAATGGTTTAGTCCATCTGCACGTGCATTTTGTTAACATTTTTGAGCGTCTGGTGAAGCGCAAATTTCTGCAAAAATTTTCATACAAAACTCTGTTATAATAGCCTAATTTGAAACATTTTTATTTTTAAATGAATAGGCTATATAATATCTTAAATTAGCATTAATAGGCTAATCAGTGTCATTGGTAGCTTGGTAGTATCATGTCAACATTATATAATAAACGCCAGTGGGCATTTTCTGGGGAATAAACTTCAGTATATGCTATACATTTGATATCATGTAGGCAATAGCATTTGTTTCGTTTTGCCTTTTTTCTCCAAATAAAAATGACTAGTGACACAAGTTTTCGTTTGTCTTTTACTCTGAATGGAGCTTTTTATTAATGTACAAAACTAAAATGGCATATTTAAAACTTAATGTATGCCTTAAAGTAATAAAGCATAATAAAAATAAATGTTCTAAGTAATGTAAAAATGCAATGTCTTGTTTATTCAGTAAAATAAAATATGACTGAATCAAGTCTTGATTGGTTATCATACAGTTTGTTCATGTAGTGATTAGAAAACTAAAATGGAAAAATGGGGGGCCCACCAGGACTGCCTATGCATAGGGCCCGGAAATCCTACTATGTTTTATATAACTGACTGCTTATAATAAACTCATACAAATAAAGAAATCATAATTAATAACAATTTATTATCTTTATTAATTAACATGACCATTTTTCAGAGGTCCCCCTGTAAAACTTATCCCGTCCGAATATGGCTTTTAGACATGTGATTTTTTTAATCACATTGAGCTATTTTTACTCATGCTTTTTAGCAAACACTTTTACCTCATCCACTGCCTTGGATCTGTTTTTCACTGAACCTGTAGACATGGGATTGCATTTTCCAAAAAAAATGCATGTTGCTGCCTTAGAATTACAATTTAGAAGGAAGCAACTAAAAGATTTTCATCCATTATTTTAACTGGGATAATGAGGCCTTAAAGTTGCTACTGTAGCTATAGTGGCAGTTAAGTAGGGTTTATACAATAATCCTTACAATTAATATATTTGAATTATTGTTTCTTGACTGATTGTGCACATTTAAAGGGCCCCTAAGCAAGGTGTTTTCAGCAATATTAAAATAGTCTCTGGTATCCCCAGAATGTGTCTGTAAAGTTTTAGCTCAAAAAATACCACAGATCTTTTATTATATGATGTTGAACATGGCCATGGACTGCAATGAAAAATTAGCTGTTTTTATGTGTGTTTTTTTAAATGCAAAGAAAGCTTCTGTTCCCCTCCCCATATGCAAAGTAGAGTTTAGCACTTACACATGAGCTTTGGACTACATCAAAACATGTGTCTCTAGCAGAAGGTTGAACTACGCACTCATAAGGCGCTCATCTGAGTCTGTGAGCGGTTATGGTTGGGGCCATAGCAATGTGACATCAGCCTGTTTAAAGGAGATTACACAAGAAAAATAGATGGATTTGTACAATTACAGCATGTTTTTGCACACACTCACTGGAGACTCATTTTCTGATGTGCATTTTCTAGGTTGGGGGGCTTTAAGAATGTTCTATCAATTTCTACACTTGATGTTATGATCTTGCTTTAAAAAATAATTAAAGGTACAGTGTGTAAATTGTAGCGCCATCTAGTGGTGAGGTTGCGGATTGCAACCAATGGCTCAAGCCACTACTCACACCTCACTTTTGAAATGCATAGAGAAGCTACGGTAGCCGCCACCTGAAAACATGTCCTCGTCGAAGAACTTAGTAAAAAAGTTTGTCCATTAAGGGCTTCTGTAGAAACATGGAGGCACAAAATGGCGACTTCCACGTAAGGGGACCCTTGTGTATGTAGATAAAAACGTCTCATTCTAAAATAATAAAAACATAACGGTTCATTATAAAAGGTCTTTACACACCACTGATAATATAGTTTTGTATATTATTTTGCATTTCTGTCAAGAGCTCCTTCTAAAAACTACACACTGCACCTTTAAGCAACCAACCAAACACTCAATTGAATAAAAATTAATCAACCAATCAATGTAAAAAAAATTATGTCGGCATATTCATATTAAATGCAAATTACTTTTATACTTCTGAGCAGCAATTGAATTATTCATTATGCTATAAGTAAATACCAGATGTGTTGCATATCATTCAGGCAAACTGGATGACAAAAACTGCCTTCAAATCAAAACATAAAAAGAAAAAATATTAGTTTAGTGTTGTTGCTGTTGACAAGATTGTGGTTTATTAGTGCAACAGAGATATACATACTTTACATATCCTGATTATTATCATGAATAGAATATGGAGAGGTTGTGCAAAAATAATGAAACATAATGAAAATAAATTGAGAAAAGAATTGATATTAGACATTAAAACTATTGATTGTTTAGAGAACTATAATTCTTTGTTTGTGTTGGTGTAAAGTTGACATGTGTTTGGCATTATTATCAATATCTGGGTTCAAACCCAGGACCTTTTGCACTCAGTTATTTCAATGCTCTATCACTGAGATTTACAGGCACATTTCTGTGTGTGACAAAAAAGAGTACAGGTATTTATTACAGATATTTATTTACAAGGTACTGCTTCCTAAACAAGAATAAAAGATCCAAGATTTCATTTCTTCCTCTAAATCATAATAAATGTTTTGTTCTGCACCTTTTCAAAATCCTTCAGGCAAATGTGTAGGTTGTGGCAAAATTACTGCCACTTTTTCCATCCAGACATTAGTGTCACAAAAAAATTGCCATATTTGTTTGGAAACAGAGCCTTTAGAAATTTATTCCATGAAATTGTTAAAAAGCTATGCGCAGGAATAGGAAAGAAAATGTCACAATATTTTTATCATAACTACCATATATGAAGAATCCCCCCGCAGACATAATAAACCCTTTATCCAGATTAACTCTGTGTGATTTTTTGGTCATACCATTGCTTCTGTAGTTTGCCTTAAGATGATGTTTGATTTTTGTAAAAATGACAATTTGTCTTTGAGCAACTAAAAAATGTAAAAATATGTCATGCTTGACAGAAGAAGGGACGTGGGGGGGCATCAAAGCATAATGGTCAATAATTTAGGTTATTGCTTCAAAAGTCTCAAAAAAAGGTCAAAGTCTAGCAGCCATTTCTGTCACATTCTGTTGAAAACCAAGATCTCCCTATAAATTATATTTCGTACTGCTGAAATATTTAAACCGTGAGTCTTGAAGAAGCTATGAATCATCTATTTAAATATCTCTGAGGGAACAACGGTAAAATATGGTCAAACTGAAGCTACGCTACCAAATGTCTGAGCTCCACATTCACTATTAAATAGCTTCCATACTGACACATCACATTAAAAGCACTACAAAATCTGTCAGTGCAAAATTATATGATTAACTTAAAAGCTGGTATTCATCATGTGGTTGGTTTGTTTGTTTTCAATTTTAAGTGCTATTTTGGCAAGGATAAACAAGCAACAAAGATTATCAACCTGATCAGTGTCCTTTTTACAGCAATATTCATTCACACAAAAAATGTCTGGGTTATATTTGACTCATAATAGGTAAATATATGCTGGGTTACAATGACCCCATGCTTGGTTAAAAATGACCCAATATTGGGTTGTTTTATGCAACCATGGTGTAAAATAACCCAGCCATTTTTAGCGTTGTTGATTTATAAGCCAATATTACTGTTCAAACTCTAAGTTTACAGTTAAAATAAACCAATATTGGTAAAACATACCAAGCCAAACCATAAAATTAGAAATCACTAGAAAATCTGGTAAATCTTTACCAGCATTTTTTATTATTATGTTCGAAGCTTTTACCATAATGCTGCAAGCTAAAACAACTCTATAGATAAATGCTTAGCTTTACTGCGCTGATAAATGGCATAAAATAATCATGTAAATGTATAATATAAGTAATCTGTCTCAACTGCTTTACCCAAAAGATAGTAAAAAATAGTAATACCCTAAATAACAACCATAAAGTGGCAAAGTACTTCCTTTTTATCTTGTTAAGCTGCCCTTGAATTTCAGCAACTTTTTCAAACTTGTTTTGGGGGTCATTTGCTGTTTTCCCAGAGTGCATGCACGGAGATAAGGTGGATGTTTAGGTTTGAAGCAATGCGCTATTTTCCGGCATTAGTATTCACAACACCAGTTGTGTCTTTAGAGTGAAACTCCAGAGAAGCTGAATTGATCCATACTGTGACTTTCTCTGTTTCTTTCTTGACTTTACAGCAAAGGTAGCAGCTTTTTGTACTAATTAAACTTACAGTGCAGAGAGCAGCTCAAACGTTAGCCAAACTGAGTGCAGAAGAGAAATGGTCAGCGGGAACACTTAATTTCATGCATCACGGCACCCTTCAATAACAGAGCTGGCTGTATGGATTAGAGATATCCACGTCTGTAAAAATTGACCAAAAATGGACACTGAGTGAAGCCTGATAACAAAGCTTGATGCTACTGTACCACTATTTAAAAAACTGTGAATTTACAGTATATTACTGTCTATTACTTTCACTCAGACTTTTGGAAAGTATGCTAATGTTGTGTTTTCAGAGAATTAGCTATGTCATAATCTCTTGTAAATGTTTTAGATGAACTGTTATAATGTGTATCTACAGTATGTTATGCTATGTTGGCACTTAGACTCTCAGCATGTACTGTGTCATTAATAAGTTATGCGGTTGTGTTTTTGTGGTATTGCTATCGTTGCTGCTGTTTTTGTTTTATGTTATATTTTATTTATATTAGTTGCTTGATTTATTGTTGAGTTATGGTCACTGGAAAGTTCACCTAAACACAAGAAGTGTAAATGTATTCAACGTTTGCCTCCCTCTGGACTCCATTTCCCATGATCCTCGAGTCTCCAATCATCCTCACCTGCCAGCTATTATATCATCATCATCATCCCCTCTTCATTAAAACTCAATCTGTTTTCTCCTTTGTTAGGGCTGTGCAAAAAAATCGCCTGCGATTCTCATGCGTGTTTCATTAATAAAGCCGGTTCCTTGATTAGTATTAAATCGCCATCAGCTGCCTTCAAATGGAGCGCCATTTACTACACAGAACCGTAATTCACAGAGAAGTTAGGCAAAATCAGGTTCATAATCGAGGAAAATCGACTCAGATAATCTATGCCATTTTGCCTAGCTTCTCTGTGAACTACGGGTCTGGGTAATAAATGCCGCTCCCTCTGAAAGCAGCTTTACTGATGAAACACGCATGAGAATTGCAGGCGATATTTTGCACAGCCCTACCCTTTGTTCTCCGGTGTATTTATGCCTGTCTGATGATAAAGATTTAATTTAATTATGATTATTTAAAATAAAATTAAAGGTGCAGTGTGTAATTTTTAGAAGGATCTCTTGACAGAAATACAAAATAATATACAAAACTATATTATCAGGGGTATATAAAGACCTTTCATAATGAACCGTTATGTGTTTATTACCTTAGAACGAGACCTTTTTATCTACATACACCGAGGGTCCCCTTACACGGAAGCCACCATTTTGTGTCACCATTTTTCTACAGAAGCCTTTAACGGACAAATATTTTTACTAAATTGTCTCCAACAAATACATGTTTGTCCGGTGGCGGCTACCGTAGCTTCTCTATGTGTTTCAAAAGCGATGGGTGAGCAGTGGACTAAAGGGCTCGTTATAGTCGTGCGTAGGTCCTATGGCATAGCAGCGACGGCGTAGGTTCCGCGTCGGTTTTCATTTATACTTTTGCGTCGTCGTCCACGTCGACGTGCAAACACGCGCGCGACCGCTGGTAGGCAGTATCCACGCGTGTAACCACAGTAGCAGCACAAAAGTGAAAGAAGAAGAAGCTTAGCAAGTTAACCCACAAACGCAGAAGAAACAGCAACTTGTTGTGTATAATTTGAGAAGACCAGCAATGATGGAAGTAAATAAACAGTGACTTGTGATGCATTTTGAGTTAAATCACTCCTCAACTTGGCTCATCTTTGTTTTCACCGTCACAAACGGAAATACCTATGACGCAGTTTTTTTACCTGACGGGAGGGGTTCTGGTGGACCAATCACAGCGCTTGCGGTCCACGTAGATCTGACGCGCTGTTAAATTTTTTGTGAGGTGCGCGTCAGGCTACGCAGAGCTACGCACAGGCTACGGATAGCCTACGCCGTAGCTATGGCGTAGAACCTACGCACGACTATAAATCGCCCTTTAGCCGTTGACTGCAATTCGCAACCTCACCACTAGATACCCCTAAAATTTACACACTGCACCTTTAAAGTTAAAATAAAAGTTGGTAGCAGTTGGTTGTCACTGGGTAAGCCATTATATATATAATGGATGAAAGTATGTGTGGTTCTGGACAAGCTAAATATTGCGGCATACGTATGTTTACTAGGTGAATTATGTGAATGCTTTGTTAAAGGTGCAGTGTGTACTTTTTAAAAGGATCTCTTAACAGGAATGCTAAATAATATACAAAACTATATTATCAGGGGTGTATAAAAACCTTTAAATAATGAACCGTTATGTTTTTATTACCTTACAATGTCCCCTTACGCGGAAGTCGCCATTTTGTGCTGCCATGTTTCTAAAGAAGCCCCTAACGAACAAACTTTTTTACTAAATTGTCCCCGTCAATGACATGTTTTTCCGGTGGCGGCTACTGTAAGCTTCTCTATGCGTTTTAAAAGCAAGGGAAGAGCAGTGGACTGAGCCATAGGTTGGAATTTGAAAAACCTCACCACTAAATGTCGCTAAAATTTACACACTGCACCTTTAAAGAGAAATGTCTTTAGTTTAAACTTAAATTGTTCAACTATGTCTGATTCTCGAACATTGTTTGGTAAATCAACTGTTGCAAACACTCACTCACTCACTCACTCACTCAAAAAAAAAAAAAAATTTTGTGATAAAAAAGAAATGGGTTGATAATGTGTAAAAAATAAATGAGTTCCAGTTTTCCAGCCAACCTAGCATTCTTTTTACAGTAAAATTCTGGATACAGCAATTTCTATACAGTGTATACCTACAGTACACAATGGCTTTGACAGTGTTACTTCTTAATGCTATCAAGCTATTATTTTCTGAACCGTGTGATCAATGTAATTACATCCAGATGACCAAATGTTTTAAATATGATGGTACTCATTATCTAAATATAAAGACAGAGAAAATAGCTTTGCCATGAGAGCATCTCACTGACTAATTGGAGATTTTCTCCCAAATGGAGTTCTACTACTGAGACGCTGTCCATATGTTCAGATATGAAGTGGTTTTCTCTAGAGAGATTCTCACTGCTAACTAAATTAGCCTGAAATTCAAATCACGGCCTGTTGAGTCCTAAAGGACAGACAATGCTCTGACTACAAGTCATTGAAAGTAGATGAGCAAAAACATTGAACTGTAAAGCTTGCCCACTCTGAAATGAGTGCATATTAGACCAAAGTGTCAAACTAAAGTTATACTTTTTAGACCACATGATTTATTCTTCTGCTATTAATGGAGATACTGTATATAGCAACTATGTTACAGTAATGAGTCATAGGTCTTATCTTGTGTTGCATGTGTCTTTTATTTTCAAGTGCTTTTTGTTATTCTTAATACTGTAAGTACAGTATGTTGTCATGATTGCTATTTAGCTACAGTTGCGTAATGACAATACAGTAAATGGAATTTTGATGGTTTCCTATTCCTCTTGTTCCTGTCTCTTGTCACGCTCTAAAAAAATGCTGGGTTATTTTTAAACCAGCGTTGAGTAAGGGACTCACCTTACCAGGGGTGAGTTTCCCGAACAATGACATAACTCGCTGCTGAACCACCATAGTACGATGCATAGTTGGAGAACTACCTATTCAAGAGTAGACTGTGTCCTGAAAACATAGTAACTTTGTCGCACATTCGTCGTTTGAACCATGTTGGTTCGACAACGTAGTTGATGATGTCACGTGGCAGGTGGAGTACTAATTAATCTGTTTAAATCGATTTAATATCAGATTATTGCTGTAAATGACGTACACTACATTGCATCGGACGACTGATTTTGTTACCGTGGTTTAGTTCTTTGTTGTTTAATTTCAAGATATTTCATTCATGTGCAAGTTCGCTCTTAAGTCACTTCTTCCAGGGATTCCCCAGGGTCTTAAAGCTGAAATAAATGTAATAAAATTTGTATATATTTAGAATGATGGATATATGTCACTACAGGAACATATTGAAATGTTTATTGTTAAAGGGGACATTTTACAAGACTCTTTTAAGATGTAAAATACACAGAGTACGTATGTGACGTTTTAGCCAATATCATAGCCTATAGATAATTTATTATAGCATGTTAAAATAGCCACTTTGTAGGTCGGAGCAAAAATGTGCTGTTTTGGGGTGTGTCCTTTTAAATGCAAATGAGCTGATGAAATGCAAACACTGATCCCACTGAGTGGGATGATGGTTTGTTGAAATTGAAACTCAATTGTGCTATCAATTATTTTCTGTCTTTATGTCTGCACTAAATGGGGCAGTTTAATTATAAGAAGATCCCCTTCTGACATCAAAAGGGAGCCAAATTTCAGTGACCTATTTTTTCACATGCTTGCAGAGAATGGTTTACCAAAACTAAGTTTCTGGGTTGTTCTTTATCATATTTTGTAGGTTGATAGAAGCACTGGGGACCCAATTATAGCACTTAAACATGGACAAAGTCAGATTTTCATGATATGTCCTCTTTAAATGAGTTGTAGATGTGTTCATTTGTTTCTGTCCTATTTTTGTTTAGTTTTTGAGCTCTTGAGGCATGAATCATCTCAAAAATTGGATTATGAGAACATTACATGGCCTGACTTATTTTTAAAGATGTAAAAACCAACCAAAGTCATTCTTAATGTAATAATGTCAGCAGGTATGTGTGAGGTTAGGTTTAGAGGTAGGGTTAGTGGATCGAAAATGATATTACCCTGGCATGAAAGTCTATGAGATGTCCTTAATAATATAGTAAAACCAACCATTGAATGTGTGTGTGTGCGCTCGCGTGTAATAGTGTTACGGTTGTTTTCATTTGTCTATATCAAATTAAGCTTCCAGATGTACAGGTACGACAGAAAGCCAAGGTGGCTATAGGTAAAAGAAAACTTCATAGTATTTACGATTTGGATGACTGATCTGTTTTAGTTATGAATATTTGCCATATTCATATCATCATTTATTCAGACTGATGTTTTAAGTCCAGATATTGCAGAGGTCTTGCAATATGTATAAATGTTATTAATATTAAAAAGAACACTGTCACCTTGCTGCCAAATACCAGTTGTTCCGCTGATTAACTTGGAGGGTCACCTTTCTCAAATCTTCCCCCTCCACTGTCACTCCTTTTTAAGGAAAGTAATAGTTTACATCTGATCTGACAAATGAGCTTTTGCTATTCTCCCTCATTAGCATTTCAAAAGGTGTGGCTGCCTCTCTGATCTTTGATAAAGAAAGGAAAGATTACAAAGAGGTTTGAAGAGACTTTGCACTGACAAAGAAGTCTCTTCCAATTAAGGCAGAGCTTTGCCTCCTCAAAACTTGGTTTCACAGGTCAACACATAAAAATACCTTATAAAATGCTGGAAGATTTTGGAAAAAGTATTCTTCGAAGGTTTGCTGACTTTCAGATGGTGTCAGAAATTAAACTTGTTCATCAGTTCATTAGGCCCCATTCAGTTATATTTGATATTTTTGTCTAAAAACTAGACTTATCTTCTTAAAGGTGCAGTGTGTAAATTTTAGTGGCATCTAGTGGTGAGGTTGCAAATTGCAACCAACAACTCAGTTTACAGCTCACCCTTCGGTTTTGAAATGCATAGAGAAGCTACGGTAGCCGCCACAGGACAAACATATCACCGTTGAAGATAAATAAAATTTGTAAAAAAGTTTGTCCATTAAGAGCTTCTGTAAAAAAACAAAGTGGCGACTTCCATGTAAGGGGACCCTCTGTGTATGTAGATAAAAACGTCTCATTATAAGGTAATAAAAACATAAGGGTTCATTATGATCATCTTTGTAACCTCACGATAATATAGTTTTGTATATTATTTTGCATTTCTGTCAAGAGATCTTTTTAAAAATTACACACTGCACCTTTAAGTCATTTTGCTCATCAACAAAATACATATTGATTGAAGAATTGTTAGATATTTGTACTGAAAACAAGACAAAAATACTAAGTAAGAAAATCATTTTTGCGTTTTTTGGCATTTTCAAATCCCAATGTTGACAGGTATGCCACCTTGGTCACAGATAACAGACATTTTAGGGGCATACGTGCCGAGAGCATTTGGTTAAATCATTATCTGATTTTTGAAGGAGGTGCCGTTTGGCGATTTTTGCATTTGAGCTCCTCAATTATGGACTATAATTGTTGTACCACTGTAGTTAATTTCATGTTTGCTAGCTAAAATAAACACATTAGGGATATATTGTTGAGAGGAGTAATTGAGTTGTTTCTGTAAATGTAATTATAAAACCCATGACCCACATGTGCACTGATTTGATTGTTACACCAATTAACTTTCAATCATATAGGTTTGATCACACCCTTAAGCAATCAACTTCATCAGCAAGTTTTGCGTGACTAATTTCCATCAGCTAGACCAGTACCAACCAGCAAAAACCACCCTGGAAATGTTGAAGTCGGTCTTTTATTCACAGTGCACCCGTTTCTGACCTCATTGCATTACGCAGTCCACACTAAAACAATCTTATCACCAAGAATTATCAGCAATCCCGATGACAGCCATCTGAAAGAGTTTGTTAACTATTCAGTATCGGTTTTGCTTATCCTTAACAGACAGATTCTCTCTCCTAGCCCGCAGGCTCAGTTCCTGCTGGTGGCTGATAAATTGCGGTCGCGTTTATTGGGCTTTGCTCGAAAAGACAAGAGCTGACGTGACTGAATCGCTCCCTGGCGAGTAATCTGCGCTCGGTGGGCAGTTGAAAAGAATATGATAACCCTGACATCACCTCAATTTCAAAATGCTCGTCCGCCCCCTCCCGCCTGCTCCCACATCTTGACAGAGGTTGTAGAGGTTATGAATGATCCACAAGTCTGTGGCTTCTTCGATTGGGCCGTGTTCTTGACAAAGATAGCGTCCGTCCGTTTGCAGTAAATGTTGTGCCAGCACTTTGACAGAAGGGCAGCTAATGGTCCCCATATGGGTGCTAAACAAGTATAAAGGCCTCATGGATAGTATGAAGTAGTCTATTCTGTAAGCTATAGGGATTGTGTTGTTACAAATCACAACTTTACTTCAGAAACAAAAGGCATACTGTTATATTATTGATAAGATATTGTGTTAATTTTATTCACATTATGCCATATTAGATGGCAGCTATCTCATTTGGAGGCTGTGCAGACTGTTCTGATATACAGTAGATGAATAGGTACCCAGCACAAAGATTTAAAGGGGACATATCAAAAAAATCAGTCTTTTCCATGTTCAAGTGGTCCCCAGTGCTTCTATCAACCTAGAAAATGTAAAAAAGATAAACACAGTAACTTAGTTTTGGTAAACCATTCTCTGTAAGCATGTGAAAAATAGGTTATTGAAATTTGGCTCCCCTTGTGATGTCAGAAGGGGATAATACCGCCCCTTTAATCGGCACTTTCCAACCCTGACACTGCCATTTAGTGCAGAGATTAGCTCATTTACATTTAAAGAACACACCCCAAAAAATGGCACATTTTTGCTCACATCTACAAAGTGGCAATTTTAACATGCTATAATAAATTATCTATATGGTATTTTGAGCTTCACATACGAAGTCTGGGGACACCAAAGATTTATTTGACATCTTAAAAAAGTTTTGTGAAATGTTCCTTTTAAATATTAGTTCATTGCAGTATTAATACGGTGGGAAAAAAAATTATGTATTGTTTTTTATTTCTTCTTATTATAGTTATGATTGTGATATTAATACACACTTAATACCGAAAATTTAAATAAAGGGTTTTTTTGGGGGGTCATAATTGTATTTATTTAATTTTGTTGCTTTCAACAAATTTGCTTTCAGCAGAAGTGACTTTCTGATAAGGAAAAAAGTAAGGCACCAATAGACAAAAATGATCTGTATTAAAAGACAAACCTTGCAGATCTTAATTCAACAATTTAACCTCAGTAATGAATGCTGATCAACAATTTAACCTCAGTAATGAATGCTGATCAACAATTTAACCTCAGCAATGAATGCTGATTGTCTGTGTACGTCTAATTCGTCTAAGTTATTTAGCTCTGAATATAGCTTTGGATTTGCATTATGCATATTAAAGTGTCAATATAGATATCAGTGCAATTTTTGTAGGCAAACACTGAGTGGATGTGGGCACAGAGCTCAAAGCTGCGTTCTGCTCTATTGGCACATTTCATGACACAGCAGACAGTAGGCTTTTATACACTATGTCCCTGGAGCCCGGGAGAGAATCAGTCTCTGACATTACCGGAAACATCGGGAGTGGATAAAATTGTGTTTTTTTACTGATTTTTCATAGTTGCAAACCCAGATGCTGTTATACACAGCAGATTACATTTAGAGAAACAACTGATGCTGGCAGCAATACCAAAAAAAATGAAAACTGTGCAGAAATATTTTCCCTTACTGAAGAAACAACAGCAATACACAGAATTCTCCTTAAAATGAAAAATAAACATTAAAGTGCACCTATTTCACTGCTAAAAAACAATGTTATTTTGTGTGTATTTGGTATAATACAATGTGTTTGTGTGGTTTATGTTTAAAAAACACATTATTTTCCACATACTGTACATTTTTGTAGCTCCAGATTTCACTCTCTTCCTGAAATGCACAAATTTGAAAAGCTATGTTTCCCTGATTGGCCAGCTAATCTGTGCATTATCATTGGCCTGAATACCTCTAATGTCAGCGGGAAATGTGACGCTCCTTACCATGTTTGAAAGATTCGTTTGCTAACAGGAGTTACAGGCTGTAAGTCCGAAGCGGGAGGAATTATGATAATGTTGGTCTTGTCGACATCATCAATCCCAAGAAGTAAACTGTGGCCTACAATCCGTGTGTTTGTTGTATTAAAGGTAGTGCTCTGGAGTGGTTTAGGTCCTACTTATGAGGCAGGACTTTTTCTGTCTGCCTTGATGACCCATCAGTACCCCTTCTATTTGGAGTCCCTCAAGGCTCTATTCTTGGCCCAATGCTGTTTTCCTTGGATATGCTCCCATTAGGGTCAATTCTTAGGAAATATGACATGTCGTTTCACTGTTATGCAGATGACACACAAATTAATCTGCCACTGAAACGGAAAAATGCTAGTCCTTTGAAACTTCTTTTTGACTGTCAAAGACATTAAGGATACTATTTTTTTTGAACGAGAATCGGACAATATGTGCTCTTAAAAAATAAAAAATGAACATACACTGGAATTTTTTATGCTGTTGGGATAGAAGAGTTAAAAATGGACATTTAATATTTCTGACCTTTACTGACACATGAATGATCACATATTACACTGAATAGACATTCTGTATCCATTATACATTATCTCATAAAAGATGGTCAGTTTTGATTTTCACTAAGACAGACATTTGTGCTCAGAATATTTATTCATAACACAAATTCAAATCGCCAGCTTGCCACCCTAATGATCAGAGATGTTTGAATGGAAGTGATTTTTATGTGTATAAACAGGGAGGTGACATCAAAGTCACTGCAGCGTAAAAAAAATAAGACTAATAAAAAAAAGATTAAAGGGGTCATATAATAAGGAATCACATTTCCCTTGATCTTATGAGATAAAAGATTTCATTGTACTATAAAAACACACTGTACCGCAACTTTTACAACTCAAATCCTCCCCAGTGGACGAAGAACATTTATTCTGCTTTCTGACATCAGATAAATCTGAACACATGAACACCTATCAACATTTACACAATTACAAATTCATGTACTTAAAAGTACAGCATCAAAAATGGCCTTTAGTGCAAAAAAAACTTTACTGCAGACCTCAGTGGAAAATTCAATAATAATACTACTAATAAAACTTTGATATAAGCGCCGTTAACCTGTCAGAATAAATGCTGACAGGCATGGTACAGTATGTTGTACTACAGTAGGTCTTATGGTAGCATTGGAATGCTTGTCTGTTATCTGTTCACTCTGCCCTGTCATGGCCTCCACTTATATGTGAATTCATAAGAGGGGAGAGAAGCATATAATACTGGAGCTTAAAAATTTGATCGAATCTCTGGAGGGCAACGAATAGGATGAGGAGAAAGGGATATAACTTCATCTACCTGTCACCATTCCTCCACGGGAAAATCAATCACAATGAAAAAGGAGGGGACATTGAGATGGTAACATATTCTTTTTTTGCCTCCTCTTCGAGGGGAAGCGTTATCTGTCAGGATCTCCAGAAAAAGACTTGGGAAACTATTTGCAGGGCAGATCAGAAGATGAGGACCTCTCAATCCATCAGGAGCAGGTTAAGATTGGGACTCTGACACTTCACTTGCAGATGGTCGGACAGTCTGTTGAGGGCAGTGTAAGGACAGATGGTCATCTAGGAGTTGGGTGGTGCAAATGGAGAGTAATTTGGCCAACAGTCATGTGTGACATATAGGGGGAGAGGTGAGGCTGCAGGCTGATTCATCTATATGGTTTTTAAGACATCTCGCCTCACTGGACTCATTCAGTGCAACATGTGAAGTTATAGTAAATCTGTCAAGATATTAATAGTCCAGCCATGTAGCATGAACATATAAATCACCTGTCAATGCTCATGATGGAATGATGTTTTGTACGTTTCAGGATCACCTAAATCCATCAACTGTATCTTCAAATGACCAAATCACACAGTTATCGGTTTCAGCAGTAACAACACAAACAAATGGCTTTTGTGAAACACACGTAACTTCTGGTAAACCTTCACAAAGAATCAATAGCAATAGAGTCCATTTAGAGTAGTTTATTTCTGAAACAAGCAAAATAAATAACAAACTGAAACTTATTTTACATTTCCATCATGTTTTAATACTGAGGAGCTAACCTAACTGTTTAATTCCACCTGTCAAAGTGTTTTGAATATTGTTGCTCCTTTTAAAATTACTCGTCCTAAACCAAGAACAGAGTCATGGTTGAATGATATTACTCGCACTGTCTGCCGTGAGTGTAGAAGAGCTGAACGTCACTGCAAGAAAGACAAGCTGCAGGACTTGGTACAAATACCAAAAAACAGTTAAAGCTCAGAAAACTAAATATTGTCTAATGTTATTCTTAAAAATTCTCATAAACAAAGCTCTTTTTAGTACAATTAAATATGTACTGAATGCCTTTCAACCTGATTTTTCTGATGTGTCCTCTGAAACTTTTAAGAGGTTTTTACAAATTTTTGTGGATATGTTATCAGAACACACATTATACCTCCTTCTGTGGACTCCTCTGTCCTGATTACTTGCTCAACTGTTTTAAACCAGTGTGAGCCTGTGGGCCCAATTTTAACGATCTGAAACGCAAGCGCGAAGCGCAAGGGACATTGAGGGCGGATCTTGGGCGCTGTTGCTATTTTCCCGGCAGGAGAAATAACTCTTGCGCCAGGCGTAAATCAATACGCTATACATTATGGTCAAGCATGCGCCCTTAAAATAGCATAATGAACCACGCGCAACGCGACACTGACTTTAGACCAGTTTTTTTTGGTCAGTGGCGCAATTGTTTTTTGAAACTGCAAAATAGCATCAGGGATGGCTTGTGCCGGAACACGCCTCCTTTTTTGCGCTGAACCGCCCAGGGAGCGCAAGTTCATTCCCTAGTTTGCTGACGTGCAACTGTGGAGGGCAAAACCCGCTGTGCGCGCTGGGTGCAAGATAGGGCCCTGTGTCTCTTTCTCTTTTAAAAGATTTTATTAATCAGATGAAACCCTCTCCATTTCCCAGAGATGTAGTTCCACCATGTTTTTGGAAGAGATTTTTGATCATAATATCCTAGTTTCCCGGTTGAAACATTTTTGTTGGTATTAAAAGTAGTGCTCTGAAGTGGTTTAATTCCTACTTATCAGACAGGACTTTTTCTGTCTGTCTTGGTGCACATCAGCACTCCTTCTATTTGGAGTCCCTCAAGGCTCTATTCTTGGCCCAATGCTGTTTTCCTTGTATATGCTCCCATTAGGGTCAATTCTTAGGAAATATGACATTTCGTTTCACTGTTATGCAGATGAATGACACACAAATTTATCTGCCTCTGAAACAGAAAAATGCCCATCCTTTAAAACTTCTTTTTGACTGTCTCAAAGACATTAAAGATTGGATGGCCCAGTAGATTTTTTACATTTTAATGAGAGCAAGACTGAAATCATGATATTTGGTCCAAACTGTACTAATAAGACCTCTAACATTGATTTGGGCTCTTTGCTTCCCTATTTAAATCCACTGTTAATCTGGGGGTAATAATGAATATAGATTTTAAACTTGACAAACAGATAAACTCGGTAGTCAGGTCAAGTTTTTGTTAGATAAGGCAAGACCCAGGTCACTCTCTCATGCTTGCAGTTAGTCCAAAATGCTGCATCTCAACTTTGAACACGCACATGTAAACGGGAACATATTTTGCACATAGCTACATTGGCTTCCGGACCGTTTTAGGGTTGATTTTAAGGTTTTAATGTTTACTTATAAATCCTTAAATGGCCAAGCCCAAACTACCTTTCTGACCTTATACAGTAAAATTGCATGTCCCATCAAGGTCTCTGAGGTCTGCTGACCATTTGCTGCTGAAGGTCCATGGAGTAAAACTAAAGCACATGGTGAGCTGTCCCTAAACTCTGGAACTCACTACCTTTGTCTGTGAGGATGGCCCCAAATTTGTCTGCTTTTAAAACTAGCCTTAAAACATAAATATATTCTTTGACATTTAATTAAATCTGAGAGCTGTGGGGTTTTGTGTATAGTACTTTGTATATTACCCCTTTTATTGTTGTTTGTTTTATAACCCTTTTACATGTACCTGTACAGCACTTTGATCAACTACTTTTGGAAATAAATTAAACTTGCAACTTGAAATCATAGCTGAAGGGTATCAAAAACTACACTGAGCTAACATTACTGTGTAAAATTAATATATACAATCTTAACAACAGATTGGCTGCCAAACCTCCCTTCACATAGCGTTGATCCATGAACGCTGTCTCCCCTCGTTTTTAAGAAACAAACAGAGACCGGAAGTTAAGTTTTGTCCAAACGCGGGGCGTATGTTTGTAAAACATCAACATGATTTTAGTGTAGTATAAATAAAAACAGTATATAATTAATACCGTATGGTTGGCCAAACTAGTAAAAAAAGGTGTATAAAGTACTATTCGGACGGGATTAGTTTTACATAGGGAGGTGGGGTAAAGCAAGTTTTTATCAGAGGTTCTCTGTGATTTTAGTCCAGTCCGAATGCTCCATGTCAGTAATCATTACGGACAATGTCAGTAAAGATTACGGCGTCTTTTACCTTCTGTAAAAAGGTCCGGAGAAATTACCTCAGGTAATACTAATCCAGTGCGAATCGACCAGCTGTAAATATACACGTAAATCGCGTCATTTCCTTTTAATTTGCGGGTTTCTTTTAAATATAAAAGCGCTTAAAGAGGCATTTACTTGCGTTCTAGACGGAGAAACAAGTCAGTGGCAGGTCAGTTTCTGAATAAAACACGACACAAACTTAAAAAAAAAGTCAAATTCACTTCTCAGATGCGCGGAACTGTTTACGAAACTGACGTTCTCCCCAAACTGAAATTAAACACAGTGTTTCGCGTTTTCCTTGTCTGTGTCATGTTGTTTGCACATCTGATATCTGGAAGCAAGGTCACGTGCACGTGAAGACGAGAGGTGACGCGCTGTGCCAACGAGTTACCCCTCCCACTTCTGAATGTTTTACAGAGATTTCTAATCCCGTCCGAATTGACCATTTATATTACCCGACGTCCTGTGGTAAAATTACATTACGCCATCTTCCCCTGTAAAACTAATCCCGTCCGAATAGGGCTTTAGTCACTTTGGCACACACATATTTATTAATCTAAATTTGGTTCTTTAATATCTTGTGCATTGGGATTTCAACCACACTGTAAAATTATTTCAATCAACATTATGTTACTTTAACAATTTAAAAAGTAGGTTGAATTATGTTCCAAAACCAAGTTGTTTTAACTTCATGCTTATTTCTTTTTTTACAGTGCACATAAAAAAGTGTTTACACATAAAACATTCTCCTCTAGAATATAATTTTTTTTCAATGGCTGGCCATAAATTTTTTTTCTTGCCAATGAGAAATAGTTACACCACATTTGTGTAGACAGCACCTAATATTGAGCATTGTGAAATGTGCATATAACCCAACTGCTTAATCCGACTAAGAGTCAAGACTTAACCAGCAGTTGACTGATTTTTATAGAACTAGAAAGAGGGGACTCCATTCTAAAAGAAGAGCCCATGGGTGTCCCTACATAATCCAGAGCTACAGTCTTTGATGCTGCATCCCACAGTGAGCAAACCCAGCTCATCAAAAGTACACCATGCACAGACAGACACTTCTTCAGCCTTCTAATAGTGTAATTGGAAGATAAGAGCCGCTCCATAAGTGACAAGCTTTAGAGAAGTGCAGCTGGTGCATGGATGTGAAGCCAGTCAAGCAAAACCATGGTGATCACTCTTCTTCACTTCTTTGTTTAATCTTTTCTCTAACTGTCTCTCCCACTTTCTGTCTCTCCGCAAGAATAAGCGCACCCCTGCATGTCACACAACGTCACTAGGAGCTACACAGATGATTCATACTGCAAATTATTTTAAGTGCAAGACAGTTTTCTGCATTCTGCTCTTTTTATCCATTTTCTGCACTCAAATTGTGTCTGATTGAGTGTATTTTGCTGAGTGTTTTATGCATTCCATTTGATTGCATCTAAAACTGTCACCAGTATTTTGTCTTGTTTTCCAGTAAAACATCTTTGAGATTTACTTTAGAAGCAACACTGTGTGTTTTAAAGAATATATCTTCTAAAGCTAAAACAATTGCCAATGGAAAGATAGGATACTATTTAAAAGGCTTAATATTTGTCATGTTTTAGGTTATAATATTTTAACAAATAGACAAATCTGACAGTTTGAGTTAATTGAGTTATCAAAGCAAATGTAATGTCATGTTGTATTTGTTGTATTTTGGCAGTCTGCTCAAGATTTGTTTCAAAAGCAGTTTCCATCACCTATACCATGGTTTTTCATACATAAAATATTCACATTTCACATGAGGAATAAAATATTGTAGTAGTTTGATTTACAAATACAATTAAGTCATAATGTGTTTTGTATGAAGAACAGACCGGCTGCCTTAAAGAACAGATCAGTCTTGTCCCAAACACAGTGTGAGTAGTTCATCGGCTTTCAGATTTAGTGTGTACTCTGGTGGACATAATGTTCTAGCTGTCAGCAATGTAATTTAAAGGTCCTGTTGTAAACACTATATTCTCCCCAAGCCCTTTTGGTTTCTTATGGCATTTTTCCATGCATTAAACGTTGATAGGTCCAAAGCTGTGCCTTGTCAAGTCCTGTCATATTTGGTTTCTACCCTTTGGCGGGTAACTTGCATAAAATACATTTATCAGGCACAAGGTCTGGTGTCAGTAGTGTCAGTCTGGATGTGTGGACCGACAGAAGCGCTGTCATAACAGAACGTTAGTATCATAATAGCTTGACCCTTGTGACCGGTTTGCTGTTAGGCAAAGACAATGTTTTCTGATACAATATTATCACCCTCCCATGAACTGAACTAACTTTGTAGGTATGAGAAGTGCATTACATAAAGAGACTCAGCGATCAAAATGCGGGGGTTATGAAACTGTTCCAAATTATGAAAAGACAGAAATATGTAACTGAACAGAGGAAATGTAAGCTACTGTCTTTGAAATGAAAAAGGCCTAATTGCCATGCACTGTAAAAATCATTGTTGCACTTTAATTTTTCATTTTAATACATTTAAAATTATACTTAATTTCAACTTTCTCGACAATAAATTATAAAAATAATTTTTAAGCTAATTCAATTTTATTTAAAGGACAAGTTCGGTATTTTACACTCAAAGCCCTGTTTTCAGATTGTTTATGATGAAATAGAACATGAAAATGACTGAAATTTAGACTGGCCCGAGAATTTGTGCTGTGAGTTACGGTATTATTTCGCCGCCGGGAACTTTCTTTGTATTCTTGCAATTGGCAAAGGCGGATTATCGCCACCAACTGGGCTGGAGTGTCTATTATTCAAGCTCTCAACGGAAGAATATACGGGTGTGAGGCGTTTGGAAAATAGCTCCACAAGTTTACAACGAATGGTAAAACACCTGTTTGAAAGCATCTTTTGCAGCAATTTTTTGTGTAAGGATATCAGTGAACACCCCTGACCATTCGGTGAGTTTCACGTCTTTGTAAACGAATATTTAATGCATTTTAGGAAGGATTGTTCCTGTGCACCTATAAACCCATTATAGAGGTGGGAGGTGAAACAACAAACACCCGAAAATTCTTGTGGCAGCCGCATATGTCTAAATTTCAGTCAAAACTGTTCTATTTCATCATAAACAATCTGAAAACAGGGCTTTAAGTGTAAAATACCGAACTTGTCCTTTAACATTGTTGTAAAGCTTGTGCTGTGTTTATTTCACGTCACAGAACAATAACAATAAAATGGTTTATACAGTACCTGTTAAATGCTTTATTCTGATATAAGAAGTATATGCATTATTTTTTGATGAACACACACCTAACCTGTCAAATTTCTTAAAAAAAAAAAAATGTTTGTGGTAACTCTGGTATAAGTGTAATAATTGACTCTGATTCACGTCCTGCCGCATAACCATCTTGGGTGTGCATTATTTTTGAATAATTCAATGGCCCGACGTCAATTATTCCTTACATACAGTTGATAAACACAACATATAAGCACATGACTGTTTGCATCAGCTATAACATAGACAGTAATTCACCACAGCTCTCTCAATGATGATTGTGGACCTCATGGACCTCATTCTCTCAGCTGATAGAAATGATTTGTTGTGTGTCCCAGTGTTCTCAGTGTCTCAGTGTTCGAATTATGTCAAAGATTATGGGGTCCCCTACACTCTCAGATATAAAGATACAAAAGTTGTCACTGGGACAGTAGCCTTTCAAAAAGCTACACCTTTTTACCCAAACAGTGCATATTAGTACTTCAAAGGTACATATTGGCAGTTTCAAAGATACACATAGTCGCTGTCCGATGAAAACCATGTATGTCCATTTTGCTGATTTTGAGATTTTTCAACGGATTGAATGTCCAGGTTTATTTCGGTATACGGTGCTTCACATATCTAAATGGCCAATGAAAAATTGTGAAATCATATCTTCTGATTTTCACGTATATCCTTTTGGTGTCAAAGCTGTCAATCACGCCACGTATCTCCCGCCCTGCAAGCATTTTGCCGGTCTCGTGAAGTTTCATCGAAGCTCAGCACTGGATAGCTGAATAAACATAGCCTGGTGAGACAAATGACTTTCCTTCATCAAGGTAAACATTTCCCCCCTGTCATGACGCCAGACGTATGTCTAGGAGTGACAAAATTATGGTAGGACTGTGCAAACAAAGTATCTGTCTAGCATTACCATGTCAGTGTATTGATTCATTGTCCCTTCATAGTTTGCAAGAGACATTTAATAAATGTATAATTAATATTAAACTAAGCGTATTTAATAAACTATGACGTAGGCTATTTAATAAACTAAGCGTATTCATCTGTCAATATGAAACGCGACTTGGCCATTCTAATTAATCATCGGAAAAACGCGTATCGACCACCGTTACTGTATAATATGCACGTATGTCCATTTAAACTCAATGTTGTTAAAATGTGGATATATCATTACACTGGCAAGAATATGGTTACATGTAAAGATGCCGTACCAAGTATGACAACGCTACATTCAACTGCTTTTGAAATACGGTGTTTTTTCACTTCCTGAAAAGTAACCGTTTTGGACACATTTTCATCGTTCAGCGACGATATGCGACCTCCGCATTGAGTCGACTCATCTGTCAATTTCTCCAGAAAACAGCGTGAGGCACACTTGAGAGTTTACATTTATTTCAGACAGAAATCTTTTGGATTAGTTTATTGGGAAACATAATGGACAGTATCACTTTGTGCCAGCTCAGCACGAGAATTTTAAATCATGTAGTATTTTAATTTTAATAAAACCTCAATGCTTATAGGAGGACCGGTACCACCCCAGCACCCCCTCAATTCGAACACTGTCCCATCTTGATTGACACCGGTCCAACACTCTGCATGTTAGAAAAAAATAATTCATCTAATTTAAAATATCTTGACCACATACACACAATAAAGGCGTGTGGTGTTGTCAACAATTTCATCAGTATTGCAGGATAAAACGAGAGTTCAGTTTCGTGTCTTAGTTCAGTTCATTTTAGATGAAACTTTAGATGCGCTATATTTCATCTCTCTGTTGTCCTATTACAGTAGCTTGCTGTTCCTCCATTTGATCCTGCTGACCCTGTGATGTTTCCAACCTTCATGGCCCTAATAGTCCGTTTGCCCTCTGACTTGATGCCCAGGTGGCGTTGGCTAAAGATAGACAGCATGATAACAAAGGGAAACATAAACAAGTACAGTACAAACAGCTCCCATCCAAACACACAGGACTGTGGTGGCAGATGCTGTGCATGCTGAAGGTTTTCGGAGGTGGTCGAACCAAAAGCAGTGGCTCAGTTCTGCTTGGGGTGATAGTCTTGCTTGCTTCACTATTGGGCTGTTGAGCATAGAGAAAAAGCAGCTTAAACTTGTCCGGATGGTGACCAGCTTAAGTAAGTATTTAAAACGTTTATTGCTGAGTACCAGTGCAAGGCACATTCATGCAGGTTTTAGCTTGACAACTAGTCATGCTGATCTACATGCAAAACCAGTTTTTAGAGCATTGTTGGTTTTTAAAGCAAATTAGTTGGTTTAAGCAATATACAGCAATGTTGAGAAGTTACTATATATCAGAGTGTTTACTTGTGTTTTTTTTATTTATTTATTTATTTTTTTGCATTTTTAAGGTAAAATGACAATACCAACGGCCTATTTAATAAACATGCAAGGGTTGTGTAGAATGAAGTGAACCAAAGATTAATTTTTTAATTTCTTGAAAAATTAACAAATGAAGAGTTTGGTTCCAAAACGTAATAAATCCATTTTGACAAATTTCGGTAAAAACGTGTTTTCTATACCAAGAAAGTGACAAGATGAAAACCACTATTTACTGTTACAAACTTTCACATAGCATCTTTAGGTTAAAAAAACATAAAAATTCAAATCCATAACAAAGATTTATTATAAAAACAAATTCTTTTTTCCACAAAATGCAATAAATCCATGACAGGTTTTTTTTTCAAACTGCTAGAAATCTATTCAATGAAATGTGTATTCATCTTTGCCATGTTATATTCATTTAGTTGAACAGTTGTACACACTGATAAAAATAAACATTAATGTCATTAATCAAAACACTTACTTTGTCATGTTAAGAACACTGTCATTGCTGCGGTTATACTTGAAGCCGTCCCTTAGCATTTTTCACAGCGATCAGCTGTAAAATGTTTTGATCCTGCTCGATTTTCGTTGACTTTGAGTAAAATAATGGAAAGTTTTTCATAAGATCTCCTGGGCTCAATGTGTTAGCATGAGAAGCTTGATGCCATCGGGAGAACAAGCACCCGTCTCCCGAGTGCCTTTCGCGGAAATTATTAGATGTTGATGGCTTACTTTTCTTTCATCACAGAAAACCATAGGTTTATCCATGCCATTAAAGTATTATTTTGTTTTGTTTGTTGATCACGAAGTACAAAGTAGATGAGGAAAACTAGGACTCCGTGTACTCAGCGCGCCGCCATGTTTGTTTACATTGCGTGAATGGTGCGCTGTAATTTCTGGAGCGGATTTATTGTGTTCTGTAAAAAAGGAGGAGTGGCGTTTATCGCATTTTGGGAAAAAAAGGGAAAAAAGATGACAGAATAACACGGCGGATATTGGATTTTGCGTAAAATTAAGAATTTACTTTTAAATACTGACCTGATATAATACTGATTTTGGCAGTAACTCATTTTTTTCAAAAATAGCGTTTATCGCGTTTTAGAACCAAACTCTTCAAATATTCTTCACCATCTTAACACTGATTCATTGGAATGCTATTCTCTCTGATGTTTAGCGTTTTAAAGAATTAAATAGGAAAACACATTTCTGAACTCCTAAACCTGAACAACCACAGCATCAACCAAATGCAGTCATTTTTAATAATGATCTCTCAATGATTCATGTCCTGCTGTGATGGTGAAAACAAGGTTGTGTAAAAGCTACTGAGGGAAACTGTAAAGGATCGTATTGAGTCTGTTGTTTATCATCAGCACATAAAAGTTGAGCGAAAGGCTTTAGCTAAAGCTGGTGACTGTAATCTTGTGAGACTGGGTCAAGCTAGGAACTCAGAACTCATTAGTGCTAGTGAGGAGGCAGGCTCACCGCTGCCTAACTCACTCATCAGAGGGGAACAGCGAGGGAGTTTAAAAATAACGCATCACTTGTACTTCATGTCTGGTATGTAAGTATACAGTTTGTGGTGTTTGGTGTCTGTGTAGCAACTCTCAAGTGCTCTCAAGAAAAATGTACTACATAGGCTGACCCTCAGCTGAACATATTAACTGCCTTCATTGTGAGAAATATTATTTTAAACCTGTTAATATATAAATCATGCTGTGTCAGATATTTGAAATGATGTTGGGTCAGTTTTATTTGTATAGGGTTTCTCTTTGTACATAATATATTGTTTCAAAGCAGTTTTTTTATAAAATAGCATGTTAGCATCCCTACTGAGCAAGCCAAAGATGAATAAGCCGAGGTGAAAAATTGATGTTGGTAGATGAGAAAAAGCCTTTGGAGGAAACGAACTCAAGGGAGTGCATCTTCCACTGGAAAGACCAAAAATATAAAAAATACTGTATAAAATGCCATTAAACTTTAAGATTAAAATAATTATAACTGTATGTTAGTTTTCAATAGGGCTGTGTATCGGCAAGGGCCTCACGATACATGGGACACAATACAATCTATTGTGATAAGATACAATACATTACTGTAAAAAATAAAACTGAACAAATTTAAACTAACCCATTCCATTCTACCCAACCAATTTATTAGCAGATATTTGCATGTACAGTGTCACTGAACAGTAAACACACTGAAATGAATGACATCCATATTGATAGGCTACTACAAATAAATTTTTTCACAACTGAAATACCTAATTTTACTGAAATAGTATGTATGTTATAAATAAAAACATTAAGCATATTAACTCATTCCCCGCCAGCCTTTTTTTTAAGTTTCACAAAATGCCTTCCAGGAATAATTTCTTCTATGAATATATAAACATACAAATATATCAAATATATAAAAAACAGACCCTCTGCTTTCAAACAAACAAACAAAACGGGGAAAAAACTTTTTTTTTAAATAGCATTTTTGTAAAAGAATTATGTTAGAGATCAGATTCAGAATGATTAAAACATACACAGAGTTTAAAATTTGTAAAATTAGTTTTTGCTTTCGGTAAGAGCGCCATCTAGTGGATAATAGCGGAATTGCAGATATTGTAAAAACTTGCAAGGAAAGCGTCATTGGCATCTAAAACTTTAAAGCTCCAAAGTGATTTTCTATTGGTCTTTTGTTTCATTAACATGAATGAAACAGACAGACGCAGGTTAAAAGGACACTATTGCTTTAAGAGCGAATGCAAGGGAGAGATGACACACATCTGTTTCTTTCTCAGCTATGTTCACCTAAGACATAAATGACTGTTTACCAGAATATTTCCAGAGAATGTGATAGTTCAGGGTAATTTATACATTATTATACAGTTCATTATTGTGGAAAAAACTTGTTATAGTAAGCTGTATATCTTACATATTTGCACAGCCCTAATAAATTGATTTATTTTTAAGTTTACAGTGTATCTCCTGTGAAAATTAAAGATACAAATACCTGTAAAAGAGAGTCAAGGATACAGGGATGTACAGGATGTATCCCTTTCAAAGGGATCAAAGGGTTAAACATTCAAAAGCAAATTATCTACTGTGCCTATATGGTTTGTATAGTCAAATGTTTATTTTTGAAATTAAACATATAAACAAATTACTTAATTTTAAAAGCAATTTAAATTGCTTAAGATAATTTTTTTTAAATATAAAGATTATATTATATGTAGTTCTAAACGTAGGTTCGGGAGGAGCCTAAACATTCAGGCCTGTCAATCATCATCATTATGGGCGTATAAGGCAGCCTTCAAGCCAAGTTTTTCCGGCATCCCTCCTCCTCCTTCACTCTGTCTTTCTTCCTCTTTGCAGTTCTGTTGCAGGGGGTTGAACTTGGGGCTCGAGCCCCAGCCTCAGGTTCAATCTCTCTGAAGGTTCAGAGCTCAGGTACAGAGCTCCCTTCGAGGACGGCAAGCCAAGTTCATTTACCATTAATCATTAAGACCTGAATGCGCAGGCGAACTAGTGAAAATAAGGATTATAATTTATTCAAAATTATGAGACGGCTGCATGGAAGCAGACATCAATTTATAACTGCATACTATCTTTGCAAAAATGTGTGGTATCTGAGAAACGCCCAAGGTCATTTCTTCTTTGAAAACAAGGGATATTATTCTGAAATGATAATTGTGGGTTAATGGTGGAGCGTTTTATTATTCAGATTTTCCTCTGTTAACTTAGTACTGTCCTCCTTCCTTTTTCTCTTACCCATGATCTGAGGTTCATCCAGGGTGCCAAGCAATTTTCCAGTTCTTACCAGAGGACTTGCAGAAGGGTTGAGACACTCATCTCCAGGGCTGGCTTTGGGTGTTTACTCCATCCCGTTTTTGTCATGTCCTCTATTGTGACTGATGAGTCCACAGGGCCTCTTCACCAGACGCCAAACTCAATGATCAATACAAGCTCGACACAGCATGCGGGTACATGCCTTCTTTTTAGTATCCTAACTCTCCGAAACACACATCTGTACAGAGACCACAACCAAATAAAATAGTTTTGATCTAATTCAGATCATTCTGTTATATACACATTAAGATATTGTTTGCATTGGAGGCGCTGCCGAAATTCTGAATGATTTATTTTAAACTATTAGTATGATTTATCCAAGCACAGTATTTTGAAACACAAAAGTTTGGTTAAGGCAAATGGACTTTTTTGGTTTGCTAATGACTTTACCTAAACAACACTGGTAAACAGATGGAGCCATCTCATCTAAGATAACAGAGCATCCAGTCTCAGCTAAAATATTTATCACTTCGAGTGCAGATCAAAGCGAGTTCTAGGACAAAAAGTTACACTAAAGCAATAAGAAAAGCCTTGGCTTGCTATAGTCCCTTTGCCCCCATATGTTGTGCGTGTATATATACAGCAGGGGAAATATCGTAACATTTTTAAAAAATATATTATGTTAAGTTATGTATAACAATGTGAAATGACAATAGCAATGGTGACGTGCTCAATACTTATTTCACCCACTGTATATACATACATTCACATACACAAATACATACAGCATATGGGGGCATATATCTTACACATGTACTGCATATATTGCTTATATGCACCCACGCACGCACGCACGCACACACTGTATTTTGACCTTCTTTTCTCATAGAGAAAAGACATGGTGCTCCATATGTCACTGTGTCGCACCGATTGCTTTCTGACATACACAGTTCAGGCAGGATTTATAGTCTGAGCCAATCTTGAAAATACATGTTGACATTTAGACCAGCTGAAAGGTTGTAATCTCTGAAATGTAAATCATGTACTTTTCCAAATAGATCACATAAATCTCACATTCCAGGTAATGTAGTGCAAAAACATTACCATGCTTTAATATTTAAAATGCCCCAATATTAACACTGTCTGTTATCACTTGCATTAGCCATCATAAAAGTCGTAAACCAGATCAGGGATAAAAAATTTTTGTGTATACTCATATGTTTAAGAATTAAAATATGTGAACATATAATAAAAAGTAGGACATTGAAAAAATAAACATTTACGGTAATGTATTACTTTATTGTTAATATTGATGATACTAAGATGAACTCATCCAATTGGAGAGGAGGTTTGCAATGAAGTTATGATCTCTGCAATCACAAGAGTCTAGCGGTGATGCTGACTCCGCCTACTGGAGAACACTGGAAAAAAACAATAGATACGGAGATACAGACGTTAAATAGGATTTTACACAATGAAATCCATTGAAAGAATGAAGTATTTTAGATAATACAACTAAACAATTTTGTGTAAGAACAGAGAGATAGACATAAAAAACTTGTACAAAATAAGATGTTTATAGGGAACTTACCTGTTGATAGGCTTTGCTAATTTAAGATTTCATGCATCTGCATTTCTCCAGATCATCTCTGAACAGCTCTAACCTGCACACAGACATTACACAACAGAGAAGACATTTCCTGGCAATAATTCAACATGTTATGCGCTCACACATATCTGTCAAAGGCAGTTGTTGTTCTTTTTTTTCTTATTCCCATAAATGCTGGTCTGCCAAAACTAGGTTTAGGCTTTCTGCTATAACAGAATGTTCTCAGATAAATTTTAATTGTTAAGTTATCTTAATTTTAGTTTTTAACATGATTCTTTGGGCCCTTCTGCCAGATCCTCCAAGAGGATAGCCCCTCGTCCCTTAATGATGGCAGGGTTGTATGAGAACCTTAAGGATGTGCAATCACTGTCCCTTCGAGGTCCAAGTAGTCCGGTTAAAGGATCCCACTTTTGACACCATAATTTTTGTTGAAAAAAATCAGAATGACTACTATCTTTTAATACTTTATTTAAGTGTCAAGATGATAAAGGTCAACAATTTTACAAGATCTTGGGAGCAATGATCACAGTAAATTTTGTCTCATAGCTCAAAGCCCTTCTAGCAGTTGCAGCCGGTGACTTCCTTTTTCGAGGGCACTCAATGCGAAGTTCGTCACAACATGTATGTAGCCCCTCATATGTGTGGTTCATAACTTCAAAATATGTGTTCTGCGTCTCGAGTCATTCTTTGTGCATTACGTGTCTTGTCAAAATAAGTGCCTGCTGCAGACGCGTCTAAAGGGTTTATGATAAAAGAGATGCTCGCGTTTGCCAGATACTCACATAATCTAATGCGTAATCAGAGTTTAGTGTTAAGGGAGTGTCTTGCATGTATTAAGAGCGTCTCTTTTATCATAAACGGTTTTGACACGTGTGCAGCATGCACTTATTCTGCTACATGTTGCTAATCTGACTGCATCCATTTCTTTTACCCATCTCCAAAATGCAACAAAATGCCGGATTTTTATTATTATTCTGAAAATGAAATTCACAGTGCTTTGGCAGGAATGAGATGTGGCACTGTAAAGGGCATTTTAAATGGTATGCGATAGCCCACAAGCTTTGCTTGAGTTGTAACATCAGGAATGAGCATTGACCTTACACTCCATTTTCTCCAAATAAAAAAGCAAGGTTGTGAGGGATAGATGCAGTTTGGGTTGTAATGTTTTAACTTTGCTGTTGATTGTGCAGCTTGTGCCTTAAAAATAAAACATTTCTGCTAACAGTAAAACAGTAAATCACAAAAAATTGCCTTAAGCTTAGTTCTCACAGACTCAGTCACAATTAAGCTTTGCCTTGTTAACTTAAAAATATCTCACTGTTGATGACTCTATAAGAAGCAGTCGAAGAGGGTTAGAGAGAGAACAAGAATATGAATCCATCCCTGTGCAGCCCAGCGGACTGGAGAGCCTGAAGCAAACTCACGGACATATGCGGTGGGCAATGGAGGGCACTACAGTAGAGAGAGGAATGCTTAGGGAAGCTCAGGTGGAGATCTCTCATGTGTGTAATTTGTGGCCTTGATACAGTATTGATGAAACATGGAGGCAGAGGAAAATGAGGGTCGGAGGTTAAAGTACCGGAGATTTGAGTCCAATGAAAGCCCAATGAGTCTCAGCCCGACTGCTTGATGGGATTCATATTCCAGACAAGGATAAATGCAGTTCCAGATTAGCTGGTGAGTGTTTTGGGAACATTTAAAGCATCAGAATTACAACTCTTTTTCACACATAGGCTTACATAAACCTTACACTTGAATGTGTCAGATCTGAGTGTACATTCAGTTCTTGAGATAGCGTGTTTCTGCGGCTGAACTGTTAAAGAGTCGTGGATTCAGTTCTTAGGCAATGCTCAAATGTATGTATTATACCCAGTGGTGGCTGGGTACAAAAAAATGTTGGGGGTGGCGCATACAAACTCGAAATTAAACTTTTACTGTAGTAATGCAGGTCTGTAAATAGCAGTTTATCAGGTGATGAATAGCATTTCTGCTTAGCTAAAATGCTGAAAATTTTACTGTTGAAGTCAACTAAAGCGTGAAATAAATGTACTATGAATTTGTACATTTGAGTATAATTTGGTTTTATTATCTGTAATGAACTAATTTACAGTAATCATTCACACACACACACACACACACACACACACACACACACACACACACACACACACACACACACACACACACACACACACACACACACGGATAATTGACCCGTCATAGTCAATTATCCATCATTTCGTGTTTTAATGATAATAATTGTTTAATTGATTACAAGACGAGCATTCAAGTTCAAATGTTTTATTTATTTGTAAAGAGAACAGATTAACAGAAATTGCATCACTTTACATGTTTAACATAACATGAAGCAGATTAATGAATAATTTTTTCTCGCAGTGGACAGATAGCTGAGGAGATAAAACATGAGAACTTTATGCTGAAAAGGCAAATATGAACAAATCAAATCACAAAATACTACTGCGATTAAAATAGCGACAGACGTGTAAAAATCTAAACTGAATTGAATTAAACTTATGACACTGTGTATCTGAAACCATCTTATGTAATAACACATAAAGGCAGATAAATGCAGACTCTTGTCATTAGATTTTGTGATTTTACCACAGATATACGACGTCTTACAGTTTTACTTTTGTTCTGGAGATTGATCTCATGCTCTTACACTTCGGTTAACGCAATCTGACACAAATGCACGCACACACACACACACACACACACACATGTACACAAGCATACACGCACACACACGCGCGTGCACACAATCCGGTATTATTCATGGCTTGGTCAACTTTGTTGCAACTTACTGGTCTGTACTAGCCTGGGTTTCCCCATGATGCCTTGCGCGCAAATTTATTCACGCTGCAAGTCTAGCATGGAAACTATGGCCCTTTTTTGCCCCTGAAATAGGGAACCAATCACAGAACGGGGAGGGGCAGCAAGACGATGACGACGTCTTTGCGACACACCAAAGCAGTTTTGTTATTTGTTATAACACGGCAACAGACGCAAAGTTACTTTTCAATGCAGCCTTAGATATTGTTCTAAGTCAGTAATTCTCAAAGTGTGGTCCGCGGACCACTGGTCCGCCAAACCCCCCAAGTGGTCCGCCAAAAGATGACCTAAACTAGGCAAGTGTTTATACAATCGTCACTTATTTAAGTAGATTTTTAATGCACTTGCAAAACTGTGATATCAGTTCTTGCCTTTCTGTTTTAATAATGTAAAAATGGATCGGTGGCTAAACCAAAGAGGAGTCAAAAGAAGGATCAAGCGTCAACTGAAAGCAGCTAAAATCCACAGATCTATTCGTTTTGTAATGTACTAGTTTTTGTTTCATGTGTAAAATCCCTGTAATTTCAGTGATTTTGGTCAATAAGGGGAAAATTTTTTTTTCAGTATTTTATTGTTACCATAGTTACAACCAGACTTCATATAACCACCACCTCAGTTTTAAACTAAAGGCTCTTTGGAATGACATTAAGTGGGACCTAGGCTGTTATACTATGTTTAATTGCAGGTTTTTTCATATGTGCACAGTTTGTTGTTCATATTAAGCTGTAACTCATTTCACATTTACTTGTTCAAATGAAATAAAATTCATATAATAATTTCTGAACATAGCATTGCATTTGTGTTTAAAAAAATAGTTTTTGACTTGAAACAGTTGCATATTAAATTTAAATTTAGCTTATCCTTCCTATTTTGTTGTTTTTTGGGGGCGTGTTAAGAGTGAGGTTCTGTTAGGTGGTCCTCAGAAAAAAATTGGAAGATAAAGTGGTCCTTGGGCTGAAAAAGTTTGAGAAACACTGTTCTAAGTAGTTTTGAACGCAAGTTTATTTAAAAAAGAGCAACTTTTGGAGTTAAACAATGTCATATCCAAGAAGGATGTTTGTATATGGCAAGACATGATAACCATGGAGTTTTATAGGACCAACCTGCTAGGCAAGTGGTATTTATTAATATCATATTTTCATTATGCCTGTCCTGTGGTTGTCATAGTGCCACTTAAATGTGTTGCTTTTTAATATCAACATACAGCTACTGGTTTAGTTGCATAGCTTTCAGCTGTGTGCACACGAACCGATAAAAGTCGTTTACGTATGAATTGATGTCACTATACATACGTCATCTGGTATAATTGAAACGATTGGCTATGAGCTACGTACAGACACATTTAATAGACATTCGTAGCGCCCAATAAACGGCTCTGGGCATTTGTAAACCACGCCTCAAATACGAGAAAATTAGCATATGGTCCCAGACCATGTCTCGTTCTATATGAGACTGGTCTGGTGTTAGCCTGGCTAGGTCTGTACAGTAATTAGGCAACTTTACTGTGTGTGTGGTCTTTCATCTCAAGGTAATTCACTTGCTTTCACTAATCAGTACTGTAGCTAGAAGTTACATGGCAATCTTGGTTATGAGACTCTGAGAACGATTCTGTCATGCACCCTAAAAAAGGCTGGGTTATTTTCAACAAGGAAAAAAGGACAAACCCAGCCGTTGGGTTAAATGAACCAAAATACATTTATATTTGACCCAACACTGGGTTGAAACAACACAGTATTTTAAGAGTGTATTTTATGACTTTAAGTTAGACCCTTTAAAGAAAAAATGCTGGGCGACACCTCTGTAACAAGACGAGCAGTTGTTTATATTCATTGCACTAAATGATGCTTTCCGAGACATAATTATTTTGTAGGAGCTATTTTTAGGATTATCTGTTGCATTTCCTTTACCTGTTCCCTTTATACAGTGAATAATATGTTCCTGCTTTTCCCTGTTTTCATCTGTCTTGTAAAGCATGCCAGTGTCCTGCCAGCAGGTGATTTAAGAGTGCCGTCAGCAGACATGTTCTCCACGAGTCACGTGAGATGATGAAAGTGCATTGGGAATTTGGTGGCAACTTCCTGGAGATTGGGCATGGTTGAGGTCAGCATTAGAGGGACGGGAGCATATGCTGCACGGAGGGAATAATTAAGTGTGTTATACACCCGGGAGCGGAGATGTGACTGCCTATTTTCAATGCCCTTCAGACTCACTTCAGCCCAATAATGGGCCTTCTGGGTAAGATACTGAAGGTCAAAAACTCAGCTGTCAATATGAAGGGTGGCTAAGTCGCTGAAGGTGGGGTATGTTTAAAAGACACCGGCTAAATATGGGAGGTTCTTTGCCCTCTCTCAGATGTTAGTGAGCATGTGACTTGTTTTTGCTAGGCCATCTATTTATATGTCTTCTAAATCTTTATTTTTTGCGTCATCTTGCCACCACGTTACAAAATGGTGAATATATTGCAGTATATATCAGCCATAAATTGGTTAGCAGCTAAAGGATGACATGATTTAATGAATATAATCACCATGTCATAAAACCTTCATTTGAAATATGCACATTTTTGATGCACTTAGAAAACATTTTATTTTACTTGTCAAAAAGTATTATTTACATTTTTAATGAGTAAACTTAATTTAGATTCATGTGAATTATTTGTGATGAGCAACTGCATGTAGCCATTATAGAGAATATTCCAGTTTTGCCTTTTTGTGTTTAAATTCCAAAGAAACAGTAAGTAAAAAAGTTAAAAGGTACATGATTACCCTTCCTCTCTTTGGTTAAACAGTAAAATTGTGTTTTATATAACTGCATTAAGTGAATCTGTATGGGAGTTTTGCAATTATAGTGATTATGAAATGAGAATGATCACCATTTTCCTTCTGGCAGGCAGGCGCGTATTATTGCTTTTTTAAAAATCCTGCCTGATTCCCTTTGTTCCAACGATTCATTAATCTGTCAATTGGATAGTTACATAAATAATGGCAGACTAGGACAGTGTTCTGTTGAAAATGAGAATACATTGCATTTAAACTCTGACTCTCATTAATTAGTCTATGGTCTGTGGTTAAACAGCCTTTTTTAAATTGCTTACTAAACTGCTTATAAGTTAGTTAGCTTATTAGTGTTTGAGTATTCTTTTGTTATGTTTTCAATATTTTTTTTAAATAAGCAAATAATTTCATAAGCTCATGTCTTACCTACTGTATATAATACTTAAATAAATAAAACGAAAACAATACTGAATACATGTAATAGTTTAATATGTTTATTATTAAACTATTACATGTATTCAGTAGCTTCATGTGTCGCCATGAAAACTCGATTAAAAATTGCAGTTTAAAAAAACTCACACCAGAGGGACAGTTGTGACATTTTAAATCATCGCCTGAAAAGGTTATAAACACAAAGTCTTGGTCTATTCCACGTACAAACACTTGACTGACTTTGTAAAGATACTGGTATGGCTTTTATATTTGCCCATTGAAGACCTGTCACCCCTGAGCAACAACACGAAATGACTGAATATATCTTTATATGATATCAGACCACTTCTTAATTTTATCCTCACATTGGTTCATACATTGCAGGTGTAGTAAATATTTACCATAACTGTTTAAATCATGTTTTATGCGTGCTCCCACTACACTGTTTTATACTGGCTGGCTATTAAAACGTCTCAAACAAAAAAGGGAAATATGTCACTTCTGCATCCAAATTAAGGTGGATACTTTTAAAACCATTTTCTTTCCATTGTGTGTTTTTCTTCTGTGCAACACAAAATTAGAATATCCATATTGTTCTCCATACAATAACGGCACAAGGTCAAGTTCATTTGCGATTTATAGATTTGAAAGGGGTACGCACGTTTTTTGCGCGTACGTTCAGTTTTCGGCCTTTTTACACCTGGTCACTTCATGTGTTTTCTCTGATCGGATAGCTATCTGATTTGTTAAAACTGTTCCATTTACATTTGGCCACATAAATGCGTCTTGGCAAAACGGATATGAATCCGATATTTTACCTCCGCCCAAAATGCA
The DNA here is from genome assembly GCF_027580225.2 of Misgurnus anguillicaudatus. Taxonomy (NCBI): domain Eukaryota; kingdom Metazoa; phylum Chordata; class Actinopteri; order Cypriniformes; family Cobitidae; genus Misgurnus; species Misgurnus anguillicaudatus. Next base: position 28,988,449 of record NC_073355.2, on the reverse strand, counting down.
AATACACTATTTATTACTCCGCCTTAAAAAACTTAAGATGACATTTATGCAACAAATCGCAGCACTGTATGTTGTACTGTATGTTGGGCAGGGGACGCGCGTCTCCTTGCTCGGCATGAGCTGAAGCTCGCAGTACAGCGCAGCAGGGAGAGTGCGTGGTGATTTAATGCAGGTCCATGACGGAGAAAGCATTCACAAAACTCTCTCTTAACGTTTTATTTCTTTGTTTAATATCATTTGAGTTTGTCATTAGACTCTTTTATTGATTCTAGGAAGCTTTTTTACCCGCTGTCATCACTCCATAAAGCAATAGGCATGTCATCTTTGTTTGTTTGGCGCTCTTCCAGCTCACTTGCGAGTGACGTGTTTACGTTTGGGAGGAGTAAAGCGCGACATATGTGGTTTCATCAACCAGATGCATTTACACTTTTCTGAAATGCGTCCCAGACCACCTCCTGAAGTGGTTTGAGCGATCGGATTTAAATCCGTCTCGAAATCGTTTCAGAGGGCATTTACACCTGGTCTTTTTACGATCAGATAGCTATCCGATCAGAGAAAACGCATGAAGTGACCAGGTGTAAAAAGCCACACGTACGCATTTTTGTTAAATGATCGTAAGATCAAATGTAGGATGGTTTTTACGCAGCATTATATAAATGAGGCCCCTGGTCTTGTAACATCTGGTCCCCATCCGATTCTATTTTGAGTAACTTGCATGCTGCTAAACTTTTTCTTTGGTGTTTCACAGAAATAAATCAAACAGGGTTTGAATGACATGAGAGTGAATAAAAACGATGAAAAAAATTCTATTAAAACAAGACATTTCTCTGGGCCCTAAGATTGAAATCTTGGAATTAAAGCAGGTTTGTTCCAAATGCTCCATTAGTTCAAGATCCATTGAATGAGAATAACTTGTAACATTAGTGCTAACGTTCATCATAGTCTTTGAGCTGGAAAGAATCTGAAATCAGCAGTTTCAGCAAGAGTTTTGGACCCCGGATGAAAACTATCATTTGATGTAACATTTCCAAAGTTGAAAGACTAAACTTTCAACCCATCTACTGTATGATAGCAGGCACATGCTGTCCATGCAAAGAATGATCCAGAGCCAGTAATCTATAACACTCACTCGGAACACTAAGCTCAGAGCCACTATTGATGGTCAAGTAATTTAATAGATTGCAAAGCCCCCCAGTGCCAAATTTATGGACTCATAAATCTCTAGTGATCCACATGAAGCTGGCCAGGCAGATCTGTCCACCTACTGTATATTGTAAAGTTTAAATGAATAGTAGCAGTCTGTTCCCTTTTTTCTTAGTGGGCTTTAAGCTCATCCGGCTCTACGGTGTCTCGTCACTTGACTTATGCTTGTAATGGTGAGGTGGATTATTCGTAATGGCTCATTGTTCATTTACTGCCTGTCCCCACATACTATCTAGGCCTAAAACCAAAGAATTATCCTCTACTACAGCACACAAAATCCAAAAATAGATCATGGCTCAATGCGGCAATTATTTATCGGGTAGGTCCGGCGGGGGCCGGCTTGCGGTGCCACCCGGATATTAGAGCGGCCCTGGACTGCATCCACAGCGGAGAAGAGCATTTTGCGGCTAACAAGCCCGCTGGGAGACGAGAGCAAGCATTGATTAAGTGAATACTGCTGCTGCTTTTGGTCATTATATTGTGTTCGATAAAATATAGAGGGAGTTGGCTCCTGCAAAACCTGGCACACAGACTACATGCTGAGACAGCAGAGTCAGAGCAAGGCTCCTGTACTTTTCATCTCACTCTGTGTCAGCAGCAAGGCCTTGTGGGAAATGAGACGGTTTTGCAAAATCAACCCATGAAACAAACTCAAATCCTAGTAAAAATCTGCTTGGACACTGCATTAATAAAATGTCAATTGAATGAGTAAATTTAGTAAAATAGTCACAATAGTAAAATGTATTTAGGGATGTGATTGCACAATAACAATGCACTAAAATCTGAAAAGTTTGTTCATCTGTAAAAAGAGATTCGCTGAGATTGGTCGAGAATTGTTAAATTACATGATTGGTCAGTCATGCAAAAACATCATTAATACGCTATCAACAAAATTGAAATGTATATATGTACGCCATGTAGAACATTGTCAAAATAGTGATTAGAGAAAAACAAGTCCTGTTCTTCCCTGATCACAAGATCCATGCATTTGTCAGGCAGGCAGGTGGAGATAATGTTCTAGGTCAGTGAAGGCGCTATGTGGTGGTCAGACAGCGAATGTCAGGCCTCCAACAACCATTATAGTGATTAGCCGAGACCCAAAAGTGTCATCCGACAGACCCTGCTAATGAAGCATGAAGACGACCTGAGCAATATAACAGAGCCCGGGCTTCTGTTTCAGGTTTGACTCTGTAGCCAGACAGCCTGACCTGAAACAGACAGCTCAGCTGTCAGCCATGCCAACGTACAGGTATATGTCCATTAACTCTTCTCTTTTACAAGTTTTGACACAATGAAAACCAGATATCAGAGTGCTCTAGTAGTGAGTTAAAATAAATTCCATTTGTGCAATCTCAAGGGTCATCAATCTTTTAGACAAAGAGATGCATTAAATACAAAATTCAGTGCAAAAGGTGTTAATACCAGCCTTGGGCAAGAATCTCTGTGGATGAATCTTTGTTATGTTGCGTTTACACCAGCCGCGTTTGAGGCATCAAAATCGCGTCTACCGCGCCTAGTTTGCCGCTTGAACAGTTTGAATGCATTCACGAGTCTAGAGCAAAGTAGACACGCGGAAAAAGCAAGCATTTGACATGCGTCAGAGGCAAAATCCGCTTGCGGTTGTCTGTTTGCAAGATGGCTGATGTTGATTGTGCATTTATCGAGAGCGTTACCGGTTTGTATTTGGTCACCTTAGGGGGAAAATAGTTAAAAAAACGTCAGGAATGCCGTTGGTCGATAAACGTCACGTGAGTCAAAAATGAAGTGTGTATTACAACTTACCAGTTGCCCAATATCCTCACTGACACTCTTCCAAGCGAGGTCCTTTTTATTCCTATTTCTACAGAAATAAGAACTTGTTTCATATAGCTCCGGGTGACTGCTCACAGACAATATCAAATGTTCCTTCATGTTGAATGAATGACTCCGGGCGGGGCTGATAACACAGCAGCAAGCAGGCACCTGATTGGTTAACGTGGTGTGAAAATCTGGCAAATTTAAAATTTTTCAGCTCGGGCGTCAGCCACAAATTGTCAAATACAAAATGCACAAAAAACACCATTCACACGTACCACGCTAGATGCTCAATTCGCACCATTTGCACGAACTATACGCGCGAATGAAGCAAAATCGCGTCTACCGCGCTAAACGCCTCATTTACTCTACCATGGCTGGTGTAAATGCAGCATTATAGTGTATACTGTGACCAGCGTTGTCTTATTTGAAAATGTGTAAATAATAGCAGCAAATGCTTTTATAATTAAGTAAATAAGTTTAAGTTGATTTAACTTTAATAATAGACAAAAAACAGAAAAAAAATAGATGAGTAACTGATTTTACCATGACTGGATATGTATTAAAGGGGACACATCATGAAAATCTGACTTTTTCGTGTTTAAGTGCTATAATTGGGTCTCCAGTGCTTCTATCAACTTAGAAAATGTGAAAAAGATCAACCCAGTAACTTAGTTTTGGTAAACCATTCTCTGCAAGCATGTGAAAATATAAGTCATTAAAATTTGGCTCCCCTTGTGATGTCAGAAGGGGATAATACCACCCCTTAATCTGCACTATCCAACCACAGCGCTGCCATTTAGTGCAGAGATCAACTCATTTGCATTTAGAAAGAACACACCAAAAATCGGGACATTTTTGCTCACACCTACAAGTTGGCAATTTTAACATGTTATTATAAATGATCTATATGGTATTTTGAGCTTGAACTTCACATATGTACTCTGGGGACACCAAAGATTTATTTGACATCTTTAAAAAGTCTTGTAAAATGTCACCTTTAATAACCAGAGCTAAATTTTGTTATGCTGATTTTTATTATTTGCACTATTGAATTAGTTTATACACAAACATGCTTGTTGCTGCTTTGTTTCGACAGATAAGTTTAACATTGTTATAGTCATATTACTTTGTTGATGATTTGTTCTTGTGTAAATCCAGGTTGAACTATATTTTACAGTCCTGTTTTACATGTATGCGCTATGTACTAGTCCTAACCTAACCCACAAGTACATTTCAGCACTCTTAAAACGGTATATAACAGTATTTAATGTGTTGTCTTTAACACAAAATGTATTGTTATAGGAACAACACATTGTTATTGTTTTAACTCATCTTGTGTGGGTGCTTTTATTTATTTGAACTCAAAATCAACATGAAATGAAACATTAAGGGGCGGTTTCCTGGACAGGGATTAGCTTAATCCAGGACTAGGCCTTAGTTTAATTAGGAAATTTAACTAGTTTTAACAAATATGCATTACTAAAAACATTACCTGTGTGCATTTTGAGGCAAAACCAAGGGCCCTGATGTATTTTAAGATATGTCAATGCAATTTGTTTTCAGTTTGGACAGCTCTTAAAAATGTTTTAGTCTAGGACTAGTCTAATCCCTGTCTGGGAAACAGCCCCAATGTGTTAAAATAAGGCATAAATAGCATAACACAAAACTATGTGTAAAAAAGTAACACATCCGTTCTTAGAGTGAGTATTTTGCTATGTTTAATAGAATAATTTTTAAAGATAACTAAAAAAGGCACATTACGAATAGAGTAAATAATTTTGTCATCCCTAAAATATTCAGATAATAGACATCACTACACCCCCCAGTTATGACCCCATATATTATGACCCACCTTGAGCGCCCTTCAGTATAGTATCAGTTCCTTTGGACAGCCAAGGAGACAGCCGAGGAGTTTACACGTTCCATGATGGATTAAATTATATATGTTTTAGATGCAGATTTGAGCGTTTATATTATGACGCAGTGAGATAACGCTGAGATTGTCCTAGGCTTTGTGTAAAGGATGGCAAGGTAATGCATGCAAAATCTCATAGCACCTTTATTTGGAAGTCAGACACCCAAATTACTTATGAATAGCCCATCTACAGAGAGCAAACGTCTCGGGCTGACAGCCTCATGAATAACCCAAATGAAAATGGAGCCAACTATTTGTGACCTTTGCTGTCCTGGAAAACATGTCGCTGTTTGCAAGCTGCCGGCATTTTATTCTCTCATACCATGTAAAATGCATTTCAGAAAGCCAATTAAAATCTTTTTTGCTTTCATGAGGTAATACATGTTGTGATTTTGGTTAGTTTTCCAAGAATTACTTTATCAGAACAATTTCACAGTGCACCCCGGTTTGGTTTTGAAATGTTGTGACATTGTTTACGAATACTGGAAATGAATTTTCATCGTTGGTGATTTGTGTTTAGACTTCACCAAACTCATTGCTCACGGCTAATCAAGCTCTCTTTGTGTTCCTTTGTTTTGAATAGGTTTGCTTCAATCTCTTCATCGATTGCAGAGATTAATTTCATTCTTTTATCATCTAATTAATTAATTTAGCATTAAATTATGCAGACTGTATTGGAAATGTTAGCAAAACCCACAATGTAATTTTATTAACAAGACAGAGACAAGACAGAAATCATTCAATTAAATCATTTTATAAGAATATTCTCCAAATTTCAAGTCGATAGATTAAATATACCGGTATGTATGTTCTGTAAATATGATTTTTGTGTTTACTAAAGCCAGGAATAAAACACATAACATAAGCACTCTTAGGGGTGGTTTCCCTGACAGATATTAGCTTAAACCAGGACAAGGACTTAGTTTAATTAGGAAATATAGCTAGTTTTAACAAACACGCCTTACTAAAAACATTACTTGTGTGCATTTTGAGACAAAACAAAGGGCACTGATGTATTTTAAGATATGTAAGTGCAAGATGTTTACAGTTTGGACAGCTCTTACATTTATTTTAGTCTAGGACTAGTCTAATCCCTGTCCGGGAAACTGCCCCATAGACCATTTTGCAAGATGTAAACAACAATGGTCCAGATGTTTCAGTTTTTTAACACTGAACAAAATATTAATATTTTAATATTAGAACAAAATACAACCAACATAAAATTTAGAACTGACTCAAAATGTAAAATAAACGTGAACTAAAAAAGTAAAAACAACAGGAAGTGCTTAGGACCACTGTTGTAAAATGGTCTATAGACACCAAACCAACATAATCTCTTGGAAATTCGTGTTATAGTCAACAAAAAATCATAAATTTATTTGTGTCCATTGTGAAGAATTGCGGATGGATGAACCCAAATGCAGGCGTAGTAGGGGGTGAACTAAAACACACTTTTATTTTAACACTGACAAAACAAAAGCCCACGTGGGAGCAAACATACATGAAACACGAAATATTAAAGGTGCAGTGTGTAATTTTTATATATATACAAATATTATACAAAACTATATGATCAGTGGTATTTAAAGACCTTTCATAATGCACCGTTATGTTTTTATTACCTTAGAATGAGATGTTTCTATTTACATACAGCGAGGGTCCCCTTACATGGAAGTCGCCATTTTGTGCCGCCATGTTTCTACAGAAGCCCTTAATGGACAAACTTTTTTTACTAAGCTGTCTCTGACGATGACATGTTTGTCCGGTGGCAGCTGCCGTAGCTTCTCTATGCATTTCAAAAGCAAGGAGTGAGCAGTGGACTGAGCCATTGGTTGCAATGCGCAACCTTACCACTAGATGCTGCAAAAATTTACACACTGCACCTTTAACAGATGACTTAAACTAAACTTGACAATGATACAAACACTTGACAAGATCACACATGACCAATACAAAACGAACGTACACAGAACTGAGAACACAAGGCCATTAAATATGAGAAACTAAACAGGATAACAAGGGGAAAACAGGTGAGGGTAATGAACTAATCATTAAATGATGAGCTGGGAGAACGGGGGGCGGAGACAAGAGACGAGACACCAGAGGCAGATGACCCAATATACAAGGCCATGAGCCTCCACATAGAATAAGAGACTGTCAGAACCCTGCCATCATACTAAAACATAAACACAAAACAAGACTCCCATGACAGAATCCTGACATCCATGGCACGAAATTCAGCTTTTTTTGTGCCTTGAGCACGAATATCTTTTTCGTGTCATTCAGCACCAGTTTATAAAAATAGTTTTTTGTGCCCGTGACCAGTGCTGTAGTCCAGGGTATACACAGGTATACGACACATATACCCACTTCTTTTCAGTCGGATTTCCATATACCCACTTCTAAACATTGATTTAGTGCAGGGTTTACGCAGGTATATGGTATATTTCCACTTCTCTTGTAGCTCAATCCCATGATTTGAATACACGCAAATATACCCTAAAACACTTAGTAAAATAAATTACTTGCGAGGAGGAGGACCGATGCACCGTATTTAAAAAAAAATATGATTCGCCTAAAAGCCGTTGGGCTAGGTTTCCGTCAATCTCACAATGCCCAACGCAATTGGATTAGAGAACTGTCAATCACTACCTGGTTCACGTGTGCCATCATTAATAATAAAGATGAAGTGAACTACTGAAACTTTTTTTATCAGATTTACAAACACCTTGCAATGCTACATCCCCGTTTTTAGCTAACAGTTCAAGCTAATGATAGTAATCAACATCAGTGTTGTTATCCAGCAGCTCAGCTAACGACAGGCGCGGAGCTATGGGCGGGCCTGGGCGGGCCTGGGCCCGCCCAGATTGACAGCTGGCCCGCCCAATCAGAAATGTAAAAAATACTACTCTGTATAGTTAGACATGTATACTTCTTTATGTGGTGTATTTTATCTATTGCATGTTATGTTAAAAACAGTAAAATTATAAGTAAGCCTGATAACTAAAAACTATTATAAAGCAGTTGAATGTTGCGTTACATTATGGTTAATGAGAAAAATATTCCCGAGCAGCTTTCAGCCATGATCACTTTGAGACCTTTTTTGCAAGCAAGTGGAAAACGTATTTTGAATAACAACACGTTATAAATATTTGCTGCGCGCTTTCCTCTCAATAACATAAACACACAACAAATATGACAGCGGGGTAAAAAATACAAAGAAAACATCTGATCACAGTGATGTTGTTTGATAGCCTATACCGAGAGCCATACCAGCTCTCTAACTCAGCACTATAAGTCACGCCACGTTTTTTGCTACACTTTATACAATATAGCCTATTGCTTTTAAGCAACAAATAGCCTATCATAACAACCTATAAGCCTACTGTGTAATTGAGACATTAATTTAAGAAATGCATTAAAAGCAGAAAGACGTGTAGGCTGCGGAATTATAGTGGGTTCACTTCAATCCACACCACAGACGTTCTTGATTTGCTTCTTATTTATTAAATCGAGGCAATTGTTTGATTAAACATTGATTAATATTAAGATACAATTTATACAAAACGAAATTCACTTTAAAGAAAGTCTTTCAACAAAACAAACCTATGCAGGACTCGCAAAATTGCTACCCCGAAGTCCCGGGGCTATGGCGAATCTACCCGTTCTGTCGGGCTAAAAAAAAATTATGAGCCCTGCCCGTCGGGCGGAGGAAAAAATATTGTAATGTGTTTGCATTCTCTCAGATTTAGTTAGGTAATTATATTGTATGTAATTCGGCGTCATCTTGTTAGTCATTAATATCCTCACTAACAAGTGAAACTGTCAGGAAATGAACGCATAATTAAACCCATTATTCCTTTCGTGTTCACGTCTGATATACGCGCTCCTCGGCTCCGCTCTTCACGAGTAGGCTTGCTCTTGTGCTCATCAAAAAGTATATTAAATGTTTATTTATTTGTCATTTCGTTTAACCTCAGAGTCTAACATTATTCTAGCCATTCCCTTTTTCTTTCTTTATTTAGTAAATTAACTTAAATATGTGAGAACGAAAATATATTTTTAGTGATTTGCATGAAGAGAATATGATGTTGGAAGCTTCATTTTAAGCATTTAGTAGCCGTATTTATTTAAACACTTTAATAGGCTATTTAAAAAAGTATAAGGTTTTTTGGGGTTCATTTATATTTCTTGTCACTGTGTGCAGGTTCTTTTTTGTAGGCTTTTTACCAAAAAGGCTTAATTAATGTCACGTTGCATTACAATTTAAAATATCAATAATGTCAAAAATGTGACGTGCAGTTCGGGTCTGTGTGTATGGTGTTTAAATTAGTGTTCTGAAGTCTTGACGAATTTTATAGACTTGTTATAGTTTCTTATTCAAAAGTGACACCCATAGATTCAGGCCCACCCGGACTTAATCCATGCCCACCCATATGTCACGTTCTGCATCCGCCACTGGCTAACGATTGCCCCCTCGTCCGCTCCAAAACCAAACTTTCACCTCAAAACAGTTCAATCTGTGCTCAAAACTGAACTATGTTGTCAAATCGTGCCCTGGGTCAATCAAAATTAAAAACACTACGGAACAGTCAAACACTACATAGAAAAATAGAAAACACAATGCTCAGGACATGAAAGGGATAGTTCACCCAAAAATGAAAATTCTGTTATCATTTGCTTATGGTTTTGCCAAAAGAGTGACTGATTCAATCAGTGGGTTCAGGCAACTGAGCATTTGGTTCAGCCAATAGGGTTTAGTGTTTTAGCAATTGAGAAAAACTGTAATTTATTCGTGTCCATGGCATGAAATTCAGCTTTTTCGTTTCAGTCGCACAAATTTCTATAAATAGTTTTGGTGACGGTGGCACCAAAACATGTAGAAACCAACACATAAAAGTACATCCTAACCCAAACCCCAAATCTAACCCCAAAACCAAGCAACAATGATCTAAAAATAGTGGGAAAAACGAGAAAACAATCCATAAAATGACATGAAAAAAAGTCGTGCCACTCAGGTCTGTTGTAGTGGTGCCTGGAGAAGTGGGTATATGCTCCCAATATTTTTAAAGCGCCACAGCAATATATGTATGCCCTTTGTTATAAACAGCATGTAAATAGTCTTGCAAGTATATCACCACAAAATAGGCTAGTAGTATTTTCACATTGTCACTTACAGTAATCACATTTTTCGTGACTATAACACGACTTGCCGTGAGATCAGTCTGCACTAAGCCATTGAACATTATGATCGCTTGCCAGGCCACAAGCAGAGACAGAAAACCATCTTTTTTTTTAAGTAAAAAGATACAAGTCTTTAAAGCACTGGGAGAAAATCAAGGCACTTGTTAGGAGTCGTGTGAACAGATATACAGTACACTACAGCCGAGGTGAGAGAGAGAGAGAGAGAGAGAGAGAGAGAGAGAGAGACAGAGACAGAGACAGAGAGAGTGATGTTCATTTCCATGTATGACAGTCCCAGAGAGCATGTTTTACACATTGAAAGCACTGAGACGTGCAGGTCAAACGATGTCTCAGGAATTCTGTGATTATAAAGCAATGGAGTCTTAAACAGAGTCCGACCCGGCCGTCATATCCAAGATTGGTAAGCGAAAGTGAAAAGATTTTTAGTAGTTTCTCAATCAGACATTTAGATGCCCAGAGATGGGTACACTTTTTCCTCATTTGCACTGAGATTATCTAATTAATTATCTTAATTTGAAGAAGAAAAAAATCTGTAGGAGCCTGAAGGCAAATGATCATTCTATAAGAAAAAGAATGATAGGAAATAAAATAAACATTAAAAGAAGAGGCAGCTAAATACTAAACATACTGAATAAATCCTAAATGATGAAGGTCTGCCATTGCACAACTCAAAACTTTTATTTTAAGACTTATCTTTAACTGCTGAGCATTTGGGGTGTGTTCTTTCCCCACCCATTAAAAATTCATTTCTTCTATTTGAATTACAAAGAGAAAAAGCACACAGCATCAGCCATCTTATTTGGCTGTTTCTGTTGCCTTGCTGTGCTGTTATTGTCCTTATGATATACAAGAAAAAGGCTTCACGTATACAGGGAAAGGGTCTTGTCATTTCAGTTTGTCTCGTAAATGTTCGTCCCTCAGGCGGCTCATTATTTCTACGAATTGTAAATTAAGATTTCCTTCTGGTTCACTTGAAGCGGTGTGGGTTTTTTACACAAAGAAATGTGGTCATACACAAATCTGATATGTTTCCTGGCTATCCATATCAAATGCAGGAATGTAAATGTCAAAAGTCCTGCGTGATGTCCTTATCCGCACTCATGCACGGAAAGAACTGATTCCATTCAAAATTGAGGTCAAAACATGAAACTAAGCTTTGTAGTCGAGTCGCATTATTGGGGTAAATGGCGCGTGTCATGCATATTGCATCATTAAGACTTGCTTCAAATCATTAATGATGTAAAGTTAAACCTCAGGCGCTTTTTTGAATTACAACCAGCTGCGATGCAAATCCTGCAAAACTAAACATTTTACTCGTACAACAAAAGTAAGTCTAAGTGAGTGTATATAACTTTGACCAGTGACTTCACTGTTTGTTTGCATCAACTCTAGATCTTAGCTGAGATCTCTGCAGGCATTTTCAGTATCCACCAAAGAGGTTTTGGCAGGGGAGCTGTGTGTGGATTTTGTAAGGGTTGTTTTTGGCCGCTGCCCCGTGCTGAGCCGCTGAGCAGGTCTCAAGCTCCACATGCTGATTTTAAGAGACATGTTTTCTCTTGACCATGTGAACCTCACTCTCCTGGGAGGTTAAGAGCACAGACCTTTTATCTCTGAGGGAGGATAAATAAAGTGAGATATCGGCACCTTAAAGATCTTAGCTGATACTGTATATCTAAGTTGAGAGACCTGCAAGAATCAGATTTCGCATCTTTGAGTTAGATTCAACAACTTTACACACAGGCTCGCCTCCCTATGCCTACACAGTCAGGTGCTTTGCCATAGATTTGTTTGAGCTGTACAATACATAATGAGGCAATTAGAGAATTTAAGTGCCAGCATGCTGAATGAACAGAAGTCATTAAGGAGAACCTTTCTTCGAAGTGATATACAGTGTTATGAGGATATAATATTATCTGTTTTTGAAAGAAACCTTTCGTATGGCTTTAGAAGACTTGTACTTTAACCTCCTAAGACCTGGATGTCCATATACGTGGACATCACGTTTTTTGTTGTTTGCACCATAATACTTAATTCTGTGTAACTGGAACCTGTTGTACACCAACGTGGACAATTACACTGCTTTATGTCCAAAGAAAAATATTTGGTTATTATATTTATTGGTTATTCCTAAACCCAAATGGCTGGAAGAAAATGCAAGCCAAACCAAAGCTTAGGTTTTAGGAGGTCAAAAAGTATACTGTAGCACATTAGTCAAATAGAGCAATTTCTGATGACACCATTTTTATATCCAATATCTTTGAGAACTGAAATCTCCAGTTCCCAATCTTTTTAATGACATGATTTTTAATGAAAAATTGTACAATTCTTCAAAAGGTGCCTTTGATACAAAGCCAGATGGACCTAGAGTGACATGAATGATGTGAGTGAATAATAATGGCAGGAAATTTGTTTATAGGTGAACTACTGTACAGTACATTCTCAGAAAAAGGTACAAGAAAGTACAAATGTTGTCACTGGGGTGGTACCTTTTCAAAAAGTAAGGGTGCGCGGGGCAAAAACTAACGCAGGGTTAGTTGTAACGCGGACTGTTTACATTGTTGCACAAGGTTGAGCAGGTTTTTTTCACGCTGCCAAAAGACGATCTCCCGCAAATTATTGGAAATGTATAATGTTTTTCCAGAGAGTTATTGATGAACGAGTGTTTTGGTGGCATGTAAGTACATTTTTTCATCATATGTTTTTTCGGTTTCTAAGTTGGGTGTGTAAGATACCAAATCCAATGCTATGTCATTTAATCAGTGTCTTGTTGATTAAATCACAGCATTGTTTTGAAATATGTCTGCAGCTCTTAGCAACTTTTTTTGGTGGGCTTAAAAATATTTTGACCCAGCGGGGTTAATTGTAACTCTGTGTTACAACTAACCCTTCAGCACTTACTATATGAAAACCGCTAACTAATTCTTGCCGTTGTTTTAAATAGGCTACACACGAATGATTGCTGTCTGCCAACAAAATAAATGTGCCTGTCTTATCAAAAATCATGTGTCAAATTTATTTAATGTTCATATCTTCAATATTGATTGAATAAGGTCATGTCAAAGATTGAAATCATAAAGAAATGAATGGCTAAAATCAGACTTTGATGCTGATTATCTCAGAATTTGATTTTGAAACAGACTGGGTCACATTAAAAAAAATGTTGTGTCATAATTGTGCTGCTTTTTCATCACATATTTATACATTTGTATCCATTTATAATTGAACTATTGTAATAAAAAGGCTGGATGAATGAATAAAGTGTGGATACCTGTCTATTATAAACAGATATATAAACAATATCCACTTCAAGTATATAGACAAAATAGTATTGAAATATTTGCCTGCAAATTGAATTTTTAGTTAGTGTTACAACTAACCCCCTGCATGTTACTATTAACCCCACCTATGGGGTAAGTTGTAACGTTTGCACTTCTGTCACATTTGGTGTAATTGTCCAAGAACTGTAAGTACTACAAACAAACTTCAAATGTTCATTTGTAGCAGAGATGTGTGTGTTGCTTGTGTTAAAATATAATTAATCAAACTCAAATATTTTTTAATGATTGAGCCAAAACCAAAAAGCGTTAGGTTGTGCCCCGCTCTCCCCTACGCTTTTGTACTTAAAATGTGCATATTGATACCTCAGAGGTACATATCTGTACCAAAATCTTTACCTAACATATTCGGACCCGAAATCCCAGTGACAACTTTTGTACTTTTTTTTCTGAGAGCCGAAGATATACTAGGGACGTTCGCGTATGCGAGCTGTCCACATGACGTCATTTTCGTCATCATGAGGGTCTGCGGACAACAGCGCACGCGCATGAAAATGTTGAGATAGGACACTACACTCACCAGAGCGCTTATCATCCTCCGAATTTAGCAGAGGTTATGTTCATTGTTCATACTCTGCTCTTCTATAAACTCTCATCATGTGTGGGATATTTCAGACTGACAGAGTCATTTATGACAAATGAGGTTAATGATCGAGGTCACTTTTGTGCTCGAGGTTTATTGCTCATAGGTCCCCAGAAATTCACATTCACATTGTGTATGGGGGATTGCTTTGACCCCCAGTCCTCTGCCACAAACCCTTCTGACCTTAGGTTTAACTCATCATTTCTTCCCATACCAGCTTAAAGTCCCAGTAAAGTCGGATATTAAATGTGTTCTGAGTTTGTCACAGCACAGAAAATTGTGTTATTAACCATTCAACCAAATTTGAATGCTGGAATAAATGCTAAGTAAAAAAATAAGTTGTCAAAATCTTGGAAAAATAGGCAGCCTTCTCTGTTCTCAATACATTTCTAACAATGTGTTTAGAAACAATTTTCAAGATTGACTTTGCAGAGACTTTAACAAAAAAAAAATCGTCTTTGATTTTTCATTGTACTGTAGTTGGATTAGTGTGTGCTGGGGGATAATTATATTAACTTTATAGATGTTACATTGAAAATAACCCTTTTACAGACTTGTACTTTGTTAGTTTTGGCATTTTATTTGCATCATTTTTACTTGCAGATGCAACTTATTGTCATTTTAAAAATAAACAGTGAACCTGATTTTTTCATTTGGTAAACATTTATTTTAAATGTAAATGCATTTTATGCAATGCATAATATGTATTTTATAACATTTATTTTTACAGCAGCAATACAGCTCCCATTGACTTTTTCTGTAAATTTTTTTAGGGGGGTCTTGTTCTGGCAATCGTCGTAATACTCTACAGTATATGGTTTTAAGCATTACTGGAACATGTGAATTGTGAAATGCTGGTTGCTTTGCTTGAATCAGCTGAGCATGACCTGACACAGTTATTATCTTGGTCTTATATTACAGGAGTTGTCTTTCGAAGCAGATTTAACATTTGTGTGTATTGCACCTGTGCATCAGCTTTGCTTTTCAAGCAATCTTCTCTGCATCCTTCTGTTGGGCTGACGGTTCAGGACCCAATTAAATAAAGCTGTAATGCAGTGTTTATGGATACCAAAGATGTCTGCACAGCCAGCAATATGAATGGCATGCTGACAATCTTAAAGAAGTGTTGATTGGGTATGACAGACTTAAATAGGTAATTAGCTTCTCTGCCAGCTTTTTTTTTTCAATAGACGTCTCACGCTTCAAATGTGATTCTTTGATGCCTCTGTTGGTATTTTTAGTCTGAGACATCAGAAGGGAGGGCTGTGTACTGCAGTGGTGACTAATGGACACGTTTTCATCTATTGTAGTACAACGCGAGAACATCAGCAAGCTTTCTGTGCACTTCATTCATCTGTAAGAGCTGCAAGTTTCTTTTCGTCTGCTAAACATCTGTATAGATCTGCCAAGCAGCGAGGTAGAAATTGACATCATACAGTCAGAGAGATTGACTTTTTTATTTAAAACAAACATAAAAAGTAAAAGGACAAAACGAAAACATGAAAGGAACAATAAACAAAATGGAAAATCGTTGTAGTTATTTTTCCTTTTATACTTGTTGTCTTTTTGTTTTGTTAGGCTTGTGGTGGTTTTAAATCAAGAACATTGCCCTGCAGTTTTTTTTAAACTATTAGTTTAGAAATTAGTGTATTTTCATATTTGTGCACATTTTTTTACAAAAGTGAATTCTGCTCACAAGCTATTCTGAGTACAACATTATCAACTCACGGTGGTTCTCACCAGAGGGTCTTACAGTAACAAACTTCCAAGGAAGGCACAAAATAACTAGAAATTATTTTGTAATAGGTTATATTAAAATTATATATAAGCAACGAGTTGTCTAACATACTCTTACACTCAAAAAATGCTGGGTTATTTTGAACCCAGCGATGGGTCAAAACGGGACGAACCCAACCTGCTCAGTTGTAATTTAACCTGTGCTGAGTTGTTTAACCCAGGGCAGATTCTAGATATTTGGAGGCCCTAAGCAAAATTTATGTCGGAGGCCCCTCGCACCCCTCCAATGTTCAGAATAGTGTGAGAAAGTTTCATAAAATGTTTTTCCTACCATGTAAGAAATCATTTAAGCATACAGTTAACTGTTGTTTATTCCTGCATTACTTTTCTTTTTTATAAAGTTAACAAATGAATAAAATTTATGTTAAAATGAAATTAGAAATTATGCAAAATCACATCTGTTAAACATTTTAAGGCAGGTAAAATTAGTTGTTGTTGTTGTGGATGCAGTAATTTATTTAAAAACCCACTGATTTTAGGATAACACAGGATAACAGTTTTGCTTTCTCCATAGAGTAAAATTAAAAAGACAATACATTGATTGCAAAAACCCTTACCCTAAAAAAACTACATATGAACACCTCCTACATTATTTCATTAAATGAGCATCAGTATCTTTTATTGTTTTTAATTTTAGCTGGGTATGAACATGATTTCCATCTTATATAGACTATTTGTGTATTGCAATTATATTTACTTTAAATACAAATCAGCTGCTACTGGAAAATAAACAGACAAACTACGGTAACACTTTACTTAAAGGGGTGTTCATAAGACTGACATGACATCTTTATAATCATGAGATGACACGTTTTTACGAGATTTTATGCACGTTTATGACAACTGTCATTATCGTTTAATTATGTCAATTTTAATGCAAAGATGACATTGTTTGAGATGTCTTTGTCATGACAACTTGACATTACCAAGACAACATAACCAACCACTTTTTTTACCAGTGATACAAATTGAATTTGTCATTAAAATGTCATTAAGTGTTAATACTTTTATAACAGTGTCAGGAATATTCTTCAGTTCATTTTTCTTTTAGTTTCCTTCAGGTGTCTAAGAAATAATATCCAATAATACTAATTAAAATTGATACAATTATATTTGATTGCATTTGGAGACCAATTCCCCTAAAATGAAATTAAGACAATACAGTAATGGGTTAAGCCATGCAGCGTTGCATCGCTGGAAAACAGTTAATTATAATAAATTAAATTAATTTAATGAAATTAAATGAAAATTTCAGAACAAGTTCTGTTAGTTGTCAGTTTTTTATGTATTGTGCACATACGTAAACTTATATAATATAATATAATATAACAAATATAATGTCTTGATGTGTCTGTTGTGTCTGTTCAATTTGTACCACTGTAGTTGAGGTCAAGAAAAATATTTATAATGCTGTTATAAAACTATTTGACAGAGTATTAACACTTAATGACACTTTAATGTAATGTTAACCCATAAAGGTAGTTTCTGAAGTTTAATCATTTTTCTGCTGTGTCATGTTTATGTCAAGTTGTCATAACAAAGACATCTCACACAATGTCACCTTTGCATTAAAAGTGACATAATTGAATGAACGACAACAACAGTTGTCATAAACGGGCATAAAACCTCCTTCATATACATGACACGTGTCATGTCATGATAATAAAGGTGTCATGTCAGTCAATGCACACCACTTCAAGTAAAGTGTTACCCAAACTACTACAGCTGCAGAGTTTTGAATATTATTAGGCGACTTCTTTGAAAGTACTGCGGGAATGGTTGAAGGTCTAGAGACAATTAAAAAGAACATTAGGGGTGGTGATAGATTAAGATTACTACTACAAAGAGAAACTTTTTATATATACAATTTGCAGGCCATGACATACCCAGGACTAAATGATGAAATTGACTTTAGTCCCTTTCTGTAATTGTTCTTTTGTTGTTTGTTTTTTTCCTTTTTTTATAGAGTTCTATTTATTGGTGTCCTAACTCTAGTGAAATTGCCATCTAGTGGTCTTTTCTTGTATTGTTTACATATGGAAATTCATTACCTTTGTGATGTCATTCAGGTGTTTGTGATTAGCTTACCTTTTAAGTGAATATTGTTTGTTTGTTCAGTATACCCTAAAGAAGGCTATCTGTGCCGCTACGCGTGGGTTGCTGCCCAGTTGAATGTTTTTAATGTCATAGCCATGTCTAAATAAAGGCTTTTTATTTTTTGATATATGAAAAAAGTATACGAAGAGTTTGGTTCCGAAACGCAATAAATCCATTTTGACAAATTTCGGTAAAAACGTGTTTTCTATACTAAGAAAGTGACAAGATGAAAACCACTATTTTCTGTTACAAACTTTCACATAACATCTTTAGGTTATAAAAACATAAAAAATTCAAATCCATAACTTGATTTTCAAAGATTTATTATAAAAACAAATTCTTTTTTCCACAAAATGCAATAAATCTATTAAATCAATGTATAAATGTGCATTCATCTTTACAATTTTATATTTATTTAGTTGACTAGTGGTATACAATGATTAAAAAATGATTAAAAAGTAAACATTAATGGCATTAAAAAACACTTACTTTGTGATATTAAGAACACTGTCATTGCTGAGGTTATACTTGACGTCGTCTCTTTACATTTTTCACAGCGATCAGCTGTAAAATGTTTTGGTCCTGCTCGATTTTTGTTGACTTTGAGTAAAATAATGTAAAGTTTTCATAAGATCCTCTGGGGTCAATTTTTTGGTGGGCTGCAATTTCAGGAATGGATTTATTGCGTTCTGTAAAAAATGAGGAGTGGCGTTTATCGCATTTTGGGAAAAATTAAGAATTTACTTTTAACTACTGACCTGATATAATACTAATTTTGGCAGTAACTCATTTTTTTCAAAAATGGCGTTTATCGCGTTTTGGAACCAAACTCTTCATATATTCCCCTTTTATCACGTACTGCGGCAGCGATTGGAGAAATCATACAGAGAAGTCTTGCTTATCAGTCGATCTTGCGGTACTGTGATGTCATCCACCTGCGGTTCTTGCGGCGCAGCATAAAGTTAAACTCACCTTAAAATATTGTGTATTGCTCTCAGCAGTGATTGGTGGACTAGCACACATGGATTTAGTGGTTATGGAGGACCCCTCCAAGCCTGAGGCCCTAGACATTTGCCTACTCTGCCTATATACTGTAGCGCTGGCCCTGGTTTTAACCCACTGTTGGATATAATATAATTTCCCAGACAGCAGTAGACTCCAAGGCGGATCAGCCCCAGAGTACTGTTGTCTGAGTCTGGGCTAACTTAACCCAAGGTATGATTTGTTCCTTCATGAGCCATGGGTTGAAAATAACCCATTTTTAGACTGTATTTAACTTTTTCTCTGCACATTTGCATTGTATACACCTTTCCATCCCACTACAATGACTTTCCTTCCACACTCACCCACTCATGCAGTATTTCACTCACTGATCTTTTCCAACTCCTTATTTTCACTGTCTGCTCTCTTTGTCCACTCCTGGCTGCAACACATCAATTTAGTCCCATGTGTGCTTTAACTTTGCAGTGTGCAACAAACAAAATTAGATATTTTTTATTTGTCTCCTTGTCAACTGTTGTTTTTATTGAACAACAAATACTGTAGTTCTTAACCCAGATCACAAACTTTCAAAACTTTACATTTAAAAAGCAACCAGCTTTCTCATCATTGCAAAAAACGTATCAGAAAAGTCATCTCACAAAAACATATCTCAGGAGAGGAGAAGATAGGTGAGACTATAGGTAGGGAGAGTATACTCTTAGAAAATAGCTACAAAAGCTATTACTATTGTGGCTTTGTTTTACCCTTATAAAAGGTACACCTTTGTATATAAAGAATGATTATTCTCAAATGTACATACTGGTACTAAATGTGTACAAATCTGTAAAAAATTGTACATTTTAGAGCCTTCAAAAGGGATATATTTCCAATGACAGCTTTTGTACCATTTTATTCTGAGAGTGTATAAAGGATGAGAAAGAGGAAGTGCAGGTGAAAAAGGAATGCAATTTAAACTAAGTACAGAAAAGAAGAAGATGAGGAAGAAACAAAGGCAGGAGAGGAAGATATGGGGTAATAGTGTGACGTATGTAAAAGGAAAATAACATCATAAAGGAGGGGAGACAGAAGAAAACAGAGTGAAAGAGCGCTATTGGACAGCGGTTTGGGGAGGGAGGGAGTTGTTTTAACCTGCTACTGCATTGTGCTGCAGTGTGGTCCTGCTTTTTCAAGCACACGTCACCTGTGGAACAGCGTGTGGTGCTGCCCCCTACAGTTCACTGTTGAAACTGCCTCCTCAGCTTTTAGTGAATAACAAACGACTTCCCAGCCAAAACAACCACAATATCAGTTTTTCTTTGTGAATCACACATTAGATATGTGATCATTTCCAAACACAAATATGGCTATTTGTAAATATATTTGTATGCATCCTTCTGCATCTCCAAGCAAATATTTCACATAAATTTCACATAAATAAAAGTAAAACAATGAATGTAAATCTGAATCGCAATCCCTTTTTGGCAAATACAACAATCTTTGATAAATCTGACCCTCCTAATGGCTTTTGTTCTCTTATCTGAATTGCCGGTTCCCCCTGAGTGAGTCCCACAGTTCCTTGGCCATAGAGCCACACTGCAGTATAATTCTGCAATGATCTGTGACATCAATCATATCGGCCTGCGCCTTCTGCAAGCCCTTTCTGACACCCGTCCAGCCCTCGTTGCCAAGTGAGGAGCCAATGCATTAATCCAGGCCCGTGCCATTAATCCTCCATGCCAGGTCTGCAAGCACTCTTTCAGATTGCCGCCACTGAGCTTGCCTTGCATCGGCAAAACACACAGTATAAAAAGCAAGCTCGACTTCTCTTTTGCAGAACATGATAATGCACATAGAGAGAGAGGGAGCGAATAGTGCCACACTGCATTTGGTTCTTGTTTTGGAGTGACTACTCAAAGCCCTGACTTTGACACAATGAGATCATGTAAGCTACTGAGAAGGAATACATTAAACATTCTAGGCCAATAGCTCTGGGAGCAAACACCAGATCATGGCTGCGTTACTGCGCGAAAGGATCGGTGCTGCTCGGAAGTCCTCCTTTCAACTATTTGTCCTTCTATTTACAGTATTGTTTATATACATATGCCACAGTGTTAGGAGGGATGTCCTTAAAGTAACGTGCATCGTTTTTAATAATATACAGTTTCATCGAACGCAGGCGTGTTGGCGCGTTGGCGCGATTATGTGTCTGGATGGAACTTAACTTCCGGTCTCTGTTTGTTTAATGGCCTGGATAGTGGCTAAACTGAACACTGGAACAAATACATCATCGAAAAAAGGTTATCTACTTGTTGGTTGTTTATTTAGCTTGTTATCAGAAATAAACTACTCTAAAAGGACTCTGTTGTTATTGATTCTTTGTAGAGTTTACCGGAAGTTACGTTTGTTCCACGAAAGCTTATTGTTTCTGTTGTTACTGCCGAAACAGTCTATAAGTTCAATGTAAATGTATACATTCACTGTTAGACTTTTTATTGTATATATGCGGTAACTGTTACTGCTCTATTACAGTACCATAACTGTACTTGTTTTTTACAGTATGGTGCCCTTACCGCAATTCCATTTTACAGTATAATACCCTTACTGTAACCTAGTTTTAAAAAATATATTGCCTTAAAGGGGAATCGAACTCAGGTCACCCGTGTCATAAGTCCGTAACACTACCACTTGATAAAAGTTACTCGCTACACTCTCTAAGTAGCCTCCAGCTAAATTCACATAAAAAAAAGATTGCACCCTCCTCCTCTAGATCACGCCAGCGAGCGAACGCTGGCACAATATTGATCCTCATCCTTCCTTTTATTCTGTCACTCTCCCGTTTTCCCTTTCTGGTTTCCTCCGACAAAACCTTGCGCTTCTTTTTGTTAGGTAAAAGCATAACAATTAAAATGTATTTCATTTCATAGAGATATTTTATTTTTCCATTTTATATACTGTAAAAAAAAATCCGTAGAAATTACAATGTTATTGCAGCTGGGTTGCCGGCAATTTACCATAGATTTAAATTTATGTTATTTACTGGCAAGAGTTTGTTCAAAGTTAAATAAATTTTAAACTCATCATCAACCTTTTTCAGGTTTTTTGCTTCAGATATTGTTTCCCAGAATGTTTTGCTTGATGCTGTTATTTTAGTTTTACTCTGTAAAGACAAAGACTTGTAAATGTTAAATGTTCATTTAACTTTGAACAAAATGTTGCCAGTAAATAATAAAAATTTAAGTCTACGGTAAGTTACCGGCAACCCAGCTGCAATTTCTACTGATATTTTTTTACAGTGTATGCTTCTATAACACTGTTTTATTCAACTACAGTAGCACTACTGCTGTTGTTTTACAGCAGTCTACCGCAAATTCAAAAAATACAGTAAATCGCTGTTAATTAAATGTTAATAGCCATAATGCAATGCATATTACAGTAATGAATTGGAAAAGAACATGATGGTATTTTACTGGGCATTTTGTGGTAAGTAACTGTAGAAATGACAGTTAAGCCTAACAGCGTTTAAGAAGCTCAGACGGCAAAGCCGCTAAACGACACCTCTGTCAAAATAAAGATAAAGAAATGGACCGAATGTTCTCAGCATGTATATGTTCATTAGGGCTGTGACGATAACCACGTGTCCCATTAAAAATACCTGTCTGAAATCGATTCTGAATAGCAAGGCTGCGATTCTGGGTTGTACTGTATGCGCAGCTTTTGCGTGTTTTGGTCAGTAAGAAGTCCTTATCAATCTAAAATCACTATGAGTTTGAGTCGTTTATAACATGCATTAAAAAAAGCAACACTCATTAAACAAAATCATTCAAAATATTCTTTATTATTATGAAAATAACTGAAACAATTTCTAGAACAACTATACTAATCGTTAAAAGTTCATCAAATACCTCCGCTTCAAATTTGCTTAATCCAATACCGGTTTGTTTGCATAATCCACTAACATCACATTGATTTTTCTGCAGAGTGCATGGAAAATGAAATGGATGAACAACAGAGCACAAAACATGGATCGCATTCTTACTTGGGTCCCTTATGAGTACTTGGACCTGAATACAGCCCATATGTGGCAGTCACATGGATTATAGCGCCCCCTGTGTGTGATTCACTTTCTTAATTTTAAAATTCAGACTTTCATCATTTGCAATTTTTCTGTCACCACAACGGAACTTCTGTCACCACAATGGAAACCCCGCCTCTCACCTCATTCGATTGAACAATGGAAAGACGCAAGAGACGTCAGGCACTTTCCTGCTCTCAGCGGTCCTACAAAAATGCGTTCTGCGGCAGACGTCAAAAAACACAAGGCGTCCGGGGCGCATAAACAGCGCCCATAACGCTCACTGCTCATAAAAAATCATTCAAAAAAGGCGCCTGCAACTGCCATGAATGTGTTTGGTGTGATCAGACCCTTAGGAGTGAGGTTTCGTTATTGTTTTTTATGTACAATAAACTTTGTATGAATTCACTTGAGAACATTTCCCAAACGGCATGTTCCTTAGGCCTGAGAGACATCTGTGTTTTCCACTGCATGTGGGGGTGAGGACAGTGTGGAGAGGATGGGTTTTCTGTGAGGGGTGGTAAGAACTGGCAGGAGCTACAGCGTCCTGCTGTGGTCTTGGAGAAAGAAGTTTCACATTGAGCAATGACAGCCAGTAGATGATTGTGAGGGCACTGTTTGACTCATCAGCTAAAACATTCAGACAAGCATCCATACCACCCTCTGTGAGGTTTACAGTGACTCATTGACCATTTCAGTTCTTTGTTTCTCTTCGTAGGCTTCGTAAGTGATCAGATCATCATGATGTCTGTTTGCATCTTCTTCCAAAGATTTCATATATTGCAGCTGGAAAATAAACACATTTTAAACGTGAGATAAAAAGTATTTCAGTTATCTCTTATGTGTTGAGAAAGAAAATCATCAAATATGAAATTACATGAGGGTTAACGAAGGATGACTGAATTTTATTTTTTGTAAACTTAAAATCTTTTCAGTAAAGCTGCACCACTAGGCGTCCGTATTTCAGACCAACAAGTAAACCTGCCATCAACTGTACCATAACTTTAGTTTTAAATTGTGCTAAAACACCTTTATCGAGGTTGTTTCGTCTACTGTGCATGCGCAGAGGTTGGCAAGCACTTCACGGACTGTATAGAGCCCCTCCTTTATCAACTGATAATTGGTTCCTTTAACTGAAAAAGTGGGACTTTAGTCGCCAGAGCTGCCATGTTGAGCATTGCATTGTCCCCATAAAGTAGTGCTCAGTCTTGTTATATGCAATGTCGGTAGCACTTTATTTTACAGTACGTGTACTTTCCTTGTACATATATGGTAAATAAGTTGTACTTACCGACAAATGTGTGGTACTTACTTTTAGGTATCTACATGGTAATTAACTGGTATCATTACTTTACTTACCAGTGGTACATACTTGGTAGTTATTATGAAACTCTAGATAATTACTGGGTAATAAAAGATACATACTTATAGTGTAGGTATACTGTAACTAACGAGAAACTTTACTGTACCTACAAATAAATGTACAATTTAAGTATTTAGTATTTACAGGCAAGTTAGGGTAAATGACAGGTATTTATAGTGTACATATATGATAACTAATATCAAACACTTCTGTACTTACAAATTTCGGCAAGTACAGAATGTCTTTAGTACGCAATGTCTTTAGTAAACTATACCTTTAAATACCAACAACAAAAGATAAAAACTTCAAGCAAAAACAAGCCAATTTTGAAAAATGTTGGGATGCTTCATGAACACAAACATCCCATCATTAGTTTTGTTATGTTTTCTATGCAAATCTTGAGACTGGAGCAATAACTCTGAGCTCAGGCATTTTTTCTTGGCATCGCTCTGTGTAACAAGCCTCTCCCACCGTATCTAAAACACGATGGCTTTTAAGAAAATTATGAAGTGTCCAGCTTATTTCAGAATAGCAATTCATCTTATATTAGCAGCGGAGAGATCAGAGTCATGCTTAATCAGGACCTCTGACGCCTGTGTCATTCAGTAAATGGCCCCCTGCTAATGTCCTATTACTCAGCAATTTCAAGAAACAACATCGTGTTGTGCAGTTTTTCTGGGCTAGATTATAACTGACTGTAAGCCTATGAAATATATTTAGTGGTAGCAGAAGTATTTGGAAAAATTAATAAAGTATTTGAAAAAAAAATAATTTGAAGGGACTGAGTTGGTTTTCAAGAATCAACTTATAAATATAATTAAAGGGGCTGGTTGCCTTCTCTCTCTCTTATCATGTTTGTATAATGTAAATATTAACTCTGCTCTGATATATTGTATAGACCACTTAAAAGTTTAGGGCTTAGCTGGAGGCAAAAAGAGCCATGGAGGCAATGTTGACAAGCGTAAGCTAGCACGTTTTAGGAGAGATTTATTAAACACAGATGCAGAAGAAGGTTAGGAACTGTCGTAATATGTGCAATCACTGATTCTGCGGGACCATGACAGCTATTTTTGTAAATTAACTCTTTGCGATTTTAACCAGGTTTTGGATATTTCCTAGACGGCATATGAATTACTTTCGGGTGGTTTGGGGAATTTTGTCAAGGCTTATTGTCCAATGTAACCTATCGCCGGGCTAACTATGATTAGCAATGTGGATTATTTAAGAGACCATTCAAAGGATGGCACACACATCTATCACTGTATGTTTGTTGCAACCTGATCTCACAAAGTTCCGTGTTATAGTCACGGAATTTTTTGCTAATTTTTCCGTGACATTCTCATGGATCTCCGCATATTTCCGTGGCCCTGCCACGGACTTTCTTTTCCGTGGCATTCTCACGGATTGGTTACTCAACTGCTTTTTCCTTTTTTCAAACCATTGTCGCTTCGGTTTAGGGTTAGATTTGGTGCTTGCTTTACTTTGTCACTGTAAGTATTGGTTTATAAAAATTTTTCTGATGTATTCTTTTATATTTTCTAAACTTTAATCAATTGTCACCTGGCTTTGGGATTAGAGTTGGGTTTAGGTAGGGATGTCATTTTATGTAAATCTAACCCTAAACCGAAGCGACAATGGTAAGAAAATAAGACAAAACAGTTGAGTAACCAATCCGTGAGAATGCCACGGAAAAGAAAGTCCGTGGCAGGGCCACGGAAATATGCGGAGATCCGTGAGAATGTCACGGAAAAATGAGCAAAAAATTCCGTGACTATGCCACGGAAATTCGTGAGATCAGGTTGGTTTGTTTAACATTTAATCTAAACAATATTGAAGGTTGGCGACTTTTCACCTATAAGACAGAAACTTGCTGATTTGTACTAGATAAAACCAACACAACAGTACATATGAATAGATTATTTTACCAGATATGAAGTGTGCACTGCAAACACAAGAATGATTTACAATCGTCTTCATCCAGTATGTACTCCGTGTTGCATTCAACCACAATTGTCGTCTTGATTTTTGTGAAGGAATGTCTGCGGGGTCCAGTAAAACTTTAGTTTTGAACCAAAAGTGCTGTTCCTTCTGTTCTGGCAGCCAAAAACACAACATGAAGACAATTTAAAAACAAAACTTTTAGCGCGCCTGCAATGGGTTCCTATTTATTTTCTTGCCTTTTCAACTTAAGGGGGTTGCACACAGGACGAGAAACGCTGCATCGCGTCATGAATCTAAAAACAGAACACATTATTTTCTTTGAATGTACGCACACCGGCGGCGACTGTCCGCTGTGACTCTGGACACTGCTCAAATTCCTGTCGCCCAACCGAGCCCCCTCACATAGTTTAACATTAAATAACATATTTGTCCCAAATCGTTAGCAATTAACATTGGCTGCTAACGTATATTTTGCATTTTGAAGTAGACGCTATCTGCTCACGCTATTTAATGTGCACTTCCGATGTACCTTACCTCAAAGTTGTCCTGGACACAACGCGACACTACGTTGTGCTTCTTGTCTGGTTTCGCTAGTTTAACGGTGAAAAAAACGTCCAGTGCACCAAGCACATGGTCCAAAATGGTTGTGCCTATTCTCTTAATGAGTCATAGGTGTAACGTGCATCTGCTTTTCCTTTAAAAGACAGTTGCACTTGCACCATGACGGATTTGCCATTTATATGGCTGATTTTTAAGATGCCTCAAAAAAGCAATGCGCCAACAGTGCAATTGAACACACCTTGTTTTCAGACCAGCACACCCATGGGCGAACAGATGGGCGCAAGTGGATTTGCTATTTAACGTTGTGCTGGGCGTGAAAATGATAACGGCATCGGGCTAAAACTAGCAAAAAACACTTGAGTTGGGCCTGGCGTCACATTGTGCCAGGTGTAAGATAGGGCCCAGTGTGTTAAAGAAACCAAAGTTAGATGATCAGGCTGTTAAGGTTGTGGAAAGTTTAAAAAATCTGGGAATAAATCTGGATACAGGTTTGGGTAATATTTTAAGGAAAGCATGTCAAGTGAAATGTGAAAATTGATGTTAGCCAATCTGTCTTGGAAATGGTATATAAAAGTCATGTTGAGAGAGTATTTTACGATTTAATATTACAGCATGATATGGTAATTTAGGAGTGAGGAGTAAGTTGAAAGAATAGTAAGAATGGCAGAGAAATAAAAGACCACCAGCAAATGGAGCTTAAGGAACTGTATTTTTTGGCAAAACATAGAAAAGCATAAAGTTTCATCTCTGACTCACTTAAAGGATTAGTCAATTTTCTTTAAAAAAAAATCTGTTGATGTCTTTTTTTTTGTTCAGTCGAGAAGAAATAATTTTTTTTTTTAGGAAAACATTGCAAGATTTTTCTCATTTCAATGGACTTTAATACACTTAATACTTAATTCAACACTTAACAGTTTTTTTCAACGGAGTTTCAAAGGACTCTAAATGATCCCAAAAGAGGCATAAGGGTCTTATCTTGCGAAACGATTGTCATTTTTTACAAGAAAACTAAAAAATATGCATTTTAAACCACAACTTCTCGTCTATCTCCGATCCTGTGACGTGTCAGCGTGACCTCACATAATTGCGCAATGCCGTAGAAAGGTCACGTGTTACCTATATGAAACGCACATTTGCGGACCATTTTAAACAATAAACGGACACAAAGACATCAAATAGTATCATTCGACATACAACAACGTCGGAATGGTCCTCTTTCTCCACGCTTGTAAAAACTGGGGCGGAGTTTCGCATACGTCCTCCGTGACCTCTTGACGTGATGACGTATTGCATGAGGTCGCGCTGGCGCGTCACATGACCGGAGAAAGACGAGAAGTTATGGTTTAAAAGCGCATTTTTTTTTTCTTGTCAAAAATGCAAATCGTTCTGCTAGATAAGACCCTTATGCCTCGTTTGGGATTGTTTAGAGTCCTTTGAAGCTGTGTTGAAACTGCATAAAAAGTGTTGGGGTCCATTAAAATGAGAAAAATCCTGGAATGTTTTCCTCAAAAAACATAATTTCTTCTTGACTGAATAAAGAAAGACATCAACATTTTGGATGACATGGCGGTGAGTAAATTATCTGGATTTGTAATTTGTAATGCTTTCAACTAGAAGAAGGTATAAGGTCCCTTCAAGGTGTATAAACATTCATTTGTACATGTGGCAGTCAGATAGGCAACTCCTTGTGGAAATAACTTTTAATCTTGATTTATCTTGTATAATTTGTGTCTTGTGTGTTATGTGTGTAATTGCGTTTTATGAGAAGCCAAAGACAAATTTCCTCAGTGGTGGAAAATACATTTTAAACTAACTAACTGAAAGTACAGATCCTGGTAGCATCTGACCAATCAGAATCAAGTTTACCAGTAAGCCGTGCAATAAAGCTGTAACAATAAGATATTTCATACAGAACTTAATAAATGAGAAAATAGGTTTGAATGTCTTGCAGCTCAGCCTATTTCTTAAAATAAAATTGCTCCACAAAACATTCATATCACATTCTCAATTGCCTTGTTACTCAGCAGAGCTAAACGAATAGCGTGCATTAATATATCACATAAGATATGGCAGACATAATAAATGATACGCATTTTCCTCATTTCAATCAGAAAGGTCTCTTTCCCTAAGACCTGTGATAAATCCTGGTAATAGGATATAGCATGAATGACAACATGATAAGTATAGCTTGGAGAAGTGATCCCTTTAATAGCATACTAACTTGTCACTCGCGCCATCAGACGATGTCATCTTATATTCCTCTCTGCGCGGCTGCAGCGTGTGCATGTGCGTTACTGCATCAGTGGTTAAGTAGGACACTAGCAAACTCTCCTTCCTCATTCGTCTCTTTCAGCAAACGCAGCAGGCTCTTAGATTTGTTTGCACGTGATTGAAGCTTTATTTTAAGAGTTTCTTTGCTGTTTTGTCTCAGATCTCCTTGTGAAAAGGTCATTTGTTTTGCTGGTAAAAGTGGTATTATATCGCTGTCTCTATTGAATAGGTTTTCATTAGATGCTGAATACACCATCTGGTTTTATAAATGTTTCCAACAAAAAAAGTTCAAACCATTAAGACTTGTGAGTCACATATCAGGGTTCACTTAGAAAGGCCAAGTAAAGTAAATAAAGCTGACATGGCAAACGCAACACATTAACACCACCTACCCCCACATGTATCTCTTTTTGGGCATGCTGGCGAGTCCATATTAAAGTTTGAAAGAAAATTCATTACCATTTCCATTACAAGCGGCCCACACCGAGGGTGGATGACCGAGGGTTGAATGGTTTGGTAAAGGGCCAGATGATGACTAGAGCTGGAATGGGAAGACAGTGAGTAATATTATGAATACATGATGTGTCAGGAGGTAGATGAGCAAGATAGGGAAAGAGGATAAATATGGGGTAGGTGGTGCTAATGTGTTGCGTTTGCCATATCAGCTTTATTTACTTTACTTGGAACACAGTTATGAGCAGTGATTTTTTTTAAACCTGACTGCTACCCTCTTTATATACATTATTGTGTGCATTAAACAGTGCAGTATGGTACATTGCTATTCTCAGAGCTGCTTAAGTTTTTCTACTAGTCATCCCATGTTTATTTTACTACGCACATTTCGTCTTGAGACTGGCAGTTGATTTTCAGCTTGCTCTTAAATATGCATTCAAACTGCGCTTATCTCTGCATTGTACTTTGTTTTTGCTTTACAATAGCATAAGAAGTAATGACAATATAATAAATGGCCCCTGTTTAGACTGCAGCTAACTGCATCTGAGAAAATTCAGTGTAATAAAATGTAAAAGATAAATCAGCCGTATGCTGTGAATGTGGGGGGAGATGGTACTTTGTGAAACTACTGTATCTCATTAGTTTCTGCCCTGTTTTTCTTCTATGATTGATATCGCAGCATTGGATGCCACCATGTTTTAGATTATTCCTATGTCAATGGATGAATGTCTTCCATTTCACGCACATTGAGTTTCTTTAAGATGCGCTGACTGCTGAATGCAGGTATACGGTGTAAGTAAATGTTGAGTTTGTCACTTTTAAAAGTAACTTAACTCTGCATATGTTTTGCAAGTTTTATGTTTGTTGAAAACTGCAAAGCTATTTAAAATTTATTTATTATATATAAATGTCAAAAGGGACCATTCAAGAGTATAACACCAAGGATTCAAAGTTAGTTGTTTTCCGATGAAATTTGAAGGTTTACTTTTATTTTGTAATTTAATTGTAATGCACAACACGTGCCTTTCTGCTCAGAATCGATTCAGAAGTTTGACAGCATCGAAAAGCTATAATGTCTCATCCTCACACACACCATTGCTTTCCAAAAGCCAAGACTGTGATTTTCACAATTATCATTAGGGCTCGTTTGTGTTTTGTGGGCTGGCAATGGCTTTGAACACAACACTCATTACCACTTCTTTGAAGACTAGCATGCTTAACGCAGGACTCCCAAGCAGGTGCATTGCTCATGTGGGTTTTTTTGGGTGGGGGGAGGGGCGAGGCGCGAGCACGTTCGTTCTTCACGACGCTTTGATGATGTTCCCATTACTGATCTGAGCACTCATGGTGAAGGACACAGCTGGGAGCACATCAGTTTAGCGGTTGGTAAAGTGCTCTGACGAAATCGGTCACATTATCCGGTGGAGAAAGCTAAAAAGCTTTCTTAAGAAAAATAAGGGAGATGGACTGTGGAGAGTAAACATATTAAAGCTAAATTGACTTTTACTGAAGTCACTGATGAAATCTAAATAGAAAATCCATCAAGGTCATTTGTATGGGGAAGCCAGATCACATGAATATATAGTAAATACGTCTACTAGAAATAAGTCTAATATACTGTAGGGGTGACAATTAGCAAGGATCTGACAATACAATATTATATTGACATCCAACTCATGATATAATTTTTTTTTTTTTTTTATTCGAATCAAATATATTGGGATTAAACATACTCTGGACTTTTGAGCATTTATGTTCTTAGTAAAGAATGTAGTTTAGACTGTTATCCAATAGAAACATACAAATGCGCTAATGCAGGAAAAATAAAAACTGTTCCTTGTCTGTTTTTAGGTGGTGTAAGATAACTGCTCTCTCAGTAAAAAGGTACAAAAAGTTGTCACTGGGACGGTACCTTTTAAAAAAGGTCCAAGTCAGTGTTGAAGAAAGTTATAATGCATTACAATATTAAGTTACTCCCAAAAAAGTAACTTGGTTACTTTTCATAGAAAGTAATGCTTACGTTACTTTTTAGTTACTTTTGCGTTACTTTTTCTTTGCTAAGGCATGATC
This sequence comes from Misgurnus anguillicaudatus, assembly GCF_027580225.2. NCBI lineage: Eukaryota > Metazoa > Chordata > Actinopteri > Cypriniformes > Cobitidae > Misgurnus > Misgurnus anguillicaudatus. Next base: position 28,956,805 of record NC_073355.2, on the reverse strand, counting down.
TCTTTCAGGTCTTGCAGGTGTTTTTTCATGACTGAAAAGTTCTGCATTCAAAAATTGCATATTTCATCACAAAAATGTTGAGCTCTGGTCTGCCATCTCAGTTTCTGACTCAAACTATTTCCACACTGGGGTGTACGCATAGAGTGCATAATGTGACTACGTTCAGTTTAATTCAGTACATGATTTTTTTAATCGAATTAATTAAACAAAAAAGTAACTTGCATTACTTTTTTAAAAAGTAACTCAAATATTAAAGGGATACTAAATATAAAATAAAACGTGGCGCTTTTCAAAGCGGGTTAAAAATGGTAACTATAAAGTATGGCGAAATAGCACTTTTGGGAGTACTTCGATTCAGCGCAATTAGGGTGCGTCTCATTTCTCTTACCCCTTCACCTTACCCCTTCACCTCGGTTTTGCGCCTTAATGTGAGGCGAAGTGGCGTCTTAATTTTCAGTTTCATCAAGGGCTTGGGCCAAGGCGTAGGGATACATAGCCCTTGAAACGAAGTGTGATAAGGACCACACTTGAAAGAGAGGGGTAAACGTTAACGTAGGAATTTTATTGATGAACGTCGAACTGTGAAGGAGTCGCACAAATGAAAGTAACGTTATTTTAACGTTGTTTAATTGAGATTATATTATGACTCCCATGTTTTATGATACTTTTAATAAAATGTTCAAGCGGTTTTAATTGTAATGTTTTTGTTTTGAATAGCTAGTTAAGGCACTAGCTAGCAGCTAAGTTATGCGCTATTTGTTGAGCTCCGCTCAGGCAATCGATACCACAACCTGAGCTTGTCTGTTTACGTAGCAGCCAGTTAGCGGCAAAGGAAGGTGACGCAAATGGTAATCGAGTGGTGTCTCATTTTTTAGACGGACGATCTGTCTTACCCCTTCCCCTTCACTCGGTTTCGAGGGGCAAGGGGAAGACGAAGACAAAGGGAAAGGGGTAAGACAGAGAAATTAGATTGGCCCTTAAACTCTCCCTCTCATGAAAGGGAGAAGGGAAGCAGATTTTTCAGGTGTGACTTTTTACTGCGCAGAGTCGAAGTACTCCTAAAAGTGCTATTCCGCCATGCTTTATAACTACCATTTTTATGTACTTGGTCGTATAACTACTCATTTTAAATAGGGAAAACATTGATGTGTTTTGTCATTTCTAACTTCATCTCTGTTTGGTACCATTGAATGAACTGGGCTAAGCTAAGTGCTATCAAAGTGTTGCCGCGCGCCACAGCGATTAAGTGCACGCACTAAGATGATAGAGGTATGTATCAACTCTTCTTAGTTAAGGTAATAACATAGTTTAATATGACAAAACGATGGAGTATCCCTTTAATGTGTACATTTAAAAAGTAATGCGTTACTTTACTCGTTACTTCAGAAAAGTAATATTATTACGCAATGCATGTAATGCGTTACCCTCAACACTGGTCCTAATATGTAACATTTTGGTACAGATGGTTCAAAAGTGTTGATACAGCCTTGTGGAGGTGAGCAGAAATTTACAAGGCTCGAGCAGAAAACATCTTTAAGGACTACATCAAACAAATGGCTGTATAAATCCCTGATGAATCTCAAATTCAATTACAGGTGCTTAGCTTGTAAATCTTGTGCGTTTGTGGAGTACATGCATTAGGAATAGAGTAATTAGACAACCAGCTGCCACGTCAATTCATTCCCCGCAGACATGAAAAAACAAGTCATACCCAGGGATCATATAAGCTAAATCTGTTAGATTAGTAAAACACTGTGTTACTGGCATGCCTGGATATTTGCATGTAGCCTGATCTGTGTATCATCACTGGGTGTCTATCTTCATTCTGCTGTTTGCTTCTTACGGTGTAAAAATTCAAAATATGATTAGTTTGTATGCATTACACAAAACTTGATAGATTTTATATACTAGTGTTTTGATTTCTTTCATTCTGCCCTGGGCTTATAGATTATTCATAAGTGTTGGTTACTTAAACTATTTTATGATTACTGGCTTACAGGTTTATAAAGTTGGTAAACTCAGCACATGAATACTAATCTGGGCTGCGTTTCCCAAAAGCATCGTAAGCCTGAGTAGATTGTAAAAATAATCGTACAAATCGCCAGAAGCATCTAATTTAAGTAGTACTTGAAAATTGTAATGGATCTACCAGCAGTCTAAAGTAATCATTAATCCATAAGTGCATCGTAAGGTGTCAGAGTTACAAAGGCACTTGCATGACAAACTGCAAATTGCAACTTTACTCCTGTGCAATGACGAAAATGTAATGTTTAAACATGTATATTTATTTAAAGGGTTCTTCTTTGATTAATTGTTTAAAATAAATTTAAACAATTAAACTGGCCAAATACAGTAGGTGTGTTTTGGGCGTAACGTGCAATAAACAAATGAGAGTCATCCCTTTTAAAAGCCAGTTGCGCTTTATAACAAAAACAATATTGCGGCATTGACTTTAGACTTTAGACCAGGTTTAAGTTGGTCGATGGCGTAATTTATTGTAGTTGCCTCAAAATAGCAATGTGCCAACAATGAGCTTAAACACACCTCGTTTTCAGACCAAAATGCCCATGGGCGCAGAATTGGGCGCAAATGCATTTGCTATTTAAACAACGTGGCGTGAAACGTGCAAATGATAATTGCGCCGGGTTGAAACTAGCAAAAGACACTTGTGTTGTCCGTTGCACTGCATTGCGCCGGGTGTATGACAGGGCCCTAATGCTGTGTTCAGACCAGTCGCGGTAGAGGCGTCTTGCGGCGCGAATTGAGCGTTTCATTGGGAAACGCGCAAGTTGAAAATGTTGAACTTTGGTGGAAAAATGCGCCACATCAGGAGCTTGCTCTCGTAGTGTTGTGATTACAGGAAGCGAGCGGAGTTGCAGAAGCCCCTCCCATGGCGCGAATTTCCGCGTGAATGTCTCAATGACTAGAATTTCACTCGCGGTTTTCACGCGCGAATGAAGCGAGTAAACCCAAAATGTTCAAGCGGCTAACTAGACGCGGTAAAAGCGAATTTGACGCCTCAAACATGGCTGGTGTGAACGGGTAAAAGTGCTTTAGGAGAAAGCACTCTTAAAATGGCAGGACTGTATAAATCAATGTTTGGTGAGATATATCACAGATTTGTATTAGTACTCTTTGCATTTGATGCTAATTTGCTAGTTTTCCAAACTACTGAAATTTGTACCTGATAAGGACAAATATATCAAAGTTAGATGTGCAAAGACCCTTAAACAAATACATTACAACAATCTCCCTACAATCTAGGATTTTTATCAGTGCAAGTAATAAAGTAAACATTCTCATGCAGAAAGCCCAAGAGCGCTGAATGAAGTCCTTTATAATGAAAAGTTATATTTACACCGTATACAGTATGTACTATAAAAATGACCTATACACAAATGTCATGTACTAGGAATGTCAATTCTGTCTTCAACATCTGTGCAACTTCACATAATTATAAGGCGTCTAAGAGACACAATTCTTTCATTTAGTTACATTTTTAATTGTCTCACTAAAATCACATTGGTAAGCCCTCCTCTGATGCTCTATGGCATTTGGTTGACATTTGCAGAGGTCATGAATAATCAACTGGCTCACATCGAAACAAGTCGAGTCTCTGCCACAAGTGTATTGTCATCAAACAGCAACTCAAAGACTCAACTGCTAGCTATCTGTAAAGCTGCCAGATTCCATGGCCTTTAAAGTCCCATCTACTCTATTACACACCTGAGGGTTAGATCGCTAAAATAAGATACAGTAAGGAGGCTGTAGAAGAACATTATGGTGTAATTTTAGCAGCAGAATGGCAGCGAGTGTACAACAGGTGCCATAAAAGCATTAGCTTGCTGTTTGTTTAAGAGTGTGGTTCCTCTGGCATGCAGACAGCAATGAAGGTTCTTTAATGCCATTCTATGTTCTATCTGAACATGATCACTGCAGGAGGAAAGAAACAAAAGCCATTTCTGATATGTTTGATGGGGCAGAATATGTCAACATAAACAGCTTTACATGCATAACAATGAACGTATACTTATGGTCAAAAGTTTATTTGTTTCTTTATTATTGCTTTTGTATCAAGCAAAATGCATTTGATTGCATCGCATGGCAGAGACCAAACTTTGACACTTAGTTTTGGTACGTTACTGTAATGCACTGGGGCACCTTCAGACAAATATCAGCAGGTGAGTTGGACAGGTACACTGTGCTAATATAGAAGCAATGAGGTGGGAAGCAATAACCAAGAAATGTCAATTACATGCCTCAGTGTCTTAAACCTTTGAATAGCACTTCTGAATGAGTTATTGCACATGATTCACTGCATAATGAATCAGAATACCTCCAAGAATAGACTCACCACTGAGACCGCAGTGCTAGTTATGTTTCTGCGATTGTAAAAATTTTGTTCAAGAGATGACTAAGTGGTGTTAATATATTTCATGAAAGAACGCCTTTCATTTTCTCTGTGTGCGCTTTGAAGTTGGGACAAAATGGGTGAAATGTTTTATCTTTTAATAATATAGATTTTTCCGATCTCAGAGTCCAGAAACCCCATCATGTTTTAAACACAAAACCACAATTACATTAGTTTGACAGAAGATTAACTTTGTAATGGCTGTACGGTTAAAAATTAAGCAAAATGTCCATTTACTCCCATCATATTCATTCCCATAAAGGGCGTTTTAAATAATGACAGTAAAAGGAGCCTGAGTCTGTAAAGCTACAAGAACTGCATAAGTGGTTTATATTGCTTGTGTTAAATTAAGCTTGAGGGAATGATAGACATTTATGTCATTATTCAATGAAACTCTGATACAGACTAAAATCAAATAGACTACAGAAACTGTATTCTGTGCCATAACACAGCAAATGTCTTTGTGTATCTCAACATAAATTATGTGAATTGTGCCAAAATGTTGAGTAAATTCTGACCGTATTGACCTGTTTGTTAATATGGACTACTCTTCGCACAGCTTGGCAGACCCAGTCTGTAATTTTTATTAAATGAAAAAGTGCATCCATGATGTTCTTTAAAAAAAATCATGAGTGTTTCAAAAAGAAAACCGTACAGACTCGAAAGGACACGAGGGCGAGCAAACAAGTTTTTATTGTGGGTAAACCAATTTTGAATGTAATACAAAAGCAAATTCAGTATGCCCAATTTTACCTCCAGAGACGGTCAAAACCAAACAGGCAGATTGGGAGGTGTTCACATCAAGAGCCATCTCTGTCATTTTTGTTGTATGAAGAGTAGATTAGAGTAGAAGGGAGCAACATAAATACTATCTTCACACTGTTTCCAGGATTAGACTACCATTATTTCCCCGGAGAATCAGCAGGGAATGTTTTTTCTCTGAAAACGCAGAAGTAATGGTGATTTTTTTTCTTCGTCATCCTTCTCACCTGGTGTAGGCGGCTATGATTTGAAATGATAAAAAGCAGGACAGAAGGGCATTGCTGCAGTGACATGAGCCCTCTGCTTATTGAGAAGGGCAAGATTAGAGATGAATGCATTACTGGATAGAGAAAACTAAGCGGGCAAAACACACGCTGAGGTGAAAGTAAGATTTTAAAAACTCAAGGTTTTGTTAGTTTGTTTCCATTTTCCACTTAATATTTTGAATTACAAATGCTTCAAATGAAAGGGGGATTGGGAGCTGTGGGGGTGGGATAACAATAATTTAGCTATAATTGAATTACCATAATAAATTTATGTACAAAATAATGAATGGCCATGTTTCCCATTACTGTTACAAATCACTATGCACTGTGGGGATTATAATAATTTAGTACACTAATTTACACAGTTTATAAGTAATTAATATATTTCAGAACTTTTAATTTGAAGTATAGATAAATATGGAAATGTTTGGGAAAAATACATTTGGAGAACGTGACAACAAATGAGTTTCAGACGGAACATTCCCAAATGACACCTGAAGATTAATTAATTCTCCGCCAGCCTTTATTTTGAAAGGTTGCCCGCCAGCAGTTTTTGTGATTTTCACAAAATGCCTTCCAGGAACATTTTTTACTAAAAATATATAAGCATACAAATATATAAAATGAAACAGACCCTCTGCTTTCAAACAAGCAATAAACAAACAAACAAAATGGGAAAAAAAGTTTCATCATATCTTTCTTTTTTTCACTGTTTATAAACTCTTAAATATGGGTATTTTTCTTCTACAAAATTTTAAGCAAAAAGCTGAAATAATTGAATTTTTGTGAAGGAATTTTGGTAGAGATCAGATTCAGAACGATTATCAAAACATACACAGTGTAAAATAAATAAATTATTTTTTGCTTCAGTTATCTTTATAAATTGGGTAAGAGTCTAGTGGATAATCACGGTATTACAGATTACCATAAAAACTCATCAGGAACACGTTTATTTTTTCAGGCAAGTGTTTTCTCTAAATTGACAAGATAACTCGTCAATGGTAGGGAATGAGTTAAGGATATAAATCAGTTTACTGATAAAATGAAAAATAGATGACATGCATTCTGCTCGATCAGTATTGCTTAGTTGTACAATCTCAGGTACATAAAGCATAGACTGTAAAAAAAGATGGACGACGCGACGTCGCCTCCCTCCATTGTAATGAATTGAAGCCAAAAATGTCCGCCATGGACCAAAGGACCAAAGTACCAAAGGACCAAAACCAGAAACTTTTATTGGAAGTGTACATTTTTTTCGTTTGAATGGAGAGGGCGGGGTTTATTACTTGTACTGCAGCCAGCCACCAGGGGGCGATAAAAAAGTCTGCGGCTTCACTTTTCAAGACTTATGAGGCACACCCGACATGAAAGTACAAAAGTTGTCACTGAGGCGGTACCTCTTTTGTAGCTCAAAAGTTCATATTTGTCCATATTACGACCTTTTTAAAAGGTACCGTCCCAGTGACAAAAAGGTACAACTTTTGTACCTTTTCTCTCTGAGTGTAAGTGAAGACTCTAGTGTCCATCTTTTCTTTTTTCCTCCAACTTGTACTTGAGGTTTTCATTTTGAATGGGCCCCTGAAGAGATGTGAGTGAGACCTGGCTAAATGTCTATGTGACAAGTTTGTTCATTTGGAAAGTCATTGTGTCAGAAGTGCTCCCGGGGGACGTCGACACAGAAAGGTGACCCGAGCCCGGCTCACCCTGGCATTCAGCGCGGGCTCTTATTTTCAAAGGCAAACTTGGAGGCAACAGGGAATTAGTTATAGGTCAGTGGAATTTCAGGCTATAAGGGCTTTTCACCAAGGAGAGCTCCAGAAATTGCTTGGTTTACTACACTAATGCTGGATTAAAACTTCCCTGTTGTTCTTATCTCCACAGCAGTCCAATTCAGGCCTTTATTGTGCTGATCTTGTTTGGTGGTTTGATTAGGTGGCTTACATCTCGTACAAATGACCCCCTCGGTGACTAAAACTGTAAGCTAGTATGCAGAAGGCTCTGAAGTTGCAAATCATGAACTGGATCTTATACAATCCGTTATTAAGTAAGATACCTTCCCTTGAATTGCTTTGCAGGGACTGCTTAGGCACTATAATGCACTTAGATTAAAAAGTGTCTGCTAATAAACAGCTAATCTTAACAAAACTGTCTAATTAGAAAACATCTTACAGGTAGCAGTTAGTGGATTTGGTAAATACCCCTGTCAATCTAACCATAAATAAATTGCACCCTGACCCTCTTATCTGCAGTAGCCTACATATACTGCATGCTGCTGATAAAGCATGCTCCTAATACAACTGTGCTCTGAATTCACATTAAACTCCAAAAAAGCACTCTTAGATCTTCAGATACAGTTAAAAGGCTTGTGTTTATCGCATGGGAATCGGTGTGTTTAATTACGGATCCACATTTATCTACATGGTACAGAGATGCAATGTTAAAATCCTGTAAGAAACAGATTGATATGCTTGGGACCACCCTGACAAATCTGCAGATGAGATTAGAGAGATAATTGTTCACTAATCAAGGTCATTAGAGAGGGGACAATGATGTTTCACAGCGATCAATAATGATTATGAGGAATTTGTAGGTATACTTTTGATAAATGCTTTATATGAAGGGAATTCATATAAATGTTGAAAACCCAGATAGACTTACTGTTTCCTACATAATATAAAAAAGTAAATATAACCTTGATATCATGTAACAATAACTAAGTAAGGTCATGTCCAAGATCAACCTGATCTCACAAATTTCCGTGGGATAGTCACTGAATATTTTGCTTATTTATCCGTGTCATTCACACGGATCGTGGTACGGACACATTTTTCTGTGTCCGTACCACAGACTTTCTTTTCCGAGTCAGTTTCACATATAGATTACTCAAGTGTTTTTCCTATTTTTAAACCATTGTTGCTTGGGTTTGGGGTAATATTTGGGGTTTGGGTTAGGATGTCACTTTAACTATTGGTTTATACTATTTTTTTCCAGATTTTTTATCAATTGTCGCCTGACGTTGTTGGGTTTGGGTTAGGACAGCGTTTCTCAAAGTGTGGGGCGAGCCCCACTGGTGGGGAATAGGAACATTACAAGTGGGGTGGAGGAAATGTGGTATTTTTGTGATTAAAGACACACTATGCAGTTATTTTACCCTAATATAACAGCTTCAAAGTTATTTCAGTGGTAAACAAAGTCATAGTAAGGCGAATCATCCTTCTGTTGAAGCTCGGGGAGGACGCCGCTAGCAAACCCACCAATGCAAGCTTGAGAGAACCGCCCCTGACAAATCTCACGAGAATCACGACTTGCTTTACGGCAACGACATCACACACGTTAGGCTTGTTCAACTTCGTGTGGCGCTGCAAGAACCGACCGCCAGATGACGTCAAAGTACCGCGAGAATGATCCGAGACGGCACTTTGACATCATCTGGCTGTCGGTTCTTGCAGCGCCGCATGAAGTCGATCAAGCCTATAAAAACAACTGCACGCGCGAATTTGAGACATGAGGCTAAACGATTTAAAAGTTAAGAAAGCGCGTTTGGAAGAGAGTAGGAAAAGTAAAACAGAATCTGACCGCGTTAGGAACCGGACAAGAGTCCCACTCGGTCAGGTTTTTACTCGTTGGCGTGAGCTAAAAGACAGCACTGGAGGGATGCTGATCTGCCGATCTTGTTGATGGACTAATAAGTAAATCTCTCATTTGTAAACTTGTTTGCGGTCTATGTTGTATGTTGTTGCGCTTGCTTGTAGTATGTCATGCGATTATCATGACAACCGTTGTCAATATCTCACATATCAGGACATAAATAAGCCTAGAGGTTGTAAATAGTGTAAACATGCACAATTTGCAAACTATTATGATAAATAGCAATAATCATGTATAGTGACATTATAACGAACAACGTTATGAAATAATGCAACGTACACAATTAACTTTGTCATGGCATTTTGTAATGTTTACTTGTGATTTAGCTGCAATCATGTAAAAACGTTATAAGCTAGCAAACGCGGTACTCTATTATTATATGCACTCTACACTTGGAAAAAAATTCTTATTATCCTATTACCATCATCTGTAGTTAAGTAGACTATGCAGTAGCCTAATATTTGTATGAAATTGTGAAACATTACCTGGACATTATCTTCGGATTCTCCAGCGACTCTAGGGGTCGCTGTTTGACAAAAACACAGACAATGCATAAAGAGGCTTTAATTCCTTAACTTATTGACCATACACTCAAAACAACACATTTAAATATAAGCCTGACTTAAAACAACATCCGACTGTATAAGAAAATGTCACACAACACCATAGCCTACAAGAATAAATTAGGCTAACGTCGGAATATTAATTGAAGCGGAAAACAAAAACTTTAATGTGGAGAGGTGGTATAGGTGGTATAGGCGGTAGCGGGTATAAAAGTTTAAAACAGTGGATAAGTTTGTGACATGGAATAGAAAACTGGAGATTCGGCAGCAGAAAAAAACCAAAACAGACATAGGACCTTATCAACCAAAAAGTCTTATTATCTTTTACTTTTGAAGTCTACTTATTTTATGCAAAGTGATAATATGTTTATTTTCTCTATTGAGAGTGTTTAATGCTGTTATGTTTTAAAATATGATGTGATTAAATAAATTTCAACAGACTTTAAGCCTAGTTGATTCCCATTTTGTTGGGGCGATTGAGGACAGGTGGGGCATGGAACTCTTCCCTACCTCCAAAGTGGGGAATGGCAGAAAACGTTTGAGAAACACTGGGTTAGGATGTCATTTTATGTAACAGAAAGTCGTTCTTACCCCAAACCCAAGCGACAATGGTAAGAAAACAATTAAGTAACAAATACGTGAAACTGACACGTAAAAGATAGTCCATGTTAGGGACACGGAAAAATGCGGAGATCCGTGAGAATGACATGGATAAATGAGCAAAATATTCCAAGACTATAACACGGAAATTTGTGAGATCAGGCTGCCAAGATTGAAATTCAAGTCAATGAAGAAAATCAAACTTTGATGCTTCTAATCTCATATTCAGATTACAGACAGGGTCGCAAATTTGAATACAAATCTATTCGTTTTGTTTGTGGAAGTCTTTCCAAAACATGATTTAAAAGTGTGCAGCGTCTGTTTCTCTCAAGAATCCGTGATATTGCAGTAGAAAGACATGCTGGATTATGTACTCTCTAGCCAGCAAACATAAACATCAGTCAATCTGATTGGTCTCTGCCTGTGAGTGCAACATTTGTGATGAGACCCTTAACAATGAGTCAGGCACATCAGTCAGCAAGGAACTCAAATAGGCCAGGAAGCTCACAGGTTTTTTTTAACAAGCCATTATAAACCAAGTGAGCCAATCGAAACTTCCTTCATCAGATATCATGCTGTGCACCATCTATACTTCATCTCAAACACAACATGCATCCAGAGTTATAATGCATTCATCATCTATCTGGCTGCATAAACTGTGACTTTGTATACTGTGGATTCCAAGTGGCTGTGACCCATAATGCACCACTGTCCAAGACTGGCAATGTCAATATATTTTGGACAGATTTACAGTGGTCAAAGTCAGTAAAATAAAGCCAGTGAATGAACAAGAGTTACAAAGCGAGACAATAAAAGAGTGAATGAATGCGAAATAGACTGAATAAGGGAAGGGCCGAGGGAGGCAGAGCTGGTCGGCTTCCAGATCTAATGAAAGTCCCCCCCAACGGCACGGTTGCTGATGTGATCTGACAGGGCAATAATTCCAGCGCTGCTGACTCCCATATACTTCAGTCTAACCCACCCATCTCTTCCTCTGACTTCACTTTAAAAGAGGGCTTAACTTGCCAAATAAAAGTAACATTGAGCTCATTGTAAATGTGCTTTATTGTCACTGACATTATTGCAGTGCAGTTGGTGCTTTGACGGTTGAAGAGGCGTTTTCATTTGTTTAGCTAAAAACAGAACAATGCATCGTCTGAGGTTCTGCTAGAGAGAAACACAAAGTCAAATCCGAATAGTTAGCGTGTCCTAAATTGGCAATAATTTTCTTTAAAACGTTTCTCACTAGCCACGCAAACAAAGCATCGGCTACCTGGCTGACTGTAGATTGGCGCGTTAAATGTTGGCGGGTTTGAATCGCTAGCTCGCTAATTTGCTTTCCCGAACGAGCTGCGGTCAGTCTCAGGAATCGCTTTGTGATGGAAAATAATTAGCTTGTCCCTTATGAATGCCTTCAAGCACTTGCTGTCTGCACCATCTCCATGGCTGGCTGATTTTTAAATGTCAGATGACTTGGCAAATAGCATTTATGTGGCTAGATGTTTCATAGAAACTCTTTGTAACTAGCTTCACAGTTCGAGCTTTCGGAGCGTAGTGAACAAATCACCTCAGATACGACTTCATTATTAGTAATAATGTCAGGCCTGGTAAAACAATGGGATGATTAATCTTTTCAGCTGGATTCTTTCAGTTTATCTGAACATGTTATTGAACATAATACAACTGCAATCAGACGGAGGTTTATTTGTAAATTAATCTTGGCAGCCTCGTCAAACTCTGCGTATACACATACATAAATATACCGAATCTTTTCATTTGATTGTCATTTACTGATCTATCATCTGAATAACAAACAAGTTTCTTTAAATCTACAGGAGATTTTGCAATGAGACCAGAATACTGAGAAACAATATTTATGGATATTGCAAACAACAAACAACAACATCATGAGCATTAGATCATATTTGACCAGATTTACTAGCAGTTTGCGCAAATGCAACTTCCGTTATTGGGTCTTTTTTATTTTGCTGCGTCAATCTGTTATGATGCTATGAGTATAAGAAATTATTATCCCCACTAACAAAAACATTCTTCTCTTTCTGTTTTATTTGACATTCATCAATTATTGGGAACAGACACCAAAGTTTTGGCTCAAAGCTTTCCTCATTGCTAAACAATTCAATCCCTCCACCCACTTTTCAAACTACTTATTATCTTGGCTTCATCATTCATTAGCCATTGTTTAATTACTATCATCCAATCATTTCCATTTAAATACTAAACCATTGGCACATAGCACAATACATCACCTCCATTAGTACACCACACATTATATCTGTGATTAATTATATAGAATAACATATTTATCACAAACTTACAAGTCATATGAACAGTCATTAATATCCAATCCACCAATTAGTTTAAAATTATATAACAATGGATGTTATATAACAATGTGATAATTTAAAGGATAAGAAATAGTGTGTTTTATACATTGTAAATACTCAAGATTTATTATGCAACATATAGAAATTAATTTGACCAATTATAGTTTGTTATAGACAAACAGTAAGATCTAGTTTATCATTCATGCCATTTGCCGTGTTAATTTATTCGTAGTTTCAACTGACGCAATGATTTCCTATATAAATCTTTTGGCAGGGACATTTAACATATAGATCACATTACGAGTTGAACAGGTAAAACATGATGTAATTTTAAAACATTGTTACTGGACATATAAACTTATATTATACTTTTTTTCTCCTTATCACATCTGAGTTTACCATCATATCTGTTTCGTGATCTTTTAAAAGTAAACAGTGGACGATATTGAAATGAATCATTAAGAGATTCATCCAATGATAATAACAATATTTATGGATAATTGATTTTATTTTATTACTACTGTATTTTTGTTGTATGTCAATGAACAATTAACTGAAAAATTCATTTTTTTTAAATGCTGTGTTAAAACAACACATTCCGTGTTAGTTTAGGGATAACACATTAAATGTCCAACCTGACAAAACAACACTTTAATGAAATATCATCTCTATGTCAATGTCTCAATGTCTATCTATATCATCATCCATCATCAAAGTTTTGTTATTTCATAGTAAAAACACTTTAATTACACTCATATTGTTTCCGACAGAGTACTGGGTAGCACTTTATTTTACAGCAGGGCCGGCGTCAAGGGGGGGCTTTCACGGGCCGTGCCCCCCAAACCGGTTGTTGTGCCCCCCTACAGAGTTTTTTATTAATTTAATTATTAATTTAATATATATCAAGAATATTTAAAATAAATTAAACATTGAATGTTTCATGACTTTTAATGTAATCAAATGAGGAAAATATAGTTTAATTAAAATAGACCAGTTTCTCTGATTGGTTGTATTGCGGCGTCTCATGCGTCTTTACGTCTTTAGCATATTTGTGACGTGATACTAGCAACGTGTTTTTTCGCGACATTTTATGGATTGTGTAAAATATGGATATTAGAACATTTAGAACGAACCAGCACCGCCTGCTTCATCTGACTTCATGCAAACACTGACTGGCTCAAACTCGGAGAGTAGAGTTTGAGGTGGAATTTCAAATCTACAGGACACTGTTTTAAGGAAGTTTAATGTTCGTACACGCCGGCTTCAGCTATTTTAAAGGTAAGTTAGCCTTGTTTTAATTTACGTAAGCTTAAATGTGAAGTGTGGCTATAGATCATTCATTTCAATGGCTTGTGCCGCGCGAGATTCAGTGTGCCCCCCTGTTGGTTATGGTCTGGCGTCGGCTCTGTTTTACAGTATGTGTACTTACCTTGTACATATATGGTAAATAAGTTGTACTTACCGACAATATTCTATAGGTATCTACATGGTAATTAACTGGTATCATTACTGTGCTTACCAGGTACACACTTGGTAGTTATTATGTAACTCTAGATAAGTACTGGGTAATAACAGATACATACTTATAGTGTAGGTATACTGTAACTAACGAGAAACATTACTGTCCTTACAAATAAATGTACAATATAAGTATTTAGTATTTACAGGCAAGTTAGGCTAAATGACAGGTATTTATAGTGTACATATATGATAACTAATATCAAACACTACTGTACTTACAAATTGTTTACACAATAAGTGTGTACTAGTGAATGTACCCAGTAGTTATTCATATGATGGTCAATGGTTGGGTTTGCCTCACAGTAACATATGATGCTATATATCTTAGGTGGTAGGTCCTATGTAATAATAACTGTGTAAAAAGCAACACTTTATTTTACAGTCCTGTTTCCATGCAGTTACCATAGACGTACTATGGAATGTATCCAGTAGTTAATGCATACGGTTATTTAATGCTTGGTTTAAAGGACAAAGATACTGAGTACCAAAATGATACATCAGTAATGTTTGTTCTTTGTTATCATATATGTATGGTATAAGTATAACTTACACTTGCCTGCAGGTACCACACACTTATCATGTATGTACAATTTGTAAGTACACTAGTGTTTCTCGTTAGTTACATACACCATGTGTGCCGGTCATTAATTTATGGCCTACAGGTACCACACACTTATTATGTATATACAATAGTGTTTGATATTAGTTATCATATATGTACACTATAAATACCTGTCATTTTCCCTAACTTGCCTGTAAATACTAAATACTTATATTGTACATTTATTTGTAAGTACAGTAATGATTCTCGTTAGTTACAGTATACCTACACTATAAGTATGTATCTGTTATTACCCATTACTTATCTAGAGTTACATAATACCTACCAAGTATGTACCACTGGTAAGTACAATAATAATACCAATTAATTATCATGTAGATACCTAAAAGTAGGTACCACACATTTGTCGGTAAGTACACGTACTGTAAAATAAAGTGCTACCGAGTACTGTATACTACTGAATAATGTATCTGTAGTAACATCTCGTAAACCAAACCTTTAAAAAATATACCCAATTATACCACGTGGCTGTTGAATGCTTTATTCTGATTGGTTGAGAAATGTTCACAGGTCACACCTGACCTGTTAAATGTCTTAAAATAACCACCAGAGCAATTTCTTTGGCAACCATGGTAATGGCGTAATAATTGACCCTGGTATTTAGAGTCAATCCACTTTGCACCATTCCACATTACCACCTTGGGTGTGCATTATTTTCAAATAGTTCAGTGGCCCATCAACAATTATATCTTACATAATAGTAGCAGTCCAGTCATTTCCACAAAATGCAAAATTTATGTTTTTGTCCCATCCCAGTTGTGTCAACCTATCATAAGTGTGTTTTTTCACATTGAGCTCATGTTGCTGTAAATTGAAGGGTAGTGCAGTGCAAATGTTTAGTAATCTGGGCAGCACTCGAAGCTCACAGCCTTTTATAGAGCCTTTTAGTGCAACGTCAGTTCTAATACTCCTCACCCATCCTTCTCAAGCAAATCTGAGATGTCTTATGTTCTATTAACTCATGTGGGGTACAAAGAAGCACAATGCATTATTTAATGTGGAAAAGTGGGGGTCAGATACAAAGAGATTGGTATAGAATGTGCAATAACCAAATATTCTGGCCTTCATTGCCAATAATATGGAAAATAAAGACATGAAATTGTTACTTGATCCACTTTTTATTATAGTGAATATTTCTCTGGGTAGGTTTCGTTAGTATTTACCTATACTGTGTCTTAAGTCTCAGCTTGATAAAGCTTTGAACATTTCATTTTTATTGAACAACTGCTATAGCAAACACATAATATTGGAATTTTATTTTGAGGAATAGAAAGTTAATCTAATTTCAGATGGTTTTAAACTTGGCAACCAACATACAATACCATTATTATAAAAATGCACATCTGTTTAATAACCTTATAAATACGATATATAGCTCTCATGTCAGCCAGTCAGTCTCCTCTATTTATCTTCAGACCGTTACTTTTAAATAGCAGAATGCAAGCTCTATGGCAAGTTTATGTCACAGCATTTCTTTCACTCCTGCTTTAAGTTAATTGCATTGTCTCTGAAGCTCGCAAGTCCCTATTTTTAGTTTTAGTGAAGTGGGTTATGGAGCGTTGTAGTCCTCTCCATCGCTCACGATCAGGCAGTTAAAAACATTGTGTGCTGAGGAACCAAAAGAAAGCATTATAAAAGGCCCATGAGATTCCAGTTACTGAAACGTCAGGTCAGTTTCTACCCAGACGTAGATAAGATTTCCTCCTTTGACTGTTATGGCATTCCGTGGCCAAGTGTTTAGCTTTAAGAGTGTGTTTAAAAAGACGCCATTTTGATACACCTCAGAGGAACCAATTTAAATGGCAGTAAACAAACATTAAATGGAGCTCTTGGAGCTGAGCTCTCTGGAGTATGAAAGCACTGCATCGGTTTTTGAGGCCATGCAGCTGAGTAAAAGTTTGGAAATATGTAGCTGTTTTATTACAAAGTAATGATTAGAGTAAAGATCTTTGCACATAATAAAATAAATACGACCTTATGTTTTGTCAGTCACGTTTACCAGTGTTAGGGATAACGCAGTAGAAGTAACGTGCATTACGAAATAATATTACTTTTCTGAAGTAACGAGTAAAGTAACGCATTACTTTATAAATGTACACATTAATATTTGAGTTACTTTTTTATAAAAGTAATGCAAGTTACATTTCAGTTTAATTAATTTGATTAAAAAAAAATTACATACTGAATAAAACTGAACGTAGTCACGTAGAATTATGTACTCTATGTTTGCGCGCCTGAGCGGGAACAGTTTGAGTCATAAACGGAGATTGCAAGCCAGAGCTCGACATTTTTGCATGGAAATATGCGATTTCTGAATGCAGAACTTCTCAGTCATAAAAAACACCTGCAAGGCCTGAAAGAGATCAAGCCTTAGCCAAGTAAGAAAAAGTAACGCAAAAGTAATGTAAGTATTACTTCCTATGAAAGGTAACTAAGTAACGCGATTAGTTACTTTTTGGGGGGAGTAAATTAATATTGTAATGCATTACTTTTAAAAGTAACTTTCCCCAACACTGACGTTTACACACTGCCTCTGAAACTTTCATCCATCATAAAATTATTCGGATCAGGTTCGATTTTTGTATCTGTAGCAAGCATTTTTAGAGGTGTTTTGACATCAAAGCCACCGAACAAGCGAACGCCAAAAACAAGAATAACGTCTGACAAGTTGATCCACAACCCCAGAGCAGTGGACAGCATCCCCCAGCAGCGAGGAACTGAGAAAGATGTCTTGCTCAAGTTAGTTAAACGATAGCTTGTTGCCATTCGTCATTTCGCAGTGAATAGTGCTAACGTTAAACAGACTACATTTTTTATTGTTTTGCTATTTTTTCGCAATGGATGAATTAATATGCATTGGATACGGTGTGCAAGGTTTGTGTGTGTGACAATTTTGTAGGATAACGAATACGAAAAAACGCATACGAAAATTACAGACTACTCTGTGCAAAGATCAAAAGAAGCAAAAACCTCAAGAAAACAATGTGATTGTATACACTGTTAAAGAATCTAGATTAAAGGAAAACGCCATTGTTTTTCAAAATTTTATGTTCTTATCTCAACTTAGATGAATGAATACATCCCTATGTTTTTTTCAATGCATGTACTTTTAATCTTTGTACAGCGTGTCGTGAATGTGTTGGCATTTGGCCTAGCCTCATTCATTCCTATGGCTCCAAACAGAGATGAATTTAGAAGTCACCAAACACTTCCATGTTTTCCCTATTCAAAGACTGTTACATGAGTAGTTACATAAGTATGGTGGCACAAAATAAAACTTTAGTTTGGAGCCATAGAAATGAATGGGGCTAGGCTAAATGCTAACACATTCACGAAGCGCTGTACAAAGATTAAAAGTGCACGCATTGAAAAAAGATAGGTATGTATTAATTCCTCTAAGTTAAGGTAAGAACATAAAATATTGAAAAACGGTGGTGTTTTCCTTTAAGAGCTTATTCTTGCATAACAGAACTGCAAAAATGTCCACACTTCACCAGCGGTCTAAAAATAAGCAGTGAATTCTTTGTCTGCCACTGCAACACATGCTGTTCTCAGTCTGTTTGCCCACATAATGCTCCCATTTAAAAGTTTAGAAAGTGTTGCCATAGTTAAAGCAACAAGAATAGGAACAGACAGACTGTAAAGCTGAAAATAGCTGATGCAATGGTGTTAAAATTAGTCTACTCCATTATCTTCCTGTCATAGTTAAAAGAGTTTAACTGTTTGTATACTTTAAATGGTATAGAATTTCAGAGAAGTATGAAATTCATTCAGAGAAGTATCAAAGGTTATCATTCCAACAGTGTGATATTTATTATTGTGATAAATAATTGATATAATCTTATCTTAGATTCCCTATAGTTATCATGATTTGATGTGTATTTGCCCACACTACTATGCATTGTAGACTTTTACATTATTTCAAGGCTTGCTTTAAGATCCCAGAACAGCCTCATTAAATATGCATGATGTGTAGATCATCTTGTGTGAGCACAAGGTCAAGCTATTCTCTCCTGTCAGACTAGGTAAGGATATGTTGATTGCCTAAGACATTAAACTAGGTCTTCTTTGATGTTCTCTAGAGCAGACGTTGTGAACCGGTTTTGATTTAGGACCAGGATTTGACATCAAGTGCCGAACGCATTTGTTCATGTGCACGAATGTGAACACAGGTCCTCCAAATAAACTCATACTGTGTGTCTTGTATAGCTGGTGCAGTGTGTTTCAAAAATGCATTTCACATTATTTTCTTGAAATGATAAGGAAAATCTACATGCTTTAGCTTTTTTATACAGCTAAGCAGTGGCAGTGGGTGAGCAGCGGGTGACTTATCTTCCGAAGGGCGCGAATTCAAAATATGTGTTTGTTGCGTCAGTCCCTCCAAAAACATGATTATGCGATCACATGATTCAACGCAAAATTTCCGCAATTTCGTAGCAAAAATCACATATATCTTAGCAGAAAGTAAAAAAATGTTGCATTTAGGGGTTGTGTACACCAAAACTTTTAAACGTGGCTGAAAACGCCTGGAGTGGACAACGCCGAATGCCAGCTGTTTTTCAGCTGAGTGCCAGCTTTCTTCAGCTAAGCACTTTGGTAGCTCTGATACGTCAGCTGTGAGACGGTTGGTTGCTGTAATACTTGTCCCGCCCCACCTCCACTGTGATTGGACGGCCGCATGAGAACTGACATGGACGAGCAGAGCTTTTCTTTCAAAGTTGAACATTTTTCAACTCTCGGTGCTCAGCGCTGAGTGCGGAAAAACCGCCGGGTGCCGGTTTTCAGCGCGGAAGAAAACTGTTGTACATTTAAACAAAAAAGATTAGTAACGTAAAATGAAATATAAAACTTTTGTTTAAATGTAGCTAAAATAAATTGATTGTAACCACTTACCTTAAAAAAAATTATTAAATTCAATGAATCATTTTTTTCAGTGCACCACTGCATCTAGGAATGATCTAGTTTTGTCCATCAAGATTTTTGTGAACATGGTCTTCCTTTAGATGGATTAAGAATTTCACTTTCTTTTGAGTGCAAACCCTAGACAATTAGGAGATCAATTAGATTTAGTAAAAACTGCTTAAAAATGAGAAACACAATTCTGCAAACCAATTTGTACTGAAGGTTGATCGCTGTTCATCAGGGGTTTAAAGATAACACACGTATGCATTTTTGTGAATGATTTTTCAAGAAACTTAAAAGCAGAAATATTCAAGCATAGATGGATGGTAAGCATACCCTGCATGTGTATATGTGTCTCATCACTTCACAAGAGGATATGTATGCTTGCAAGCGTGCTCCTTCTTTTTAAATGGAGGTTTGGTTTCAGTATAATTAAAGTTAAATCAGATTTTGTATGAGATAACAGGTCTCATCTTGGAGAGGGCTGCAATCTTCATTCCCAAAATTCATTATCTTTTTGGAGTGTCTCAGGATCCTGAGAGCTGCAGTATGACACCTATCTGCAGAAATGATAGATGTTTTATTACATCTCTTATCTAATATAGCTTTGTTTCTGGACAGTGCACAAAAGCATTATCTACGATTCTCGTTAAAATGAGTAAATGTCATCGCTTGTTATTTAGAGTGGCGATCATTCGGTGCGTTTCAGTGTATCCCGTAATACTTCATGAAATGCGGAACAGGCTGTCTGATTCAATTCCATGACATTCCACATCGGGCATATTACATCAGGATTGTTATTGTCAGGAGCCAGTATGGGGGTTGACAATAAAACTCGACTCCCCTGTGAGTGTGTTTGGGCGTCTCTCTTGCATCATATGAACTCCGTCAGTACCACAGTCTGTCTACTATGTCCACCGGAGGCTGATCTCCCCTGAGGCTGTGAGATATTGTAAAGACAATACGCTTTCGTACCAGGCCGACCCAACTGTTAGCCTCGTGCCTTCGGCAAATTGCTTTAATGCTGTGTATTACGACATCTCGTTTAAGAGGTTTGTAAGTGCTGAACGGGAACATCCTGAATGTGAGATTAGTTTCAAACTTTTCTAACATGTCTAACCAGCAAAAAGCTGCTGAAGTGTTGGGGCGTTCTAGTACATCAGCGGTTTCATTAGCTTGTATGTTGTCACCGCACTTGCGAAAAAAAAGTATTTTGACTGCCATATAGCTTTGCTGACATTTTGGGAATAGCATATGGCAAAAATGATGTGTGCTAAGCTGTAAACATTCACCACACATTCAAATTCAACCAATATATGGCATTTATCATTTTGAAAATGAGGTTTAAAGGGGTAGTTCACAGAAAAATAAATATAATTTATTCTTTCTGGGGTGCATGATTTTTGAAAAACACTTTGGAAAAGGAAGTTGGGCCGAGTACCAAACCACAGTTGTAGCCTATCAGCAGTAAGAGGCGTGTCTACTAACTACCTGGGTTGCGTGGGCGGGTCTATCAAAAGAAGGTCCAGATTCTATTGGGGTAGGCTTTCAGAGATCATGACACCAGCGTTTTTTTTTTTTTTCAAAAAGATATTTTTAAAAATGTTAATATCGCAAATCTGGGGCACAATTCACTTCCATAGTATTTTTTTTTTTTTTGCTACTATGGAAGTCAGTGGTGACCCAGATTTGCTTGTTTACAGACATTTTTCTTTTTTTTTTTTTGTATTCAGCAGAGCAAAGACATTTGGAAGTTTGGAACAACTTGAGGGTAAATAATGACTGATGAATTTAAATTTTTCTTTGAACTATCCTTTAAAATCTCAGACAAATCAAGCATACCATTTTATACATTCTTTTTTTAATTCATTAGCTCTTTTAACCTTTTTAAATAATTTTTCCTTAGATGATATATAACCGAGCCCCTAAGGTGACATTGGAGTAAAAAAATCTAAAGTTAAGTTTCATGTGCTCACGTGAAACTTTCATGTGCTCACGCAGTGGCGTAGCGTCTGGGCATGCAGGGTATGCACATACAAATGGGCCCGGGCCAATAGGGGGCCCGGCCCTGGGCCCACTCCAGCTTTTAATTAAAATTTTTCAATTAAATTATTATTTGTGGCCGCAATAAATATATTTTTGTATGCATATCATGTGTAGTGATTTCTTATTTCTCCGTAATGTCTTATTTCTCCGTCATTTCTTGTTTGTGTTTATTATTATTTTTTTGCACTCCACGGCTGCCGTAGACTACTACGCCATCATTTTTTTACATGACACATCGCCGCGCCAAAAAAAAGTAAACAGTGTGAGAGGTTATTATAGTGGCTATCTACATGAACATTAAGGATGGACAAATATAAACATAAAAGTAGGGTCTTAAAGAGAAGGTGGAGAAGTTAGTCACGAGTCAAAAACTACCCAAAACATTTCGTTTTTCTTTATTTAAATCTACCCTTTAAAGTATATTAAAAGTATATGTTGTTAACAGACCTGCGCGCAACAGTTAAAAGTGACAAAACGGGCAAGGTTTGGGGGGGCTTTGGCTTAAGGGGGCCCGTAATTTTTTTGCATATAGGCCCGGGACTAACTTGCTACGCCACTGTGCTCACGGGAAACCTTCATATGTCAATTTTTTTTTTTAAAGTTTAGTTTCGCGTGCGCATGTGAAACTATCGAAACTAAATTTTATTTAATTTTTGCTCCATGTCCTCTTAGGGGCTCCATAATATATAGTTGAATATTTATATATAGTAATATATAGTTGAAATAAAAATGTTATATATAGTTGAAATAAAAAATAAACATTACATAATGCAACATTTTACTACTATTAATTTGTGCTTGGTTTTCTCTCAAAGACCACAGCTAAAACATAATTGATGTTTAGTACTATTAAGTCTTTCCCCGCCATTGACGAGATATCTCGTCATTTAAGAGAAAACATTTGCATAAAAAACATGTTACTGATGAGTTTTTAGAATTATCTGTAATTCCGCGATTATCCACTAAGGCACTTAATATATAAAAAAACTGAAGCAAATTTTTTTTATTAATTTTACACTGCATTTATGTTTTAATAATCCTTCTGAATCTGATCTCTAACAAAATTCCTTTACAAAAATGCAATTATTTCAGCTTTTATTTATTTATTTATTCTTTTTTTTTTTTGAAGAAGAAGAAGAGTTCTGTCAGAGAAAAAACATATAGAAAAAATATAGATAGGATAAAACGTGTTTTCTCGCTTTGTTTGTTTGTTTATTGTTTGTTTGAAAGCAGAGGGTCTGTTCTTTCATTTGTATGTTTATATATTTTTAGAAGAAATTTTTCCTTGAAGTTTTTTGTTTGGAATATTTTGTGAAAATCACCAAAAAATGCTGGCGGCAACTTAAAAAAAGGCTGGCGGCAAATGAGTTAAAAACCTAATGGATTGTGTGATGTTTTTTATATACATTCAATAACGATTATAGCTCTAACATTACTCGAATTACCCACAAGCAAATGTGGTATTTTTTTCAAAGGCTCCAAATGACATTTCTGCTTTGCTTCAGGTCAGGAACGTAATGAAATCTGACATTCATATGATATGATGGTTCAGCAGTCTTCTTTAGATTAGCTGTCAACAGTCTGTTAAGAATCCACTCCAGCAATGAAAGTCACCAGACCCTTTTGCACATTGGTGTTATTGCTGCCTTAGGTTGAATCTCGTTGTTACTTTCCTCACTTAGTAATTCGCTGTGGGAAAGAATCTGCTACATTGTATTTACAAACTCAGTGATTCATGCCTTTTAATTAATAGACATAAAATAGAATCAGTATCATTTTTAAATCCCACATAATTTGTCAATAGCCATATGCCTAAATTGGGTATATGATTCAAGAAAGCAAATCATATATGTCAGCTCAAATCCTCCTGCACTCGTCTATGTGACAATGCCAGTGGCTGCAACAAACTGCAATATTCAGTTCTCCCCCCACCCACCATACACCCTGAGCTTTCTGACACCCGTCTGCTATTGGCAACTGAATCAGATCCTAATTCTGCATTGTGTATGCTGTACTATTATTTTCCCACTGTTGACATGAAGTTGCTATTTTAAGTGTTGCTTTTGCCTGTTATGACATTTTAATTTCATACCAATGTTGCATAAATTTCCTGCGGAGGCACAAGAGGAGCTGCGAGATCTAATAATAGTCCTTCATATTATTATGCTAATGCGAAGCCCTCAATATGGCGTGCTTTAATAATCCACAAAAAAAGAAAATAAGTTATTTTTCTTTCCGGTTTGGCTTTTTGCCACAAGAAGATCTTAAAACCATGCCTTACCCCCCCCCCCCCAAAATACCTTTGTACGTCAATACATTGACATATTTTTGTGGTGCATTGGAAGTAATGCAACAGGCTTAACCTTCAGCTGCCATCAGCTACGGCAACAGTTTGTTAATGATTGACAACTAGAGTTAAGGCCGACAGCGATGACTGAAGTGACAATGTCCTACTTCATTGAGATCATCAGCTGGAATAATAAGGGTTCAGCCCCCACACGGCTTTCATACCATCACTGTTTCTTCAGCAATGAGGGAGCGCTAATGAGTTAAAAACTGAATCATTGTTCAGCTGGCATATAAAATTTCACTAATTCATTCTAGAACCCTTGCTATTTGGAGCGTGAACCTCTGCTGCCAGCTTTTGTCTGTAAGACTGTTTGAACATGCTTCTTAAAAATGCATTACAAAAATGCCACTTTGCTCTCCGGGTGTTCCTTGTACAATTTAAATTGCAGGCTGAGATCACACGCTGGGCATAGAGAAAAGAGCACATTGGTCAGGCAGCGAAAGTAAAAAATCCTATTCATTTTTATGTAGAAATTGATTTTAGAAATTATGAATTAACCTTTCTAACACAAACCTGCATTGAGCTCTAGTGTTAAGCAATAATATTCTATTATGAGTCACAAGTCTTAAAAATGTTTTATAGCTGAATCCTTATTTCCCATAAGCTCCACCAATCATAAAAATCTTTATCAGAATGGAAACGGACAGCGCAGCAAAACAGTTTAGCAGGCTCCACATTTTCATGAAGCATTGACGTAATTGAGTTTGTCTACTGTACCTCAAACAGTACAGTCTTTATTATATACTTCCTACTTGAAATATGATTTTTCGCCAAGTTGGTTGATTTTATTTATGTGACTTTTTACTGCATTTATGTCTTTTCTGTATACATCCTACAGTTAATGTATAAATGTAACTTTATTCTTTTGTATTAGATAAAATATTAAAACAGCAGTGTTATGCCACAATGTTCCATATTGTGACTTTAATTTTCTCACTAACAAATAGCAATAAAAATTCTCAATGTGTTTGTAATATTAAGACACTTTGTACTGTTTTAAGCACAGATGGGATTACACCTTACCCAGAGCAGCACCAAAGCAAAATGGCTGAAGTGACTCAACCATGCATGCCTGTGTCAGTGTCTGATTTACCCGAAGAAGACGTTATGCTGTTAACCTTGAGCTGTATTAACACAATGCACACTATCATACTAAGATGCTGACACAGATAAAGCAATTCTTCCTTCGCAATATATAGCTACTATAGAAAAATGGCTGCATTAAATGTATAGTTCACCCAAAAATGAAAATTCTCTAGCTCATGTTGTGTTACAAACCTGTATAAATTTCTTTGTTCTGATAAACATGAAGGAAGATATTTTACTATCCATTTAAGAAATGTATAAGTGTAAATTCATGAAACCAGTCAAGAAAACAAATCAACATAAATGACCAACACATAATTGTGTTATTCTCAAATAGATTTTGACTTGAAAAATGCTGGGTTGTTTCAACCCATGGTTAGGTAATATATAGACAAACCCAACTATTATGTTTACTGTAAATTAACCTAGAAAGTATTCAGGCTCTATCTTACACTCGGCGCAATGCGGCGCAATGCAGCGCAATGCGCGATGCAAGTGTCTTTTGCTAGTTTCCACCCTAATTTTCACGTTTAGCGCCGCGTTGTTTGAATAGCAAATGCATTTGTGCCCCCTTTTGCGCCCATGGGCGTTCTGGTCTGAAAACGAGGTGTGTTCAGGCGCATTGTTGGCGCGTTGCTATTTTGAGGCAACTAAAATAGACTACGCCATTGACCAACAAAAACCTGCTCTAAAGTCTAAAGTCAATGGCGCAATATGTTTTATGTTATTTAAAGAGCGCATTCGTAATATGCGCCTATAAATGGGAGGACAACGCGGGTTTGCTTATCACAAAGTACATGAATGCGCAGCAGCACAAAAACGCTTTTAAATATGAAAGATTAAAGGATTGAATGTAAAAGATTATTACTGAGTCTCTTGGACATAAATGAAGACTAATTATGAGACGTTAGAAGGCGCAAAGAGCTGCTTCACCTGTAGCCTGGTAAGTAAATAAATGCTTTGCTTTAAACAAATGCATCTGTTTTTAAATGTTTTTTTAAATGCTACCTCACGGATTTATTGTATATGATGACTCTGTACCTGCGGATATGGTGAGATGAGAAACATTTTTAAGTAATGCTTAAAAAAAACTCTTTGCTAAAAAAACGCTGTCCAAAGTGCTGAAACGTGCGGAGAGCCGTTTGTAAATTCTTTATCTCCTGTTTGTTACAAATAAAGTATTTTTAGAGTACAAACCTTATCTTCCATACTTGTAAATTATTTTTTGATGATATTGGATAGCCATACATTTAAAGCAATTAGAAGCCTGCTTTTTTACTTCCATGACTAAAAGAAAACGGGTTTTAAAGGTTTTAATAAAAAATAACAATTTCAATACAAGTGAAAAACAACACAATTATTTAACATTAATCTTAAACTGGGATCTTCTTCCTCCGCTTAGTTTTTCAGTTTACAAAGTCCGTCATCTAAATAGGGAGTAGACATAGCGCCAGCGCAACTTGCTTTTAAAAGGGGATGAGAGCTGAGACTCTCATTGGTTTACTGCACGTTACGCCCAAAATACTCCCATTACAATAGGACCAACCCTTTTCGACCATGCGCTCGGCGCACAAATAATTTTTTCCATCGTTAAATTAGCAAAAGTGGATTCGGACACGCCCATTTAGACGTTGCGCTGTGTGCTTTAGACAATGCGCTTAGATCGTTAAAATAGGGCCCTTCATATTTGACCCAATCATGGGTTGAAACCACCCAGTATTTTGGATTGAAAACAACCCAGCATAGGTTGATATAAACCAAACAGTTGGTTTTGTCTATACCAAACCATAGATTGAAACAATGCAGCATTTGTAGTAGGGGCATGTTCTCGAAATACCAACTTCATTTACCTACTTAAGTCTGTATCATTAATGTTAATCAGACAACCCAAGACAAAGAGAAAAAAACTTCTGTAGATCTAAAAAAAATATAATATTTAATTTATACAAAGAAGACAGTGTTATTATTTATTTAATTTGATTTCTGTATACCTAATGACAATTTTAGACCTTACTTAATGTGCAACATTCTTTTTTATAAATGTTTGTAAATTCTTGACTTCTCCTACCCCTTTCTGGCTGATCCATATTCGTGCCTCAAACACCATAATGTGAGTTTGTGATCCGTTACACACCTAATTTTTAAGCTAGAAATGAACTTGTCATTTATAACACATCAACAGACTGAACCCTACTTTTTTTTTATTAAAATTAAATAAAAAATTAATTGATACAATTAAAATTTAGTAATAAAATCTTCATTTAACATATTTTTGGTATTGCTTTGAATGGCATAATGATCTGTGTGTGACTGTTACACTTTTGAAGAGTAAATTTGAGTCAATAATAAAAAAAGAGGTTGAATATTGTTTTTAAATCTTTTAATGGTCACGTTATTTCTTTAACCCTAGTTAGTGTGTAATGTTGCTATAATAGCATAAATAATACCTATAAAATGATAAAGGTCAAAGTTCACTGTCAGGCGATATATTTTCTTTAACAGAATTCACCTTTCAAAGCCTACAGCGAACGGCCGGTTTGGACTACAGCCCTCTACTTCCTGCTTTAATGACGTCAGTAGAACAGGTTTTTGACATCAGACCGTTTTGAGGACAGTGAAAACAACGCTATAGAGAAAAGTTAATTGAGTGAAAAATTTTTTTTACATGTGAAACATGAACACATGTGTTTTATTCCGCACTGTAAACACAATCAAAGCTCCAAAAACACGGAAAGAACTGGACAATTAATGATTAGTTTAATTTTTCTTGTCGAATGATCTCTCTGGCATGATGGCATGATTTTTATCCCTAAGACGAACTGAGAATCACATGTGACATAGCCTGCATATCAAATTGTACACACATGCAGTGCAGTGCTGGAATTGAATGGACTTGACCTCCCCCTGATCCCCCCTCCAACCCCCCATCAATTCGAGCACTGCACTGCAGTAACATTCAGATGTTGTGTGCTGTGGGCACTACCGTGGTAAATGTGCTTCAGCTAAAATAAGAAACATCCGCTTTAGTCTGCCCTTCCATCCTGAATGCCACGAAACAGAGATGCTAATGAATTAAGGATGTTTATTTCGGGTGTAAGATATCACTGGGCTTTACCTACTTCAGTTCTCACGGGTCAATACTGAGATATTTTCAGACCAAGTCAGATATTTTTAGATCAGGTTCGATCGTCACCTCTAGGTTTCTTTTACTGTTTGCATCAATTAGAAAAACAATGGGCTAAGAAATGATGGATTTCAAATGCATTTGATGGTTATTCATTTATTAAAGTTATTATGTGTTCTGTGGAAACCTTATCAAACACCAGCATCAGGGCTAAATAACCAAGATGTTAATAATTCCCCTTCTTTTTAAATACATCTTGCACATTTTACAAGTGGTACTGTATGTAAATTTAGGAGCACGTATGTTGAATTAGCTCAGACAGACTTGCTTTGGCATGACTCAGAGTTTATTTGGTTGAAGCAAATAATACAAGAGGACTATTATATTGTGCCCAGTGTGATACCGTGCTAAGGAGTTTTTCAACTCGATTGTCATGAGCAAGATTTATGAATCATACACTTTCTCTGTTTATCTTTTCTGTGTTTATTTCTGTATCGATGACATATCTATTTACTGTGAATGCTTTAACAGCACTAGATTTCAAACACTTAAAAAATAAGTGTGATTTTTTTCATGCTGTTATGTGTACCTTGACGATTGTTGAATAGGATATCGGTCCTTTCTTTCTGTGTACTGTACAAACCTCTGCCATACGGCTTTTTTGCAACATGATCTCAAGGAAAGTCGTGTTATAGTCACACAAAATTTGATACATTTATTCGTGTCCATGTCATTTTATGTATTGTTTTCTCTTTTTTTCTCTATTTTTAAATTATTGGGGTTGGGGTTTGATTTGGGATTTGGATGTAGTTTTATGTATTGGTTTCTACATGTTTTTCTTCCGCTTTTATTCTCGCCTGGAGTTGGGGTTTGCTTTAGGATGTCTAAAAATGTAACAGAAAGTGATTCTAACCCCAACCCCAAGCGACAATGGTAAGAAAATAAGGAAAAAACTATGAGAAAACAATACATAAAATGAAACAAAATGAAAACTGACACGAAAAACTAATTATAGAAATTCGTGTCGAGTGTCACGAAAAAGACATGAAAAAAGCTGAATTTCGTGCCATGGACACGAATAAATTGATCAAATTTTGCGTAACTATATCACGACTTTCCATGAAATCTGTTTTAATACACAAAAAAGCTCCATATTAAAATGTGCTAATGAAATTTGCTTGTTTAGGACAAAAGCGCATCATGTGCAATTTCGTGTACACCTCCACCTGCTGTTTCACATGAGAAAAATAAAGACAAATGCTTTTGGCCTGATCCCAACCGCTACCGCTCAAGTTGTATCTCCGCATGCAAATCGTGCCGCTGGCAAGCGGATCTGAGCAATTTCTGCAAATGACTCGCGTGGCAGGGGCGAGCAGTGTGTCATTTTTGGTTGCCAGCTATCCAGGGCATCACTTGGAGGCAGTTGTCACATTGGACACTGCAGTCCCATCCGCGGCTGTGTGTGTGTGTGTATTACATTGGGCATTGCTCCAGGACAATGGAGCGGGGAGGTCTACCTCTCATCTGTCACCTGGGTCGCCAGCACCTGCTGTTGAGCAGAGAGGCGCAGAAAACGATAGCGAGCTTACTCTAAATCATATCGCCTCTCATCTCCTATGCCTGGATTTTATACGTGGCCTCATTTGTAACATTACACCATCCGTTCTGAACGACGAGCCAGCAGTGATATTAAAAACAGGGCAGTGGTATAAAGGCCTGAAGCTATTACAGTCGGCCGGCGAAATAAGACCGAGTGTGGCACTATATCCATTTGCACAGTAAATGGAATCTATCGGTCACTCCAACTCTTTATGGTGATCCATGTGATGGAGCATGTTTGAGATGATCATGTCCAGCAAGGCAGCAGACAAAAGCTCTTTTGCAATCCTTTGATGAAAGTTAGCCTTATGGTAACAACACCATCTTGGAGTCACATGATTCACGAGAGCGCAACAAACTTATGGCATATTATTGACGCTTACTACGCTAAAACGCTTTTGTGAATCACGTGAGTTACAGGAAACTAGTTATTACAGTTTTTAAAGTTTGAAATATCAGCCCAGTCACACGAAATTACATACTTATAGTCATGTCATTTTTTGATTCTTTTTTGTGGTACTGTCACGAATTTCCCTGTTTTTTCGTGATCGTATCACGAATTTCTGTTTATGTGTCATTGTCACAAATTGGTTACTCAACGCTTAAACACTTTTGTAGATCGCGTGAGTTACAGAAATCTAGTTATTACAGTGATCCATCTGTTGATCCATGTTTATAAAGTTTGAAATATCAGCCCAGTCACACGAAATTA
Source organism: Misgurnus anguillicaudatus (assembly GCF_027580225.2). Classification (NCBI taxonomy): domain Eukaryota; kingdom Metazoa; phylum Chordata; class Actinopteri; order Cypriniformes; family Cobitidae; genus Misgurnus; species Misgurnus anguillicaudatus. Next base: position 28,926,245 of record NC_073355.2, on the reverse strand, counting down.
CATACCTATAGTCATGTAATTTTTTTTTGTTCTTTTTTGAGATGCTGTAGCGAATTTCCCTGTTTTTTTGTGATCGTATCACGAATTTCTGTTTATGTGTCATTGTCACAAATTGGTTACTCAACGGTTTTGTCCTATTTTCTTACCATTGTCGCTTCGGTTTATGGTTAGATTTACATAAAATTACATCCTTACCCAAACCCAACTCTAACCCTAACGCCAGGTGACAATGTTTTAAAATGTAGAAGATAAAATAATAAATCAGAAAAAAAAAAGTATAAAATCTAACCCTAAATTAAAGCGACAATAGTTTGAAAATAGGAAAAAACAGTTGAGTAACCGATAGTGTTGTAGTCAAGCCCACTTAAACCGAGACCAAGTCATGACCAAGACAGGCCGAGACCGAGACAAAACCAAGACTTTAAAGGGTCGAGACCAAGTCAAGACCAAGACAGGCTGAGGCCGAGACAAGACCAAGACTTTAAAGGGTCGAGACCAAGTCATGACCAAGACAGGCCGAGACCAAGTCAAGACCAAGACCAGTGCAAGTCACTGCATTAAAACATTTATGATAAAATGTGGAATATGCATATGATTAGACATTCTTGTCTGTGTGTGCGTGTGCGTGTGTGTGTGTGTGTGTGTGTGTGCGTGCGTGTGTGTCATCAGAGAAGTTGATAAAATATTCAAAGGCATTGCAGATATGTGGGAATGTATCTTTGCCTATAAGCAAAAAAAGTGAACAAACACTAAAGAGCTGAAATCAACATAACCATTTATTCTGAACTGTCTTTCCATGTCTTGCCATCCACTTAACACAATGCAGGTGTTTTTAGTAAAAAAAATTGGAAAATTGTCATTGGGAGAAACTTAAACAATGCTTAAACAATGCCAACATCATATGCCAAACCTGAATAAACTGCATAAAATTAATGATAAACATAAATTTGTGATGTGCCATCCATTGTGGTCTTGACCGGTCTTGAAATAAAATTCTGAGTCCTCTCTGTCTGAGACCGAGACGAGACCGAGTAAAAATGGTCGATTCCAAGACGAGACCAAGACCTTTAAAAAGTGGTCTTGAGACCAGTCTCGAGAACTTCAAAACTAGTAACCAATACGTGACAATGACACATAAACAGAAATTCGTGATACAATCACGAAAAAACACAGAAATTGGTGCCAGTATCACAAAAAGAATAAAAATAATTTTGTGAGATTGGATAGCTGTTTTCTACCATAATAAAGCTTGGAAAAGCAAGGACATTTACTGAAATAACTCCAAATGTGTTGGTCTGAAAGATTATGGACATGTGTATCTTGGATTGCATGAGGGTAAATAAATCATGGGGTAATTTTGATATTTGGCTTTAATTCCTCTGTGCAGTTGATTCATTACAAGATGCATAATCAGTGTCGGTGAAACAGCTCTGATGTAAAATATTATTGATGTCTAATGAAAGCCTACAACTTAACCTGACACAGCAGTGGACGTTCCTTCAGGAAACACAAATCTATTTGTCTAATTTTATTTCTTGAAAACTTTATTTGAAAAGGGAGGCTCAAAAGTTAACCATCACACCAGTGGGCCGTTGGCTAATCAGGCAAACACCTTCTTGAAACACGGTTAGGGAAGCTTACCTACCGTAAACCGAATCACAGTAGACAGAAGATGAGTTTGATCCAGTAATTTCATTCCCACTTCGTGTTTTGTGTGTAATTGATCAAATTTTGCTGTTTTCTATTTTAAACAAACTACTAAATAAATCACAGTAATGATGTTCAGCAATGCAATGCGAAATTGCGCATATTAAGGGCAAAACTCATAAGAGCAGTAACGTTACATCACATCGCTCATGATAGGAGTCATCACTCTGGAGATTCATAAGTTCACTCTCTCTTCCAAATGTGCTCATTTGCCCAGCACTATACAGCTTATTTGAAACATCACGCGTCAGGTTAAATAGCAAACAATGCTGTAGTCACTGCACTGAATAGAAAATGAAGGGAAGGCGCTGTCAGCTCGGTGTCCTGTTGTGGTGACTAGGAGCCACTGACACGAGCAGATGGCTGTGGACAGCGACAAGCTCCGTCCGGTTATTCTGGCTCTCCGCCTGTCCAGTGTTTTGTTTTGAGAAAGGGTGACCTGTTTGTCAGGGGGACAAAAAGTAAACGACATCCAGAAGAAATGCAAAGTTTGTGACCTGAAAGTATTCTGTTGTAATACTACAATCACATCAGTTTATTTCCCCATCGCTATCAAATGTATATTGACTGATCTAAAATTTACATGTCATCACTGTCCTAGATATACTGGAGGCAAAACAAAATCATCAAAGTTGCAAAGACCAACATTACTATTTCAGTCACTCTTGTGACAAATGACACTGTTTGACATCATTGCATGTGGGCGGAGTCACATCTCAGAGCCTGGAGCACAGATAAAGCACAAGGGAAATAATTAAAACTGTATTCAGAACTAAGAAATGGTTCTATTGTGGTCCACCAGGACTGGCTGACATCACTGACACTTTACAAGGTCATAAAAGATAAAGATTCTCATGCCCTGAAGTCAAACTGCAAACCATCTCATGTGACATCACACCAGAAAGTAGTACATTTCACAAGGTGACAGAGAGACTTTGATACAGCAGTGCCCGTACCCGTTCGTTCTGAACCTATCGAGGTCACGTCGCCTTAAAATACCAGGTTCTCTTTTTTGGACTGGGACGGCTGGTAAAAATAGCGCTTATGTGCCGCATTAAATTCTCCTGAAAAGAGGCGCTAACCGCGTCATGACCTAGTTGATGAATGAAGCTGGTTCATGCATACAGATGCAGCTTTTTCTGGACGAGCAAAATAGCTGGTTTAACTATTAACGCTTCTTTCACACAAGAGCAAACAAACTCACGTAAACTAGGCAAACTAGACAATATGTGCATTATCAATTTATTATGTACATTAACAAGACCAACAAGTCAAGACCAATGCAGACTATTTGTCTCAATGGCAATGAAGCCCATGCTTGTATCAGTATCTCTGTAATGAGACAAATGGGTTATGTAACATGTCGCTCTTTATAATTATGAATGATTCATTTTCCTGATCTTCATCCGTCATGTATGTTCGTAACTGTGCTTGGTTGTGAGAGCACTTCTTTTCTCAAAACCTGCAATCAGATTGCTGTCACATTCAATGATGCCATCTCATTCATATAAACTGAATCACATACTCTTCTGTCTATAGCTGATCCAATATATGCTCGGGCTTTCTATCAATATGATAAAGGATGTAGCAAACTGCTACTGATTTAAAAGATGGCATATACTGTAGCACATTTTTGGAAGAGACATGCTGACTCCTCATGATATTCCAGAATGCCCAAAAGAACAGGATCAGCCTCATCTAGTGTCCTTCTGATGAAACTGCAATATAATACATACAAAAATAAAGAGGGATTCAATGCAGAATATTGCATATACTGTCAGATTATAAATGAGATTTGGTTTGGTGTGATTATACATTTTGCATGTTTTTTCCCATCTGCTGTCTGGGTTTTATCTGATGTGTGACGCGCTTATGGCAAAGCTTCATGATGTCTCACCTTGGGATGCTTTTTTATAGGAGTTGCTGGTAATCTATTTAAAAATAATAATAATATTTTTCATAAAATTTTAAATGTTGGCACAATAAATACACAAATTTTGAGACATGTAATAGCATGTGCTAATACTGGGAATTACGATGGAGCTGGTGGTGGTGGGATTTGGAAAGGGAAGGAGGCATTTGGCATGGCATCGTCAAAGACACACCCCACCAGTTTAACGGACTGGCCTAACACTGATGGATTATCTGCATCATGTGTCCTTCATGCTGTCAAAGCCCCTGGCATCAAACCGGATGTGTCCAAGACATCTCATCTCGCTTATCACCAAGGCATTGCACCAAAGTCTCCATCTGAATTAGCAAACACCTTCTATAATCAGAAGGCAGATCTGGGATGCGCATTACGGCCACTGAGCAGCTACCTGTGTCATTCATTTGGAAATAATGGGCCCATCTAATGCTTCAGATGGCTCCTGTTTGAATCTTTGTGGAAATCAGCACTGGGAGATTTGAGATTGTTTACAAACAGGCTGAAGCACATGTGTAAAAAATAAATGTTAGCAAATTAGGATAATTTGATGATTATGATAATTTGTCTGCAGGTAATTTGAGAAAACAATGCTATTGAAGGTTTATTAAATACTTGCAGATCAAATGTGGTTAAGCATGAGGAAATATAAGATGGATTACTCCACTTACCACTAACTAAGAATTCAGTGCCTCCTGCTGAAATATTAAAATGTTTGTGTGGGCTTTGCACTTTGGGTTTATAATTTAGTTACTGGAAAACTGGGCCAGCAAATCTTTGTTTTCATCATTAATAATGGATCTTATTCGTGATTGAATAACCATGTCTGTAAATCAATATACTCTACCTGGACTGTTCTCGCTGCACGCTACAAATGTGTGTTGTAAACAATTTTTTTATATATATAAATAAATTTGTTTCAGAGAGAATTGTTGGTGCCAGATTTCACATGTGCATTGATGATTTATTGATGATTGTTTTTAAAGTTTAACTTGACTGCATTTGTGATCAAAATAACACAAATGTAAGTTGACTTGGAGATTTTAAATCATGTCAAATTCAAATAATCTTCTTTTTCTGTCAACAGAATGAATAAAAGTTATTTGGGTTGAATTTCACAAAGAATAAAGTAAAAATATCCTCAAAATATGCAAAACACTTTGTGCATTTGATATGTTTTCTTGTAATGAGCATTTTTATGAGACTCTGCCAACAAACCGGTATTTTTTAATGATGTTTATTAAACTAAGTTCTTGAGGAGCATGGTCATGTAATCCAACCAATCAACATGAAGAGATGTCTATGCCGCGTCCCTCACCTCTGTCCCATGACAGTTTTTGCAGCATCGCTATGATCCCATCTATCCCAGTTAAAGAGTGAGGGGTACTCTGGGTTTGTGCTAAAATTCCAAGCTTGGAGACCTCTCCTTGGACATCATGCCAAATCTGCTTTATCTTATTCCCTATTGATTACGTTATTGTGAACTTGTGAAATGGCCCATGTCATATTAAGCATATTTAAAGCGAACGTATTTGATGAACATATAATACGTGCCGAGAACATTGATGTGGCATTTAGAGGCTTTTGCATCTGAGCTCCTCGAATGTTAAAGTTGTATTTATAAATATTATAGTAGACAGTCAGTCAGTCCAACATAGCCTAGATTCACCAGTGTGCACATAAATAAATGTCACCATTTCAATTCAGTCTGATTTAAAGGTACACTGCAGGGAGAAAACCATAAAAGGCTGTTTCATTTTTAATATAACCTGAAAAATGAAACGAGTGCACTTTAAGAGGAAAAACTGACATCTACCTTTTTTTACCAATAAAGTGCAATGCTTCGCTGACAATTACATTTTACAAATAAATAAATGGACTTGTATAGTCACATCTATTTTTATGATTACAATATTTCAGAATGCATCTATCTTCAAAATACTGCGATTTCTTTCCTTTGCCCTTTAAGACCTGTATTGAGTGTTGTGGTAACACTTTCTCTTGAGGGGCACAGTATCAACCGAAGTTTGCAATGTAGTTCTTGTCAAACCAAGTCCAGTAGTCTATACAGGCTGAGTGTATTCTAACACAAGGTGAGCACACTATCACAGCATGCATGTCTAGTTGCCAGGAAGTAAGAACTCTTTGATCACAATATCTAAGGCTGTGCTTGTCATTGCTGCAGGTGATATAAAGCTATAAAAACACCACTCCCACTGGCTGGTATACATTGTTGCTCAATGATTCCAGGCTTTCTCAGTATATCCTCAATGAAATCATATTAAGAAGTATTTGATTACCTGAAGATCAACCCTGCAATTCTGACACACACCATATAATGTTCTTTATGACCCATAAGATAAACATGCTGCATACCTGTTTACAACTGAAGTATGCAGCAAAGCCACAACACGCACAACCTTGAGGCGGATGGGCTACAACAGCAGAAGACCCCACCGGGTACCACCCATCTCCACTACAAATAGGAAAAAGAGGCTAAAATTTGCACAAGCTCACCAAAATTGGACAGTTAAAGACTGGAAAAATGTTGCCTGGTCTGATGAGACCTTCAGATGGTAGAGTCAGAATTTGGCGTAAACAGAACGAGAACATGGATCCATCATGCATTGTTACCACTGTGCAGGCTGGTGGTGGTGATGTAATGGTGTGGGGGATGCTTTCTTGGCACACTTTAGGCCCCTTAGTGCCAATTGGGCATCGTTTAAATGCCACGGCCTACATGAGCATTGTTTCTGACCATGTCCATCCCTTTATGACCATCATGTACCCATCCTCTGATGGCTACTTCCAGCAGGATAATGCACCATGTCACAAAGCTTGAATAATTAAAATTGGTTTTTTGAACATGACAATGAGTTCACTGTACTAAAATGGCCCCCATAGTCACCAGATCTCAACCCAATAGAGCATCTTTGGGATGTGGTGGAACGGGAGCTTCATGCCCTGGATGTGCATCACACAAATCTCCATCAACTGCAAGATGCTATCCTTAGCTCATTAATTGTCTCATTTGTTTCCATTTTTATTTCTCCTAAGCAATTTTTGGAGAAACATCTGACACTTGAGTTCATACTAATATGAAGCAAAACTGAGAAATTTTGAGCAACAAAAACATAACCTCCGAGCAATAACATTTTCCTCTGGGTACTTATTTTGTTTGAGTTACACTTTATTTTTGTTGTCACAAATGCTGGAGATAAAGCTTAACTTGTATTGAACATTCACCAAGAACATTCCTTTAAGCAATTACATCAATGTGCATATCTACAGGATTCAGTAAGTGCAGCGAAATGCTGGCTCTCTACGGTGGAATTACTTTGGGTCTTAGTAAAGAAAAACATGCCTCTTTTTTAGGATCCAAAAATGCTACTACAGCTGTTTTGAAAGAAGTTTACTTGAGAAGTTTACCAGAGGTCAGTCACGTATTCCCACAATTTACGAATGCTATGACGGCAGGAGAAAAACAGTACAATAATAGCAACCATGCACAGCGAAAGTTCAGTTCTGCCCTGCTTGAGCCAGTAATGAAAGAACAGAGAAGAGACAAGATCCTTTAATTAAAGTGGGACTTATTGAAATGAGGGTGAACCAGAGACAGCATTTTAAAGCGCTTCGTTTACACTTTTACCGAAGAGGCTGCTCTTTTATAATTACACAGTTAATGGATCTGAGATTATTAACATGCTTATATCACCAAAGGGACCAAGGTTTTTTTTAGTAAATAATAAACAAATATTATCTCTTACTGTAAAATTCTGAAGGGAATAAGGGTGGTTGACCCCGGAGCAAATCTGTGAATAATCTATCACAAAATGTGGTTTGTTTCTGCCAGACAGCACTGCTTGTGTAAGTGAAATGCTGACGTGATTCAATCAAGTAACAGCCTCGGCTGAATAGAAATGAAATATTGGCTGTTCCACATACTCAACATGGGTTATGATTCAATTAGAAGTCACAAATGGTTGGCTTTCACACTGTCCTACCTTTCCTTTGGGTTTCCAATGTGTCCACATATAGAAATAAGCACGTTGTATCTTTGTTTTTAGATTGATCTCAAATCAATTAATCTGTTACTGTTTACCTGGAAGGATAATAAACTTAAGGAAAACTTTTGAAATACATAACTGGGTCATTCTACAGAAACATCCACTTTTGGTATGTCAAGATGTCTTGATTTCTTTTTCTAACATTTAAACTTAGACCACATTATTACTCTTTGACTTTATGAGTACACATAAATGACAGCTTAATGATTTTTTGATTTTTTGTGTGCATGTACTTAAAGACTGCATACACCACACCTTACTTCTTTAGCAATATTAAAGGTGTTTCTGAAATATTATTCATATTTTTTTCAGCTTTAAAGCTTAATTCTTAAGTGTAGCAGAATTCAATGCATTTAAAATTATCATCATGTCACATGTGAAAGATTTTATTTAATGTGAAAGAAAAAAAACACAATAACACCACAGTCACTGGTGTTGCTGATCTTTACTGGTGTTACCCATAAGGAAGGTATCACCAGTGACAGTAACACCAGTGACAATTTTCATGAAAACTGCATTTTACAAAATTGCTGCTGCAAAGTATCAAAGCACATGTTGTCAATCATTGTATACTCACTAAATGAAGTAGTTTAATCCATTTGTATTCTAGATTTTGCAATTCCCAAACAATAAAGGAGGTCATACCAGTAACTTAAACTAAAAGCTTCATATGATATCATGAAATAAATGAGAAGATATCTGATAACTGAAAAGAGACAGTGACTTACCATGGACTTCTCTTAGATCTCCAGGAAAGTGAAAGAAGAAAGTCAAGTGATGTCATCAATGTGATTTTTATTTAAAATAAGAGCTTTTTTGTTAAACGGTAACACCAGTGACACAACTCCAGGGGACCACTACTTTCATTATATATTTTATAATATTTATTTAGCATTTTGTTTTTTAATCTAATTTACATCATATATTTGATAGTTATTAATACATTATTGTATTTTAAATGGAAGAAAACACTGTTTTTGATCTCAAAATAAAGCATTTTCCTTCTGTACATGACTGTGGGGACAAGCACTTCTGTGGTGCTTGGAATTCTAATTAATTAATAAAAATCAAATATTGCTACATTGATGCCTCAAGAAGGTTTAATTGTTCAAATAACATATTGTTTTCATTTTCAGAATTGTAAAGTGTTTTTCAAGTGTAATATTTCTGTAAAGGCTATAGGGACAGAAAAATTGACATTTCCGTAGAATGACCCAACTACATCCAGCCAGAACTCATGAGAATTCATACATATTTTATAAGTTAGCTAAAACTGCACACTTATCATAAAAAACAATAACGAAACCCCACCCCTAACCCCAACATCACGGGGCAAAGGCAAATCGTACACAAATAGACGAATGTGGTCATACAAATTAATATGAATTAGTCATCTGATAAAATACGAATTGCCAGAGAGCTGCTACATCACACAACAATGATTAAATGTGTCATTTTCCATTTTCATTCAGAAGTACACTTTTGCGAAATCAAATGCAAATTTGCATTAGTTTAACACTTCATGATGATCACATCCAATATCTGTCATAACTATGAAAATTTCTGTTTTGTGATGAACTGTCTGTTTAAATCTCAGCTTTTTGACCACACACACCAGTTTCCCATTTCAAATATATAACACGGCCTGACATTACTCACCATCAAATCATAAAATAAGATGAATATGTTAGATATGATTTGACAGTGTGTCCCTCTTTGCAGGAGTCCATCACTTTATTTATTTACTTATTTAAATTAAATTTTGATTCATTGTTTGATTCATCTTATTTGTTGTGGAAAAGCGAAAGATTAGAAAGGGGGAGGGGTTCCCCATATAAGCCTATGTACCATGGCCTAAAAAAATGACAAACCCCTTTCACACAAAGTGTTGATCCCAGAAAATTGTATCTCTCCCAGGATGGAAACCTAGTAACATTGCTGTAATATTCAAAGGAACGCATCCGGTGTGAACAGAGGGCCTGAACAATGTTGTAAGAAGTGTGTCGTATAGCAGGGGCGGCGCCAGCTTCAGCCCCGAATGTTTTGAGTCAAGCCCCCAATGACTGTCATGACTGTCAATGAGCAAATATGAAATTGGACAATATGTAAACCCCAAAAATCATAAGTTGCTTTATTTCATTGTGTTTTGGCTTTCCATATACTGGATACAGCCTGTAAGGATAGATCTTAAAAATAATCTAGCCTGTAGAATACATTTCTTTGCTGTCTGTAGCCTATTGGCTACTCCGTTTCTTCCTCTCTGTTGAATATACAGCAGGTAGGGGAGGAGCTAGCACAGTCAACCGCAAGAGTGCGAGTTGAGACAGTCAGCGAGCAGGAAAGAAAAAATAAAATAAAAAATGAAGCAAACGAGACTTTGGGGATTTTTCAGAAAGAAGTCAGTGGGTAAGAATTCAGTTTCAAATTTTTATCCTTACAGTCTGAAGATCATCATCTGGCTGGCTTTCACTGTAGGCCTTTGTTTAACCAGCTCAGGGATGGGCAACTTCGGTCCCGGAGGGCCGGTGTCCTGCAGAGTTTAGCTCCAACCATAATTAAACACACCTGAAGCAGCCAATTAAGGTCTTACTAGGCATACTAGAAACTTTTAGGCAGGTGTGCTGAGGCAAGTTGAAGCTAAACTCTGCAGGACACCGCCCCTCCAGGACCGAAGTTGCCCATCCCTGAACTAGCTAGTTATTACTACCATAATACGTTATACGTTAGCACTTGTACTGGCATCTTCTAGTATCGAATCTCCTCCGGATAAAAACGAGAAGCAGCAGCTGAAACAAGTGATAGAAGATTGCTCACTCACTCAAATATAAAATAACGTGATCATCATCAAACATTAAACAGTGTTTAAATTTAATTCCCGCTTAACATTACCAAAGGGGGACCACCTGGCCCGCATTTTTCAGAAAGCTTTCAAATTTGAAAATGTATTTTGGCTGAAAATAAGTTACTGTAATAAAAAAAACTCTGAGTGATCCCTGTATTTATATAAATTGTTCTGGGCTAAGCCCAAGATGTCCTTCAATGCTGGAAATGCCCCTGTGTCGTAGTGATGACCCATCATGTGCACGATTACAGTTACATTATGCATCACATCATGTGTCTTTACAGGATCTTATGGGATGTGTGTAAAAGTATGTATTGATCACAGAAAATCACTGACAGTGTGAATGAACCAAACTGAAATGATCCTGGGACACATCCGAGTATGTGAAAAGGTGTGTAAAAATGGCTATAGATTACAGTCATAAGATTGGACAAGCCTACTGTACTCATTTATCATTTTTAAACCACTGTTGTTCACATTTTCAAACAACAGACATCCAAACTATGAAATATGTAATATGAGAATTATAGTGACCACAGTATGTTAGACCAATCAAATATATCTTATATTTTATTAAGGTTTTATTGAATGTCTTTTGAAGGTGTATTCATGAATAAGAATGAGACATGGTGTATCATGCATATATAAGAGGCTAAAGTCTTGACTAGATTCCAAATATAAGGTTTGTGTATATGCAGGACTTCAGCTTTATATTAAAGCCATTTTTCTTTGTTGCCCAATGTTACCCGAAACAGTATCCGGGGATTTGATCCAGTAAAATATTGGCCCTCATTTATGAGTGTGCTGTGGCAACAATGTACAACCAGTGCCGGAGCCAGTCGAGCGGTGATGAGGGGGCGTCTGAAATACAGAGGGGGGCAATCACATGAATGCATATACTGTAATTCTCCCATCTAGAAAATACATACAGATTTGCAACGTTCCTTACGTTTAAACAAACATCTCAATAATACAACCACAAAAACTGCAGCTATAAGCAACAAACAGAGCTCTGAACAATCTTACTATACTACCATATATATATATATATATATATATATATATATACAAGAATGCCCAAAAAAATTATACCTATATATTATCACAACACTGCTTATTTGGAGCTCAGACCCAGAGGTAGTGGCAGTTGCCGTGTAGTTTTTTTCTTTTTAATCCATTTTTGAATGTCCATGGTGAAATTATATTCAACCTTGAAATTATGGAATGTTCGTAGCCTTTGTGTTTGCTTTCCGTAGTACAAAGAAATTTACGTAGTGTCAGATTGGGGAGACACGCTTAGTCAAGCGACCAATCAAATTCGACCTTGCCTCACACACACCGTCCTTAACTAAAATATTTCTATTTTAGCGTATTATTCACTTTAGGAAGACAATACACTAGGAAGATTTTTAGTGCCGTGAGGGGGCATTGGTCATTATGGAAATCAGCTGTTGCACCTGTGATATTTAATTTGTGCTTTTTTAGTAAATAACCAGCAATACCACTCCCATCTGTGCATATTTGGAATTGTGCTTGCACGCTTATTCGCCCCGTTTAGTAAATCTGGCCCAAAGACATAAAAAACTAAAACCCAAACCAGACCTGTGATAAAGATAAAAACTTAATCCCTTAAAGATTTTTTCTACTTTCAAATCTCATTTTTATCTTAAAACTTTAATTAAATGTTTTTAAAATGAAACTTTTACATGCTTTAGTTTAATTACTTTGAATAACTATTCTGTGCTATATAAACTTGCTGTTCTGTCTTACAATGGCTTATGAAATGAATAATAAGTTAAAACCGAAAATAAATAATGCAATGCAATCATATGTAAATGTAAGTGCTTGATAATGCAGTAGATCTAATGGATAAGCTTTCAATCTTCTGTTTATGTTTCAATTTTTCAATGTACTTTGCAAAGATTCAGCAGCCTGCATTTTTCAATTTAATATATATCTGAGACTGTCAGATATGTGCTGATAAGGTGTGACAGTCCTTTGCCTCAACAGCTACCTGACTCAGACCTGACAGTGTGCCAAGGCTCTGTATTTCTTGGTGAAAAATATCACTAGATTTCTGTGCATCAGCACAGCAGTCAGTATGTTGAGTCTTAATAACACCATTGATTCCCTCCTTGTCATTTCTGATGAATAAACAACCCGTGTTATTAAACGACACTGTCAATCATTTAAATTAATTACATTATATGCAGATTTATTCAAATAAATCACATATCAATATTTGCTGATATACACTCACCTAAAGGATTATTAGGAACACCATACAAATACTGTGTTTGACCCCCTTTCGCCTTCAGAACTGCCTTAATTCTACGTGGCATTGATTCAACAAGGTGCTGAAAGCATTCTTTAGAAATGTTGGCCCATATTGATAGGATAGCATCTTGCAGTTGATGAAGATTTGTGGGATGCACATTCAGGGCACGAAGCTCCCATTCCACCACATCCCAAAGATGCTCTATTGGGTTGAGATCTGGTCACTGTGGGGGCCATTTTAGTACAGTGAACTCATTGTCATGATCAAGAAACCAATTTGAAATGATTCGAGCTTTGTGACATGGTGCATTATCCTGCTGGAAGTAGCCATCAGAGGATGGGTACATGGTGGTCATAAAGGGATGGACATGGTCAAAAACAATGCTCAGGTAGGCCGTGGCATTTAAACAATGCCCAATTGGCACTAACATGCCTAAAGTGTGCCAAGAAAACATCCCCCACACCATTACACCGCCAGCCTGCACAGTGGTATCAAGGCATGATGGATCCATGTTCTCATTCTGTTTACGCCAAATTCTGACTCTACCATCTGAATGTCTCAACAGAAATCGAGACTCATCAGATCAGGCAATTTTGGTGAGCTCGTGCAAATTGTAGCCTCTTTTTACTATTTGTAGTGGAGATGAGTGGTACCCGGTGGGGTCTTTTGCGGTTGTAGCCCATATGTCTCAAGGTTGTGTGTGTTGTGGCTTTACAAATGCTTTGCTGCATACCTCGGTTGTAACGAGTGGTTATTTCAGTCAAAGTTGCTCATCTATCAGCTTGAATCAGTCGGCCCATTCTCCTCTGACCTCTAGCATCAACAAGGCATTTTCGCGTACAGGACTGCCACATACTGGATGTTTTCCCCTTTTCACACCATTCTTTGTAATCCCTAGAAATGGTTGTGCGTGAATATCCCAGTAACTGAGCAGATTGTAAAATACTCAAACCGGCCCGTCTGGCACAAACAACCATGCCACGCTAAAAATTGCTTAAATCACCTTTCTTTCCCATTCTGACATTCAGTTTGGAGTTCACGAGATTGTCTTGACCAGGACCACACCCCTAAATGCATTGAAGCAACTGCCATGTGATTGGTTGATTAGATAATTGCTTTAATGAGAAATTGAACAGGTTTTCCTAATAATCCATTAGGTGAGTGTACAGTAAAGGACTAAACAAAAGGTTAATAACTGAAATGGATTAATTGTTTGTTGTATGTCAATATCTTTGAACAATATGGGTTATTTTCAACTCAGCATTGGGTCAAAAGGGAAAACCCAGAGGTTGGGTTAAATTAACCCAGAAAATGTTTATATATGGGTAAAATGGGTAAAAACAACCAGCATTTTGAGTTAAAACAACTCAACATAGGTTAAATTACAACCCCGCGTGTTGGGTTTGGCCCTTTTTGTGTATTGTTTAATACTTTTAACAAAAAGCTGCTGTCTTTTCATTGTTATTGGTGCCATGTCAGTTGTAGTTCAATGTTAATAAATGCATCATAAAACACTTGATTATATCCAGCAGGTTTAAAACACATGAATGCGTCTAATGTGTTCTCCATGGCCATTATAGACACAATGTTCCTATGCTTTAACCAACTGTATTTTATAGTTTATTTTCAGCTTTTAAATAAGTCCTACATTTCAAAGAAGAGATTTCAACATCATTAAATGTAAATGTAAAGCTTACATGTTTCAGTTTTGATTGATATGTTTTTCTAGTGGTCACACTCTGCTGCTTGAGATGAAAGCATTAATCACAAAGGCAAAGGTGACCTGGCTTTAGGTGAACTACTATGAAAGAGTTTCCCGGTGAGACAGCGGGAACAATTAAGCTTTTAAATTAGAATGGTGAGAGCGTCCCTACCAACTATAAAATCCCATCTTTTTCTTCAAAACCCACGAATTACTTAATCATGTCATGCATGGCAAACCTTAATGGTACTAATCTGATGGCACTATCATCTTTTTCTCATTTCTTTCGTGGATATTACATCCACACTCACCATTATTCACTATTATGTTCATCATTCACATTTAACACATCCCAATAGCCTGCTTTCAGTCACTTATACTGTATCTCCCCTTTTTATTTCAATGTACTGACATCACCCGAAACACTCTGTATAACACAGCTGACCACTGCCTTTTCTTTCTGATATCTGAAAAAACTAAAATTGGGTTTCATCCCTTTGAGAACATAATGAGGGCTAATGGTGGCCTTTTTCCTTTTGTTCGATGTCTGTAACTAGACCTAGGTGTCTCGAAAAGATACTCATCTAGGATAATTTCACTGATGAACAATTAGCATGCAAGATACTGCTTCTGAAAAAATCATTTGAATATCCTGCATGGCCTGCAGATATGACAGCTGGGCTGGAATTTGGGTCCATAAACTCTTAGGATGTATGCAGACTGTATGAATTATACATTAAATTTTCATGCAGTGCTCTGCACACAGGCGAGTTGGTCTCAAGTCTTTATATAAATGTATGTGTCCACTTTAATCTACTCAAATATCTGAGCTCAAAGATGGAACCATTCGATAGAAATGAGCCGTTTGTATATCACTGGCTTGCTGAAAAAATGTTTGAGAACCACATTTGCCGTCATCTTGCTATCAGCCTCAGTCTGTAACATGTTGCGATCCATGACAATGAGTACCAAATTACTAAAATAATAAAAAATATAACCGCTTGAAAAAAGCTGAAAAAAGAATGACTCTAGACAACAAATGTAGGCTACATGCAATTATAATCACACACATAATGTTAAATATGCGTTTAACTAGTCGAGGTGGTTTCAGTTCTAGTAGAGAATCATGTGCTATGAATTGAAGCTGTAAGATGCTGTAATTATCATTGCAGTGCGCTCCGAAACATTTCGGCCAGCTCAGCAGTTCTTATTGTGTTGTTTCCCTGTACTCATTTCTCTTGTGATGTGTGAGTTTTTGCCGCAGTCCTATCTGATTCACTATTCCTTAGGCTGGGATCACACGGGGCCAACAGCTGTTTCATTGTTTGGAAGTGGGCTGGGATCAGCCGACTGCTCGTCTGAAGGGATTCTGGCATTCATGAGCTTGTCCTGCATTCCAGTCATTCAACTTTTATTTTGTAGCATGTCAGATTTGAGGCTTTACCCCTTTGATTGATAAGGTCAGTGGCGGCCGGTGATTTTTTTTTTGAGGGTGCACGATGCGCAGTTCGTCACAACATGTATGTAGCCCGTCGTGTGTGGTTTGAATTTCAAGATATTTATTCAGCACGTCGAGTTAACCTATGTGCATCACGTGTCTTGTCAAAATAAGTGCCTGCTGAAGACGCGTCTAAAGGGTTTATAATAAAAGAGACGCTCATGTTACTTACATAATCTCATGTGTAATCAGAGTTTACTGGTAAGGGAGTGTCTTGCGTGTATTTTGTGAACGTGAGCGTCTCCTTTATCGTAAATGGTTTTGACGCTTGTGCAGCGGGCACTTATTTTGGCAAGACACGTGGTGCACATGGTTCACATGACGCAACAAACACATATTTTGAAAACACGAGTGACATACATGACACTCCAAACACACATTTTGAATTTGTTCCCCTCGGAAGAGCAGTCACGAGCCGCCACTGGATAAGGTCTGTTTAGTTAAACATGGTCACAAGTTGTATGGTCACTCCTAATTAGCTTCGGACTTTAAGTAAAGACTTCACAAACATTACACATTATCAGTCTTATGCAATACTTATAATTTCACATCAGATTAAGGCTGTCGATTTGCGCAGGGACGCTAGGTTCCTACCAATATTTTTACTTTAACGTGAATTTATTCAGGTGATGTGAATGATTTTGCGGGGCAGGCTACCGTTATGTAATTGAGGAAGAAAGTGTGGAGTGAGATTACATCTGTTAGAGAAGGGGCCCCTCGGGTATTTGCACCAGCCTCTCGGCCACACCCAATTTTCTCAAGTTTTTACTTGCAGTTTAATTTTCACACACTAATTTTTTACTTATTATACTGAAAAAACTTTAGTATTTCTTAATCTTAAGCCATATGATTACTTTATGTGAAAAACCAGCATGACGTAGTCAGTCACAAGAGCCGATAGCGCATCACATTCTTAGCTAACGTAATGATGCAATCGTTCATGAGACACACGAGAGCCAAAGCCTTTTCACAATCATAGATGACGTGTATCATCGCTTCTTCTGGCGGCAGTTTTTGAATCAGTATACACCAGATCTGATATTTACAGCGGATTGTCATCATACTTTTACATCTTTTCTTCAAGCAACACTATGTAGTTTCCATGTAAAAATGACTAACAGCTCCCCCATGTGGTTGAAAAGCGCAACAGTGCCTGGTATCAGACACTCTTCTGCAGGCAGGGGAAGGGGCGGGGCTGTGTGCTCTACCCTCCACCTCGACTTTCAGAGTGTGCTTGTAGCAGCTAGGAGGCTGTTCAAGTTGCAGCAAGAGTACAATTTGTCCAGTTAAAAGTTGTTCTATCACTGAAATAATTTTAGAGACATTATTTAAAGGTAAAAAATATTTGGAATATTTTAAGTATATTTTTAAAAAGTTGTGACTGTTTTGTATGCTGTGTTTATATCATAAATAAATGGGTACATTATTTGCCCTAAATGCCTGAATAGTGTAATGTGTAATAAAATACAATTAATCCTAGTTAGTTTAAAATTGAAAATCTTATCCCAGTACATGTCATCATAGCAAAATTATACCCCAAAATATAATTTTATACCCTAATATATTAAGTTCCACCTGCTGCCGAGAGAGGCGCTAATTTAGTAAATGCATCTATTGGTCGTATTTGGTAAAATGGACAATGGACCAAAGCAATCGTATGGGTTGGAGAATAGGTTGTTTAGTTCATAGTCATGGTGTCTCAAAATAGCACAAATAAGTACACTCAGAACTTCATCTGACAGATTAATGTTGAGCAGAAGTCAAGACCTAACATTGGGTAGATGTCAAGACCTAACGTTGGCCTGTCGTCAAAATCAAGCATTGAGTTGACATCAAAATCCAACGTTGATCTGATATCAACACCCAATGTTGATCTGAAGTCAAAATCCAACAGTGATCTGACATTATGACCGTTGGCCTGAGGTCAAAATCCAACGTTGATCTGATTTTTAGCAATTCTCACTTATTGTTGCTTAATACCCAACTGGTACAACAACATTATAAGCTATTAATTAGCAATAAATTAGATTTTATTGAGCCAAAAGTCTTAGATAATAATAAGTATGTGTTCCCCATATAAAGCTTTACCAAAAAAGTGCTTACCTTTGTATAGTTTCAGCTAATGATATTTTACAGATTTTACAGTATGACTTATTACAATGATTTCTGTGACAGCAGTTTGTTAGATTAAAACCTGCTTTTCATACTTTTAGAGCAATATTTACAGCCATTACAGTTAATAACTCAAGAAAACACATAATAAAGAGGAAACTGCAGCCGACAGAGACTTATTTGGGTCTCAAGATACAGAAATGAGCATGTGTACATAAGAGCCATACTGAAATTGTGTGATTGCATTTTTGAAGTGAATCATTAAAGGGCCTCTAACAGAGAAATTCTCCCAGTATGATGCTCTGATCTTTGTGAGTTTCCTCTGTAATTGGACGGACTAAATAAAATCCACCACCGCCCTGGAGATAATGAGAACAGCAAAAACAAACATTACACGTGAAGCTTCATCAGCAAGTCTTATAGCCTGATAAAGAGTTGGAGACAGTAAATGTCCTGGGAGGCGACATTGTTTTGATGCTGTTAAAGGATATGAGCATTCAGCTTTTCATATGCCATGTGTTAAACAATGCAAGAATCAGACAATATAGATTTATTTAGAGAGTATAATGTATCTATACATTCAAATGGACAGTGGCTGCTCGTGACTGCTCTTCTGAGGGGCGCAAATTCAAAATATGTGCTTGTTGTGTCATGTGAACCATGTGCATCACGTGTTTTGTCAAAATAAGTGCCTGCTGCACACGCATCAAAACTGTTTATGATAAAAGAGACGCGTTCACAAAATACACGCAAGACACTCACTTAACAGTAAACTCTGATTACGCATGAGATCATGCGAGTATATGGCATACGCAAGCGGCTCTTTTATCATAAACCCTTTAGACGCGTCTTCAGCAGGCACTTATTTTGACAAGACACATGATGCACATAGGTTCACACATATTTTGAAATTACAAACCACACACATGATGGGCTACATACATGTTGTGAAGAACTTTGCATCGACCGCCCTCGAAAACAAGAACTCACCGACCGCCACTGCAAATGAATAAGTCTTTAAACACATTTGGATTAAACATATTTGGTTCCTATAACAAGGTGAAAACTATTAATATTAGTAATGTTAACATTAACTAATGGAATGATATTGCGGATCAAGCTCAAGCGCTCCATAATTTGCATCTGAATTCTTCGTATATCAATGAAGAATCCTCACTTAAACTGAAAATGTGAGGTTAGGTGTACTGACCTCTCATCAATATGGCTGCCACTTTCTCCTCTCATGGAGAGATAAGAAAAATCACAATTAGAAAGAATGGATGGGATTCCTAATGAAGGTTGATTGCACCCTCATTGAAACGCTGCTATCACCTTATCCAGAGGCAAAAAACGTGCTCCCTGTCCTCTCGCCCAGCCGCCCTGATTGACTTCAGCTAAACATCTGCCTGAATCGTTTAAGAAAGCTGTCTCGACAGCCTGGGTCACGGCTTCACCCCACGAGTCAACTCCAGGCGAAAGGTCTTCTAATCTTTTACTTTCTTTTTGACTAAATACAAAGTAAACTGAATCACAACGCTGTAATCCTAATGCATTTTTCATCAGCGCTGCTACAGTATTTACTGGAGTGGAAAATTACAACACGACAAAACCCGTTTCAAGTTAGAACAAAAATAACCTCATTTATATGCATTTCATACCAACATACGCCACTGTATTTCAAATCATTTTCTTTTTACCTAACTGTACAGGTCTGATTGACTTTACCGTCCTCAGGGAGCTCAGTTTGTCGGCTTGAAAGATTTTCCCTGTAAAGAACTGACATTAAATACTTTGCAGAACATTTCAAAGTTCTTAATGAAATCTTACATTTAATATTGTCACTTTTAGTGTATTTACCAAAAAAGCAGATATCCAATAATGACCAGAATTGGATGTTAAAGTGATTTTAATGGAAACACCACTACCTACATATTGTAATAAGCTGTTTTAAATTTCAAATGTTCAATGCCTTATTCAAACTCGAACATAATTTCTAAATATCTATCCGTACCGTGGGGTCCCGTCGGGCTCGGTTCGGGTATCCATCCTCTACCCCAGTGACAGCTAGGGACTATTTATTGACTTTTTACACTGTACTGTATTTTTATTTCAATATCCTGAATATACAATTACGCATTCAAGTTGTTTCAAACACTGCCAGGTTGCTCAGAATGTTGTTTATGTTGGAAAATTACAGAGCGGGAGACTGTAGTTATCTGTCAGGCATCCTACATGTATGAGCAGAGCCGATACAGTTCAGATAAATGGAGGTTAAGGTTACATGGGTCTTTTACATTGTGCTGCTGATGTAAATATAGGCAACAGTCAATTGTGGCTGCACAGAATAATTACGGTTGTCACCTTGTGAACTGCGAATAGTATTTTAAAATACAACAATGAGGTCGGAATTGTCAGCCGCAACCTTTAATTGCAATGTTACTCCTTGTAAGCAGTTCAATTTTAGTGCTTGCACACCTACACTAACATCAAAATGGTGAAACCTTTTACTACTGAATAAGACAAACATTACTTTTGTGAAACAAAAACAGTGCTGTGGCACACTTTAATGTGTGTTAGAAAAAATACATGGTGTAGCTTATAAACCATAATTACATAAAAACTATCATTAAAAGTCATGCACTGTGGTCATAGTCTTTAGGATCATGTAAGGAACAGGTTTTATTATGTTCTGATAATCTAGCGCTCATAGAAAGTCATTGGTGTTTTGGTAGTGACTATTTTTGCATTTCACTTAGAAAATGCAGCAATTTTTACATAAAGGTATGCTTTTGTGTTGTGCAAAAACATGATAGAGTCATGTTTTTCCAATGAGACCATCTCTGGTTTAAAAGTCTTTAAGTAGCACAGGTCGCTTTCACATCTTTGAATTATTGAACTGTGTCTTCCAAGTGAGGCATTTCCCCTGGAGGCTCTGGGGTTTGAAGATGAAAGTCATGTTAATGACAGAAGCTCTAAAACCAGGACAGTCGCGTTCCTCCATGAGCGTCGACGAGCAAACCGTCGGCTTTTTAGCATTTTGTGTCCGTGTCTAATGTCTCTCATGTTTTTGCCGACTGTGAAAGTGTCTCACAGAGGGATGATGGTTAGTAAACATCTTATCAGGTTCTGCCCGGAAAATGATCTGTAAAATCCTGTGCCATGTTTTTCTCCCTGATAGGAGGGGGGATTCATTTCAGTAGGCTGAATCGTTCGTCCTGTGAAGCAGCGCATATGCTAAGGATAAAAGAAATATGAACGACTCTACAGCTCAGAGCTCGTGCTATCTAACATGTTATTGCTGTAAACGTCAGCTCAGTCCTTTAGCAGCCTCTCTGGCCAATACGTTGTAGGAAAACTGCGAACAAGCATAAAGAACAGAGAAATGTTAAATAAGCACAGCACGTGGAGCTTAATGAAGTCAAAATCGCTATTTAGGTTCATGCAATTTTTGCAGTCTTCACTGTTAACTGATGCCTTTGCATTACTTGTGATCATCGTAATGTAAGCATGCATGTGGCAGGACTATAACTGAAATTACTGCAAACGTGGGCCGACTGCAAAGCTCCCCTCTTTAAATCACAGTCATGGGCCTTAATGCTGTTTGACATTAATGAAATGTTTAATTAATCTGGATAGCCAAGTCTACTGGTGACATCCAACCCCCGCCCGTGTTTCCTAAACTACATATATGCAGCAATGGGCATTTATCATTATAAAATAATATCCTGACACGCGGTGTGTACTAATGCCACAAATTATACACCCTCCTATAAATAGACGAGAAATCAATCCTATAAGAGTAACTGCCAGAATATTTTATGAATACCTTAACAAAAGGCTATATATTATTTGCGGTCTCCGAAAGCGGGCGGTTAAAATTCTTTCTGCGTTCTCACAGACCTTCATTCTGCATCGTCAGCTCTTTTCGAATTGACGGACTGAGCCAACGTTTAATAGCTGCATTTTTTCTTCAGTCACATTATACGTAACGTCGCAAAGAAAGGTGGAGGCTATACGAGCCCTGAGCGCTCTGTTAAACACAGCACTGCAGAGAAGACGGGAAATTTCCTGAATCATCATTCACACAACCACATGCAAAAGATTACTTTGGGAAATTTCATTTGGAGAACTGTATAGGAGAGCGCTCGGGGTAAACAAACAACTTCTCGTTCGACAATTACATTATCAAGTTACATGATAATTAAATGACAATGCAAATTAATTTAATCTAAAGATTAGAGCATACATTTTGGGGCTTGAGTATAATTTATAGTTTTATAGACTGTATTACATTTGGTGTAGAAAGCGAAGAGCCATGCATTACACCTTATGTACATTTTAGGTTTGATGTGTGATTTTACTGTTAAATTCTGGTGCATTTCGCATCAAATAACTATTGTACTTTTTAGTTTCTCTGTTTCCTTTGTATCAGTGGGGCTGTGGTGCTCATCTGCACCCCACCCCTAGCTAAAATGTCAAGGATTGCAATGGGTCTTACACACACACAGAATACTCAAATATTCTACCCTTGCGGTGTCAGTTAAAAGCCATTTTATGGAGTGAAGGGTGTTGTAGCACAGCCTGAGGGATATAACACTGTTGGCTTTGTGTTTGCTCTTTGTATTTGAATAGTCCTCGGGGTGTCATAATGCCCTCACTCCAAAAACAGTTGCCACTCGAACATGTTGTTCTTTTTTAGCAGGCTTTTAAATGGACACATATAGAGTACTGAGATTTTCTTGTAATAACAATTATGCCTCTAATCTTTTAACTATTTTTTTTTCTAACCACTCATTTGAAATATAGATGTAATTAGTTGACATTAATTGTTGCAACTTTTATACAAAACAGAAAAACAATATCATACCACACCATGGGCTGCTACAAAAAATGACCAAAACTTAAAAATTTATTTTAAAAAAATCAAACTGTAAATTAAGTGCCTCTAAAGCAGTGGTTCTCAAACTTTTTCAGCGTGCGGCCCCCCTTGTGTACAGTGCGTTTCTTCGCGGCCCCCTCAAAGAAAATTTATGACAAATGTAACATTTTAATTAAATAAAACATATAACATTATTCAAAGTAGTGCTGTTGGTTAGTACTCTTATATTGTTTTGGTTTAATTACACAGAATTCATGATAAATTAATGTATTTTATAAAATCTCCTAAAACTGGGGCCCCCCTGGCACCATCTCGCGGCCCCCCTGGGGGCCCCGGCCCCCAGTTTGAGAACCACTGCTCTAAAGAACCACAGAAACTTGTTCAGTTTTATTTATGCATTTGACAGGCACTGTTATACATAGTGTATTTAAGTTATAAATTTTTTCCATATGTTGCATGAGAATCAAACTAAACATCAGCAGCAACATTACAGGGTACCTCTCCAAACACTAGCACATTGTAAAAAAGATTTGTTGGTTCAACCAACATTTTGAGTAAATTCAACTTAAAAATATTAGTTAACTTAAAAGATTAGTTGCCTCAGCATTTTTACTAAGTTAAAATAACTCAAAATTTTAAGTTAGCATGAACACTTCAACTGTGCAATGTGACGTTGAAACAATGTCGTTTGCATGTCTTTTTTGCACATCCAATTTTGCTCCCCAGGTGCAGACTGTGACGCCAGACGACATATTTTTTCCATATTTTTTCCATATTTTTTCTATTGAACGTCCAGTATTGTCATTCATTGGACCTCTGTATAGGGGCTAATTGTAGTCCAAATGTGGTCGTTGTGGATCTTTTCTACCTCAAATTTAAACTCTGCACAAAGTGATGTTGAAACAACATCTTTTGCACATCTAATTTTAATCCCCTGAAGGTCTTTTTTCAACCTATACTATAGACCCCTTAAAGGTTTGTAAACATTGCAACGTCTCGCGGAGCCGCAGAGGCAATGTTGACAAGCGTAAGCTAGCATGTTTTCGGAGGGGTTTATTAAACATGGATGCAGAAGAAAGTTTTTTGTAAATTAACACTCGCTATTTTAACCAGGTTTTGGATATTTCCTAGACAACATATGAATTACTTTGGGGTGGTTTGGGCTTTTTGTCAAGGCTTTTATATTTAACCTATCGCTGGGCTAACTATGATTAGCAATGTGGATTATTTTAATAGACCATTCAAAGGACTCATCTTTCGCTATATGTTTGTTAAAAATAAGCTAAACAATAGCGCTAAAGGTTGGCGACTTTTCACCTATAAAACAGAAACTTGCTGATTTGTACTAGATAAAACCAACACACCAGTACATATCCATAGATTATTTTACCTGATATAAAGTGTGCCCTGCAAACACAAGCATTATCTATGATCGTCTCCGTCCAGTCTGTACTCCGTATTGCATTTAACCACAATTGTCTTTTTGATTTCTGTGAAGGAATGTCTGCTGGGATCTGGTAAAATTTCAGTTTTGAACCAAAAGTGCTGTTCCTTGTATTCTGGCAGCCAAAAACACAACAAGCTAACATTTTAAAGTCAAAACCTCAAACTTTTATCGCGCCTGCTATGTGTTCCTACTTCTTTTTTGCCTCCAGCAGTGAAGCCACAGTGATGTAGGCGATTAAGGGGTCTATAGCAGTGGTTCCCAAACTTTTTCAGCTTGCGGCCCCCCTTGTGTATGGTGCATTCCTTCGTGGCCCCCAAAGAAAATTTGTGACAAAAACTGTTCTAAACATTTTAATAAAACACATATTAAATTATACAAACAAGTAGTGCTTTTGGTTAGTAGCCTTATTTTTTATGTTTAATTACACAGAATTCATGATAAATTAATGTATTTTATAAAATGTCATAAAACTGGGCCCCCCCTGGCACCATCTCGTGCCCCCCAGTTTGAAAACCCCTGTCTATAGAACCTCTGTTTAAGGGCTAATTGTAATCCAAACGCGGTTGTTGTAGATGTCTTTTCTACATCAAATTTAAACTAATTTTAGACATTTAGACATTTTTATACTGCTTTTATATTTCCGAGGGTGGCATACTGTTCAAGTTCATTTTCCTATAGCTTCCTTTGTCACAGCAGTATTGAATGCTTAATTTTCTAACCCACATTGTTCTGTTTGCCTTGATACCATGTATCACATTAAACACACTCAAAGATGATGTAGACACAAACTGCGGTCCAAACACACTTAAAATGAAGCAGTAAATTAGAGGAAAAACAGGAAAATGCATAAATAATTAAATAACAAATAATGTTTAATCCCAAATAAACTGTATTCAAACAAAGTCCAATAGAAGAGGGCGCATCAGGAAAAGAATATAAGTCAAGGTGCTCTATGGTCTAGGGTTAATCTTAGTCCATCAAACAAAACTTAGAATGACCACAGCACTCTTTTAAATGAAAAAGCTTTTATTTTAGATGGCTACAAACAAAAGGTATATTAACTTTCCAACACGTTTCGGCCCATGCCTTCCTCATAGGTGTTTTTCAAAGTCAAGGAAGGATCTTCGGAAGCCAGAATTTCGAGGATGCTACGTCATCGACATGCATCGAAAGACTGTTCCAGTGTCGAGGATCCTCGGTTGAGTTTCAACCAAGGACTGAGTCCTTTGTTCGAAAAATATCCCATATACAGGAAAGGATTCATATGTGTGTCCTTCACACTCTTCGCGCTCTCAAATCACCCACAATCCTATGCGTGCAGTGTTGAAAGCACACATTTTCACTGACGTAATGACGCAATGACGTGCACTTGCTAGCCTGTTCTATTTACGTGTTCTCCGAATGCTATAGAGGAGCCTGGCCTAGCCTCTGAAGGAAGTGACTTGGAAAGACCAGTCCTGCCAAGGAAGTATCCTTGACACTGAGAAACACCTAGAGAATGACAAACAAATTCAGGTAAACAGAAGAAAGCATTTATAAAGTAATGTGAGTACACTGTAAAAAATGCTTGTGAAATCTACAGTAATTAACTGTGTTTATGCACAGCAAATAACTGTAATAAAGTTCACAGTGGATTACAGTGCATTCAGTGTGAAATCACAGTAGTGTTTTAAAACTGTAAAAATCACAGTAAAAAGGTATGTGCTGTAGAAAGTCACAGTGAATAAAATATCCTGCAAAGATTCACAGTAACCAGCAATGTACTGTAGAGACTCACAGTAACCAACATTCTACTGTAGAGACTCACAGTAGGGGTGAGCAGGGGCGAAAGTACCATTTTCCAGAAAAACTTAATTTTAAAAAATAATGTTTTAGACATATATATTTTTGCTGTGATCAGTAACTCAAGTGTGGACTATGAATTCCAGGTGAAATTTTGGAAACAAAATGGCCTTAGACTCTGTCAGCAGGGACGAAAGTAACACACAGGTGGCTCAAAAGTAACAGAACAGAACAAGATAGATTTTTGTGTTACACTTGTTTTAGTAAATAAACATGACTATGATCTTGTTTATATGTATTAAATTTTGGTTTCATCAAATGTTTCTAAAGCAACCTGACAGTACAAACTTGAATTGTTGAAAAAACAAAAATTTTTAACAGTTTGAGCACAATAAAATTAAATCAAATAAAAAAAATATACATTTTCAACATAATGCAACCGTATTGGCAGTGGGAGAAGAGTAACAAGTGTTACTTTCATCCCGACAGGAACTCCTGACATTTAAACCCGATTGACTTTTATTTAAAAAAAACTCTGAGAAATCAAACTTCATGATGTGTTACAGCACATTTTACATTCTGCAACTCATAAATGTATTTAAGTCCAGTCAACAACCATTTTTGTTAGCAACATGCTGATGTCTAATCTTATTCAGGATACACAAAATTAATTGAAGAAAATAATTTCTTCAATAATCTTTGTTGGGAAAACATTTTAAAGTATATTTGATTTTGTATTATTTTAAGTGTTATGCTAGTAATGACAAATTAGATTTATTTTATTTCTTTAAAGGAGAAAGTTCACAATGATTATTGTTTTGTCTACAATATGGTACACACAACATTCCATTTAATATGTTACCACACTGAAATAAATTGTAGGTTACACTTAATACTTATACAACTATAAATAACTTTTCAACTATGTCAACCAACTAATTTGCAACTATATTTCAACTAACTGTCTAACTGTCCCTAGAGTGTTAGTAGACTGTTAGGGTTAGTGGAATAAGTTGACATGCACCTGCAAAGATACTTATAGTCAGTTGAATGTCTGTTGAGGGATCATCACAATAAAGTGTGAATAGATGTTAAGCAGAGAGTCTACTAATACTGTAAAGATTGGTAGGATAAGTAGTTGCAAAGTTACTTATAATTAGTAAAATCTCTAAAGTGGACTATCGAAATAAAGTGTTACATAATTGTATTGGCTGACTCGTCATGTTGTTTTGAGTATAATTGGTTAATATGACTGTCATTCAGTAAACTGGCCAATGACTGCTGTGTGAGCACTGGTTTAGTTTGAACAAACTGAGGGTGCATCCCAATTCAGGGTCTGGATCCTTTTAAGGCCGCAGACTTTGAAGGCAAGGCTCAATATTTGAAGGCAGCAGCCTCTAAACACCACGAAGTAAAATGAAATGAGACAGTCTAGCCTACGGGGGCATCACTTGCTTTTCCCGCCAACTACGCTTGTCACTGGGACACAAAAGCTGAGACCTATCAGACTTTTAAAAATAAATATGGTGGCAGATTTTTTTATTTTACTTTAGAAAATATAACACATTGATGCAGATTAAACTATCCAACAGTATGTAAAATTCACCAACCTTAGAAATATACAAATGCAAAACGCAACACACAACATTGCAGCAATAATATTAATTTAGATCACTAAAACATAATTTATAATAGTAAAACAGACACAAGGACCTTTAATTAGCAAAATATACACTTTTATTTAACTACAGTTTTGAATGTTTATTTCAAAATACCCAGACTTCATATTAAATTTTGGGATAGCCAAGGCTGTAAAGCAGGGGTGTCAAACTCAAGGCCCGCGGGCCAAATCCGGCCCGCCGCCTCATTTCATCTGGCCCGCGAGAGTTTACAAATTATGTTAATTATGTGGCCCGCGAGAGTGTACAGATTATTTTATTGTTATTATAAGTTTTATTTTCTGCAGGTTATTTCCTACATTGATTTTTTTAGCAGCCACCAAAACTAATTTTTGTCCCGCCAAAGTCTTTGTAATGTAATTATAGTGATAATGTTGATGATTGCATGAGAAAGAACGAGCAGTGCCCTGCACGCGCGCACTATAGAGTGGGCGTGTCTGAATGCGAACGCTGCAGCCTCCGGAGGTCGCATTTCCAGGCTGCATCAAGACTGTCTTGTTTCAGAATATTAACAATTATAAAGTTAAATATTATTCTTTGTTTATAGTAAATAGTTATAATATGCGTATGACTTGCGCACGTAATGGTCAGTTAACTTAAATAAACCAGGCTTGATGACGCTGCCTATGCGACCTCCGCATATGGAAACGGACAGTATCTGCTCATGCTTTCTCTCCCTCTCTCGCGCACGCTCACGCGGATCCAGCGAGAAAATGTTTTCCGTCTCGTGTACAGAAATGTTTCGCGATGTCCTGCTGGGATTAGTTTACAACGCGTCTATTCCCGCTAAATACGCGAACTAATGACTCATCTGAACCGATTACTTTTAATAAACGATGGAAACTATTGATCTGTAGCTTACAACATTGAACTCATGAGACGTCAGTCAATCAGACACTCAAAGTCAGATAAAAAAAATCACAGCTTTTTTGTAAAGAGGGCAAGAAATGACAAGCAAGAGTATATGTGTCTAATAAATGCATATTGTGGTGGAGATTGTTAAACTCTTAGTATCTAAAATGCCTCTCAGTTTCTGACCTGCACAATGAAGGATAACAGAACATTTTGAGTGTACTCACATAAAACATGTGTTTTTGTCACCACAATTATTTTTAAAATAATCTGTAGAATAGTTGTACTCTATTTGTCATTATTTGCCTGGGCTTCTACTTTCAAAGCTAGGTATTAATTGAGTTATTAACAAAACCAATAGTAAACACATGCAGAGAAAATTATGCAATGTACAGTAATAAAAGAGTTGATACATTCATACGGTCGTTCAAATACAGCCGGCCCTTTGAGATTAACCGTAATGCTGATGTGGCCCGGGATGAAATTGAGTTTGACACCCCTGCTGTAAAGGATACATTTATGGATCCTCGGTAGGGCTGTAAAGATTTATCGTGCAAATGCGCGTTTTCTCAATTAATGAATTTGCATGAATTACGGTGTAATGCCGCCACATCCAAATGCCAGGGGGCGCTCTCGTGCAGAAACTCCCTTTGTGCCACAGAAGAAGTAGGCTAGCATTGCAAATGCTATTCCAGAAAATGTCTACAGGAATATTTATATTGCTGTTCTTCAAATAGTTTCAGGTATTTTCATGATAATAAAGAATATTTTGAATGATTTTGTTTAACGAGCGTTGCTTTTTAAAATGCACATTATAAACGACTCCGACTCATAATGATTTTAGATTGATAAGGACTTCTTACTGACCAAAACGCCAAAGTACACACACAAGCTGCGCATGAAACACTGAATCGCGATGCCGCGATGCATAATCAGGCAGGTCTTTTTAATAGGACAAGCTATATATCGTTACAGCCCTAACTCGGTTTCAGGGGGGAAAAGGCCACACTAAGAGGCTTTTATATGAAGGAGCCTTCGAATTGTGACAGCCTTCGTCATGGCCCGGTGATGTCATTTGCCTTCAGATACGGCCTTGGAAGGTCACAGCCCCTGAATTGGGATGCACCCAGTATGTCTGTTTAAGTGCCACACACAAGTACGGTTTAATAGTGTTGATTGTAGCTGTTTGTTAATCTGCCTTTCAAAAGCTTGTTTTAACAATAAACTGGAATATGGACACAGATGATGGCTTAGATAGGATCTGTTTAGCCACCTAAGAGTGTTGTTGGCGATATTATGTAAGAAAATATTTTTCTTGTACAAACCTAACATAAGTGTTTATGTCCTTAATTTATGAAAAACAATCTTAAATATTTAATTTTAGAGAAAATACACATGGTAGGCTAATAGATTAAACAGTATTAAACTGAAATCATCTTACTGGCCATATGCTGGTGAGACATGAAAACACATAAACCCTCTGAATGGAGAGCAGTCATGCCCATTAGAGTTTTACCAGTGGCTTAACCTGCACACAGAAAATAAAATTGCACCAAAATTTTTTTCATCAAAGTGAAGTGTGTATAAATAACGTAATAAATAACTTTGTTCACATATATGATACATAATCTATAGGAAAAGATCCATTGTTTGGAGTCATGTTTTGGTGATTCACTTAAACATCTGATAACTAGTCCACTCAAAGCTGATATTATTTCGTACTTAAATGTCAATACAGGCACGTTTAATGTAAATTAAACAATAATGTGTTGAATAGAATTAAAACATAAATTCTAACTTTTAGTAAATCTTGTAAATGTGTTTATTCATACTGTAGGATCCAGTAGATTACTAGCAATTTAAATGAAAATAGCTTTTCAATCTCTTAACATTGTCTGTTGTGGTATGGTTTCACTGACCTTTTTGGGCATGTTTTAATGATACTTATACACTGTAAAATTGGGATTCTGAATTTAGACTCGTTTTTAGAATCAATGGTTGTGTTGTGCACTAGAACTATTTATTTTGGAGTGAAAATATTGTAGACATAAATTTGTTTTGCATTTCAGTTATTAAACTTCACAGTAATATTGTGTTTAATAAGAATTGAAGGAAACTTACAGTTTACTTGCAGTGTACTTTTGATTGATAATTAATTATTTTGTTTTATTTACAGATTGTCCTGTATATCTACAAAACTGAATTATATTTAGTTATTTTTAGATTGTAACAAAAGTTTAAGATGTTTTAAGATGCATTTCTTGGGAATTCATACTTTTTCATGCAAATTAAAATGTTATTTTACAAATGTTAGCATGCATTTATTGAATGTATTTGACTGTAAAAAAATATATATATATTTAGTACATATCTGTGAAACAGTAGCATTTTCCCTCAAATCAGAAAACTTATTGTATTGTTTTGTAATTTAGCATATATAAATTAGATCATTAACGTTGTGACGTGATCAAACAAGATACATGTTTTACCACTCATTATATTGTGACTTATGTATATTTGAGTTTAAATTAGTTTTACATGTTTTCTTAGCCAATTTATCCTTTTGCTATTTTATGTGTGTATTGCTGCGTCCGAAAACTCAAGGCAGTGACTCGTTGCCTCGCTGCCTCATGAGGAAATGACTTCGGAGGCATGAAGGCAGCTCAGAGAAAGACTTTCGGACACACTTCTAAGGCAGCGTGTTTGAAATTTAAACAGAGAGCGCCTTTGTGATAACTAATCACATATTTGAAAACTACAATACTAATTTCTCGCTAGAAATGCAATTAAAAGGTGTAAAAAGTGAAAATATACCTTTATTTACACTAAATTGGTGGTCCAGTCGCGTCCTTGGCCGCCATTTTATTTTTTCGAACTCGACCGGACTCGACCAATCACATTCTTAATGTACGTCCACGCATAGGTATCTCAGGAGACAGGAAGTAAACCAAACATTGAATTCGGACATGCCTTGATGCCTTGCTGCCTTGGAAAGCTGCCTCAGAAGGCAGCAATTTAGAGTTTTCGGACGCAGCCTATGTCTTTTATTTTGCCTCGTCTGCCTGTCATGTGAGGGGTCACATGACATGGAACTTTGTATAAAAGGAAGGAGCAGGAGCACATGGTTAGCTGACGCTATAGCTAAAGCAAGCGGTTGCTGGTGTGTGGAGTTTGTGTATTGGGCTTACCTGTCCAGTTACGTTTTATGGACTTTGGATATCACTTTCTTGGATTTTATATACACGGTGGAAACTTTGCACATTTGGACTTTTAACACGCTTGGACTTTTAGATTGTTTTAGATTTGTTTTTTGTATTCCCTTCTTTTAACAGTCTTGAGTTTTTAAATAATTGTAACTCAACCTTTAAGGCTGACCATTACAACTTTATTTTAACATTGATGAATGTTTACAGAAAATAACTAACCAATCAAATGCTGTAGGGAAAACCACAATGAACTATATATTAAAAATATATAATCTCTGCTTAGTTACTTGTCAATGACTGCCAGTAAATTACTGTGGAACAAAATCACAGTAGTTACCTGGCAGCCATTGACAATAGTAATTAACTGTAGAAAAGAAATCACAGTAGTTAACTGGCAGCCATTGACAAGTAACTTACTGTAGAAAAGAAACCACAGTAGTTAACTGGCAGCCATTGACAAGTAACTTACAGTATGGAAAAATCACAGTAGTTAACTGGCAGCCATTGACAAGTAACTTACAGTATGGAAAAATCACAGTAGTTAACTGGCAGCCATTGACAGGTAACTTACTGTACAGAAAAATCACAGTAGTTAACTTGCAGCCATTGACAAGTAACTTACTGTATGGAAAAATCACAGTAGTTAACTGGCAGCCATTGACAAGTAACTTACAGTATGAAAAAATCACAGTAATTAACTGGCAGCAATTGACAAGTAACTTACTATAGAAAAAAAACACAGTATTTAACTGGCAGCAATTGACAAGTAACTTACTATAGAAAAAAAACACAGTAGTTAACTGGCAGCAATTGACAAGTAACTTACTATAGAAAAAAATCACAGTATTTAACTGGCAGCAATTGACAAGTAACTTACTGTGCTTTTTCTAAAGTAAGTTACTTGTCAATTGCTGCCAGTTAATTACTGTGAATTTCACAATATGTTTTTTACAGTGTATAGTTACTAGTTGTCATGTGACCAACATCTCCATTACAGCATTTAATGTCAATTGGACGTCAAAAGTAATGTAGTCAGGCGTTCAAATGTTGTTAGACGTCCATATCGTGGACCTAGTTTGCACATTGTGTAGACATCCAGAATTGGTCTTGGGCCAACGGACGCAATATAGACATGATCTACATGTCCATCAGGGATCTAATGTTTAGTGGGCTTACTTTTTAAGTTGATAAACAAATTATAACAAACCTTTTTTTTATAAGTGTAAGCTTGGCTGAAAAGAAAGTAATGGACTGAATCTTTCATGTGTGCCCTATTCTCTATCTCCACCCCCACCCCCCTCTCTCTCTCTGTGTGTGTGTGTGTGTGTATATTGTGTATCACATTTCTTTCCTGTTGTGTACAGATAAGACCACCCAAGTAAACAGCAAAACATCAGAATGTGTGGGTGCTAGCGTTATTCATTTTTGAAATACCCTTATTTACAGATCTATTAATAGACTTCCAATTTTTTCAAGTCGCTTCTAAGATTATTTAGCTCTTCTTTCATGTCTTGGTGAATTAAAATGATAACACTTATCAAATTTCAATAGTTAGCCTGCGCATTCAGACCTAATGATTAATAGTAAACAAACTTGGCTTGCTGTCCTCAAAGGGAGCTCTGCACCTTTAGAAAGAGCAAACCTGAGGTTGGGACTTGAGGCCCAAGGTTAACCCCCTGCAACAGAACTGCACAGAGGAAGAAAGAGGGCAGTAAAGGAGGAGATGGGGAGGAGGAGGGATGCCGGAAAAATTGCAGCTGGACCTGGAGGCCTGAAGGCTGCCTTATATACGCCCATAAGGATGATTGACAGGCCTGAATGTTTATGCTCTTCCTGTTTATGTTTAGAACTAGTTGTTTTGGACCTCACTGTACACGCGGTACATTACATGACGATAATATAATAGAAATTTCCACAATAGCAGGCTCGAGTAGAGCTCGTATTGGTCAAACACAGGCCTTAATTTCCATGAGGTTTGATCTCTTATTTGGCTTGATGAGATTATCTGATCCTCCTCTAAAAGGGATTGTGAAGATCAATAACATGATTGGCATGTCCACAAGAACCATACTCCTGGCACTGCTAACTTCGATTACCCCATCTGCAAGCCTCTAAATCAGTCAGATATAAGGTCATTGGAACCCTTCGTATGAAGAAGTGCAAATAAAATAATGAGAAGACTTTGTGCCAGCGGTGCTTTAGAGACCCAATCAGGAAATTCAAATCACTCCCTGAGATGACAAATGAGGTCTTAACCCCCACTGCAACGATTGGACCCATGAGTTTTTTGAATATCAGAGCAAAGACATGAGGAGTAATGTGTGGGCCAAAGCTCAATTAAATGCCTGCAGTGGATTTTTCTATTTCTACGTGCCAGCAGTTCGAAATGTAGTTTGACGCACAGAAGTTTTGCAATATTGTAACGTTAAAGGGAGGCAATATCAGGGAGAATATCAAGCTAGCTTTGAAAGCTCAAGTTCCCACCCTTCCTTCAGAGCATTGTCCTTCTACAAAACAAATGAATGTGCTTGATTTTTAGCTCTACAAATGGCAACAAAAGTCGCTGTCTATTTACCTCCATCACTGCTGGTCTTCTCAAATTACACACAACAAGCTGCTGCTTCTTCTTCTTCATTTGAGGGTTTATTGGCTAAGCTGCTTCTTTTTTGGCTGTCCACTGCAACTACTGTGGGTTACACGCATGGATACGGCCTACTAGTGGTCTACATGTGTAATTGCACGTCGGTGCGAACAATGATGCGGACAACGACGCAGAAGTATATATGAAAACCGACGGGTAGCCTAAGGCCTCAAGGCTACGCTCTAGGACCTACGCACAATTATAATGAGCCCTTAACCCATATGGATCAACAGCCCATCTGGGCTAACACATGTGGGGCCACCATGGAAACTAAGGACAAAATTAGATGGGTTCAAGTTGGGTAGCCCACATATGAGCTCAGGCACAGCTTTGGGCCCCATATTGGTGTGTTCACAAAAAAATGTATGCAAATCAGGTAATGACACAATCAGGGACAAAAATGATGAAACAAGCAAATGACACATCATGTTTTCTTTCTTGTGGATCATGCATATTTTACTGGGACAATACAGCATCATCCCACTTAAGCACCTGAAACCATTCACACTTTTACATAACATCAAAAAATCTACACCAAATTCCTTTTACCACCTGCTTGCTGTCTGTGTGTTAAATAATGCATAGTGGATGAGGTAGAAACTATAATAAGCCTAATTTTTACAGAAACAAGGCATGCACTTAATATGATGCAACATTTTGTAAATTCAACTTTATATATTTTACAACAATACACGTGTTTCATCTCTTACAAAAAATCCTTACACAAAATGTTGGATTGTTTCACACCATGGTTGCGTCAGATATGGACAAACCCAACTATTTTAGGCTCTAGGTTAAGTTAATCTGACTGGGTTTGTCCATATTTAACCCAACCATAGGTTGAAACAAACATTTTTTGAATACTTTCTTCTTGCACAGAAGAGGAAGAGCAACAGACCATGACATTGGCATGGGGTTTATGGCCTGAGCAGATGGGACCCTTTCATTTCATTCTAAGCTCTGGCAGACAAGAAAGTGTCATGAAATGGAGTGGCATGTCCCTGCTCTTCTCTCTTTGTTATATCAAGCACCTGTCATCATCCTTGTTCTCGGGTCTCGTAGGTCGGATATCCTGCACTGTTTGACACAGTCAAAAATTCCAGATTGCGTGTTCATTAGATGATGATAGATTAGTGATTGGAAGACCGTCTCTTTGACAGTCCCTAGACGCCAGGCCTGTTAAGGACATGTAGAGGACAGTCTGTTGCCACTTTGCTTTCACATCCATGGAAAATTTAAAGTGGCAGCACAGCTGATATGCATTTCTAATTTGATATTAAACATATAATTATGCGTAGGAGAGTGAGGGTGCACTTTGACTTTCAGAAAACTCTTAAGCCTTGAGCTAATAAGGAACGGGTAGGGAAAAAACCAAGGGTACAAAAAAGTCTTTGAAATCTTAAAATGTACACAACTGTACACAGCGAAGCAACCACACGGTTAATTAAAAATAACACTGGGCTCTATGCCTTAATCAGAGTTTGATAACTGTAAATGGTAAAATAATGTTTTATATGTGTTTCCACGCTTTTCATTTTCATTGTTAAAAACATGATTAGTTATAAAGAGAGAAGGAGGTGTAAATGAAGGTTCCCGTCCTTAAAGCACTTTGCCCTTGTTCAGCTG